>NC_139413.1:7710890-8438390 GCF_905368555.1 Meleagris gallopavo
ATATGACTTGTTAGACGATGCTTTTCCAGGGAAGAAAATAAAAACTGTTGAGGAAGAAACCTACTTCGCATAAAGTGTGATGAGAAGTTGTTCTGACAGCCATATTTTTCCTTGATTATTTTCTGTAGCATCCAAAGCCTGCCACTTCCAGAGCACTTTTTTTTTCTGATAAATCATCGTTGAGAACTCCAGTATAGGCTGCACCATAGAGACTGCTTCTCAGGAAGTTCTCTAATACTTTTAGTAATTGGACCTATGACGATCAAAATCCATGACTAACGAAGCAATGTAAAGTAATGTCCTGTAATGCAAACAGGTAGTGCAGAATTTCTCAAATGGTGAAATTTGATTTCTGTGCAGATCACCAGAACATTTTACCAATTATTTCAGTGAGTAACTTTCTCATTGGTGTTCTCCTGCTCCCTGAGAAATGTAGTGAAGTACCGAGGAATAAAGAGGCCACAGAGAATGCAAAGCTGCAATAATAGAATGCAAAAAAGAAGGATGACATGAGACAGGAGCTAGTATGCATAAAACTTAGCCTGGATTAGATGAAATACCTGTGTGAAGGAAATAACAGATTCATTTGATTACAGACTTAGAGTGAATAATGGGGTACGTTTGATTTGCTGCTGCCTATTAGGTATCTTGGGGGAAAGACAAACTAAGTAAAACTGAACTTAGTCAAGAGCATGTACTAGATTAGTGAAATACACAGATTTTAATAAATGGAGTTCTTCTGCTATTAGATAGAACTGACAGTTATTGCAATCATATAGTAAAGCTATTCACTTGGAAAAAAACATAAATAGCCTATTGTTGCCTCTAGCATTTGTTGCATTGGGTTGAAACGGCTCCTCAGAAAATTATAAAATATATTACTGCATAGAAATGACCACACACTGGAACTATTTTTTTATTTTACTTTATTTTGTTTTATTTTTTTGGCATGTTGATTATAGCCTGAGAAAAAAAAAAGAAAATAATGAATTTTGTGAGCTAAGTGACATCTATATTTTAAATATTGCTATTCCTGTATTTTTTTTTTTTCCATTTACCATGTTCATTTGTTACCTTGGAGAAACTAGAAATGAATAGTAATTAGAGTCACCATGAATATTTGATGTATGCTACTCTTTTCTTTTCAAACCAGCTTAATGTTTTTGCTTCCAGATGTGGTATTTCCTCACAATGGCTTATATTATTCATTATGACTAAATGAATAAGTATTTTTTGTCAGTGCCTGCCCTTAAAAGAGGCACACATATATTGTCGTTATGAGCTTTCATAAACCTTCTTTCTATTATTTTTTTTCCCCTGAAGTATACCTGAATGATCTGAAAGAAAAATAATAATAGAATGAACAGTCTGGAAAAACTCATAAGAAATTCAGTAGCAACAAATGAAAGGCAGCACACTTGCACAGGAGTAATCAGCTTCACAGACACAGGATGGTGAGAAATCTAGGCAGATTTGGGGCCTTGTTTATAGCTCCGCGGGGCTTTCGTTGTTGTTATTAGAAAACCCTAAACTGCAGTATTATCTATCACAGCTTTTATTACCATACTTTAGCAATTGGAAAATTCAGGATCCATAGAGTTCTAATTAAAATTTTGAGAATCATTGGCAAGGAGGATAACAGATTTCGTTAATACTGTGTTTGTGTCTTAAGATTTTCATTAAGGTATCTTTTATTTAGTTTGATTAGTCCATGAAGATGTTATAAGACGAAACTTTCTATAAGGTCTCGGAGTAGATATACGTAAAGAAATCTCTTTAGTGGCGCTGTGTATTCTTCTCAAATAAAACATCAACAGTAATCAGAAATTTAGTATTATTCAGTGATTTCACCAGATCTCTATTCTAAATGTTTACTATTCTGTGAAACCATATTTTGCTTGGGAAACTGAATTTAAAGATTTATACATTTTTAATTCTCATTAAAATAAAAAAAAAAACATTTTTTTTATTTATTTACAAATTGGCTGCTCTAGGTGTGTAGTATGATGGCCTAGAAAGAAGACTGCTTTGTGCCTGTCTGCTTTATGTACTGAAATACAGAAATGAACTGTTGATCTTCTTGATCTCTTTAAGCTTAACACTGCTAGAAAAATGGAAGGCATAGGCTGGAAATACCCTAAAAATGAATTTATCTTTTAAGCTTTTCAGTTCTGGTTGTTTTGGACAAGAGATTATTACACTGCTTTTCTTGCTTTGACTTGTGATGCATACTTAAAGCAAGATCAGGATTCTTTGCTTTTCTACTGATAGTTTCACTCAGTGGCTAATTGCGAATAAAAAAGAGTAAATAGTAATGGAAGATGATCAATGCCAGCCTGCACACCAGTGTCCAGAACTGTGAATGAGAAGGGAGAAAAAAGTTAATTGGTCCAAGAACATCTTCCTTTATGCTTACCATAGTAGACTTATTTACTTACAGTGAGATTTATTTAATTTTTAACTCAGAGAGTGAGGCCATGGCATACCCCATCCCTGGAGGTGCTCGAGGTCAGTTTGGATGGGACTCTGGACAGCCTGACCTCATTTGGGGTGGCCAATCCACAGCAGAGGGGTTGGAGATATATCTTTCAGATGTCTTCCTACCCAAGCTATTCTATGATAATTTAAAATTAAATATGATCACATCTGAATAACTCTAAATGACCTCTCCTTATCTTTGAGTCATGTGTTTTCCTAATGGATTAATAGGAGGGGAGATTTAGTTATGGTTATTTATGACTTTTTTTTTAGTAAAGCGTATTTACTCTGAAGCTGATAATAATGTATATTATGTGAACTTCAGTTATTTGTAGATGCTCAGTGTGAATGCTATCAATGTAAAAACAGCAGAATAGTTTTAATAGTTTTAACTTAATAGCAGAAGTTTTCTTGAAAGCTAGTCATGAGATGAGTGAATTCTTGACTCCATCAGACTTTGCTTGGTATACCTATCATTTGTCTAAAGTAGCTTTTCAAATAAGCATATGTCTTATAAAGGCATAAAATACACTTTGACGAACATTTTTCATCAACAATAACAAGTGGAGTTGGAAATTAAAAATTGAGAACTGTAATCGGAAGCAGTAGCTATTGCTTGCTTTTATATTGCGTAGTTGGAAAGTCTTAGGATTTTTGTTTTTTAAAAAATAGGAAAAAGTAATGTTGATTTAGCAAAACTGTTTTAAAGATTCCTCCTGACATTTCTCAGTCAGCTTACCATTTCTCAATCACCTAAAATTCTAAAAATCAATATTTACTCTGTTTTTCAACTTATTTTGTGAGATATATTTCTTTTAAGCACTGAGATCTGAGTTTTGCAGTCTGAAATCTCGTTATATTTTTACATATTTTAATAAGTATTTTATGTTTTTATATGCCATAATCTTCCATGTATTATTCAGAGAGAGATAATTTTATATTGAATTTAATGTGAAAACTCTTCAAATCCACTGCATTTAAACCAGATGGTGTTCCTTTTGTTTGTATAGCAATTCTTCTGCTTAAAAGATATATTTTGTATAAGTACAATAAAACTGTTTACTTAGGATCAATTATCTTTTTTAACCTGAAAATTGAACTTGTAAGGAGAGCCTCAGGTACTTGATGAAGAAGCAAATTGTCTGGGAAGGTAGATGCAGTTGCACCTTATAGGATGAAGTTTCACATTTCCTGGCCCAAGGTCTATACAGGAAAATTCCAGTGATTGATAGTGCTTGCAAGACAAGTTCTCAGAATTTTCTTAAGCCTGTCAAACCCACTTGAATTTTCCATAATAACCCATTTTGAACAGTGCACAGAAATACGAATTCATACATTTGAATTTATTCCTGTATGTTTTTTTTTTAATCAAGGACTACATCTAATACTTTTTGTTTCAGCAAAGTATAGTGTTTATCACAGCAACTATAGTGTCTGAAGATGCTCTGTGCACAGCTATTATTTTGACAAGAGTAACAAAGTTATATTTTTAGAAGTGTCCAGGAAAGGTAAATTAATGGTCCTACTGATAAAATAAACTGACAAAGAAAGAAAGTTGCTAGTTTAAGGATTATTCAGAAGCTCCTAATATAGTTTTATCCTATTATGTGTATACTGTATGCACAAAAAAGCTAAGAATACTCTCAGGAAGAAAGTGATAATCTTCACTGACAGCCTGGGGAAGCTTTCAATATCAGAGATGTTTCGGACTGAGGCTTTAAAATTTCCCAGTTACAGCTATTCGATAATGTAATTTTAGTATTTCCTTTTCTTAGGCAGAAATGTAAGTCTAAATAAAGTTATTGAACTAAAATTTGAAAACATAATTAAGTAGCACTTAATGGGAACATGAAGCTCTAAATAAATGCAGCCTCATTTTCTACTACTAACATGAATAGAAGTTTTGATTCTCATCATAACTGAAAAGCTGAGTAC
Source organism: Meleagris gallopavo (assembly GCF_905368555.1). Lineage (NCBI taxonomy): Eukaryota > Metazoa > Chordata > Aves > Galliformes > Phasianidae > Meleagris > Meleagris gallopavo. The sequence continues at coordinate 7,715,304 of NC_139413.1, forward strand.
CTTTTCTTAAGTGTCTGTGGATACGTGTTATTTCAGAGGTGTACCTTCTCTTGGTGTATCTTTTAGAACTGATCGATGCTGTGGGGAAATTTGAATGCAGACAACCATGCATTGTCTGCTGTGGGTTACTGTTCTGTTACAGCATTTGATGATGAAGTCAATCAGTTTTGTAGGATCCAAAAGAGCCATTGTTAGTCTGTTATTACACACTGGATTACTGTCACCCTCTTCAGTGAGATCGAGGGCTTGTGTTACCCTACTGCATTCTGAAAGGTCTAAACCATGAGTTGTCTATCCTTGCAGGACAACAGCCTTGGGCAACAGAAAAGTATTCTAAAACCTGATTTCTTTAAAAACTAATAATAAAATGAAATAGACTTATGCATGTTCTATGAGGTATTCTAAACCAGTTCTAGTGAGTGTAAATAAAGCAGAGTTAAATCATTTCTTCTTCAGCACAAACGTGCAATCTTCTTCTTTTAAGTAGTCTATTGTGATAACTGATGCTAATGCTCTGTTCCAGTTCTGTGACAGACCTTTCCCCTAAACACATGGTATTTGATCGTTTTTCAGATATCATTTAAATACCTTCTCTTCTTTCATTCATCTTCCTTCTGACCAATTTCAACATGATTTCTTTTTTTTATAATGTTGGTTTACTCTATATTTCTGTTCATTTTAGCCCCTTTTTTGTTTTCTGCTGGCTTTAGTGGTTCTTGTCTATAAAGGAATCTTTTGATTGCTTTATTTTTATTACACTACATTTTTCTGCATCAACAGCATATTCCTTCTGTTTTGAAGTCCATGACTAGTCCATGGATAGTCCATGAATGGTCAATATTCAACAATAAACCTTTGCAATTGTAGGTTTCTCTGAGGTGCTATTTCCTCTTCAGGACTCCCTATTTTCCCAGAATGCTTTTTCTATATCTATTGGAAGCAATGTTTGGGAAGTCATGAGGGATGGATTTATTTTTGTCCAGAATTAGAGCTGAGAATTCATTGGAAAAATTCTCTTTTTTCTTTTTTCTGCAGTCAATACTACAGTTTACTCCCTAGTTTTGTTCATCAAATGTAGCCCAATCTTTAATGTGCTGAAAATGAATACAACAGAGCAAATCCATTGTGTCTTGCAGGAATGTAAGAATTACAGTCCTCTAGAGGAAGATTTGATTGTTTTCATACAGTTTCAATTATAGAGAAATGGGACAAATGACTCTTTTTCACCATACGTGTGTTTGTTATACATGCGTCATCTGTTAAAAAAAAAAAAGTGAACAAAATGTTTCTAACTGAAAGTAATTGGAGTTGTTGTTAATTGTCAAATACAAGAGTCATTTTGTATTTCCTACCCTAAAGCTGATGCCGGAATTTTGGACTCTATGTGCAGTTTATATTACTACAAGCATGGAAATCTGTCTTAATATCTTTGTGTTATTTATTTTTTATGAAGTCTTATGAAATATATTCACCTAGATGCAATCCCCCCTACTGAATTCCTATGAAGTCCTAGCTTCACAAATAGGAAGTTTTTGTGCAAATTTGCTTATGTCAATAAGTGTTACTATGTTTTTCACAGAAGGGGAAAGTCAATATGAATTTTCCAAATCTTTTCCCCAGAAACTCTCTTAATGTTGATTAAGTCCTTGAGATTTTAAACTGTGATGTATTTGTGTAATAAACAGGTGTATATTCTATGCTGATCAATCTCTTCACTAGTTTCTTATTAGTATTTGCAGATTTTTCCCATGTGGTAGGAAGGATTTAAGCTGATTGAAACACCTGATACTATAATACTTGCTTTGCTCCTACAAATGAATAAAGAAGAAAAGTCAATCACTTAATGTTGAGTAGATTCTATATTTATCTGTATTAATGTATTTAAAAATCCACTTAAAAGTAAATTAGCAACTATGGAGTTTCTTCAGAATAGTGAAGTAATGTTAATTTTCAGAAATCACAACAAAAGTTGTGGAGGTAAGTAATACATAGATTTTTATTTTTTTTATTTTTTTAATTGATCGGTAATGCTTGTCCAACAGGCTTCAAATGAACAGTTGCAAGATTATCAGTTCCTAATCTCAATCTCTCATTTTCCCACAAAGGGGAATGACATCATGTCTTCTTCCTATTCTTCCGCTCTATATTGACTCCATGATGAGGATCCAAAGTAAAGATGATATTGTGAGGATTTATTAGCCAGCTCATGTAGCCCTTTGAACATGCTATGGAGCTTTGCTATGGAGCTTTATTTGGACAATTATAACTATTCCAGCTGGTCTCAGTCCAGTTCTTAGTGAGCAGGTGTCTGCAGTTCATAAATAGCAATGACAGTGCTTAGTAAGCCATAACAGTAGTATCAGACAAAAAAGAAAAAACATTAAATAATGACAGTGGATCCACAGATTGAGCCATAGAAGCTCAGATGCATAAGATTGCGCTTGGTGTATTGTTTAACAGTTTTTTTTTTTGCTTGTTTGTGTTTTGTTACCATTTAGGTTTTTCTCATGCTACTGCAATAATCATCTTGCTTTGCGATTTCAGAGTTTGAGCATAAAGATGATAAATTGCATACTGTACAGAACTTTAGTATTTGTCTTTTGCATACTCTATGAAGACCTTATCTTTTAAAAAATGTCTCTTTTTGAAATAAAGTTGGTTATAAATATGCTCTTCCCTCCACATGCACCAATACTCAAATGCACAGAAGTTATTTGCACACTCACATTTTACCACTGTATGGGGCTGCTGACTGCCAGTGGGGAAGGATCTCTTCTGGAGATTCACTCCACCGGAGTCTATCTCGCAAGCCCAGGATAGGGTGTGTCCTTCTTTTCCTACTCCAATATAATAATTACATCAGCCAAGCTCCTGGATACACTATACCATCTGTATGTTCATTGATTGTACACTATACCATCTGTATATCCATTGATTGTACAACCGCCTTTTACATGTCATAGAATCCTTAGAGTTGGAAGTATCAGTGGAGAAAATATCACAGACAATTTAAAGAATTTTGAGCATGTACTTTTTTCTACCTAAATCAGTTGGCAAGTAAATTAGCATTCTACTCTTAAAATTTTATAGGATGATTGACTCTTCTACCGCTAGGTAATTAAGTACCAGCCTCTGCAATCACATGCAGCTGATATGTTTAGTCCACTCACATCTAGATGCAGCAGAATGGAAAGCAGCTTTGCTAAGAGACCCAAAGAGAGGATAGAGGGAGAAATGAAGAATAAAGCTAGATAGAATAAGGTGTTTTCAGTGCCCTGGCACCGTATGGCAGATGCCTGGCTTGATCTATAAGAATTTCACCAGAGAATGTGGCCCTGGGTTTGTTTGCTCTTATTGTTGTTTATTCCTTTTAATTATATGCCTATTATTCTTCGTAATATTATTTGGTATTGCATTCACATATATTTGACATCTGTATGTGTACTTTTAGAAATACATCTCAGTATTGTTTTGTGGTAGATCTTTTTATGAGAGAAAAATTGTTGCTATCTTTTAAAGGACATCTGAGATCTGACTGTGAAATCTGTTTGGTTATTACTATCCAGCAATCTACTATCCAGCATTATTTTTTTCTTATTTTTCTGCTTCAGAGACTTAGTTTTCATTATTACTCTCACTCCATACACCATCTATTTCCAAGAAAAATTTGAGTAATTTAAGATTTTTTGAACAATATAGTGTGACAGGTTTAATAGCACGTGACTGACCTTAAGTACTGGCTTATTTGGCCATCTCAAGATTTAAAGGTTACCCAGAGTATCTGTAAATAGAATTTTATGTGCCAGATGATATTTTGGCACATTTCTTGTGGTAGCTGATTTGAGTACCTCTAGGCTTAAATGGCAGCTGAATAAGGGTTTGCAACACTGGTTTGTGCTTTAAGAGCCAGTTTTTTTCTTGGTACAATTTTAAGTGCTGAAATCCCATTTTTGTATTTAGCAGGGTACGAGTTAGGGCTTCTGTAATGCACAGTCCTTTCGTTTATCTAATAATTAAAAAGTAAAGCAAAAGTGGCTGCATCCCATTCTAGGACAATTTGGTGTCCTGCTTTACTAGAAAAAAAATGTTGGCTTTATTTCTGTGTCCCTTTTATTATTTTTCATCAAGTTATATTCAATTTGTGGAAGCAGAATTCTTAACAATACTATACTACTTTATATTCCATGCGTATGTATGACATTAAATCCAGAAGAGCAATATTTTTCTATTCAGTTCTACTGATTGCTTTTGATCTGGTGCAGATCAAAAATTAATCAGGATTACATACTGGCAGCATTGAATGTGATGAGATTACAATGGTAATCCTAAAACATAAGCTGCCTGTTAAGAGATACAATAGAAAGTATAAATTCTCAACCGAGGTGACTATATCAGTCCACACAGCACAGAGTTTAGCAATATAAATTAGCTCATAATGAGTTTCCTATTGCACTGGCCAGTTTCCTTGTCAGCAGTGCCTGAAGTATACAATTTTAAAAGAGTTTTAAATTAAAGTTTCTCTAAAATGTCCTTCAGTCAAACTGAGAGCATCTGGCCTTCCTGAATTTCTTAAAAATGAAATTTAAAATACAACCCTGAAGATAGTTAGATATCTATATTTAGCTCAATTCTCCAGTAACTCTGTGGAATGCTCATATCCCAGGGAGTTATTCAAACCTTAGGGACAGGAAGATGCAAACAGCAACATTTTCTGTAGAGTTACCTCATAGATGGCTGTGGAAATCAGTTGCAGTTAAAATGCCCTTTCTTTTTTTCTGCTTTCGTCACTCACAAATGAGATCCTTAAGTCATTATGAAGAATTTCACTTTATTCTTTTTGTTGCATTTTTATCCTTACTCCTGTGTTGCTATATTTGGGGGAAGAAAAAAAAATATGAAAAACTCAGTTCATGAACTGATATTTTTACATTGTTAGTTTTTTTTCCATTTATTTCTCTCTTTTTTATTTGGAGTTCTTTTTCTTTTTTTTTTTTTTTTCCTTTCAGTCCTGATGGTTGCTCTAGACCTCAGTAACATATGCAATTGCTGTAACTGACAGAACAAATGCTGCCTTGATAGCGTGTATGCTGTTGCCACCACTGAAAAGTAATTAGGTAGGTAAATCTGAGCAAATGGAAACTACAATGCAAAGAACTCTGAAAAATTGGTAGGACATGAACTGCCGTTCAATTTGCAACAGTAATTATGCAGAAATGTCAGCATTTGTCTCACAAGTTCCCTGAGACTCTGATTGCGGTTTGATTTATGGCAGTGCAAATTGGAGGTAACTATGATGTTGGAGTGAGTGGGATTGTGATAGTGTAAAACAAATATCATTTACATACACACTCTAGATTATTGCCAGTTTTACTATTAGTCAGTCCAAAAGCATGAGTAACACTACTGAAAAACAAGGTCTCTTTCTGCAGCTGGGGCTTGTGATGTTATGACAACAGCAGCACTGCTTGTTGAGTGCCACAGCTAGACTTCCTACAAACATGAAATAAAGCTGAAGATTAGAATTGAAGTGCTTCCAAATTTTAGTGAGTAACAAGGTATAACCAGAAAAGTAAGGAATGTAAAATTGAAGATAATCAGACAAGTATCATTTTGAAAGAAAAGTTCATTAGCTATGAAGGGAAAAAATAACAAGGAGTTAAAGAATATTTGCAGTATGGCAATAAAGGTTGAATCTTCATGCCAGTATTCCATTGCATTTTGTTACCATGTGACCAGTGGCAGCAGAGGGTAAGTCTGACAAAATGGCATCTGACACAGAAGTGCATAAAAAGAAAAGGTGCATGCAGAAAAAATAGCATCCAATGACATTCATTGATGCTTACTGAATGTTTATGGAGACCAGAGGATGTGAGCACAGTAAGGCAGTGCATTTTAGCTGTGGCAACAGCAGCTTGAAAGACAAGCCATGTTCTGAATGGCCATGCACAATTTTCACACCACAAAGTGAAGAGCATCTCAGTCGGGTTATCTTTGCAAATAGGAATCATGACTAGACAACCATGTATGGAGTTGAATATCAGCTTCAGTGCATTGGGAATGATGGAATATCTCCAAGTCTGCCCCTTTTAGGTGCCACAAATTGTTTATGCAGGAACAGAAAGAACAACATATGCAAGCTTGCCAGAACCTATTGAACCAATGCAAGGCTGAAGGTGTCAGTCTTCTGGATGTACCATTACTGGTGATGAGACCTGATGTCACCACTACAAACCAGAGTCAAAATAGCAGTCCGTGGAGTGGCAGCATGTGAATTCCCATCAAATAAGAAGTTCGAGACATGGCCCTTAGCAGATAAAGTGATGTGCACTGTCCTTTGGGATAGGAAAGAGGTGGTCCTTCTCGATTTCTTGGAACCTGCATCAACTCTGACCGCTGCATCATAGCACTGACTAAACTGAAGAGTCAGGCCAGAGAAGACAACCTTTGTCTTTCAATATGATAACACCAGGCATCGTGCCAGTTTGAAGAAATTGAGTACATTGTCAAGCTTGACTGGTCTGTCCTACCACACCTAGATTGTATTTCAGATTTGGTGCTTTGTGTATTCCATCTGTTCAGACTAATGAAAGATGTGTGGACTGTGTGGGCAATATTTTCCTGTAATTATAGTGTCATAGGACCTATGAAGCTTTGAGTCACACCAGCTGCTGCAGATTTTTATGAGCATAATAAGCGGGCTCTTGTTCATTACTAGAAAAAGATACATAGTTAATGATGGTGTCTGTATTAAAAACAAAATAGTGCTTTGTAGCTGAGAATTTGCTCTATCTAGTAGTACTGTTCGTGTGTCATAGTTTCCATGGAAATAAATAGGAGACATTACTTTCAGAGTAACGTATGTACTAACTTGTAAAAATATACAACTCGATTCCAGCGTTGAAGTACAACTTTGCTCTTGTCAAAATCAGTTGCAGTATTTGACTAACAATACAGACCAGAAGTGGTATTGAATGAACTGTGGTAAAGGTTATAGTCTTTATAGTTATTCTTTCTATAAGTTATGATTGGAGTCATTTACGTTGATTGTCTGATGAAGGCTCTGCTGTATAGTGTTCACCGTCTCAGCCTAGTTGAAGCAAGCATGAAGATTTACTGGAGCAAATACAGTAAGAGTAGTTTCATCATCTGTGTAGAAGCAGCTGATTAATTTGTACTCTTCATATCTCCAGAATTGATTTCTTTTCCCTTAGTTTTATATTTTCAATGTTATTTCATACTAACAAGTTATGATCTTGCCCTTTCATACTTCTTGATTGCATTTGTTTAAGAAACGGAAATGATGGTAATAAGTCTACTGTAGAAGTTTCTCAAATTTGAATTATGGTAGAACTGCACGTATATTTTAAGTTAGGTCTCCATAAATGCAGCGAACACTATTTTTTTAACCCCAGTCTACCAGCAGATTTTCTCTTTAGACTGAACTAATTTTGAGAAAGACTTCTGCCAGTTTCACTGCACTGATTGAGTACAGACTGGAGGAGGACAGAAAGTTATTCTCAAAGTTCTTTTCTGAGCAGCAATTCTCTGATTTACTAAGATAAATCTAAAAGAGTGCAATTACCTGACCTCGGTTTTCTCTTACTTGTTCATAAGAAAATTCAGTGTAAGCACCCTGCACATTTTAAAGACTATTTAAAATTGATTTTCTGGAGAGTGACATCCTGAAACTGGAGTAAAACTGTTATGCTCATTCAGTCATGAACAGTACTGCCAGTTAGCGGTCAGAACTTAAAAAGGTTATCCTGTCTTTAACTAATTTAAAAATACCAGATTTTAAGAATAGCGATCTGCAGCAAGAGTTGTCTCCTGAAATTTGTCTTGTGAAATACGTGCATGGAGGAAGAATCTAAACATATTAAGGTTTCCTTCAACAGTTTTTTCCTCCTGTGTAAAAGCTTACGCTTTTAAGATCACTTTAAAAAGATGTAGCTATTCACTCACACATCCTCTGTTTCTGTGGAAAAATATTCCTTTTCCTTCTGTCTTTGTTCTCTGTACATCATTTTAGTGGTGCAAATTGAAATAACTGAAATTAATGACCATTTATTTCAGAATATTATTGCACACAATTTCTTTGATTTTGTGCATAAAATAATAGGCTAAGCTGTTTGTTTTTGAGGTTATTGCTACTGAAAGTTAGTAGAATGCAGATATTGATGACTCAGTACGGAAATATAATTATGGTAGTTGAAATTGAGAAGATGAATTTGAAACAAGAATGTGATTGCAATGAGAGCTCTGCGATGTATAATACAGAAAATCAAAAAATGTCATAAGTGGTTTTTAATTAACGAGCAATGCATCCTGTGTGTACTAACATTAAATCTTTAATGAGGTGCATTCTCTTGTGTTTTGCAGTAGATAGATCTATGTACTTACCTGATTTTGGAAGAACAGCCTAAAAGTGAGGTACTTCTTGATGCTTTTCAGTTAATTTTTCCAGCTAAATTTCCCTGATGCTGTCAGAGCATTTTAAAGCTGCCATGGTTTTAAGTCCTTTCAATTCCCGCTGTGTGGGATGCTGTTGTCCTTGCTATTTTATTTTTTTCAAGATTATGGAAACAGAGGAAAAACCTGTTTTCCTCCAGGAACATCTAACTGTCAAACTCCATACGAAACAACTGACAGAAGATCATGGGGTGTCTCATTACTTTTCATACACATATATTGCATTTCTTTAGAGTAATTTATGTGATGTTTAATTTCTTTAAAAATGTTTGAAGAGGATGTGATGCTAAACAATCATCACAATAAGTGACCTTTCAAGAGAAGGCAGCTCCATTTTTGCTTAAGCCAGCTGTCTTAAAATGAGATCTGATCTCAGAGCAGCTGACCTCATCGTTAGAATGACAGATAAGACAGAAAGTACATTTATTAGATTTGAGAATCCCAGGTTAATGTGCTAGGTACAATGGGTACATTGGTTAGAGCGTGAGGATGGTAATTATTCAGATTATGCAGAAGCCAAGCAGTTACTGTCTTCTAAAAATCAACTTTGTTTTTGCCAGTGATTGTGAGATATTGTTTATTCTGTCTATTACTTAGTGAACTCTACCAGCCTTCCTTAATGCACATACTAAAAAAATGTCAGTGTTTAAATTACTTTGGAAAATAGTGCTGCACTCCCATCTTGATTTCTAATGTCAGGACATTTAAAAATAATTCAAAACATTAAAATTTTTGAAAAATATAGGGATTCAAACTAAAGGTCTGTCATTTAAATCAGTCAACAACTGCTAAACATTAGTTTTTAGGCCTTCTACCATAATACCATTATAAGGCTGATTTAAAACAAACAAACAAACAAAAAAAAACAGCCTAGGGAGGTGGTGAGGTGATGGAGTCATTGTCCTAAGAGGTGTTAAGAAACGTTTACATGTTATACTTAGGGACTTGTTTTAGTGGGAAATATTGGTGGTAGGTGGATGATTAGACTTGGATGATCTTAGAGGTCTTTTTCTTTTCCAATCCTGGTGAATCTGTGATTGCAAAATAATGAAAAAAAATTCATTACATTTCATAATAATAAATTCATACTTGTGGTTAGCTCAGTATTTCAGATTTCTGGATCACAGTGTGTTTGGTGATATACCATCATAAATAAATAAATAAATAAATAAACAGGATAAAATCAATGAAAAAGTTGAAAAAAGATTGATGATGCTGTGTACTTTTAAGTACCTGCAACAACTGTACATCTGTGATATAATTGTACTCCACTTTAAGCCTATGTTCCACGTTAGCAACAATTCCAGGTTTTTATAGTCTAATAATTTTCTGATAATTGCACTGTTCTCTTATACTGTAATATAGGTATTATTTTCTTTTATAAATTATTTTTTAAGTAAATAACATTCAGTATGCGGGTATTGATCACTCTTCAATAGCAGAATACACACAAAAAAATTTCTACATCTTTATTGGATGGACGGTGTTTGGTTCTATTCAATTTTTCCATTCTATTTTTTCTATTCAATTTTACTGCTAAATACCATGAAGGTAGATATGCTCTTCTAGTGGCAGACAGCTAGGCTAAGCTAGTGTAATGGCAAATAATTTTTTACAAGTTAGTCTTGAGAACTCATGTTGAGAGCTCTGAAAATGATAGAAGCTTAGCGAAGTAGTGGTCAATTAACTTGTAAATTAATTGATGTTAGACTTGTCCTGGAGTTTTCTCACTTCTCATGCACTTTCAAGTTGGTCATCAATGCCGGCTGTGAATTCTATGTACTTGCTAAAGTATATTTTTCTCTGGGTTTATGTTTGAAACTGCTCCCCAGAGTGAAGTATTTGCTCTAGAAGTTCCAGATGCAGAATCTTTTTATCTGGTTTTTATCTGACCTTTCTGATGTGTTCTCAATTTTGTCTGTGAAAAATTCCAAATGCACTACTACTTGAAATCTCTTCCACATCTACATCCTCTTTCCCTGAGAGAAAATGTTGGTATTGAAAAAGGGAACATAGTAGGATGAGTAGAAAATATTACATTGAAATCTCACACCTAAAAAACTGCAAACATTATAACAAGACAGCATTCCAATGGAAAACTTAATATCTGTCACGTATGTGCAATATCTGTAACTGTCTTTCATCTCTGTCAGTGTACTATCAAACTATATGAACATATGACAAATAACTGATGATAGCATTTTTTGTTCATTTTCAAATGAGTTCTTTTACACCTCTGCGTCATTTACTCAATATCTTGTGTGAAATATACATAGCTAACACTATCACAGTTTGTCCGTGAAGTGGGTATGCATTGGTAATAAGAATGGAACTTTAAGACCCTTTTCTGGTAAGGCTGGAAAATCTTTTGTACTCTTTGTGGACAATGTGGCCTAAGCAAAAGCAACTAGTGATGTTTACTAGGCTGCATTGCCAGTCTTGCAGCTGCAGCTGTGGAAAAGGGCATGTCATGTCAGTGTGTGCCAATATCTAAGGTGCGGGAGGGAAAGGGATGATGCCAGACACTTTTCAGTGGCGTGTGGCGATAGGACAAGGGGAAACAGACACAAACTGGAGCATAGGAAGTTCAGCACAAATGCGCATAGGAACTTCTTTGCAGTAGGGGTGACGGAGCACTGGAACAGGCTGCCCAGAGTGGTTGTGGAGTCTCCTTCTCTGGAGATATTCAAGACTCGAATGGTTGCCTACCTGTGCAACTTGGTCTAGGGAGCCTGCTTTGGAAGGGGGGTTGGACTCAGTGGTCTCTAGAGGTCCCTTTCAGCCTCTGCGATTCTGTGATTGTATGATGTTGCATCTATCAGCTGTGCAATGCTGAATGCTTAGATTTGGACAACAGATTTGACTCCTTCGGTGTCAGATTTTACCTGACTAGTGCAGGGTGTCTGCTTAAGATATCTTTCTGACTCATGCCTAGGTGACTTAAAACGCAACTGCATTATGGACTTCCATATATTAGTTGTAAACAAACTGCATAACAGATCAGAATACATAAGGACGATACCAGCTCGGGCATGAAAGCATCGTGTATGCATTCTTTATATGTGTTCAGTATCCAAAACAATAACAAGCAACTTTCACCAATGCAATAGATTTTAATTTCTTTGGGTAGATCCTACCTTATACACAGAGACCTACTTTTAGAATTAATGCATAAACAGAATTTTCTATGTACTGCTGTAAGTCAGAGGACTTTGGGCTATACACCCCTCTGACATATCAAATTGTCATCTCTCGAAATAAGTTTGTAATACAGTCTTAAAATCACACTGTCTTTTTTTCTCTGATGCAATTTGGTGCATATGTTGTCATGTTCAGAGCTTTTTAGGATTCACTGATTTGTTTGATGCAGGGTGAGAAACGAATTGCTGATGGTTTTCCATTACCATTTTTTTTTGAAAACAAATCAAAACAACAATAACAACGCAAGTTTCTTCAGGTTAAATTCCATACTCTTTTATTTTAATTCTGACTTTTTTTTTTTTTCTGTTTAGAAACCAGTGTGATGACATACTTTTTTATTTTTTTTGAAATATTTTAGAAAAGTTATATCCAACTTTTTTGTTTATTTCAATGTTAAAAAGTTTTTTTGTGAAGTCATATTTCACTGTCTTTTCTGCAATAGGTTTCCATTTGTTTAGCCTAAGTACATTTTGTTTTAAGAGAAATGATCAATTTTTTGTGCACTACATCTAATGCCCAATCTAAGGTTATCTTGTCCTCTGTAAAGATAGTAGATTTTAAAGTGGTTCATTTCTGTAGGGCACTCCATGTAATTTAAGATTCTTTTGATTAACCTATTGATTTCAGGCATAAAGGGTAAACTATTTTTCTTTTTATTGCCTTTTTCCATGAGCTTGCTTTCCTTTTACAAGTAGAGGAAATTTGGAGTTTCCAGTATAGTTTTTTTTTAATGAATATAAATATTTGAATGGGGTTTTTTTGCTCATCAACAACAGTAGTGCATTTCAAAAAAATACTTTAGTTAATAATGAAGTAGCAAATCCTTCAATAAACAGCTAATTCCATAATAATGTTTCCCATAAATGCAGACACTTAAAAAGTGGAAATGTTTTGCTGTATGGGCTTAATGATTTGTTGCCCAAAAAGTTAGATTTTTGTAGACTTTTTCCATCTTTAGTAAGAAATGCTACGTGGTGACAGTGAAAATAAACATTGCCCTATTTTTATTTGAAGATCTTTTCTTAGCTTTTACCAAATGAAATTGTTATGCTATTTCATTATCCAAAATGGAAATGTCAGCACTCTTCGTACATTACAGATAAATTGTTCATTTTTGCAGAATAAAAATTCTAAAATGCTGTCTCAACTATTTTCATTATTTAATTTAAAATCTCTACACACTATCTGTCTCATGCTAATTGAAAAACACTGTTTTTTCTTTGGGAATATCTTCATGCAAAATACTCTGGTCAGCACTGTGGCAAACTTCTTTCTCTGCAAGTCTTTGTAAAAATATGTATTGTGATGAGTCATGTCCTGCAACTGTGCAAATCAGAAATTTAGCTGGTTAGCAATTTGCTGTAAGTAGAGTTGCCCTACTTTAACAAAAAGAAAAAGAGAAAGCTCACTGCTGTTACTTGCGTAAATATGTATGTAGAATAGACTAATTCAAATATGTGTAAAGACATAAGACCATGACATAAATGAATACAGAAAATACATAAAGATAGAATAGGTCTATTTGTTTCTTTTATTTATTTATTTGTTTGTTTATTTGTTTGTTTGTTTTAACTTGGGAGAGCAGAAGCAAAGCATAGTTTGTCTAAGGGAGAAAGTAACAGGTGTAGGAATGGGCAGCAGTCGTTTGTCACTATAAGAAAACCATAATGGTAGCATCAAGGAGAAAATTGTGCTAATAAAAAGTCATGCTTCGTGGTGCCATTAGTACTTGCTTGTGTTACATGAATGATAATAAGTATAATATCACTACTTGAATTTCTAAAATGCTTTACAACCTGCTTGTTTATACATTGCATTCTGTTTCACAGTTGGAAGATTTTCAGCACTTTCCAAAGAGTTTGAACTGTAACACTGCACACTGTTGGCCTTAATTATAAATGCAAGTATTATTTCATGTTTTTGTAAAGCTCCAGAACCTTCTCCCTGAGATTTGTCCTCATTTCTTCAGCTACACTGAGTAGAAATTTCTTTTTTCAAAGCATTTTTCCTACGTATACTACAGATGGTGTGATACCATCTTTGTAAGATATTTGTCCTGATGCACAGACGGACGTTTTCAGTAATTAGAGTGCATTTTATCTGAAGGTTTCAATACAGAGACTGTATAGAACCAATTATGAACGGAACGATTGGATGCCCCCACTACTGCCTAGCAGTTATGTTCAATTTTTAGCAGCATCTGTGTGCCTGAACAAAATCAGTTACTGTATTATTAATTCATAGTCTGGCTTGTATTCTGTCATGGTAAGGACAAGTCCTCGCTATTTTTATCTTCTTTGAGAGTAAAAAAATAAAAAAGGCTCCTTTTTCTGTTTCTGGACTTTATGAAGCTCATAGCTACTGAACTTTACTGCTTGGAGTTTTGCAATAAGCTATATTCTTTACCAACCTGATCTAATATTTTTTTATTGCTCAGTATGTACAGTTAAGTTGTTTTCATAAAACACAAACATAAAGGATCTTCTTTGAGTCACCTTCATGTTAACTGAAACCCAAAGCTGCATTCAGAAAGTTTCCAAGTTTCACCATGGTGTTTATTTGCCTTTCACAGCTGTGTATGGGAAGTATACAACTGTTCTGTTTCATTTAAGTCATGAAGAGAAACTTTATGTCATTACAGCTTTATAAATCCACGATATACTGTTAATTTACTTTATGAGACCCCTATTTACCTCAATCCTTGCTGCAATGCAATACATTTACCTTTATTATAATATGTTGCTTAGTGATGCACAAGTCTAACTTAAAAAGCAGCCAATTGCATCTTTTTTTAGGGCTGTCTGTCTTTAGTTTAAGGATGATATCAATCTATGCCTGTCCCTCTCTGGCAGGAATGAGGATGATTGTTTCGTATTTCGTTGTTAAAGCTGCTGTCATTAAAAGGGTGTAGTCCTCTTGAAACATTTTTACGGATCTTTACTGAATCAAAAGAGCCCATACATATGAGGAGAAGAGATGCTTTGTGTAATCTGGGAAGCTGCAGAAAAATGGAGGAGGGGGTAAGCCAAAGAAGGGAGTGGTACACATTAGTCTTTAATGGTCTGCACCTGAATTCAATCAGTTCCCCTTCTCAGGCCAAGCACTGGACAATTCGTAATGTGGTTACAGAGCTGGAACAAAATGCTACCTCTTAGCAAGCCAGAACCATTACAGGTGAGAGAACAGACTCTGATTTTGGTTTCAGAGTTGAAATGCTTTGCTCGTAGTAAAATTTGTATTCACTAATGGCTAATATCATCAGCCAGTTCTATTAAAAACATGTAACATCAAATAAACCACAGAATGATTTTAACAAGCCCCCATGAACAAGTGAAATCTCATGTAGCAGCATCCTCATACAAGCTACTTATAGGGAAGACCAGTGGCTTTGTTTTTCCTGTACAAATTATCCTTTTTCCTCTATGCAGACCTTTGTGCAGACTGAGCTTTTCTCCTCTGAATATCTTATTTTAATTAACACCCAAATTGATATCCTGTAAGAGAAATGGTGCTTTGCTGAAGTACTTTCACAATTCCTTTGCTATTTTGCTCTCAAAGATGGATAGCTGTTAAAGGATTAGTACCAGACTTTCAACATTTGATAACAGGTCTGAAGAGTAACTTAAATTTTTAGAACGATCTTTCTCTGTGCTAACCTGGTTTTAAATCACATTTGATACCTTAAAAAAAGATATTGAAAAATGACTTTGTCCCACTGGTTCTGTGTATAATATGTTTGTAGGTTCTGGCTGCAATAACTTTACTTTCAGACTAATATTAGAAATTTGTATGGTAGGTTCTTTCTATGTGAAGTAGAGCTTGATTCTGCCAAGAGACTTCTGCACATATGCACTCGACTGACTGCCTTCTGACACCGACACCATGGTTTCCTTCTTTTCATTATTTATAAGAAAAATATTTATACATTTAGTTGAATTTTGTGAGAGAGATTATGAGAAAGAATGGTTATTGATAGTAGCATGAGCAATTGGTACCTCAAAATAATAAGCTAGCTAGTGAGCAGCTGCTTCTAACTTTGGCAATAGAGGAGATGTTTTTGTGGTGTGTCTGGTCAGCTGACTCAGCTACAGTAGAGTGGTGCCTTAATCACTAGTACAGTAAGAGGAGGAACTTCAGTTAAAAGGCCTCAAGCTTGTGCAGAAATACTAGGTTGAAAAGAAGCATTAAGTATGAATATACCTCAGTTATATCTTGTGGACTGGGAGCCTTAACTTTACATACACTGCTTTCCTTAGGTACAGTGGTACTTCAGTTATAATTCGGGCTTTCTCTTATTGACCCCTGATTGTTGTGCAAAGATATGTTCTTTTTATCTTGTTACTTACGTACTACTTTTTTTTTTTCTGTTTTCCCCTTTTCTAATTTGAATTATTTCCTTCCTCTTGATGTTTGTTTCAAGTCCACTTTAAAGCACCGTTAACAGCTTCAGAACCTGATCTTTTTCTTCAGTATGACTCCTGTACAGAGACTGTACTATCAAAATGGCCCCCAAATTTGGAGGCATGAACTTTTTGTCTTATTTATGGCAAACAGTGAGAATACAATTTATTCATTTTTCACTTCAATTTTATATGTTCTGTTAGGTGATGATTACCAGCAAAATTTGGAGAGTAGCATCAATCATGTAGTATAATGTTAGAGATACACTTAGTCTTTTTCTTAGAAACTGGACCTGGTTTGTTGGAAAGTAAACAGTGAATATTTGTGAGTTCTTGTGTCATATACTATTTATCATAAGACGATGAAGTTTTTTAAGTGTTTTTTTAGAGACCAAAGAGATTCTTTTAAGCATAACTGTCTTCAGAAAAAAAAAAAAAAAAAAAGAAAAGAAAAAAAAAAAGTGAAAATTATTTGGAACTTAGGTGATATAGTTTGTACTAAATTTGTTATCAGAGCTTATGTTCTCCTGTAGTATTATATATGACTCCAGCTTTCTGTTTGGGTTAAAATATTCTTTAAAACCAATTATATTGTGCTGGTTGTAATGTGTGTCAGGTGCCATATTTAATTTCATCCACATTAAAATTATATGTGATGATTAATAATTAAAATAACTTGTGGATAAAGTAATAGCTTTGAAGGTTGAAAAGCATATTTCCTACAAAAAGCTTTTCATGTTCCACTTTGAAATTAAGAACTGATTTAAGGAAAACAGAAAACAAATTCTACCTCCTAACTCCTTTAAAATTATTTATAGTAAATATGCAGAATACATACTACAAATTCCCTTTGTAGTTAAGTTCAAGCTAAATATACCTAAGTGGTAGAACTACACTGCAGCAAGTTAATTGCTATGAAAACAAAATTATTCTCAAAGCCTTTACATGTACCCAATCCCATTTGTGCAAATCATGTTAAACTTTAAGTGATACAACTGTAATTCTGAGCAATATTTTAATTATTAGCTTGTTTTCTCATCAGTCACTAGATTTAAGTGATTCCCAAAATTTTTGTAATGAAAACTGTTTCTAAACAGATTTTCCTCTTTCTAAATTTTGTACTATGTGGAAACTAGTGTGAATAATTTGAGGCACAACATTATGGAATTTTTCTGTCCTACAGTAATTTTTACTTAATTTGTTTGATTTTTTTGTGAAAAGAAAGTCATTATGCATCTGCTTATGCTGATGTTAATGTGATATCGTTAAGATTTCTTTCAAAATATGGAAATGTGTCTTCTTGTTAATGAAATGTAATGAAAGTATTCACAATATCACGAATGGTGGATGTTTCCCTTATGGTGAATGACAGGAAATTAACCATTTATTGTGGTTAATTATAGGAACAAAGCTCTTATTCTGATACCAGAAAACCCCTAGGGAATTCTTGTTTGTAAATGGCTTGAAGAGAGCAACGTTTCGAAAGAAAGGTGCCTCCCATCCTCAATTTGGGTATTCTGAGAATTTAATGCTTCTTTTTTCTTCCATTTTATCTTGCTTAGTATTCAAACATACTTCTTAGAGAGATAAATATTTTCCATTACAAGGGATGCCCCAAATATAATGCCTCCTATTTTATTATGATTGTTATGAGTGCAGCATGCAAGCTTTTGTATATGATGGAAAAATATATTGCTATATTGAAAAACAGTGTTTTGGGGCTGAGAATTTGCTCTATCAAATAGGACTTATTACTTTTATTACTTATTAGCTACCTCATCATAGCTCAGAAAGCCTGTGGGCTGAACAATGTGAGTGTTCTGCTTTGGCATTGTGCAGGGGAATGATCCAGTCTCAAGTGCACGGTTCAGAGTCCTCAGTATGCATCCAGTCCTTGTACACTTAGAGCACAGAATCTTCAGTTTCCTTACCACCATAACACTGTGACTGTGGAAAGAAATAGATATGGGGATCCCCTAATAAAAGAGATCACTTTAATTTTGAAATACATAAATACCATCTTCCTTATTACTTGTAAGAAGTCAGAACAGCAGGTGATTGAACTGTTGAAAATTGCTTCTGATGAATTCTGGAAAATGATAAAAATGTAACAGGGACAGCACTTTCACTCTGTTGCTTCTCCTTCCTTTACATTCTCTCTTATCTAATATTTTTATATTTTCCCAAAAAAAATTCAAAGGAAAAATGAAATCTTTTACCCTTTGGGGAAAAGCTTTTTTTTTCATAACAAGATTCAATATTTCTTATAATTTATTATTAATTTTATTCAGTGAAACTTTTCAAGGTAGCCACAGAGAAATAGACTTCAAAAGAGGTTGAAACTATTTAGATCACAGCAGAGGAGACGATGAAATGACTGTTAGTCTTTCTTCCTCTTATCCAGAGAGTACCTTGACCGTTTTTCATCAGATGAGCCAAAATATAATTCAGTTTCCTACCAAAAAATGCATTTTACTTTATTGCCTTTACAGTACTGTGATCTAGATTCAATTTTTAATAAGACGACAATTTTGAGTGCTGCTCAGCTTTATTTTTCTGAACTCCAAAATACTAAACGCTGTCATAAGTTTAATGTTACTTTATTCTCAATGCTTTAGATACAATGAAGAGATATAATGGCATCATTCAGATTTATATGGATTTCAAAATGTTTCCCATTTTTCAAAAGTTCTAATGTCTTTGGCAAGAAAGATTCTAGGTCTGATCCTAAGTCAACTCAGAAAGCTCATTGCTGAAAATGAATGAGTGTGAGAGAATAATCAAATCCATTAAGAAAGGGAACTAATTATGTATTTTCAGGCAATGATTAATTTTGTACCTGTTGCCATGAGTGCTCACAGCAATTGGTTCTAATCTTGTTGCAATTGTTTCCAGTAACAACAGGATATTTATATTGTTACAGAAATGGAATAATAAAATTTTGACATTGTTTTTGATGTAAATTAGATTGCTTTGATCACTGAGATAATAGGAGAAGCTCTTGATAGGAGGAATCACAGTGACCAGCCTTTAACTCAGGAAGAAAGGTGTAATCTTTCCTGCAACTTACAATCAGACAGCTCTACTTATGGGCATCAGACCCTCTGTTACTCTCTCTGTCACAGTCCAGCACGGGGACGAAGCTGCTTTACTAGTTGAAAAATAACAATTCTAAGAGCAGACAGGATGCTTTGTAATGTTCCTTTTTAGACCAAATTTACTAGCTTTTATAACCTTCCATTTGATCAGACCTTTCTTTATTATTCTGGTGTATTCTTCAAGGATTTCAATTGAGCATGTTTTTATTCAGTTATTTGAATACATTCTGGTTATGACTGTTGGATTTCTAATACAAAACCGTGTCAGCTATTATCTATGGAATGTAGCGGTGTTCATTTGTTGTTTTTTTTTTAATTTACCTTTTCTTACTTGTAAGAATAGAGTGGACTGAGCCTTTTTTGTTTGTTTGTTTCAGCTCAATTGCTGTATTTATTTCGATGCATTCACCTTTCGTGTCCCTGGTGGTGTTTCTGACGTGAGGAGTGTTTACTTTATGTAGCCATTCTGGGACATCTTTGCATTATGCAATGATGATTTGACTATTTTAAATCTGTGTGTTTTGAGGTATCCTAGATATCCACTTCCCAGGCACCAGTTCTCTTCCTTTAGATTTCAGTCCAACTGAAGACAGGGTGAGAGAGCTGGGGCTGTTCAACATGGATAAGAGAAAGGTCCAGGGGGACCTGAGAGCTGTCGATCAGTATCTAAAAGGGAGTCTGTAAGAAAGAAGGGACAGCCTCTTTAGCAGGGTCTGTTGTGATAGGACAAAGGGAAATGATTTCAAATTAAGAGGAGAGATTTAGATTGGATATAAGGAAGAAGCTTTTTTATGGGAACAGTAGTGAAGCATTGGCACATGTTGCCCAGAGAGGTAGTAGATGCCCCATCTTTGGAGACACCCCAGGTCAGGCTGGGTGGGGCTCTGAGCACCTGATCGATGCGTAGGTGTCCCTGTTCATTGAAGATGATTTGGACTGGATAACTTTTACAGGTTCCTTTAAATTCAGGGTAATCTATGAACTGATTGCTAGAATATCTGTTATGTACTCAGCATGTTATTATACAATATATCAAAGTATATTAAATTTAGTAATGTACAGAAAAAAATTATTTACTTATTTTCTGTGGCTAAAATGAAATCACGTATGTTATTTTTTCTAAACAGAGGAAATTTTTTTTGAGAAGTCTAAATTATTTTTGGTGTACATGAGATTTCCAGGTTTGAATATCTGTGTTGCACTTTCCTAGATACTTAAACATCTGCCCTCCAAGGAAATGCATCTGAAATGTACTCAGTACTGTAGCTTAGTATAGCGATCTTTGGAATTTAAAATAAAAGTTCAGTGTAGTGTAACCTGGCATTTGTTGGGAAATGCATATGCAAGTAGCTTTTTGTAATTGTTCATGAAGCTTTTAGACAGATATCCCCTCAGGTACCTGTGGATTTCAGTGCAGCATGTGATGATATTGTTTATTCGGGCTACATATTAGCATTCTCTACACTTCACTACTTATTTAGTCATCTGGGACTTTGTGTGATTGTTTCTGTAAACTTATTTCACTTGCCTACCTTGTAAAAATGGTTCTATAGAATGCATTGTCACTTAGTGCTATAAACCAAAGTCATAAAATAGCTTCCTTCCAGTTTACAGAAGTTTGCCCCTTGCTATCACAGGGCAAGTTACACTGGAGTTCAGAGTCTAATCCTAGGTATAAGTTGTCATGCCCAAAATTGTTTTGCTGATGAACAGTGGGAAAAGTATCTTCTGTTTCAATGAACTGCAAAATCCAGTGGATTTTTTGTTGCTTTTATCTTCCACTTAGGTTTGAACATACTTAACGTTACACTTTTCCATAAATAAGAAAAGATTACATTGTTGAAAAGAGATTCCTCAGCTTTTGTGAAAGTCTGGGCTACCAAGTTCCTCATCACCTTTGATACGTTTGTAGTTACTTCTGCTGGAATTACTTTTTCATCCCAATATTTTGGTAATTAATATCCATGCACAAAAAAAGCATCAACTATCAGAAGTCTTTGAGAGTCTTAGGTCTTTGGGTTCCATCACAAAAATTAGAGCAGAAATTTACAAAGAAATGTATAAGTACTAACAGTTTTTAGGAAGCTGTGTATGCATTTTATGTTTGCGTCCTGGCTGCTGAGGATATGAATGATATTCTTATGTAATATTTGTTCTGCTTAGGTCTGGATTTCAATGAGGTACTGAATAAATGAGCAAAAAATGTAAGGTCGTGCTCTTGGGCTGCAGTCAAATATATATATATATATTTTTTAGCTTCTGGAGACAACTAGGAGGAAATTGCAGACAGGATGTAATCATGAAACAAAAAGTAAATGCAGTTTTAAAATGTATCAACAGAGATTTGGCAAAGACTTCTTCAACAAATACCTTTTCATCAGCACCCCAGTGACATCTCACTGCAGATACTGCATAAAATTGTTCTGTTTTCAAGAGTAATAGTTTAAAATATTTAAAAATCCCCAAAGGTGGTCAAAGAAGTAGGCAGGAATATGTTAATCACGTGTAATATGTAAGAAGGAATTGGATAATTCTTTAGAAATGATGGGTTGGAAGAGAGATTACTGTTATAAGGACATGAAAATGGAGTCCATTTACTGCCATGAACTGGGCCTGAGTCCATTTAGATCATCAGATATAGGCAGAGAAACAATCTTTCAAAGGGATTTATGACATCAAAATAGTGTAAAGAAATATACAAAAGGAAATGCGCAAATTATGCAGCTCATATCTAGTTCTCTGTTTTACTGGTCTTACTTCTTTAAAGAAGAAGTTTGCATATTCAGTAGAAAAATGCTTTCAAGACTTTTTAGATGGTTGCATTTTAACACCTTGTAGCTCACATAAGCTCTCAGGGTAGCTGTACCTGAAAAAGTTGTGCTCTTAGCTGAAAAGTATCTGCTCCTGGCTTCCTTAATTCCAGGTTACATTTAAATCCAAGTTGTCTTTTGAATATATTCCACTGGCATAGGTACAAATTCATACTAATTACTATTGAACTGTAAGCACTAATGAACAAGTTCCAAGAAGCTGCCATTGTATGCATCTCAAGATAAACCGTCGTTGTGTTACGAAGTGCGTTATTTTTCCCATGAATAAATTTGAAGAGATTTCTTCAGTCTCTTGGTAGTGTTTTCTTTACCGTTATAATTAAAACTAATTTAAAGTGAATATACTATCCAAAGAAAAAAGCTTAGTCAACAGTAGCTTGTTCAGAAAATAAACCTGGGATTTCATTTGATCTACTCTTACATCTATTTTTTCTTACTTCTGGAAAAGAATCCAGAGCTGACAGGCTGTTTGCCATATACCATATAGTAACCTACTAGGAAAAAAAAAAAAAAAAAAACAGTCTGTGAATTCCCTACAATCAGAAAGTATCTATTTTACCTTTGAGCATTTCATTTTGAGTAAAAGTAAGTATGACACCAACTGATACGATTATCATGAGGTAATTGCACCCAAGGGATTAGAAGCATTTGCCTGCAGGTTGTACATGTAACAACCCTGAAAGTAAATTATAATAATTGCTTCATAATAAAACTCTGCACTGCTGCACCTTGTATTCCAAGTAGCCTGAGGTTAGCAAAATACTTTCAGATGCTTTTGGCAATTTTACTTATGTATTTATTTAACCTTAAAGTTACTTCTATTAAGACCAGTTCGATGAATTGAAATGAACAAATTGCAATATGCCTGAATTGTGCTTTTTTTCTAAAGAAAATGTTTGCATCCAGTATTGCATCTTATTTTTTTTTTTCTCCCAAGGTATATTTTGCATCTCTTGTGCCTTACTCGAGTGTCCTGTGTTTAGTGTATACAATGTCACAGAATGCTGAGGTTTTTAAGCAAGCTGGAGAGTTTCAATAAGCTACTTTTGGAAGTTTTTCAACAGGCTAGGAAATATGTATGAGGTAGCTTTAGAGATTTAAGCCGTTTACCCTGAGTTTGAACTATTTTTCTTTAGTTAATATTATTTTGCTTGTCATACCTATCTTACCTCAACTGCTGACAAAACCACTTTCTGCACTGGAAACTCCATACATCGCTTAGATTAGCAGATATATAGAAGCCTGACAGTGGGAACTGGAAACATCTAGGGGCATAAAAATTGAAAAGGTTGATTTATAGATTACTTGATAAAGTAAGTAGCTCCAGCTCTGCCTATGTGATCTGGGAAAGAAGAAGGACACATTAAGTTCTGCATATGTCACATTTCATTTCCATGTATCAGTAGGAGTTCTATAGTAGTAAGTTCAGGGAGCAAAATGTCCCTAGCCTGTTCCTTTTGATCATCTTTGTTTTACCTACAACTGGTAAGAGCTGACTACGTTCTCTGCATCTTTGTGGCTTGAAAATGGAATAACCTCAAGATGTAATCTCCAAAAATGTAATGGAAGTGGCTTTTGTGTGTCTGGCACCCCTCTCACAGAACTGAAGTTATTAAAAAAGTCTCTGTACTTCTATAGTTAGCATTAAAAACTTAAAATATATATTCAGTGCTACAGAATGAAAATTCTAATGATGTAGTAATTCAACAGCATGATTGTATACTTAAATAAAGCTGGTGAGAGGGAAAAGATGGTTTTGTTTTATTTTTATAAAAGAGATTTTTTTTCTTTTTTATAATGACCCTACTTGGTAATCTGTAAGAATCTCGAGACAAGTATTGCTGGAGAAATTTTGAAAATGTCTTGTGTAATTTTGGTATTGCTTACAAATTCATGTGGTTAAATGAAATGGCTTGTAAGTGCCATTTAGTTACTAAAATTCAGTGGAGTTGATGTCTTTAAAACCAGTACCTGCAAAAAAACGCATAAAAGTTCTGCCTCATATTGTGATTTTGATTCCACTGCATGATAGTTCTGTACCCCAGACAAATCTCAGTATTTCTGCAAACCTCCACAAAGAATTTCCCATGGCTCTCTCAACGCAGAGAGTAAGAAACATTAATGTTGCAACTTTGGTGATTTTCAATCTTATAATACTATATCATTGGTAGGGCAATAATCCAATGTTGGATGGGGATGAACACTCAACTCTCAGATCTTTACTCTCAACCTTTACTTGCCCCACTGAATTATCCTTGACTGTTGATATGTATGTTATAATATTTAATGTCTCACAGTAATGCTTTGAACTGATTTAAAGTGTGTTTTCTTGGATGTATGCAAACCTAGAGAGTTCTTGAGATCCATAGAATTTTAGAAAATTAAGGATAGCTATCAGATGAACTCATCTCTCTATCCACCTAGGTTTCTTCCTCTTAATTTCATTTCTTTTCAGTTAACAAGCAAATTCTATCTGAGTGACTACACTGAGTCAATTTGGATAGGCTATCTTTCCATTGGTTGACTTACTTAATAAATAGCACCTTAGAACTGATTTGTCCTTCACTCAACGTATCCCAAGTACTATTCATCTGAAAGTGCATAGGTTTTTTTTTTTGTGATTATCAGTTTAAACGTTTCATTTGAAAAATAATTTCAGAAATTAGATGCCTGGAATAGCAGTAGGAGGCTGCCTGATTTCAGATTATGTCAATCACAATGCTAAGCATAACAAAACTTGAATTAGGAAAGGCTATTATGAATGTTCCTAATGCAGCAGACCAGTGTCTTACACAGAAAAGGCTTCTGTGATCATTTCTACTTGTGTTAGTTTTAATTATTTAGTGAGGAGCTAATAATCTCACAGCTGGGGAGGTGGGGAGGATGACAAAATAGTCCTTTTATTTGATTGTTATGTTTTCTCTTTCTTCTAGTACTTAAAAGCTTCATCCTGTTCATCTTCTTCATAGGATTCTGTTCAGCTTTGTAGAGGATGGCACTACAGTAATAGCAATGAGTAATTGCATTTCTCCACGTTATCTTTTTGTCAGAAATGACTTACGTGTCATATTGCACTATTTTGTGACTAAAGGGACTATGAAATCTTTTGTGTTTAAGCAGAATTGAAAATGGAAAGTCCCTTTTTCACTCTAGCATAAGGTGTGCAAACGTGCAGGAATTTGAGATATACTTTCTTTTTTTTTCTGATTTATCCTCTAAAAATTATATATATGTAGGAGTACAACTGAACAATGTTTTTTTAGCACAGTATTGACCTAAGTTGAACAGTCATTAATTATTTCTATCACAGATATATAGTGCCATTAGTAGAAAAGCAGAATGTCTTTATAACTCCAGGAAATCAAACATCAGCCACCCAAAACTAATATCCTGTCATTACATTTCTGTTTACCAGTGAACAAAATTCTGTTCTTGCTGATTTGTAAAAGTTCCCTGGAGTAAATGCTTCTATAACATACATAAATCATATCCTCCATCAAGTAACCTAATGATGCTTTGGGGGTGGCATCATTAGGCTTCTACATAATATTTTGCCTGACAAAGAATGAAAACTATATTTTAATTATCAAGGCACTGAATAACAGGAACAAATAAACAACTTAAAACCAGATTCTTTGTTATCTTTTCCTGACAAACAAAAAAACAAAGCAAAACACACCTTTCCAGGCTCTACTACAGTCTCAGCCCTAATATACGTTCTTGCCTTCCTTAGGGAGAGAACTGGATTTTTTTTTTTTAATATTTATTTCATTTTTACTTGGTATTTTACTGTCTCATAGGTACAGTGGATAAAAGGTTTGGGAATTGTTATTAGTAGGTAACTGATTTCTTTTTCTTCATGAATTTTGAAAATCTCTTCAAGATGTTTCAGAAAATCTGCTGGATTTTATGCATGCATCTACAATATTTTTCACTTAAATCTCTTGTTCTTGTCTTTTATCTAAATTGATATTCAGTGCCTTTCTTTTCAAGAAGTGTACCAAGAAACATTGTTTCCACCAAACCCTAAAAGCTTTTAAAACAACCGGGTCTCCTAATTTATATAAAATGTATATGCTGACATAAATTACATATGAAGTAACACAGTATTAGATAAGTGCTACTTATCTAAGAGACCACAAAGTAAAATTTACATGCTAAAAACCATGACTTTTCAATTTATGTCACAGAAATACTGTTGCTAGTGTTTTCATTTTTGCTCTAGCAAGATAGAATAAAAGGTTCCTTTATTGCTTCAAGGTGCCACGTCACTCTAGAGGAAGAACGTGGCTTTATAGGAAGGATGACTGTAACTTCTGCCGCTTCCTTTAGCACTAATTTGGGTTGGAGCTGGAAATAGAAAGTTTCTTATCTATTACTGACACAATTACAGTCTAGTGTCCGTTGAAAATCCTGACTGAAGTAGTTATCTTAAGAGAATAAAGCTATGAATAAACTTTTGGTTGCTTTCCCTAGGACATCACTTTATATAGGTAGACTGGACTCCCTCACGCAGAGATGGGGGATCAGGAAAGCTAGAAGGTTGTGGATCTCCTGTCTGAGTTATCCATCTGCATAGATAATGAATCAGTTCCTCATTTATAGTATTCCAAATTGAACATAGCTTTCCCAGTGCTGAATCATATTCCTGTTTCAGAATGCCATTGTTAATTTATTTTATTTTTTTTTAATCTCCTCACAGTGTCTTGAACTCCAAGGTATATTCTCTCTTCAGGGTTTGCACAGGTTTAGCCTTTAACTTTCTAAAATGGATTTTGGATGAAAGCCCTGCTTAACAGCAAGTTAGATAACTCATATCATCATGATAAATCTTTCTGTCCTATCTGCAAACTGTAGCCCAGAAAGTAGAGACAGCAATTGTATGAATCTTTTTTTATAGTGTGCCTGAAAGGTGATTTCCAGGCATTACTAACTTCTACATACATATGCTGTATGTGTCTGAATGTATTTTAGCCCCAACTAGTTCAATGAAATCAGAAAGAATCTGATACTCTATTAGCCTATAATCACATTCATTCATGGTTTGTTACCCTCTACTCTGCCAATTCTCAATCTTCAATTATAAAATTAATGAAATCACTGGCATTTAAATGTCTTTTCATCCATACTCCAGATAATGATCTGTATATTCTTTAATGATTTCCTCATGCGCTTAATGTCATTAAAGACATAAGCAATTTGTCTTTCATCTAACACCTGAGGAGATATACATCTTAAGGCTATTTGTGTCAAAAAATTTTCTGGCTCATCATTGTCCTCCATAATCCTGAGGTTTAATATGAAGTTTCTAAATATCTGGGACTAATGTCGCTATATTAAAAAACAAACAAACAAACAAGAAAACCTTAATATTTCACAAGTTTTTATTTGAATGATAACTTTAACTGAAACTACTCAGTTTTAGTGTTATCATATGTCTTCCTATCAGTGTTTGATGCCTTTATTGAAATGTGTCTTCCTTAGACTGTTAACCGGTGGCTTTTCTTTGCATTTCATATTCAGTTTGCTCATGAAAGAGCTATACTGACATTTCTAAAGTACACTCAATTCATAAAATGTTCTACGAGTGTGTTTAAATAAGTATCAAAGAGTAACGTTTTGTACTGATGAGCTGTTTCATAACTTGTATTGAAGTTTTGGGGACTGTGAATTTTTGGAAGATTCAAAAATTTTCAGTAAAGTATTGCTTTGAGTTTCACGTAAAGGGGTTAAAAAAATAAATTACTGTTGTCACATCTTATTGTGATTGAAATCTGTGGTGTTACAGGAAGATTGGTTCCATCGTCTCACTAGTTCAAAGCTATTTGAATCATTATTGCTGGAGGTACAGTCCCATCTGCATTGCAAGCCTCTCCTAGTCCTCATTGCTACGGTCATCACCTAGATTTAGTGCTTCTTTTTGAAAATCTTATTTGTGGGAATAATCGCCTCGACTAAATATCACCATATAACCATTAGCGTGTTTTTTGTACAGAGAATCGTAGAATTGTTTGAGTTGGAAGGGACACTTAAAGGTCATTCTATCCAACTTCTCTGCAATAAAAAGGAATACCTACAGTTCAATTAGGTTGCTCAGAGCTCTGTTCAGCCTGACTTTGAACATTTCCAGGAACAGGGCTTCCAGCTTTTTTGGCAGCCTGTGCTACTGCTTCGCTACCCTTCCCATAAAGAAAATTTGTTCCTTATATCTAATCTGAATCTCCCCTCTTTTAGTTTCAAACCATTTTCCCTTGCCCTATCACAACAGACCTTGCTAATGAGCCTGTCTGTTCCCTTCTTTCTTACAGCTCCCCTGTAGATACTGAAAGGTCACTATTAGGTCTGCCCAGAGCCTTCTCTTCTCCAGGCTGAACAGTTTGTTCTCACAGTGGAAGTATTCTATCCATTGGATGTAGGCTTAACAAAGTTGTGGGTTTTTTTTTTTTTTTTTTTTACTCTTTACCATGTATGACTCATGAACAGTACTTTTTGCAATTACTCTACAGCTTTAGCACCTCAAATTGTCTTTATAGATGAATACTTCTCAAGTATATTTTAGCTCTGAGGTTAAGAACCAGAAAAGTCAAATTAAATGTCTCATGCCTCTATTTGATCAAGAGAGTCTTAGAAAATTTCATAGAATTAACATCATGTAATTAAAATGCTGAATTAGTGTACTACATTCTGACTGAAAATTTTTTGCTTGTGAGAATATAGAATCATAGACTATTTTCTGTTGAAGACACTGTTGGCTTACAGTTATCCCTTTTACAAAAAGAAGTATAAAGTTGTGCAAGTCATAGTACTCACAAGAAACCAGAAATCATTGCAGAATTATTTAGTCCATTAATTGAAACCTTACCATACATTCAAAGTTTCAACTTTAGATTGAACAATCTTACTGTAGTTACAGTTCATACAGTTACAGCTAATTGCAGGTTTGGAATTCAGTGGAATAGTAGAAATAATAAAAGATACTATTAATTTTTTTCTCATATGTGAAACTGTGCATTAAATTAAGGATTTTTGTAATTGGCTAAAGATATATCAGTCATAATATAAAAGATTGCTTGTGAAAGCATCTAAGAAACGTGGCTTTATTCAGTAATGAAGGGCAATATAGACAGTTTCCAGTCATAAGTAGGCCAGAGGATTTAGGACTGAATAGAAAACTTTGCAGTTGTCCATTAATTATTGAATTGATCTTTTTCACTTTCACTATTTTTTAAAACTGAAGCTGGATGTGTTTTTGTAGTTGTTACAGTGTCCTAGGAAGATCTGGTGCCAAGAGAAGAACATGTGAAGCAGAGGTGCTTTTCCTTCCTGTCCTTCCTGCACGATGCTGAGTGAAGAGATAAGGATAAATTTTTGCTTATCAGTGTTGCTGCAAGCTTTATGTGTTTGGATGATGTGTAGCTGTTGGTGAGGATTATATTCTGTCTCTGAACAGGATGCTTTGGGATAAAATAAAAAATCTGATAAAATTGGAAACAAATTTCAGGAATTCAAATCTAAAAACTCATCTGCATGAGATAAACTTTCATTAAGAATTGTTTCAAAGTCTGAAATAGAACAAACATTGCATCTCCTTGCTAATTGCCTTCAGATTTAAGAACGGCTGCTTCCATACGTTCATACAGTAAGAATCTAAAATTTCATCTCTTCACTTTCTGAGAATTTGGATATAAGTAAATGATAACAGAAAGACTATGTTTCACATACTTTGTGACTGAACTGGTTTTCTTCACAGGAGAAAGTAATAGTTTTAAGCATGAAAGGTTTTGTTTTTAGCATTCACACTAAAGGTGAAATTGAGATATAAGTCTTTTATTAAAGGCTATGTATGATTTCTTTTTTGTTTGTGAAGAGAACTCAGAGGAAAATATTGAGGCCTTGTCTTCGGAATGGATTTCAAGATTTTTCACTCTTACCCATGCAAGAATTATACTTTTTTACAGGTTTCAACTTACATAATGGTCTTTAATGTCTGGTCTACATACTTTTAATCACCTATAAGCAAGATATCTGAGCCAAGATAACCTCTTAGGTCCCCTTTTTAGTCAATGGACAAAGGCTGGTACCTTCAGAGAGCTTCAGAGACTCTAACCCTGAACAGTGATTATTATATGATTTACCCTATGAAACCTTTCTGTTAATTTGGAAATAAGAAGAGCCTTGTAATGTCTCACAGATGGAGCCACATCATATCCTAGCCTAGAGATATAATGAACCAACAGCATATTATGCTGTCTGGACTTTATACTTGATCAGGAAAAATAGATGAAAAAGCACAGAGATTAAAGACTTTTCTTTTTTCCTTTCCTCAGTCATTGAAAATGCAAAAGATCGCAAGTGAAAGTTAAACTACAGAGCTGAACCCTAGGAATCAGAAATAAAAGGCTGTTTCCTTTCTTCTGTTCTAAAGAAGCTTAGACAATTTAGGAAAACAATCTAGTACCATCTGCAGCACAAAATGGTCAAGTGAATAGCTGTTATGAAAAAAATGCAGTTTTGTATGTGGATGTTGTTGATGTATGTCCTTCATTCTCAAGGATTATTTCTGAGTTCTGATCAAAACTTTTAGGTTGAGTTATTCAGCTTTATGTTACCTTACAGTTAGTTTTTTAGAAATATTTGCCATCTTAAATGAGTTCTTTGTGTCAGAAATGTGATGGCGCATAGCACTCAGATAGCTTTCTATTCCATAAAAAGTAGTTGTAAATTAGATAGGACCAAGAGACAATCAAAACTGAATTTCTGAATGATTTTCTTATTCTAAGGAACTTATCCCAGATATGCTTATGCCTACTTTAAAGTAAAGCAGAATAAATTTCATCCATTAGAGGACACTGTGTTCTCACTGATTTCATTTCTATTTCTTCTCTATAGACACATTTTAGGAAGAGAAGGTACAATACATTTCAGATATATTTCTTCAATTTCAATCACTGTTGATCCATAAGTACCAAATATTCCTTATGGTGTTTTTTAGGTGTTAGGGACCCCTTGATGTAGAGCAGTGCTGGCATTGAGGTAAAGTTGGGTGAATGTAAAAAGTGCACAACTCTGCTTTACGTTTCTTTTCACAGTTATTGCAAATGTATGTCTCAGTGTAAGATAGATAGATATATATATATATTATTTTTTTTTAGGTGGGGATGCTGAGGGGGATTATCAAGTTTGATCTCATTTCAAGCATAATAAGTAATACAAAAGCCTTTCAGGGAAAAGATGTGTACATAATGTGAATTGGAAATGAATGCTTTTTTTCTGATTCAGTGACAATCCATTTCCATGTTTATAGATGTGCTGCTAAAAATGATGTTTTTGGAAAGGTTATTTTTTAAATGCAATCTGTTGTTTTAAGTTGGAAACCTGTTACATCGTTTTTTGATCTTACACATAGACAAAAAAAAATTGTACAGGTAAGGGTAAGAGTTAGAAGGTGAAAATACTTTTTCATAGGATGCTACATTTTCTTAGAATTTTGTGTAGCTAGTGATAACAGGAGATTCAAAACCTCATTATCTTCTGATTTTTTTTTCATTCCATTTCTTCTGAATATTGTAAACTACATTCATTAACTCAGGGAATTTGCCTGTCTTTGGAGGTCAGTTTTTCAATATAGCGTGGAGCCGCAGATTTGCCTAAAGTCAGGAAAAGAGCTAAACGCTAACAAAAAAGTCACTATTCTCATTCTATTAGGTGTTGTGGAGGTTTTTTGATTGTTTGTTTATTTGTTTTGGGGTCTATTGTATTTTTTTGGTTGCTGTTTTTTTTAATTACAGTGCAGTGTTGAAAGAGCAGAAATATCACAAAGCTTAAATTTCTACAGGCGAATGTCCCTTGCTTCTGTGCTGTCATGGACGTGACGTCTATATGAAAGGGTCTTATAGGACCCCTCAAAGTCATAGAATAACAGTGCACTGGAGAGATTTGGAGCTCTGAAATGACTGTCATTTTACCAACTCTTCACTTAAACAATACCAATTAAATAATTTGTGGCAAAGCAGAAATGCTGTCTTAAAACTGACAACATTTAGTCTAGCCTGAAAAAAATCCAAGTCCACGTGTATATCACGGAATATCCTGAATAAAGTGTTTACAGGCAAAATAAATGGCTTGCAAAATTAGAGCGTATGTGCATGATGCTATAAAGTCTCATGTTTGTTCTTATCATTTAATAGAGCTATTAAGTCTAATTTATTTGATGTAGACAACTGGTAATGATAATGTTATATTTTTTGGATATGAATATGAAGTGCTGCATTCCAGTTGAAAAAAATGACAAAGCTGTGTTAAATTCGTCGTTGAGAGATATACTCATTATTAAATCTTACTATCTATAAAAAATTAAGTCATATATGCCCTTAGAAATTATTTCATCAATAAAAGCTCTGCCTCTTTATAGCAAGGCTATGCCTACTAATGTGTACTGTGTTTTCTAATGTAACAAATGCACTTCTTCATCATATTTATGTATAATAACTCCCCTTCCTTGTCTTTCTGAGTAAAGATTTTGCTAGCGCTGTTTTGCAGGTAAGGAAGAATGTTGTCTTTCACTTATGAAGTGAAATGTCTGACGAAAGTGTTCTTTTTGCTGCATATACACAGACCCATGGACTTCTTTAAGACAATAGAAATATTTGACATACACTAGCAATGGTGAATCATGTGAAGAATTAATTTGGACTACTCATTCTTGAAAGACCTAACAGGAGCTTTACAGTATTTTCCTGTGTAATCTTGCTCCCTTCTACCTATAACCAGGGCTTGATCTTCCACCTCCATAAACCTGCTGAAGGTTTTGGAATATCTGTGGCAGGCTTCACCTCTGCTTGTTTCATCCCAATCTTTCCTAAATGAGATTTTATAATTCTGCTCCACACTAAAAATGACAAAATTATTGAAGCAGATAGAGCTATGTGAAAAATGTAGAAAAAAACTAATTCATACTTGTTTGTCAAACATTTTGATATTCTGAAGCCATCCTACTGATTTCATAGTGCTAGTTGCTGGTTTATTGGTTTTTTGTTTCGGTTTGGGTTTATTTTAGAACTGTTTTAGGTACCTACCGTAATGGTAGTTTATCACCAGAGAAAAGAAGTTGCCTGCTAGGAATACATTTACAAAATTAGTTTTGAAAAATGCAAGTCTGTGGAGCCAGAGTCCCACACTTTGCCAGCCTATGTAGAGTTTAGTTTATCAGTGATAAAAGGATTATTGTAAACAATAGAAACTGTTGTGGAAGTCTCAGTTCACAAAACTTGTAGACTTGAAATTGAGGTTTGAAGATTGAAAACCATTCAGCTTTTTTTTTTTTTTTTTTTTACTCAACTGCACTTGATAGAATTTATAGAAGTAAACTAAAATGACATATCAATGAAAACACAGTTTTCTATTATGGCATAAAATAGGGCTGTTTCATAAATTTCTGTACCATTTTAGTTAGTCTTGTTCTGCACTATAAATTTAATTAAGATGCCCTTAATACCAACAAATTGCTGAAGATATTCATTCAGTTGATAAAATATTTCTTGTAGGGAAAAAAAAACAACTTTCAAGAAATGGAACTACATATGGTGGATCTTAAAACTTACTCTTTAAAATATGATTGTATTACTCCTATTTTTTTCCCGTTAGATTAGAGATAACAGAAACAGAAAAACATCAGAACAGCCATTGAATGTCTAATCAAAACTGCTAAAACGAAAGAAACAAAATGTTCTTAATGGCATCTTTTATCATTCTCTTGAAATCTGTGTTGTATCAGTTTTATTAGCTG
Organism: Meleagris gallopavo; assembly: GCF_905368555.1. Taxonomy (NCBI): domain Eukaryota; kingdom Metazoa; phylum Chordata; class Aves; order Galliformes; family Phasianidae; genus Meleagris; species Meleagris gallopavo. The sequence continues at coordinate 7,749,088 of NC_139413.1, forward strand.
GCTGTACCTAATCTTTCAGGAGTCCACTGTAGGGTTAAATTTTTACTGGGAGGATTCTGTAATACTTGCACACATGGAATGTTTTCCCGTATAAAAATAGACTCTGATCTGCTGATCCAAATTATTCCCCTCTATGCACGTAGAATTCCAATGATGTTAATGGTATTGCTCAAGTAAAGACTGCTCATGGGGCACCTGGGAACAGTAGTCTGTATTTTGTGGGGAGATTAAAAATATCACTTTGTCAGTATTGCTTGATATGTAAAACATGTTATGCAAAACCCAGTGCTCAGGGGAACAACATAAATTTCACTTTTATATTCCCATTATGCCAGGAGCTTTGCCAACTCATAAGCAAAAATATGTTCTTCTGTGCTCTCTGAATATAAAACAGACAGCATATTTGGGGGGGGGAAAAAAAGCATCTCTGAAGTTCTGTGACCTACTGTGTTTATTTTGGGAAAGAATTCCTCAAAGGAAATGTTTTTTCCTTTTGTGTTAGGAGTTTGGATCTTCATCAGACTAACATATCCAGGAGTCTTTTGCACTCTTATCTAGTGGTTCACTTAGTTTTCCCTATCCACTCTAGATTTATGAGACAATATTCAGAGATGAAATATCATGTAATTTTTCACCAGTGAGATTTTCATAATCAATAAATAGGTCACTGTGAATTGATTAGCAAGAGAGAGAGAGAAGGAACTTGGAAAACAATCTAGATATTAATATTTGCCAACTCTTTCATCTTCTGAATATGTTTAAAAATATATAAAGACATATTTATTCAAATGTATATGGAAATTATTATCAACAGATGTAGTCAAGCTCAATTTAAGTGTTTGTTGAAAGAAATGAGAATTTTTTTTTTTTTTTTTTTTTATACTAACTGTGAATCATTTTTTGGATAATTATTTTGAATCCGGGTTTATGAACTTTGCCTTTTCACCTAATCATCCTTTACAAACATTCTGTAGTATAAGAACTATAAGTACAGATATGAAAATCAAGATTACTACTGTCTAATCTGAATATGGTTCTGAGAAGATCGTGAGAAGCAGTTTTTGAGTGTTTAGTTGTAGGAAGAGAGAATGAAGTGTAACAGGAATCACCTTTTCAAGTCCATTTAGAGTTTCTTAAGTCCTAAATAAATAAATAAATAAATAACATCTGTTGTAAGCATGAATGATTGGTGGTTGCTTGCTGAGTGAGAACAGCAGGAGGCTTTGCTGTTAATCATCTATACTTCTGCCAGGAATCACTACAGCCAATGTAAGTGACTGAAGCACTTTACAGTTGCAATGCAAGCACTCTCAGTGGCAAATATAAAGTACAAAAAAGAAAACATTGGCATCTCAGAAGTGAGAAGTGCTTTTACAACTCACAGAGAAAGTCTTTCAAAGATTTCTACACATTTGTATGGATGTATGCCTGGTGAGCAGGCAGGTATCAAAATAAAAATAATAGAATTTGAGAATTATAATTGAACTGTTCTTCTGGAGACAGTGATTGGTATAACATTTGTTATATACTCATGTAAAGGGATTTTCCAACCATACTGCAGTACATTTCTGGCCTAACTTATTATATGTTCACTGGGATATTTTCTTAATCTTATCCCTTTCTGAAATAAACATTTTAGAAAGAAAGAACTACCTCTCCTCTTATATTGATTATCATTCTTTGTGCAAATATTTTGCCATAATAAAATGAACAGGATCAAAGTTTACAAGAATAAGTTCAGAATGAAGTGAAATACTCCCTTTTCTCTGTACAAAATAGAAATTAATGTTCATACCGGTACTTGATATGAAGCATGGACAGTTATTGCGTGGTGAGACAAGAGATTGCAGAACACTGGCAGCAAATTGCAGCAATATTTAGCAGTAGTTCCAACCTCCAGCCAAGTCCCTTCAGGCATGAAGAACTGTTGACTAGGAAGGGAAAATTTGCTCGTAGTCATCTGTCTAGTAATATAAGCCAAGGATCTGGTTAAAAGCTTTACTTTTTTCCAAAGACAGTTTTGGAGTTTTCAGTTCCTGGACTTCATTAGGAACTCAATTTGAGAATGTTGTCAGTGTTGTTGCTAGCTCATTAAGTTATACAACAGTTTTCACAATAGAATATGATTTCAGAATTAGATTATGAATAGAATGCCTATTCAGAAAAAGACAGCATTGTGTAGTAATATTTTCTTATCTAATGATTTCTTCTGTTGCAAAAAAAGTATAAGTTCATAAATCTGATGACTAGCTATAGCTGGATTTATACATTAACTTTTGAGTTGTATTTTGTTACTTTGGATTTTTGGAATGTTCTGAGTTACATATCTAAATGCCAGTAATACTCCAGCCCAAATTTTTCTGTATCTATGCATTGAAAACAATTTGTTAATTTGTGGAATGAAATTCCTTTTTCTTAAATTCTCTTACTTTGACACACTTCAAGCATAACATTAAAATATTCTAAGTGGCACACTTTTTTTTTATTACAAATGTTGCGTATTAGTAAAAATGTGATGATTTCTGAAAACATCTACTGATACTTTATTTTCTTTCTTTTTAATATATTTGTTTTAAAAAACACATCTGTCTACGTGTTATACTGTAATCAACTTTCATAATAGACAAAAGTACTTATTATTGTACGTAAAAGGTATCAAACCCTTTACATTTTTCAAGCTGAGATAAAACCAGAAAAACAGACTGTAGCATTCTTTATTGCAAATATTTGATATTTGGAAATATAAAACTATATTTCCAAAAGTAGACTGCCATTATGCAATAAGCCTTGTTCCTGCCTTGCATTACAATTAGTTGAATCAAACTTATACCAATTCCATATAGATTGTCAGTAAGAAAATGCATTGAGTTTGTTCCATGTTCCCTCTTCCCATCTCTATCTGCTTGTAAATTAAAAATATTGCAATCAGATAGAAAGCAGAAGCAGATAAAGCATTTATGAGCTTTGGCTCTGTTTGGATTATTTTTTTTTTTTTTTTTTTTTTTTTTTTTTTTGTGAGTGTTGCTTGCTTGTTGTTTTACTCTGTAGAGTAGAGAGGGACCCAACTTTATAAGTGTCAATTGTGATAATTTCTGAAGGACCCACTTCTATCTCCAGTCAGTGACTGCTAAAAAAGGAGTGAGTAACAAAAAGCTATTTTCTTCTGCTAGTATATTAGGCATTGATTTAAGTCTATATATGCCTTACTGAATATAGAGTCTGGAGGATTTAAGAGTTGGAAGATATGGTATGTATAAATCAAGAGGTGTGATCCATCTAGCAGCCTTGTTTTTGTGCGATCAGTTTCAAGACATAATGGTTCTTGCAGATGACTCCTCTAAAATAATAAAATTCAAGATGTTAAATTAATACAGAGAAATTGCCACTGTCAAAGAGTTAACAACTATAATATATTCTATAAAAATAAGTTCCTTTTTTTTTTTAATACAAACTGTACATTTGTTTAGACAGGAAGAAACTTGAGATGACTGCATCAGCCTGCCTATGGCAGAGTAGTTGTATACATCATCTTGTTTGTAATTATTCATGATACAAACTTCCAAATGTTACGTACAGTAAAAGTTAATCCCATTTTGAAAGCATCTATGGGATCTTGAAAGACCTGTGAATAGAATTATAGAATCATAGAGGCTGGAACAAACCCCTGGAGATCATCTAGTCCACCTATTAGATCTGTCTAAGCAGATTGCACAGGAAAGTGTCCAGACAGGTTTTGAATATCTCCAAAGATGGAGACTGTCACCTTCAAAGTAAAGTTCTTTCTCATGTTCAGATAGAACATTCTGCGTTCCAGTTTGTGCCCGTTGCCCTTTGTCCTGTCTCTGGACACCGCCAAGAAGAGCTTGACCCCATCCAATTTACTCCTGACTTTAACTATTTGTAAACGTTATAAGATCGCTTCTCAGTCTTCTCCAGACTGAACAGTCCCAGGTCTTTCAGCTTTTCCTCATAATTGTGGTCTTCTGCTGGACTCACTCTCTAGAACTTCCCTGTCTTTCTTGAACTGAAGAGCCAAGAACTGGACAAAGTACTGCAGATGTGGCCTCACCAGGGCAGAGTAGAGGAGGAGGGTAACTTCCCTCAACCTGCTGGCTACGCTCTTTTTAATGCACCCCAGGATACCTTGACCTTTTTGATGTGCGCTGTAATTCCTCCCCAGCTGTAGGATGCTACAGTTGCCCTTGTTGAACTGTAAAAGATTCCTCTCTGCCCAACTCTTCAGCCTGTCCAGGTCTCTCTGAATGACAGCACAGCCTTCTGGTGTGTCAGGCATTCCTCCCAGCTTCATATCACCAGCAAACTTGCTGGGGGAGCACTGTATCCCTTCATCTATAAATAGCTGGGTATTTATTGCATTACTAAACATAATATAGCAGACTAACAAATACAGTAGGCTTCAGATTTGTAGTACTCTCTTAATAACATCACTGGTTCCTATCATGGAAGGTATATTTCAGTTAAGACTTTGATCTTTTTCTAACAGTTGTACTTTTCAAAGAGGTCAGTTGCAATTTGCATTTGCACTGTTGAGCAACTATGCTTATCTGATGACTCTTGTCATTTGGAGATTTCTTTATCTGAATATTATAGCATCATTGAAATGGTTACAGTGTCTTGCAAATTCAGGGTAATTTCCATTGCTATTTAAGCCAATTAATTGCCTTGTGTAACAGTTATATTAACTGTTTCAATAAAATGACTGCTAAAAGATAACGCATAAAGGCTCACTGAATCTTAAGTGACAGCATTAAGACCATTTCAATACATCAAAATATCATCTAGTGCCTTTTGCACAACTGTTATTAAATTTTTTAGCTGCAGCCAGAATTGGCCTTGTTGGGCTGTCACATCCCTATTACCATTTTCTATACAGTGTTTGAAAGTAAGACTGCTGTGGGATGGTCCTGTATGCTGCAGCACATTTTCTTTCACTGAGATCAGGACTATTATGTGGTTTCGTAAGTACTCCCACAACTGTAGGACAAACTGTGTAGAGTCTTAGCCTGAACCTGCAACATTTTAGAAGTGAGTATAATTGTTTTATTATCAGAATGTTAAATTCATATGAACTAAAGTTTAAAAAAAAATAAAAATAAATAAAAAATAAACCATTAACTGCCCCCTACACAAAAAGACCAGACTCAAAGCTGGATAATTCAGGTATCCTGTCTGGCAGTCTGCATTTCCTGAGTGACTAAATGAGTTATTTCTACTATAAAAATTCAACACAGGTAGAATTATTTCAAGGATGTCCTGGTTTCTCTTCAGGAAGTTTTCATGCCATCCATTAACAAGAGCTCTGGAGGATAGCTGTTCACAACAATGATCTCCTCCACTGAGTTTATGTTTCCAATTGTACTTGCAGCAGTTGATTTTAACTGATACCATTTTTGAGGTGATCACTTTCTATTAAGATGACCAAAAGTCCCAGAGTTTGTACTCCTTCATTCCCTGGTGTCCCTTATGTGTTGTGATCCTGTGCAACTAGTTAACATAAGGTTCTACTTACAAACTTTAACTGGGGAATGAATGCAATTTTTTGCAAGTTTATGCTAAAACTTATAATGAAATTGAACAACTTGTAAAAACACAGTGATCTTTTTCCATTTTCAGCCAGTTTTAACAATTTCCTTAATCTGAGCTTTTTTAAGTGTTCTCTCATGAGGGTGACCTATTTTTACTTACGAACTCTCACTTATTGCAGGATGTTTCTCACTCTGGTGGGAGTGCTGAAGCCTTACACTGCCTACAGCAGTGTAGTTGGCTGGGAGTGGGATGGATTACTCTGCTGTAGTTTGTTATTTAGGTTAGAATACCACATGTTTACTATGAAAATCAGCACTTTGTTCTAAAAAAAGGAGATCTTAATGAATAAACTAAGATAGTAATCACCACCAGGATTTGCTGATGGCATGTTGTATGACCCTTACCTCTCTGGAATCTCAGTGTATTTTTCATTTGTCTAGCATGTGTAAACGTTTTATGACGTTTATCATGTGAAAACCATCAGTTCTGAAGTTTCTAAGTGGTATTGAAATAATTCTTATTTTGTGCTCAATAGCATTTGTAATGTAAAGAACAGATTGACATGAGTTGCATGTTCATATCATGAATTGTTGATAGATAAACTCTTTAACCTAGTTTAGGTTTATGCACGTTGCACTTGAAAATAGCACATGCATTAGTTTGTTTTGCTATCCAGCACTTCAGGCAGTGAAAGAAATTACATGGTGACTTGTCCTGAACAATCTGCCCTAGGTGTCCCTGTCTAAGCGATGGGGTTGGACCAGCTGACCTTCAGATGTCCATTGCAACTTCAACCAATCTGTGATTCACCCTGTTTATGATCTTTCTGATAAAAAGGCTTCTGCACAATTTGCATACTATTGTGTACTGAGTTACATTTGTTAATGTAGTAAATCTGTGGTACTGATATCATAACCTTTCTACTTACCATGACTAGTGAAGGCTTCTCTGGATTACACACCTCTCTGTTCCCCTTGAGAAGCTACAGCAGTTCTAATCTGCATATTATATAGTAATATATAGCATTTCAGGGTTTCTTACAATTTGAACAGGACTGTGAGTTGCTAAACTCTCTTTTGCTTGAGGTACTGAAATGTTAGTGGTGCCTTTGCGTTGCAGATGTAGTACTTTACTAGGAAGTTGCTACTATGTGGCAACGTTTTTATTGTCAGCTTCTTTTCCTTGGCATGGCATATCTGTTTTATGTTTTTTTCAGAGTACCATTTTTGTTCAACCATCTTATAAAATAAAATCACATAGCTAATTTTTCATGGATTACAGTCCACTATGTGAGATAAAGGCGCAGAAAACAACCACATATTTTTCTGCTACTGTCTAATGTTACTTTGCAATTCAACATTAAATAATACAGTAAATTACAGAAGTTGTAACCAACTACTGCATTACCTTGTGAATAAAAAAATATTCCTTGTAGGCTATAGCTCTTCCCAAGAAAAGATTCTCAAGGTCATATTTGCATCTCAAAAGATGTAGACTGGCTCAGCTGGGACAAAGTTGATCTACCTCTGCTGAAAGATATTTATTGTCAGGTAGAATAGTGCTGATTCATTTCTACAGTCTATAATTGTACAGGTTATTTGAATCAATTATATTGAAATATAACTGATGATGTGACCTTATTTTACAAATTTTATATTAATCACATTCAAAGTAAAATAGAAAAAAAATTGTAATGACTGACTATATTGAGCTCAAGTTTAGATTACATAATATAACCATCATTGCGAGTTTTCTGTGGAAATAAGAACATGAGAAATTAACATGATATACGTACCTTCAAGATGTGCTAATCTAATTGCAAATCTCTTTTTACATGAAGAGGAAGTTAGTTGGGTGGTTGTTTAATGTTCATTCTGGGATTCATTTATTTTTTTTTCCCAAATGAGATGATAGAGTTCACAGGGTTCACTTGATTTTTAAAGGGTTACTTCTGAAGCTATCTAGGAAGTGGGGAGTGGGACACTGGCTTTTAATGTCATGTGAAATTTGATACTGATTAGCCTTCAAAAAGTAATTATAATCTAAAAATTAGAAGCTGCAACTTTTTACATCTGTCTTACAAACCTAACAGCTTTCAATTCATTCTTTAATAACAGAATTGAGGAATGGCTTCTTCATTGTTTTGCTGCAGCAAAGTAACATTGGGTGGGAAAAAAGTGAACTGGAATGTACCCCAACCTGTCCTGTACTCCAAAAGACTTTCCAGTAAGAAAAGAAGTTTTGAAATTGTGATCAAGTTCTTCATCTAGAGTGTCTTGATTCATCCTTGATATTCACTTCTCTGAGGACTTATAATAAGCAAAGCCACTCACAGTAACGTCTCACGAGCACAGGTTCCTTGAGACCAGGTTGATCTGTTGGATTGTTTATTTGCTAAATGAAAAATAGTACAAGTAAAAGGGAGAACTTAATTATTCAGCTTTTAATATAAAACTTTCAAAAACATATTTTTCATGATGGCAGTTGTTTCTTGTTAATGTTTTAAATGTCACAAATTAGGTTTAAAAAAAAAAAGCACACAACTCCTCAGAAAAGCGTGGAAGATGTAGCTTTTCTGTTTAACCTAGCATTTGTGAGAGACAACAAACATAAAAGATGGAGATGTCTTTCTGATAGAATCTGCCACTAATAGTCAGCAATTAAAAATGCTGTATCATTTGGATGTAACCTTTCCACATCCTGTCTGGATGTGCTCTCTAATCTTAAAATAGTATAGTCATTTGGTGTAGTCGGTCAGAGGATAATGTTAAACTCTAAATCAGTTTCCTCTCTAATCTTTCTAAACCTTTAATGCCTTCTTTCAGACATAATTGCGGTTTTGTCAGCCATTCAATGTTAGAATTTTCAGCAACAGGATGGACCATTTCTTTTAACACATTTTTGCTTATATGCATATAAGAACCCTTACTTTTCCAGTCTAAGTGGATTATATCCAATGAGAAAGTAAATGACATATGTCGTGACCTTATTAGATTTGCTTGCAATTACTAATATGAGTTGCACATTTCTTAGCACCATTTCATTACCAGCTTTCATCTTTAAGAGCTTTAATTATTTAGTAATAGTGGTACATTAGATTAATTAGTTAAGCCTTATTACATGCCTTTGTGAAAGACACAAAACATATTTAATCTTCGTTGCGGAGAAAAAAAATCACAGAAAATTTAACACTCATCTTGTGAAGTATGTGCGATAAACTCCGATGTGGATATTTCAGATAAGTGACCTAATGAAGGTTGAATATGTGAAATATAAATTGTCTGTCTGATTTAACTAAAGTTAAGGCTGTTCTCAATGATTTACTCACAGCTGCGTGATGATCCAGATCATTTAATTCTCAGTCTGTTCTTTAATGATACAGCATGCTTCATTCTTATGTGAAAAATATGTCTTTCATTACCATTTAGACCTTTCTGCCATGTGTTAGTATCATGCTAGCAGAAAATACAAAAGTAATTCATATTGATAGAAGAAAATCTAGCAATGGAAATGGAAGGAATGAAAGATGGAAAATCCAGTTTATCAGTCCAAAGGTTAAAATAGGACATAAATATTTAAATAAAAGTGAGGATTCCCTTTCAATTCCAATAGTTACATAAGTGAAAAAAGAGTGAGCCAGATGGGATAAGAAGAATCAAGTTTCTGCAGTCCTTCTGGGTAAAAATACAGGTAAATTTTACTGAAGCTGTTCCAGTAAAATCCATGTTAAAATAAAGTCTCTCTCATGAAGCTAATGAAAAAATCTAAATTTTTCACTACAATTAATAATAATAAAGAAAAAACTCTCCTTGAAATCAAACTGCTCTTTATTTTTTCTGAAATTTTTTTTCAGGGTAAGGAGAAGGCTTTGAAAGCAGAAAAACAGTACCATGGCGTATGGGGCTGCTGAATCATGGCCTGAACCTCTGATTGATCACCTGAGGCGAGCAATGAGTCAGCCATGGGAGCACAGGTGAAAGCAAATCACCTGTGCTGCAGGAAGGGATGGAGCCCTTCCTCTTCCACTCATCTTGTGAAGTATATGTGATAAACTCCGATGTGTGACTGCCAGTGGGGAAGGATCTCTTCTGGAGATCCACTCCACTGGAGTTTCTTACGTGAGCCCAGGATAGGGTGAGTGTCTTTTTCTGCTCTAGTATAATAATTATATAAGCCAAGCTCTCAAATATATTATATCATCTGTATATTCATTGATTGTATGCATGGCCATCAAGAATTCTGATAATGCTAGTCAGAGAGTATCTAATGGCAATTAACGTAGGCAAATATTCTTGTAGTTATTTAATGTATTTTTAGTCTACTTACATTCTGTGAGGAGATGAAGCAACTTAAGATGTCTTTTGCAATTAGCATTGAATTCTTGAAGGGGGCTCAGCTATTCCAGGTAAAGAAGCGTCTGATGCTAGAGAAAAAAATTCCTTCTTTTGTAAAAGAGAGGGACTACAAATGATCTTGAAACTGCAGCAGAGGGCATAGCTGATATTAAATATGTTTTTCTGTAGTAGAAACTGAGGGCACCTGTAATCTGTTATTTTGCCTCACTTACAGGAGAAATTCATTTACTGCGTCTTGAGATACTTTTCAATAATACACAATGAATGAAGTAGAAGAAGGTTTACAATACGGTGTGCATCAGCATGTAAACCTTTTCTATTAAACACTAGTGGCATGAATTGTCCCTTTGCTTTTTTTTTTTTTTTTTTGGAGATAAATCTAGATTAATTAAAGTAATTCTAAATATTCTAAATATTTGATCATCTTTAATGTGCTCATACAGACAAAACTTTGTAGTAGTCCCAGACATAATTCCTAAATGAGTTCTTCATATTAATCATTAATTTGTGTAGAAAAAGATGCGTGACTGTCTGCTGCTCAACACAAGCTTTATCAAACCTCTGATTTTTTTTATGTATAATAAAATAAAGTAGACTCAACTACGTAGATAAAAACATTAATAACGTTAAGTTATAATTCCTGAAGTTAAATGAAAGTCAGCCTTTTTTTATGCAGAAAAATAAGATACTTTTTTTCTGAGATTATGAGTATCTCTCATTATTATTGAATTAAGTGGCCAGAGAGCACACCTTCTGAAATGACAGAAGAATATAGAGGGTAACTGTCCTCCTCTGTAGTGATACACTGGACCTCATCAAAATCATCTTGAATTTACTTCTGACACCTAAATTGTAACTGATGAAGCATTCTTTTTGGAATAACTATAAATGCTCTTCAGACCACAGGTGCTACATTGATAACTGAGATTTCTCTTTGATAGGCTTTGTCACAGTGTGGTGTGCTGTGGGACAAATCTCTTCTAACCTGTAGAAAGCGACCTTTGTTATCTTGCTTTTTAATGGAATTTGTGTCTGATGCAGCTGGAAGGGCTAAACATCTTTAACATTTAATTCAGCTAGGAGAACTAGCAGTGGAAATGGCCTCACATAAATAGTTGTTTATATTTCCTCCCAAATGTCTCTGGGGACCTGTGCTATATGAATCTCACTTAGCTTAGAATGTTATGAATCTATTTTTCAGGATTGATTTTTGAGTAAAATGGGGATCAAAGCAAGTATCACCATATTATAAAATAGTTATCTTTCCATAGTGATTTGCATGAAAATATCTATTACATTAAAGAATAATTTGTGAAAAGAAATGGCTAATTTTGTCCTTATGCTACAAACCAGTGACAGAAAACAATTTGGGGAGCACATGCTTTCATTAACTTCTGAGTATAAATTCCCCCCAACTTGAAAGAAGAATCTAGTCAGGAGGCATGGCAATTAAAATGGTTAGGCCTAAATGTCAGAACTCTAGAAATATCTGCCCTTCAAAACGAAGTGGGTGAATTAATTTCCACTATTTTTCACTTCTAATTCTGCCTCAATAAACAGGAGTGCTTTTTTTTTCCCTTTCAGTAGCACACCCACACATCTTCTGTTCTTACATTCTCTTGATGCCAAATTAAGGAGATGCTCAGTTTTTGCACCTATAATACCTTTGTTCTTCAGGATGCAATGCGCGAGTTAACCATGTGCATCCTGCAGGAGAATCTACAAGATGAATAGTAATGTGATAAATAAGAGTTTGAGATCACAAACTGACACATTAATTCACTATGAAATTAGACTAAGTAAAATGGTGTATAGCAAAGTAAGCATCATATATCTTGTAAGCAGAATGAAGAATTAAATATTCATTTGCCAGGAAGTGTAAAACCGAGCTTTGCTTTTCTACATGTCTGAAATGGAAATGTAATTGCAGCCTTTTTGTCCATCCTCATTATCCTCTAAAGGCACAAGTCCAAGACAGTACTTGGCTTTGCTAAGTCATAAGCTAGATAACTGCACAGTCTAGTGGCCCTCTGGCACTTGCTAAACATTCAAATATAAGAATATTGTGTCTTAATTTGAATACTGTTCTCCATAAGCTGTCAAAACGAAGTAAAAATAAAACCAAGATCAACAGTTGCTGAGAAGTTATAGGAGCAATCCAATATTAGCTACTTGTTAGAAGTAATGGAGCAATAACTGCCTAAAGCATTCTTTTTGGAAGAATGTAGGGCCATATGCATCTCAAACCCATTAACTGTTATGAGCAACAGTAACTTCTTTACAGTTTATTATGAGAACTATCTCAAACATTAGTTTGCAAAATTAGTGAATGCAAATGTTTCAAAATTGGGACTTCTACGGCTAATTAACACACTTATTCATTACTTACTGCAAAGATTAAATTTGTGGATGTTAGCTTAGAGTGTAGGTAGCAGTTCTTTAGCTGATGCTTTAACTCTTAGGATATATAATTTATTATATGGGTCAAATGTCATTGTTTTAGCTTTCTGATTGGAATGCAAGAACATAGAATCTATTTCTGTTCATTTAAAATTGCATTTATTTATTTATGCTTGATACACCAGACTGCAAAGGACTTCAAGTTTACAACTAAAGCAGTGGATTCTGAGGGAGGAGTAATCTGTGTAGGTCTTCCTTGATACCTGAAGTTGTTACAGACAAATTTTTGAATGATAATTTTCAGTTTATGGGTATAGAAACAATTAGTGTTGAACTAAGAGATGATTGAGAAGGCAAGAAAAGGAACATGAATGATAACCTTTAAGATAACTGGTCAAAACTAAGAGGCATGTTCTCACAGAAGTTAAAGACAGTTAGTTAAATTCATGGAAAGATGTCTATGTCCGTATGTCTGATCCTCCTTCTGGATGTTGCTCTTCAATTGCAGTCAAACTTTGCAAAGCATGATTTCTTGAAGACTGAGAAAAAGGTATATTTTCTGTCATTATTGAAGCAGTGATAAAATATCTTGAGCTGATTTTCTTACAAGTTAATCTTGAGAAGTGCTGCACGTTCCTAACCCTAGCACCTTACTGTGCTTCTTTCATTTAAGGGCTTTTGGCCTTCTAAAGAGATTCATCATTTTCTCTCTTTATAAAAAGAAATAAGCACACAGAGAAAACTTCAAACAAAATTTTTCAAGAAATGGATTCCTATTTCACATGATCTGCATCAAAGAATCTCATTAGATGGCTCAAAAAAAGATGGAACCATCGTTAACCTTCCACTGCACAGACTAAGTGATCAACTAGTTGCAGGATTTTAAATGTTTTACTTAATCACAGCTCATAATGAATGCTTAATGATGGAAGAGGGAAAGGAAGAGACTTTCATATGCTTTACGTTTCCTCTTTGAATTAGTTTCAACCGAGCTTTTCTAAACAACCCTCAGATTAGGTTTCTATTAATTCCTAATTAATATTTTCTACATGATGCTGTACCTACAAAATCTGATGTCTTCTTTCTAATACCCAGGAACTGTTATATTTAATCACAGTTGATTTACAATCTTGAGTTCAGTAGCGTATTCAAGATCTAAATTTGCTTTTGTAGAAGGTGCTATATAAGTGCAAAATATTATTGTGAAATAAATGAAGATACAAACTGGTACTAAGTGTACAAAGTATACCCAAAGTACTCTTTGGTTATATAGTATGATTGATTTTTAATGGATTTTTACTTGAAGGTTATCAAAGATTATTATGTATGTTACTGCAAAATCTAGAGACTGATAAGTCTCTTTAATCATCACTGCATGCTAAGTTTAACAAAATGAACATTTACTTCTTATCAATTTTAGGTCTTTACAACTGTAACTGTCCACTAAGATGTTTTTTCCCCGTTCTCAGCAAGTTCAGATGTATATAGAGCAGGGAGAGATGCTCTGTTGCATAAATCTCCTGTGCAGTGACAGATTTCATGGATCCTTTTCCACAGTTTCTTATGTAGTCTCTGTATGCAGAAAGGAATTTGCTTAGATTAGTCTTATTATTTGCTATTAGTATTAGAGCTAAATAAATAAAGGTAGGCTCTACCTAGACATTAGTTCTTGGCCCTAATTTACAAGACTGAGAATAAGGTTTCAATATGACAAACAGCTTTTTAACTGCTAGTGAACAATACTTTTTTTTTTTTGCATTTTAGTGTCCTTTGCCTAGAATGCTAATTATTACATTTTTTTACTTAAAAAATAATACTGTCACTTGAGAATCACAGTTGAGAGTATCTTCTGATATCGTATGTCACTTGAAGCTCATTAAATGGAAATATATATCTGTTGAGAGTATCCACCAGAAATACTTTCATGGAAACATAGCTACAAAATCTATACCCAAAGTAATAACATTAATCGTGGGAATTTTGCTTGGTTGAGTCTGTTCATGCAAACAAAATCAATTCCAAATAATAATGAAAATATGAAAGTTTTCTATTTAAACTGTGTACGGCATGGAGGTAAAGCAGGTCATTTGCAAAATCAAATCACAAGCAACAAATTTGAGCAAATAAAAGTGTTGCTGGCTGTAACTCAGACAGAATTGATGCTAAATCTGTGACCTTTGAAGTCCACAATTACTTACTGGAACCTGAGTTTTCACCTCTAAATTTCTTTACTGAGCTTACTTAAGAACTTATATCAATCCTTCAGCTAAAGGTCATAGTGTTGTGCCATGTTATCTGGATTTTTATTATTTCCTCATAAACTATGACATTTATAAAATGTCAGCATCTAAGGAAACGAGGCCTATATGAATGTGGAAGAAGGATAAAATCTGTTTACTTTGGCAATTCCATCATTGTGGTTCAGAGTTTTCAGAGTTATAAATGTTATCACAATGAATAATGCAGTGTTTTGTATTGCTTACAGGTATTAGTAATTGTTTTTCTGGATAGGCATGCATGTTAGTAAACTTAGAAATAAAAGCTAAGACATATCATGCTTTATTTAGACAGATTTTGTCGTGTCCATGGATAACAGAAAGGTCTCTCTTGTCAGAGGTAAGAATAAATTTGGTTCGTCCATTTTCCTTTTTCTTGTGCAACCTTTACGCAAGCAGATAGTGACAAGGGGGAACAATATAAGAATAAAAGAAGAAAAATTTAGCTTAGATGTTAGGAGGAAGTTCTTTACTTGGAGGGTTGCAAGGCACTGGCGCAGACTGCCCAGAGAGCTGTGGCTGCTCCATACCTGGAGGTGCCCAAGGCCATGTTGGATGGTGTTCTGGACAGCCTGATTTGGTGGGAGGTAGCCAGACACAGGAGGGGGTTGGAACTAGGTGGTCATTAAGTTCTCTTCCAACATCAAGCTACTCTGTGATAATACTAACCTAGGTTGACACATACTCGGGGAACTCAATTTTGGAACAGAGTTCAGAGAAAAGTAGATCTGATGTTTCCAGCTCTCAAACCAGGCTTCAGCAATGCACCTCTCCTTTTTCCAAATTCTAACCAAAGCTGTACCAGCTGTAGCCCCTCTCAGTTCTTAGCATCCCTTGTAGTATTTAGAATTATGAATGTTCTTTGTGCTCCTGTCCTTTTTTATGTCTTGAGCTCCTGTTCTTTCTTTTTGCATTACTTAGAGGTGGTCAGCACACAAAGGGCTAGAAACAAGCATGTGGGTAGATCTGTGTTAGGAAAAAAAAAAAAAAAAAAAAAATTGTTAGTAATTTAACCACAGTTTTTTTAGCTCAAGCTTTTTCGAAGGATAACGTAAATAACAAGAGCTGAATCACTTACCCACGTGTATGATATTGTTCATGCAAGAAAACCAACTCTTCTCCTGTGCTTTTCCTGATTTCCTGATCAAAACCAAATTCAAATGAACAGTCAAACTTCACAACTTTTTCATTCTCCATTAAAATTAAACCCACTTTCTATACGTAGTAGCTAGTGCTTCGGTTACATTGAGACAAAGGAACATTTGCATGGACATTCTTGTTTGTTTAAATAGTTTTGGGCATTTCTTGTGTTATATGCAATTAAAGAAAGTGTCTCTGATATTAAATAAAAGATGACATTTAATCACTTTAGGCCATTTATCAATTTATTCCTAACTGTTTATTGCTGTGACTTTCTATTAAAGTAAAAATAATAAGCATATCAAATAGCAATGTATTGTACATTGCAAACAATTTTACATCACAATGTAAAACATGTTGAACATATTGAGAGAAAGAAAGGAGTGTGGGTCAGGGCTGGAAAAGTCTGGGATCCACCTCAAAAAATGTCTGACATTTAAGGTATATTTGTTGACACTTGGACTTGTTCTCATGACTTGCTTTGTCAGTGGAGAGAAAATGAGACAGTGATTTATCCTTTTTCTAAAACTAATATCTAAACTGGTATTTTTCTTTTTTTTTTTTTTTTTTTTTTGTCTACATCTGATAGTTCAAATTTTCTACTCTCAAAAAACAAATGAGAAGTGGATCCAGGTGTGTAGTTACTATAATCACAAGGAACAGAGAACAATACGTTCAGTATCTGCTACCAGTGAAAGGAAGCTAAGTATCTTCCAGGAAACATTCCCATTTTCTTCACACCTTGCTAATTCAACAGATCTGTGGTTGCAATTTAGTGGTACTTAAATTACATTTTATGGCTTTCATCACTTTTAATTTTTATTCTAGGAAGTGAGATTCTGATCTCAATGTCATCGGTGTAAAATCCATTGTAGTTAATGAGTTACACAAGTAAGGAAATGGTCTATGAGCAGTCAGTACTAGTGATTAAGAGCGGAGCTTAATATCCATCTACAGTAGCTCTGCTACAGTGTCATTGTAATGAGATATTGAGGAAAGTAAGGATTTTTCTTTCATGCTTATAAGGCTGGTGCAGTTATACCTAAAGAAATAAAGAAGTTAATCCATCTTCAGAGAGGTTCTCTACATTGGAACGTTTACTGTTGCTGAAATACCACTGTTTCAAAGACGGTATGGGGAGTGTACATATTCAGTAGAGGAAAAGATTCTCCCAGTGTATGTGTCTGTTCAGTTGATGTGTACTGAATATATAAGTGTTTTACGCTTGCTTTTTCTCTTATTGTCTCAGACTGACAGTATATGTATCATTCTGCATTTTTCCCTGAAGAAATAGGATATTTTGCTGTTTTAACACAGAGAGCATACTGGTATGTTTGAGTAGTTTTCCTTGTTTACCAGTAAATGCAGTAGATGTTTTACTTGCTGCAGTTTTGCCACACTGTATCCATTAGTTGATTAGACAAGTTCACCTTCAGAGGAAACAAGTCCTGTGAAGATGTACTTTATTTTTAGAAGGAGCATTGTTTTATAGCTATTTCCTTACATTAGTAGGTGTGAATAGGAGAGAAAATAACTCATTATTTTCAATACAATAATAAAGTTTAGAAACATTTTTCATAACAGAAGAATTGGTCTTTAGATATGGTAGGTTTATTTCAGTATGTAATCATTCAGACTTTTTGATCAGTAAATGTTGAGTTTACAGATCCTCTACAGTAAATGCATGACATTTGGACACTGGATAAAGTGTTGGTTTTGTGTTTGCAATTAATCACATAAATCCAGTACAGCTGTTTCTGCTTTTTGTTTTAGAGGTTCTCAAACTGGAAAACAATCCAACATTCAGAAAGTTACTTTGTAGGAAAAGGAAAAAAAAAAAAAAGAGGACATGCTTAATGTGCTGGTTATATCAGGAATCTGGACATTTTCTTGAGTACAGTTAGTTTATTTATATCATCAATTTTAAAGATTCTTGATTTGATTCCATTAGATTGCACTAAAAAGGTTGGCTCATTGAGGATCAGCCCTTGTCAAATGTCTTTTGAGATGGTTCTGATGATTTTTTTTGTCAAAGCAGTATCAGCTCAAGTTTATCTGGGAAGGCAGTTGCTTGAGATCTGGGGGTCCTGTATTCTGACTTGGCTGTGGGACATCTGGCCCCTGATTTCAGTTATTTGGCTATCACTCAGAAGGAATCCGGTTAAGCCTTAATTTCAAACTTTTCTTCCTTCTAAGTAGCACATTCTTCTAGAAATCTTGGACTGTTCGTCTCATGGCCTTGCAACTGAACATTGCAATATTGTTAAAGCAGTTCTTATGGGACATGCTTACTGCTGGGGTCAGACTCACACTATCTTTCCCTTCATCCTTTCTTTTTGGTTGTGGCATTTTTGTTTACACTACAGGACACACCAATACCTGTGCACAACTGCCCCTAAAAAAAAAATACATCCTCAAATCATTGCTAACAACATCATAAGCTATTCCCTGTTTATGGAATTCCATGTGGCAAATTTGAATGGGTTTTGGTGAAAACTATGTGGTTGCTGTCGAAGCATTATGCAAGCATCATCTGCTGCTAGTGCTTTTCTTTGCTCTGTTCTATCTGACTGCCTAAGTTAGGAGTCAGCGAGTGTTCTATTCAAAGTGAGAATGGAAAAAAATTGCTTATAAGGTCTTTGTGTACTGTTGTTCCAAGACACAAAGAAGGAGGGCTGCACTGAAGGGTGAATGGTTTAGCAAAGAATGCGGTGTCATTGCTGGAGATGAGGAACTAATGTAGGAGTGTCCTTATGCAGGTCCTGTGCATCCCCTGGGCACCTCTCCCAGCTGCTCTCCACTCTTCTGTGAGGAAAGCTGACCAGCCAAAGAGGAGAATGGCACCTTGGCATACTGGTAATTGATGTATGTGAAGCAAGAATCAGATCTTTGTTATTCTAACAGACATTCAGAAAGATCTATAACAAGAAAAGGGCAGAATTTCTTGTTCCCATTGTGGGATGTTTCTAGTGACAAGATGAAGCAGGTCCCCATGGACTTGAAACAGCACCTCGGAAATTAATAGAAACATTTTAATTGCTCTCAGAACTGCCAGGTGCCTAGCAAAGCATAACGAGGGGCACTGATGTAACATATCTTTTTCTACATATTACTGCATACTTCTACACTATTCTTTCTACCTACAACTTTTCTACCTAGTATTTCTTCCATTTACACATTAGATTTTTAAAAATTGGAACATTAATGAATAATTATGTATAGTGAAAATAATGATTCTTTCACAACTTTTTTATATTCTAAATATTTTATATGAATATGTCAGATAAGTAAGATTTAAATAATGCTTTATTCATGTATTTCAATATGTAAATGTGTGTGTGTTGCTCTGAAAGTAATACCTCCTATTTATTTCTCTGGAAATGATAATAGATAAAGAGTACAATGACATTATTTGATAGACAAAATTTGCAGCTACAAAATGCTATTTTTCAACACTGTCACTGCCAGTAGCTGTGCATTTTTGCCAGCAATGAACAAGAGCCTGCCTGCTGTGCTCATAAACATCTTCACCGGCAGAGGTGACCCACTGTCACAGTCACCACTGCTGAAATGCACCACTCACTGTGCTCACAGCCACTGTTTGGTCTCCAGAAACGTTCAACAAATATCAGTGGGTGCCATTGTTTCCACGTGGAGGAATCCAATGACACACCTTTGCTTCATATGCATTTCTATGTCAGGCGCCATTCTGTCTGACTGCCCCTCTGCTGCCATCTGTCACACAGCAGCAACATGCACGGGAATACTGGTGGTAAGATTCTGATGGTAAGAGCGTCTACTGTCATAATGCCAACACCCACCTCTGACATCATGGCCAAATATAATAAAATAGGCATCACTTTTAGAGTGGTTCTCATTTATATCTATACATATACATATATACGTGTGTGTGTGTGTATATATATGCATGCATGTTTTGTATTCTTTTTCCTGAATTAATCTAAATCCCATTAGGACATTAATTGGAACGTAAAATGATCTTTCCTACTCAAGTTTTCACATACCTAGGTCACAGTTCTCAGCGCTATTTAATGTAAGGCTGCTCAATGCATCTTATTTGTTTTGAAAGCATTCGATATGGAGCTTTCGAAGTTAATGTCTGCATGTGAAACTTCAAGTAGCTATGATTTAAAAATTAGAGATAATATCTTTAGCACTCTTATTATGGATTATTAAAGCTGGTTTAATTGTATATTTGTATTACTGCCTTGTGATTCTAAACAAATAACAGCAAAATCCTGAGAGTTGTCTTGTAAACATTTTAAATAAATTGACTTCGTCTCTATGTTCCTTTGCATACTCTGTCAATATTGTGGCCAGTGAATTTATGAAAATAATGCACCACACTGAAAGCAGATTTTTAATTGAATATTACCATATTGCTCCAGAAACCTGGTTCTAAGAGTGACATAACTGTGCAAATTGAGTGGCACATCTGGACTGCCTGAATTTTGACCATCTGAATTTGAGTAATTACAAAAACTATACAGAAAGGAATTATTAGTTGAAAATATTTGATAAGCATCTTCACCAAATATTTCAGCTAAACTTGTTTTCAAACAGCCTATGAACAAAATAGAAGCAGAATATTTTTGTTGGCTACGATTAGAATTTCCCAAAACAAGAAATAAATTGCATTGTCACAACATATTTAGGTAAGGCTTCTCAGAATGATGCTTTTGACATAAGCACTAGCAAATGTTGAAACAGAATTTGAAGGTGTAATTAAATATTTGAGATGTTCTTGACTTTTCAGCAAATGTTTTTGTTTGTGTGGTATGCATATGATTTATTTTCATAACTAGCATAGTGGTCTTTTTACCTCTAATAATCACAATTATTTAAATAGATTTCATGTCATTTGGACGTCCACCTTAAATAAGCAGTTACTACAGTGAAACCTTCATGGCCTGACGAAGAAAGGAATGAATTAATTCTCAGTTCCGCACCTCCCGTGCAGCAGTGCAGCCCCTTCAATATGTGTGAAAGAAGTCAGCATACCTGCCATCTGTCAGCACCTTTTCATCTGTGTCCCGCTCTTGCCCATGCTGCTTCATCTGTGAGCTGAATACTCATCAACACCCTCCTCCAGCGTTATGTGACTACATCCTGCTGCAGCAGTAGGAGCTTTTTCAGATGTTCATCCAGTTTTTTAAAAAATGCCGATAATTTTGAACAAATCCCATATTTTGTTACGTTCCACTTGAATTAATCCACTTCTCCTTTGACTTTGTTTGAAATTGCTGAGATATGATAAAATACAGAAAATCATCTCATTTAAGTACAATACTGTAGAAAGGCCTGAAAAGTTAGATTGAAGAAATATAAATGAAATGTTCTGAAGTATAAGATATTTAATGGACAGAACAACTTTATCAAAGTAAGGGATAAGCACCGTAAAGTGGGAGCAATGAAGAATTAATGTGGAGTCATCTGCACGACTTAGTTCAATTATCACAACCTGTGGAATAAATTCATACCGCAGTAGAAAAATCTCAGAAATTAGTGGGAACTGTGACTTTGTGAGTTGAAGATAATGAATTAACCAGAGGGAAAAAATACATTACTTTCTTTACTAAAGAAAAAAGCAACAAGTGTAGTACACTTGTCATAAGGTAATGGTTTGCTTTAAGAGATTGTGAATTACCTTTTGTAAATTGTACGCTCTAAGAATAATAGGAAAACAGGGCAGAATGAGACCTTCAGTGATCATCAGTGTAATAATTCCGTGATCTGAAGCAGTTTGTCTTTGCTGGCAGAAATTTGGCTGCTTTGTTGTTAAAGTTCTTCAAAACATTAGGAATATTCTCTATTTGATTTTCAGTCAGCCAAGGTGCAATCATTCATATACTCTTAAATCCGCCTACCTGCTTGCCTCTTGTATTCCAGAGCAGAACTTGAATCATGCTGTCTACTTTACATCCATGCATTACCATTACCACAAGATCAGAAGAGATGCAGAAGCCACCAGTCCAAGCCAAGGTAGTTATGAATTTGTGTCCCCTTTTTCTTGTCTCTCCTGCCACAGTATTTCAAATATCAGTGTGACTTTGTCTCTTTTTTATTTCAAAACTTCTCTAGTAGTGTTTCTTGGGAATGCGTAAATCTTTTTTGACACCATTTTATAGCTGTAAGCCCGTGCTGGCTTCCTGAACATTTAAACCTCTAAAAACAAATAAGATCCTAACACCAGCCACTGTTTCAACAGCAAGGGAAGAGTAAACAGCTGGGGTGAAAGTTCCAAATGCACGTTGCACTTGTTTTAGGACCTGTTATCCTTCTGTCCTTAGATGTTCAGAAAAGGATGTCTTTGATATATAGCACTGATAAGAGGCTTATTCCGTTAAGCTGTAGCGATTCTAGCTTTCATGCATCATTTGACAGAGAAAATGAGAATTTGCAGAAGTAATAGCTAATGTAAAGAGTATTAGGTTGCAGTGCAATTCGACAGGTAGAAAATAAAGTTCATGTATTATGTTATAGATGGGCTTGCATATCTTATTGCATGTGCACAAAAGAGAACTTCTTGGTTTGCTATTTCCATATCAAACAAAAAAAATAAAATGCTAGGACCATTGTTTCTGGAGTGGGCTTTATCCTCCGTATCTCCTAACAGAGGACAGGATTTCAGTTTCAGATGAACTTTCTTACACATAAAGGTAAACTGAAGTTGGAAAAAGAAAAAGAAAGCTCTAAGCAGAAGTGTGAGAAAAATAAAATAATAGTTGACTCAAATAATGATTTTACTAGCTCCATGTCCTACATAACATCTTCAGATATACAGGCACCACCTTAATGCTTAAATAATTCTTGTGTGACTTTTTTTTTTTCTGAACTATTTCAGGCATTTGTCAAACTATTCTCACCCTGCTTCCTGAAGTTCACTTTGAAAGAGTATTTCTTCACCATTCACTTCTACTTACAAGAGGATGAAGGAGAAAGTATTGTGAATTTTAAGGAAGTGCATGCCACTGCAGTTTAATTAATACCTTTGGTATCTGAGAAGAGTGGTAGAAAAGAGTAAAAAAGTAGTTACATGATTCGTTGCACAGTGAGTTGTGAAAGTGACTTACAGTGACAAAATCTATTGCAATCTATTAAAATATCCAAGCATTTTGGACACATCATGAGCAGTGAGGTGATAGCTATTTCATTCCTGCAGCACTTTAATGCCTCCATAACTTGATGGCACTTGTAAGCAATAATCCGAATTGCCTATCAGATGATCCATTTACTATTATTTACAAAAGAGTGAATGAATAACTTAGAATGTCACCATTTTTGTATGGAAATAAAGTGAGTTTGGCAACTTCTATAATGAAGGAAAGTACAAGCAGTATTTTAAATTGTTCTCTTCACATAGCTGTGCGTAAGGAGTTGGTTTCATGTAGCCATTTGATTAGCTCCCGCATTTCAGAAGCAAAGCATAAAGAAACAAAAGGCCCAAATTTGCATTCTTTCAGACTGTGGCTTTAGAGGAAATTTAGCTTAGCAGAATGTCACAATTAGGCTACAGTTATTTTTACTAGTGCTGGCAGTTTCTTGGAAACCTTAGCCAAAAATATTTTTGCAATTGCACCAATAAACATCTAAAACATTTTAAATTTCTTTGAAATTGATTTTACTTTACATTGTTTTTTCCACAAGGCTGTTTGGGAGGGGGTAAGATTGCTAATACAAAAGTAGTGTTTAAATAGGTGATAGAATAAAATGAAAATTTTAATCTTTTACTCTACAGCATTATAAATAGCTGAGGTTTTTTTTGTGTGTGTGTTATTGTAGTGGAGCATTTTAACTGATCTGTTTTAGAGAATAATTGATGTTCATGGCCAACTCAGCTGGTAGAAAACTGACAGTTTTCTGGTAAAGACCAAACTGGAACAACCAGCTGGTTTTATGAGGAATGATCATGCCTTTTATGACTACTTCTTGACATGAACTTGCTACTGGCCAGTGACACAAGGGAAAATGTTCACGCTCCATTACAGTACTTTCCCATTATTAACAGTGATATTAGACTACCATCTAGAGGCCTAGCTAACATTATGTTATTCGAAAGGAATGCCTGCTAGACCAATAGAAATGTTACCAGCTTTGCTTTGAACTACAATTTTGTATATCCTTCCAGTTCAACTTCTAGGGCACTTCAGCAAAACATTTAAATACAGATGAAAAATGTTTCATGTTTTGTGTATCCTGAACATGAAATGTGATAAATCAAGTTCAAGAATCCAGTCACAGCTGCAACAAGCAAGTGAAAGCCTTGCACAGACTAAAATTAAATGTTAACCTTACGTGTTTCCAATGTAGCTAAGGTACTGTTTTTGCAAACTATCCTGATATGTTTAAGAAAATGCTTTGCATGGATGTGCAAGTGTATGGAGTATAAAAAAGCTATTTAGTGCATGAAGGGGACATCTTTGCATGCAGGGTCAGTGGAGCAAATGTGTCCTGCAAATGGCTCTCATTAGGCTTCTGTTAGAATCAACTGTTCGATTGTTCTAAAATATAATCTCTTCTGATTCCTGTTTTTCAGTTGAATTCCTCATAATCCCATTCCCATGTCATCTTGTCACCTTCTTACATATACTAGTAAATTCAATACATTCTTAAGATGGCTGTGTGTATTGCACTGATTTCTTTGCAGACACCTGATTTTCCTAATGTTAAAAAGGTATCTTTAAATTCCTAGTGTGAACAGAAAGCTATGTAAGAAATGTAAAGAAAATTATAGTGCTAGTTCCACATATATAAATATTCTGCTGTTTATGGTTGTTTTTTTATAGTCTGTATATACTGGCACTTTTGTTTGGTACCTTCTCTTTGGCCTGTTGAAGACCTAATTACTTGCTGAAAAGCTAATCATGAGGAGCCATTTTTCGATCAAGCAAAGAAATTGGACAGAAATTAGTATTCCGTGCTATCAGCTTGATAATAAACATTGTCTATTCACTCTGAGCCTGAGGTTGTCTGAGCCTAAAAATATATGGCAAAATGAAATGTGGCTTATTTTGAGACAGTGTCATTTTAACCATGATCACAAGATGGCATCATTACAGAATCCTTCACATCAGGTAAACTAGAAAAATTTACATGTAAGAAACTTTTATCAATCCTATTCTGTTCCCCAACAGAAGCACTGAGTCTGTTTTGTTCCTTTCAGGGAAGCATCAATCCATTTGAGAGATCTGATGAGAAGGAAGAATGGTTAGAAGTCCAGTAAACACATCAGAACTGGGGATATACATATGAACTATGAGGAGGGACAAGGTAAAAGTCATCAAATGCTCTTTACAGAGAAAAAAGAATATTTGTTTAAAATGCTTAAAGAAGCAATTAATTTTTAATGTATCACAGTTATTTTAGTTTCGATTTGGGAAAGAAGCAGGAGAGCAAGGCATTGAATCAATGCTTTTGAAGGTTTTGGGTCTAGATTATTGAAGTAATTTATTAAGTACAGGTTAGAGATGGAGACACCTGTCAGAAATGATTTGATTAAAACTGATTTTATTTTGGGTAAACTTATGGTCTCAATATCCTGTTAAGGTCTCTCTCTGTTCTGTTTTCTGTGTATATCTCTACATACTCACCTTAGTTCACTCTCAGATTCAAAACCAGCTTTAAAACTTGACAGTGCTCTCTAAAACTCAGAGCAGGAGAAGCATTGGCAGGTGGTGCCAGTCTCTTCTCCCTGGCCACTGATGATAACACACGAGGGAACAACACAGAGCTGCACCAGGGGAGGATCAGACTGGACATGAGGAAAAATTTCTTTGCTGTCAGGGTGGGCAAACAGGAGCAGGCTTCCTGACAAAGAGACTGGTGCTCCAAGCCTGTCAGGGCTTCAGATAATGCCATCAGAAAATGATATTGAAGGCCTCTTGTCGTGTCGTTGCCTTTGTTGCCAAAAGAAACATAATTTCATTTCCATAAGAATGGCATTTTCTTAGGGAGACCAGGAAGCCAACAGCTTTACTCTCTCTTCTAGTCCTCAGTACTCTCCTGTATGTCTTTCTCTTATCCATATACTGTTAGTGATTTCTGAGAATAAAATATATTTAAACAACAGGCGTAGTAAGGAATGGAAGGATATATAGTATGTACTTTGACTTTACAGTTCTTCATCTACTTGCTGGATGTAACATAAGAAGAAAATAAGTTTTAATAGCTGAGGAAAGTTTCATTCTTATCCACAGAGAGTTTGTTGACTAGCCTTTGACAATACTGTTTTTCCCCTTTCCCTTTACTCTCGGTGATGATGGGCAGTGAACACTGTGCACTATGTTTATATACACTTTCATCTCTTTCTAATCTGTTTACATTTAAGGTTCTTATAAGAAGGAAATTTTTGAAATAACAGTCTGGTTTTTATGTTTGGTTTAGTGTATTTCTTGTTTTTAACAAGTTGCTGTATTTTAGACACAAACACAATATTTTAAAAATAGCATTTTAAATAAGTGGGAATTTCTGTTTTTTCTATTTCCATAATCGTAGAAAAGAGCTAAGTAAGTAAATACCTTATCATGTCATTAGCTAGCATGATGTTTATGCTTATCTGAGCATAAGTACTATAAAGGTGCTTATGAGGTCTGGCTTATGCTAGTATCCCTCTAAAGAAAGAAGGGCAGGTAACATAAAACATACTTCATTAGGTTATACTTTCTAGTAAGACCCAAATAATTCCTCTCCTGAAATGAAGCATCACCTCTCACAGCAATGTAGCTGAGGTAGCTTTGATATACATTAACACGAATTTTTGTAAGGTGGAGTCCTATCTGAGAGCAGAAATGCCTATTTTGGATTAGTACTGCTTAATTGTACACCAGGAGTGCTTCTTTGTTTTACCAGTGAATGTTTAACACAGATAAAGCCATTTTTCAGATTACCAGGGTAATACTATTTTCAGATGGACATTGCTGAACAGAAATATGAAAATGTAACAGTGTTGCTGTTACTAGATCAAAACGTCAGAGTTCACGCTGATCTTATTGTGTTCAACTAAAATAATGGTGTTGAAAACTTCTAAACCAATGACACATTTACAGTTTTCATTTTTAACCATTTCCATCACAATGGAATTTTATTGCCATTAACAACAACAGCACACAAGCAAAATTGCAACAGCACAACTAACATGATCTTCCACACTGTAAACTCAAGTGCACTCTTGCTTACTTTTCACATAAAGAAAATTCCTACTGTTTCCTTCTTCAGGTCAGTTAACAGACAGCAGTTCACAGTCTTTGTATGAAATCTCAAACAATCAGGACAAGCCAGGCTTGTTTAGTCTGCCTTTGACTGCAAAGAGCTTTGTTCTATCTTTTTCTTCTTCTTTTTTTTTTTTTTTTTTTTTTTTTTAAATGTGTAACAGCTTGGTTATAATTACTTGATTGATTTCAGCTTTAGTTTAGCATTCCACTACTGTAGGTGTAATGCCTATTATTGTAGTTATTTCCACAGCAAATAACTATTTTGTGTTGAGTACCTGTTTATTACCCTAAACTGACAGTATAGTGTAATAAAGAGGAGTGCAGGTATGGGATTATATCAAATAAAAGGTATCATAAATAAAAGAGCAGTATTTAGTTACTCGTTATGATAGTACTGCACTCTTGAGTGAAGCCAGATTTACTAAAGAGAGCAAAGATCAAATATCCACAAATATCCAACATAAAAACAACGTGCTTTTTATGTGCAATAAATTCAGACACTGTTGAATTCTGATCACCTTGCTGTTTTAACTGAAATTAAATGTCAAAAAAAAAAAAAACCCTCCCAAATTTTAAACAATTCTTATTGAAAGAAAATGGTGAATTTACACCTGAAAATGAGTCTTGTGGGAATTAATAAGAAAGAACCATTTTAACACAGCAATTTAATTTATTAATAATGAAAAAGTTCAATGAGAAAACACCTTTCTTGATATTGCTAATAGCAACTACCACTGTTGAAATTCAACATGAAAGGTCTAACAGGAGATCTGGGGAACTGAATCCTTGTTCCTGGAGTTTAGGTTATTCAGTTGTTTACGCTGAGAGTTGATAGTCAGGTCCAAATAAAGCCCTACTGAGAGGAAGCAGGCAATATCATACTATTCGGTAGGACTTAGCACAACTTAACTCTTAAAACTATGAGGGGTATGAAACGGCTTGTAGTGGTATAGGCTTTGTAACAAAGACGGATGGTTGATGTTTTTATTAATACAATATATCTAATAGAAAAGTTCGTCAGGTTTCTGTCAACTCCTCCACAAAAATCTCTCACTGATTGTTTTATAAATGGATAGAAACCTATTTGGGTTAAACAAATGAGATCTATCAGAAGAATAGCTGGGTAACAAATACTCTCTGTGTTCAGAGACTGGCTGTCTTTTCTGGAGACCTGACTTCAAAAATTGTCAGTGATCCTGTTATGATAAAGTGTATACATTGGAAGATGTCTACTTGGGCTCCATCTCAACGCAAAGGGAATACATAAATTGCCTCCCCCTGGTCTTTCATTGTTTGATCTGTGCAAAGCCCCATTTTCTCCTTGTCTGTACAAAAACATAATTATAGATCACACTACGTTCACACAGATGAGCAGATATTCTGCTGGGAAACACTGAAAAAGAGGAACATATCTGTCAGGTAAAATGGACAAAACAGCAAATGTTTTTATTCATTTTTTGAAATGAAAATGATGAAGCAAGATTTCTCTCTCAAAATGGCTGATTGAATACTGCACGGTATATATTAATTTGTTTTGGATGAGACCCCAGTTAATTCTTAAGCCTTTCTAAAATACAGAAAGAGATCACATCAGCTAATTACACTGAAGAAAAACAGGAAAGATGCAATGAAACCATTTTTTATAAACAGGTAATGAATTAATGTATTCATATATATTACTCAGCTGTAATTAGTCAAAGCATCTTTTCATATATGCAGATAGCTTTCCAGTGTGATTGAAGAAGAAAGCATATCATATCCATGCTAGTGAATTACTGATAGTAATAGGAGTACAAAAGCTTCCTTTTCAGAAAATCTAACAGGATATGCCAGATCTCTATCGCTCTGTAAAGCTGATATTATTCCTTGCAGTCAAATATGCAAACATTTTGCAAAACATATCCATTTAGGTATTATTATGGAAATATAATAAATTAGAGGGAAAGTAAATGCTGATAGAGTAATCTGACAGCAAGATATTAAATTCCATTTTGGGATATTCAGGCATGTACGAAGTAGCTTCATAACTAAGGAAAACGTAACAAAAAGTAACATAATACTTAACAACCTAGAAGTTTTAGTCAAAATGTATGTGTGAGGTCTCTCCAAAAGTAATGCCTCCTATTTATTTCCCTGGAAACAGCAACAGCTATAAAGAGCACAATACCACTATTTGATAGAGCAAATTCTCTATCAAATATCTACTATTTTTCAACTTAAGCATGACCATTATCTGTGCATTTTCACCAGCAATGAACAAGAGCCAGCATACCATCCCCATGAAAATACACACCAGAGGAAGTGGCCCACTGTTACTGCTGCCAGTAGTGAAATGCACCATCCACTGCCTCTCCGTGCTCACATCCACCGTTTGGTCTTTGAAAGTGTTCAGCAAACATCAATGAATGCCAATGGGTGCCATTTTTTTCACATGAAGCAATTCACTGACACAACTTTGCTTTACATGCACTTCCACATCAGACACAATATTGTTGGACTGCCCATCTGTTGCTGTCTGTCACATGGCAACAACGCATAACGGGGATATTGGTGGAAAGGTTGAACCTCTTCTGCCATCCCATCAACATCCACCTCTGACATCATGGGCCAACAAAATAAAACAGGAGGCATTACTTTCAGAACATCTTTCATACATCATAAATTTCTGTCTGACTGAGATTATGAATTGTTTGCTAGTCTCAGTTAGAATTAAATGACCTTCACAGTAGTTACTGAGTGGAGACTGGCTGGGTTAATAGAATAGCTTGAAAAGAGTTTCCTGTAACTTTGGAAGAAACTTATCAGATAGATCTAGGAATCAAGACATCAATCACATCAGTACTTTAGCTGAAGCTGAAGTGAGAAAGTGAGAATATTATGTATGCATCCCAATCATTTTAGAAACATACATTATGATGATTAATGAATGAACTTAATTATCTGTCTTCCTGCAGAGAAGAAAAGTTTTCTGCAGTTGTTCAGAAAAATGTAAAATGTATTTCCTTTAGGAAATTCACCCAAAGGAATCAAGCTTATGGACTGTTTCTTTTCATGATTTTTTTTTCTCCTGGTTTGCAGGTTATTTCTACATGTTGTCCACCGAGTACCAGGATTTGAACTGCTTAAAGAAAGCCCGATGTATGAAAATGTTTATTATCAGGAGTCTTGGTCAAAATGGCCAAAAATGAACAGTTGAAGAAATTAGATATTTTTATTTATGCTTTCTTCTAATTCAAGCTGGTGTTGCACTATTATGCCAGCAACAGCTTAGCTGATCTGCCCTGCGGATAGAGGTAAGAATTCTAGTTATCATACCTATATTTTATAACTGTGAGTGCTAACCTTTTTCCAGATAAGTAATTGATTGTTACCGTGTCATAAAAAATTGGAAATGCCAGGGAGATGATATTCAGAAAAGTAGACTAACTGTTAAATGAATAGAGATATGAGAGCTGTCTGTATGAAATGCTTTGTATATATTTTGTTGAGTGACTTTATGAGAAAAAGTAACTCAAACATAACAGCAAAAATTGGAGGAATCTGTAACACAAGAGTTTTATATTACTATTTTTAAGGTAGATCAGGCTTTGTTTTTACTGATTGCTGTTGCTTGTTGTTGTTTGTTTTACTGTGTCATTGATTTCAGCAGAAAATGACAGTCATGAAAAACTGCTAAAGACTATTATTACAATACCAGACAGGTTTAGACATCAATTTTCTTGTAATATATGTTCAATGAGAAAATGCTTTATAAACTTTATAAGTTCCCTTTTTTCACTCTGCATCCAGTTTTAAATATGTGGTTATTTTTGACAGGCTCTCAAACTTAAAAGTTACCAAGAAAACAAATAAATACAGTTGAAAGGGGAAAGAAATTGTTTCATGACAAGGAAATAAATGAAGTAATCTCTTTATTGATGGATTTTTAGTATAAGACAAAAAGTATGTTGCTATATGCAGCAAAATATATCATACAGACCCAAGGAAAAGTAAAAAATAACAAACTCTTCAAACTCTTTTACAAAATGGTAAATGTTTGTACAACTTTATTCACATCAGCATGTACGTGAGGAAAAGTCTTTTCCACTCTCCGTGTTTTGTGATACCATTTCCACCATGGAGGAACTGACAATTACCTTCATCCCTTTCAAAACAAATTTGAAGTTATGAACCATAAACAATTCCTATACAACATGAGGCTGAGTCACAGGCCTTGTGAGAAGAAGCTGAGAGAACTGAGCTTTTCAAGCTAAAGAAGAGGCAGCTTTGGGGGCACCTAACAGCAGCTCCTGGAAACAACTACAGGAAGGCGATCAAGACGGTAAAGCCAGGCTCTGCCCAGTGGTTTCTGGTGGGAGGATGAGACAGGGCACAGAGTAAAATAAGAGAGGCTAAGGTGATGTATAGAGCAACCTTTTCCCTGTGAGGACAGGCAAGCAGTAGAGCTGGTTGCCCGTGGAAGGTGTCCAGCCTCTATCACTGGAATTGTTCAGGATCAGGCCAGACAAATTGCTCAGGAACCTGGTCTGGGAACATCGCTGGCCCTGCTTTGAGCAGGTGATGTTTATGCAGACTTTCTGAGCTTTGTCCAAACAGCATGATCCTGTGATTCTGTGACTGTATGACTCGATATGATTATAGAAACCTACCTAAAGCTTGTTGAGGTTCTGATTAATTGCAGTAGCATTTGGATGAGAACCAAGACATTAGAGCGATAATAATTCTTCATGAGAAGGGACTTGATTCAGGATGCTGTAACAGAGCTCCAAAAACTTGCTGATGCAAATTTTCCAATTAAGTCAAAAAAAGAATGTTTATTTGGCAAAGTTTACTGAGTGTGTCAAATTGATGTGTGTTATGACTGCACAATTAGAATAACGCACGCACTAACAAATAGAGATATGCGTCTGGCACATCTCTCTGTGGAGAACATGCTATTAA
Organism: Meleagris gallopavo; assembly: GCF_905368555.1. Lineage (NCBI taxonomy): Eukaryota > Metazoa > Chordata > Aves > Galliformes > Phasianidae > Meleagris > Meleagris gallopavo. The sequence continues at coordinate 7,780,978 of NC_139413.1, forward strand.
ATATTGCTTTCTTTCTGTAACACACTTTTCCTAAACTATTTCATAACTTTTATCTGTTCCCAGAACAACCGATTCCTTAAAAAGTGAGATTTGATTTTGTGCTAGTCATGGTACAAAAGCTCTTCAAATTCATATTTTTAGTGTTGAACTTGTGAGAAACATTTAGATTCTAATCTGTAGGTGAAATAAATACGCTCTTATTTAAATCATGATGCTGATTCTTAAGGCTGGCTGCAGGCACAGGTGGTTCTATTGATTGGGGAATTACAAGAAAGCTATATGTTATAGGCAGGGAGGAGAGTAGGGGTGGAGTATTGGGGAGAAGTTTTAAGTAAATGGGAGTTTGTTGGAAGTGAACACATTTACAGGACTAGGAGGAAGATAATGAGTCTGGGCTTCTATGGCAGGAACTCTGAAAGGGTAAATTTTATATGGTGAAAGTATCTACAAATGCGGGGAAACTTTCAAAATGCTAATGGAATGGCTTAGGAAACTGTCTGAGATAGCATCATGCTGCTAGGAAATGGAATAAGGCTTTCTGCCTCTTTTAGTTTACGTGCTAGAACTTTGTTGTTTTAGAAATGGCATCAGTGTTTTGGAGTGGTGCAAATTAGACCTGGCTCAGGTCAGCTTGTTGGAGGCTGGGGGGTGTTACTAGGTTTCTCTGGCTGCACTGGAGTTGCTGGCCTAGGAGACAGCTGTGGGGGAGGTTTGAGCTACATAATTCTTTCTCTTTTGAAACCATCTTTTTATGAGAAATTCTTAGTTATTTCAGAAATATTCTCACTGTTGCAGTTGCAAGGATGTTGGCAAAGTAACTTCTGTTTTCTGCATCAGATTCCTGCTCTCAGGTAAGACTAGTCTCAGGAAATACAAATGTAAGATTATTTTCTAATTCTGATATTGGCTTGTAAAAATATAAGAAGTTTTGCATTCATAAAATAACTTAAAACTATCTCTGAAAAAGCTAATCAGTAACCAGATTTTTTAATTGTCTTTATAGTTGCTGGCTTGTTGTTTACACTTCTGCTTATTAGTACTGAACTAATGGGATTTTCTTTTTGACTTGGTCTCCTGATCTTTATTTGAGGGACTTCTGTACTTCAGAAGGTATTGGAGGAGGCTATCATATTTTAGGCTAAGTTTTTTCTGTTTCAGAGCAATTGCTTGTGTAGTGCCTTGTATAGAAATATTCCATTCCACCATTTTCTAGTCACTGCAGTTTTTTATAATGGATGTGTGTAACCTAGAAGAAAAATTACCAGTGCAATCCAATTTAAAATGTAATTTGTTGGCTCAGATATTATATTGATTTGCAGTTGTAATCAGGATTGTTTTCCAAACAGTTGCATAGCTTTTTAAGATGCCCAGAGAGAACTCATTATTTTAGCTGTTCTTAAACTGAAATGCATTCCTCTCCCTTCTAGGCATATTAATAAATTATTTGAAGAGGTTAGCCTGAAAACTGAAGTTGTTTGGTACAGAGTAGTGCTTCATATGCCATAAGCACTGAGTGCATAGCGAAAGCATAGCAAGCATCAAGATTATTGAATACCTCAAAGTACTGTGGAATATTTGAAAGTTTTGTTCATTGGATTCTTTTAAGTAAGAAGCTTATAGTTAGCTTATTATGTCTGAGTAGTGTTCAGTAGTATTGAGGTCTCTATTTTTTGTAAATTCACCATTTCCTGAAAGCGTGTTTTTTTTTTTTTTGCTTCTACTATGTGACGGAGGCAGTGCTGACAGTAGCTCTTCAGTTGGCGATGATGAAATGATCTTAGGGTGGGCGGTGGTGAGTTACATAATTCTCAAATTTGGATTTAAGTATTGTTGTTCATAAATGTTCAAGAAGTCCAAGTCTATAAAGGATGGGCTGGTAAACTAAGTGTCTGTATATGTCTAGCTGTCATTTATACCTGCGTGTAGATGTTTTTTTTCTTGTTGAAGTTGGTAATAAAACTCTTATAGTGACTAAAGGAATTTTGTTAAAGAAATAGGCTTTGTTACAGCAAAAGTTATCAACATCTCCCTTTGTTTCCCATTGCGTCCGCTAAATTAAAAAAAAAAAAAAAGCCAGAGGAAATTGCTCATATTTTTATCTTGTGTTTGTCTACTGGGCTGTGAAGCTTCTCTGCACATGATACAGCTGAGCTGCATTAGCTAGATAATTTGCACAGTAATTCATGTAGCTTATTAGTGGAAATTCTTAACACCTGAGATGAATTGGAGGGCTACATAAGTATTTAACTCCGGAGCTTGACTGGAACTAGTTGCAAATGCTCTGGATTCTGGATGTCTTTTGCTTTAGAAAGCTACAGCTTGTCCTTGGAGGAAGGGGCTGTGAATGAGACAAGGCCAAAATCATTTGTGAGCATTCAAAATGCATCTGTGGAAATTCTCTTGTGTTGGAAAGTGATGTCTTGGTCGTGTGTACACCCTAAGATTTTCTTCTGAAGGACTAATGTTCTACAACTGGCTCTTCTGGTGAATCTGTTGTTTTTTTTCTTAGTCTAAATGCATTTGAGAGATGATAGCTCTCTTCTACTTTCCTTCAAGATTCAGGTACGAATTAGAAAAACTTAGCAATCTCTGTGCTTGTTAATCTAGAAGAAAGACCGGACTTAACTACTCTTTTTTATTTTGGCAATGAGAATTTCTACTTCCTAGTAGTCTAGTTGATGCTTTAGGCTCATGTAATTTTGTAAAAGTGATTGGCTCAGAGTGGAGCTCATTTTCTGCGTCTATTACATCCCAGGACTTAGAACACCTAAGAGGAATGCATTAATTTTGCCTCCACTTAATAACAAGGCTATCTCTCCAGATTGTTCTTACTAAGTTTTGTTTTTTGCTGAAATGAAGTTTTAATAATGATTTGTTTGAATGCTTCAAAGGCAGACTAGTACAAATACTGAAGAATAAGCAATATGTGTTCTTGATTAAAGCATCTATCTAGAGAACAGCAGTCTGTCCAATAACTGAGTAATTAACATTGGCTCTGGGGAAAAATTGTTGCAATAAAGCATCTCATGGTTCAGTTGCTTTTCTAGAAAAATGTATTTTCATTGGCAGTGGATTTCCCACCTAATTTGGGAAAAAAAAGAGTACGAAAAAAGTGCTAAAAAATGCTCAAGATATCCTTCCTGCTTTGCTGTCCCAAAACAGGACAGTGAGCTTCAAATGTACCTAGAGATGTAGGAGGTAGCAATTATAGCACTGAGAGTTGTAGTAGATTACTTTAATCACAGTTGTGATTTAAAGTATGTATATTAAAACTATGAAATGAACTTAATTAAAATAATAAATGAACTTCAATCTATGCAAACCAGTTGGATCAATAATATAATTGCTGATTCTTATGTGTATGGATGTGGATGGAAACTATGGCTGTACTTGAAGTAGTGAAATAACAAGCGTGGCTAAAATCAATTCCATATTCTACTGTATTTCTGTTACTAAGTATCTTGCTTTGGGATTAACGTCTACATTCTCTAATATTTATATAGGTACCTATAAAAATCAAAGATCTTTTTGCGTTTCTTGTCTTAGTTTGTGGTTATGGTAGTTTCTTAGATCTTAGATCATCTAAGTTTTACTGGGGCTTTCTGAGGACTGGCACATCTCCACTCTGTCCCCTACTTTATCCTGCTTGCTGAGAGTTTTGCTGTAATTTACATTCTTTGTTCATTGATAGCTGATATTCAAAATACTCGAGTTCATGTCCTTGAGCATTCTGTAGCTAATGGGAGTCTGAAAATTGAACAAGCGGACATAGATACTATACAATTAACAATTCCTCGATTATCTTGTTGAGAAAATGCATTAAACAGTGCCTTATTTTAAAGAAGATAGCATTCTTATTGCACGGAAGGCCTCAGGTTATGTTGCTTTGCGTGTGTGGAGTTCGCCTAAGTGGTGACAAAATTTCTGGGTAGACAAGACTCTCTTCAGGATACATCCTTATTCCTTTCAAAAGATTTTATTTTATTTTTTCTTTTTTTTTGATAGCTAGTTAAGGAAGAGTAGCTTAGGACAAAGTCAGCTTTTCTTTTTGACAAAGAGAATAGCAATTGCTTTATGTTTCTCCAATGAATATCTGACAGTTGTTGAGTCGGCCTCTAAGGGAGAGAAGGGAGTGAAAATAAATATTCCTCGCTCTATTTTTTTTTATCTGAGGAGAAAAAAGTTTAGAGAAACTTATTCTACTTTATCGTGCTAGCAAGTATCCAAATTTTACATAATATATTGAAAGCTAGTTTGTAGAAACTTCAAATTCTGGTTTTTTACTTTGTGAAGCAGAAATATTTTCCTCTTTAAGCTTCTTTAGTCTATGGCAGTTCATACTTGTGTAAAACTTCCATTGCTTGACAGCATCATTGCATCACTAGTACAGGCAATAATGATGATTTTCTTGTGTAGTTCTTTAATATTTTTGGTAACCTCTAAAGATGATAAGCAAGGTCTTAGTCATCTTTCAAAGTGTTAATTACTTCTCTGCTCTCCCTTCAACGTATGTTCTGCATCAAGCAAATGAAATAGCGGTCAAAAAGTTAAAGTGAGTCCTTTAGACATATATTCAATGTATGTCTGTTTTCTACTGCATCATATGGAGAATATACGTAATATTTTAAGCAGATTTCTGCATTTATGCCTCTAGCTCAAAAATAGATTTCTAAATAATCTTGTGTACTTGATGTTATTACGTAGTACTACTTGTTTTTATTAATTCATTTTGGGATTGTAATGACTGATTTCCTTCAGATACCAAGTAGAATTCAGTGCATCAAAGCCTCATACATCAGTGCTTCAAATTTACAAAATGCTTGTTTTCAGCTCTTACTGCCTAGAAGCTACGGAATTATGCGTTATTTTTGGTGCATTTGCTGTTACTTCAATTTTCCTCCAAAGCAGAAACCCAAAAATTATTTATTTTGCATTTTATTGATGCAGTAGTAAACAGACATATAACAAGTCTTCAGTAACTTAAATACTTTGAAGTATATGATTTCCTACAAAAGTAGGAAGTTGTGCGTGAGGGAACTGTTATAACACTTTGACTTGGAAATTAAAATGAAAATTTCATTAACTTACACTACTGCAAATTTTGCAAACTCAAGTTGTGTTAGTGTGTGTTCTGGAACTGGAGTAAAACAGTAAAGGAAACACAATGTATTCCACTGTAATGCTTATTGTGACTTTTTATTGTAGAATAAATAACATGTTTCATCCCCTTGGAGAAAACACTTCTGATAAGGTAGTAGTTATGTGCTATCACTTTTCCCGGGATTTTGACTTCCAAATTTCCTGGTAGTTGTTTTAAGGAAGTGTTAGGTAAAGAGAGCATGTCTGATTTACTGTTAAGTATGAGTTACAAAGAGAAGAAAAAAGTACATACAGTTAAATACAGACTGAAATCTGCTGTTTTCTTTGATTGAGGAGGGGAGGGGGAAATGTTATTTGGCCATCTGGTTTCTGACAGTTTTAGAATTTAATCACTTGCTTTTGTAAATGATCGTAAGTCCAATCTATGTATTCACTGAGTGAATTGTCATCAGATACAACTCTGTTCAAGTCTTCTGGACCCAATGGCTCTAAAGCTTTGTCATCCCTCCTCTAGCACTGAGCATGGATATTACTGTTTCTCAACCTGATCTCCAATCCGGCTGTACTATATTGCTGATAATCTTAGCAAGAAGCATGTGAAGGCAAGATTGCCTGTAAAGTGATTCTCAAAGAACTGCCTGCCTGGCCACCAAGGAATGTGTGTGCTATCTCATTCAGTGTTAACGTAGAGTACTCAGTATAGTTCTTGAAAGGCTAAAATCCACTAGAATGGGGTCTGAAGATGTGCTTGGGGAAGCAAAGCTGTTCTGCTTCCAGCATGAAAGATGGCACATCTATTACGGAATAGAGCAGTGCATCATCAATGTATTATTAGAATTGCCTCAAAAGAAGCTGCTAGCTTTTATCTTGCTCGTCTTCCAGTACAGTTTGAAGAGAACCAAGCATTTATATTCAGAAAGATTATCTTTGCTTTATTTTAGATGCGCTGCAACTTGTCTCCACCTGTTTTTGTTTACTTTAACAAATCTTCTAGGGCTAATGAGCAATTAAAAATCCATCTAGGAAATATCAAGTGACAATAGATGCTACTGTTCCACTGAGTTAGGTAGAAAAATGGATATATCCGACTACTTATTTCTACTTGTTTATAGGGTGATAAATGCCAGGCATGGAGCCCTAACTATTCTTGTGGCAGAGAGTCTTTAAATCTGTTGCGTTTACTTCAGCCAATGTACTGTTGATAGTCTGGATTGAATGACTCTGGGATACGCTATGTGTATCCCACTGAAAGTGGAGTAGCTTGCTGGTTGTGATTACTAGGCATGTTTCTGAAATTGTTTGCCTACTTGAGGCTACGTTAGAAAGACCTTCAGTATGAAACACAGAATTGTTCTAATATATTGGAGTGAAAATTTTTAAAACAGTTCTCTTTCTTGGAAATATACAACTGGAATAGTCTTCTCACTGAAGGTATTAAAAATAGAAGGCTATTCATTTTACAACACAATTGTTTCTATGTGATAGTTTCTATGATGCAATCTGGACAAGGTTCTGTCTAAGAGATGGTGTGAGCAATTGTATCAATTGTTACATCCCTTTTCCCCAAAGTGCCCAGGGAAAACATTCAAAATACTTTGTCTTCAGAATTTAATAATTTGATAAATTGTGTGTGTGCAAAAACACTGGGCTCTATTCATAATCACAGATACTATTCTGAACCCTGTTGCTACTTGAATATGTCAATATGAAAAGAAAAAAGCTGAGAAACTTCTCTTTCCATCTATCTTCTCTTAAAAATGAGATTCTTGTGTTTGTGTGTAGACTTCCTGATTACTTTGGTCTGCTCTAAGACCTCTAATTTCTTCCAGTTTAGTTTTGGAAGAATTAAGAGGAAAAGAAGGAATAATAGCAGACCTAGTGTTATTTCTAATAGGAGTGTGATGTGATTTTTAACATTCTTGCAGTACTGATAAGCATACTTGCTTGTTCTTCAGGCAGCTTGGCATTTTATTTCTCAGAACAATATCAGCTAAGCTTTTTTTCCAAATAATAAAAAGAGAATATAAATATTTTTAGAGTGGATTTCTCTGTACACAGAGAACATCAAGGGAATTCAAAGAATTATCAGTTTGGCCACTTCAGTCCACGTCAATTTTTTTGTAACAGTCCTATATTGATTGTTGTAGCAAGATGGTTTGAACCTTAAGGACCTTCTTCCCCTTTCATGATCGATGGCAAAGCAAGAATGTTTTGAAGATCGTGTACAGCTATGTTTACTTCTGTAAATTCTTGACCAAAGCTTCTGGGATTCTTGTATATGTAGACTGGAGATTCTGTAGCAGCTTCAGATGCTTCGTACACTGTAGATGCTTTCTTGCGTATTTAATGCCAAAGCCTTCAAATCCATTTAATGTTGTATTCCATTCATTTTGTGGAATAGATTATAAGCTTTTCTCATTTTCGTTATGATATGTAATTTCATATGAACAAGTATCATATTTGGGTAATATGAAGTGGGTATGTTCGTAGTTTGAACAGTTGGAGTTCTGGCATCGCCATGGGAGTGGGAAGGATCTGTGGTTTTAGTTGCTCCCTAGAGAGACACTTGCATTCAACATCGTCCATTGGGCCTTGTTACTACCCACTTGATTTAGTGGATGGCAACCCTCCTTATGGCAGGTAGATTGGAACTTGATAATTAAGTTCCCTTTCAACCAAGCCATTCTGTGACTGACAACTCATGTTATTCATTTTTCATCTGAGCTACCACTGTTTGTAGCTTCACATATTCTTACCAGATTTTTGCAAATGTAAAGGGCTGCTTTTATATAATTCCTTTAAAGGTTCTGCAACGCTTGCTCTATGAAATATTCCTTTTTGAAATGCCTCTGTGAGATATTGGGATTCTCTGAACTAATTTTTTAGTCGATGTGCCTCAGGTCAACCTTCTACATCATGACTAAGCTGTGTCATCTGTAAACTCACAGAGCAAACATTCAAGTCCTAGAGGCCATAATGGGAGTGAAAAGAGGCTGTTCAAATATAAATGGATGACAAATTAAGCTTGGAAATTATCTCAGAGGTTGTATTCTTGGCACAAACAGCCTCTTTGGCAACTTTAAATATTAACTTATTTTCTGCTACACATACACGATTCCTTGGTGGACATCAGATAATCTTTTATGATGTATGTCGGGAGCTTATTCATTGACATGCTGCCACCTTGATAGATATACTTAGAAGCTTCTAAGTGAAACATTTTGAAATCTCTTGCTTCTTTAATCATTTCTTCATATTGGTTAAATCATAACAGTTTTCTGCTAAACTGAAGTTCAACTACAATGTTGAACAGGCTACAAGCTTGACAATCATTAGGAAACTCGTAAGAGTTTCTAGAGACCATGTTTCTAAAATTAGTGACTTACCCACTGTCACTTTGTTTCCAAAAACTGAATAAAATGTACCGCTTAGTTTTCAAAATGATTGGAGGAAACTTTATGTATAAAATTGTTAATTTTGTTGAATTACATATCAAAGTTGTGTTTCCTCTCTGGTATCTTGTCCCACTGTATTGCAGAAGCTGTCTTTTCGGCTGGATGCTGTGTTTGGAACGTAAGCCAATGGATCAGGTCGGATCAAGTATCTACAAAAAGAAATCACAATTCTTATTAAACAGATTTGGCACAAGCAAGGATTAGTAAACATAGTATTGTAATGTTGTTGAAAAGTTCTGAGGAAGAGTTAAACTTAACCTAGTTTCTATTGATTAACTTGGACAAGTTGGCAATGCCACTCACATTAGATAGTAGTTTCACACTGGCATCATCTGTATGTACTAGACACAGTTAAACCTTAATTTTGTCTGAGAGCACACTTGATCTTTTAGAAGCATCGTCTCTTTTCCTGAGCATCCACTATGGTCACCAAACACAAAAGTTTGCCAGTAACTCTCTATGCATTTGCTTTATTTGTTATGCTTTGAAGAAGGAGCAAAAGTAAATTGGAGTAAATGATTTTTTTATTTTTTATTTTTTTTTTTTAAGCTAGGGACACGCTTCTAACTGTGCTCAACAAATAAAAAGCATGATACCAAGTTGATAAACTTGGTATAGGCTGATACACTCAAGATGGACCCCTACTCTTGAGAAAGATTTTAAGTAGTTTTAACTGCTGCAAATGCTTTAGTTCATCTGTAAATCCTGAGACAATTTCCTCACATGGTAGTTCAAAGCTGAATATTATCTAATATGATTTTTCATTTCTCTGGAATTTGTGAGTAAAAACACTGTAGAAAGAGAAGAACTTGTTTAGTCTCTCCACTAATAATCCCCCATGAGTGAAGGCGAGCTGACTGCCTAGTCAGGGAACCAAAGTGCGATGGTGCCCACTCTCAAATGTCAGGAAATGAACGTACATCAAGCTTGGTAAAAATAAGAGCTCATACAGGCTAAAGTTGCGTAGGTAGAACACAGCAAATCCACACTGCAAAATTATGCATTATTGGTTTGCTGTTTTTGCAAAGGAGGAAAAAGGAAAACAGACACTTAAGTCACCTAGCTAAACTAGGCAACAGCATATGCATTTACAAGTAATATTAGTGCTCTTCATAGTGTGGACTTTAATAATAGTGGAAAATTCTGTTCCAAATTATTTCAACACACTTTCAGAACTGTGTTTGCTGTTTGATATACGTTGCTATTCTGTGCTTTTCATATACCACAGTCCTACAAAGCAGTTTATTCTTGTTTTTAATATCAAGGCTAATAGTTCAAACAATTTTCTTGCTTATGAGTTGGAAGTGAGGTGGATCAACACTGATGTTGGAGTACCTTGCACAGGAACACTGGAGCACATGGGATATGTTGTTATAGCAGGGAGAGGCAAAAGAAAGAATCTACAGACAGATATATAGACATGGCATAGGACCTGAGCATGACAGTTAATTTTCTAAAACTCTTGAGCAGGTCCAACTTTGGGTTCACCTTTCTTTCTTGTGTAGTCTTCAGAATTCCCTGCAAGGAAGTGGGAGGGAGGGAGGGGGAGAGGAATTTCTGCATTTAGGTCCTGCTATTTGTGTTCAAATAATCTTAAACAAATATTGTATGAGAGAAATGTTTTTTTTTCTCCTGTATCATGGATTCAAAATCCCATTTGAAAGCACCGATTCAAAAGGTTGATCTTCCTGTTAAAACTGGATAGCTTAATTATAAGCAAGATTATTAATTCTGGGAAGCTATCCAGTGGACTTGGTTAGTTTTTATATATACATAGAGCAAGATAAGAGAAAATGGAGTTAAGCAGGTATCAAAATATATATATTTCACATCATCACACATAAAGAATTAAATACGTGCTTATGTATACGTATAAGTACAATTACATGTCTATTTAGATAGAAGTCTCCATCTTTTCCATCCATTTTCCAGATGCATGGAAATGTGTCCCCATTGCCTGAGCAGAAATATGATAAAAGAAACTTTATGCTTCTTGTGACTTTTTTTCTTTAACTTACACTATATCATTCAGCTCTAGTCTTGTATCTGGAGAAGGATTGATCAGGATGTAAGAAAGGTTGTTCTGATGATCATTCATTTCATCTAGAGGACAAAGGTAAATGTACCAAATTAGATTTAAAAACATATCGTCAGAGATATAATTTGTAACAACCTAATTTTGAAAGTTTACCTTTTTTGGCTCAGAGTTTTCAAATAAAATATATCAGGTGTCAAGGTAATACCAAATAATTAGAACTATCTGATGTATCATCTTTTGAGTTATCAGCTTTCCAAACATGCTTTCTTTCTGAACATTCTGAAATAAATTATTTTGCACTTCTTTCCAGTTACAGCAATTCTCAATACAACTCAATTTTACTTCAACCAATGTGTTACATGGCCTACATCAGCAAATACAGGTGTATGAAATTCTCATCCATTTCCAAATTTAGTTGATATGAAGTATTTTCTTTTTATCACCTGGGCCTGTGGGTCGGAATGTGAAAGATACAGAAAACACAATTGATATTTCTTTGCTTCTTTTTTTTTTTTTTTTTTTTAAGGAAGTTTGCTGAGTTGAGCCTCAGCTCACCTGTAGCTATCACTAACATTATCTTTTGTGTAGTTTATTTTGAACACTTTTCCTAGGGTGTCACAGTGAGACTAATAGGTCTAAAATGAATAAACATTTTGTACTTCTTTCTTCTTTTTAAGTGAAAATTAAATAATGTGGAAGAGAATAGCCCAGTTCTGGTTTCAGTGCTATTCCTAAATCTTGGTAATGAACTGTGTTTAAGTGTGCTTTGCAGGTTAAAAATGACTGTTTTCTAGTATGTGTAACTTTCCTTTGTGCCTGTATCACGTATTTTGCATCATCGTAAGTACTTCTGTCTAGAGAATAATTAGACTGTGAATCCAGGTGCAATTACAAAGCTGAAGTGATCCTTTGCAGTGCAGTTTAATTCTGTATAGTGAAACCAATTTTAACAAATATTACAGTATTAAGTATTTCAACAATTTATACAAATGCATTCACCAGCATATTAGCACCACCATGCCCCCGCAAAAGGCTTGCATGACCAAACAAGTGTTATGCCTCTGTTGGATTAAGTGAATTCACAGTTAATTGAATTTAGACTTGGAGGTCTCAGAGGTTATGTTATCAGCTTAAAGAAAGCCAAAGATGTAAAACTGGCTTTAGGATTATTCCCATACATGAAGACTTGTAAGCAACTATGGTCATTTTAGTTCATGGCATCCATTAAAATGAGGCTTTTTTCCATGATACTAGTATTTTTACTAAAGTATTGCGTACCATATCCTGCTGGAGAAAGGCCCAGATGTTTCATTCTGTTTTTCACAAGTTCAGCAAGTTCCTGTCTTTCTGACCTCCTGTAGAGGTTCATTCGCTGCTGGCTTATCCTCTCAGCTGTTTTACCAGAGTGTCTCGGTACTCTTCGGCTCAGCCGTCGAGCCCACTGCATGCTTTTTCGTCGTAACAAGGGGTGATCGGACTGATCGCTAGATGTTGAGTTACGATGATTACTACGATAATTAACCTGGTCCCTGGTGTCTTTAGTGTCTTCCCATTCTTCTACGCTGATAGAGATTTGAGACTTGAAAGGAAAGTGATATGAGAATAAGGGCATTAAAAAATAGAAGTGGAGTAAAATGTTTTCAGTAGTGTAGTTGAATATCCTATTTTTAGAAATTCAAGTTATATAACTTGAAACTATCTAAACTACTGTTTAGATATATACTGCAAATTCATTAGGAAGTAATTCAACCTTTATTGCACTGCTCTGAGTGCTCTCTTAAGATGAAAGGCAAAAGTCGCCTGTTATCAATGTGATTCAGAGCACATTTTCCAAATAAGGTAATCTGAAGTTTCTACCTTTGGTACAGTTATGTTGCTTTTTTACCAAGACAGTTGAGGAGGAAAAAAAAAAAAAAAAAAAGCAAGTTTAAAAGCATCAAAATCTGGTCATTGACTGTTTTCTTCATCACCTAATAACTCAAGTAGATGGACTATGTATGTAGTTGTAATATAAAAAAAGAAAATAAGAAATATAAGGGGAAACTTCAAAATCTCTCTTTTCAAGTTGTTTTAACTTGAGCATAAGATTTAGCTAACATTTTCAGCTATCTTCTTGAAATTACTGATAATGGGTTATCAGTAATGGGTTAAATGTATATCAGTATATGGGTTAAATGTGATATTTAAAACATGTTTTTTACTGTCATTGAAATAGTAAACTATCCCTGGTATTAGTAAGGCCTTATTACCCAGTTTCTGATGAGGGATGTTAGCTTCTTTAGCTTGGAGAAGAAAAGGCTTCAGGAAGACCTCTTGAAGGTCTTCTAGTACTTGAAGGGAGCTTATAAGCAAGAGAGATGCAGACTTCTTACAGGGGAAAATAGTGATAAGACAAGGGGGAAATGGTTTTAAACTAAAAGAGGGGAGATTGTGATTAGATTTTATGATGAAATTCTTCACTCAGAGGGTGGTGAGACACTGGCACAGGCTGCCCAGAGAAGTTGTGGATGCACCATCACTGGAGATGTTCAAGTCCAGATTGACTGGGGCCCTGAGCATCTTCATCCAGTGAGTGGCAACCCTGCCCACAGCAGGGGGTTGGAACTGTGTCAGACTTAAGGGTTCTTCCACCCCAAGCCATTATTATGATTCTGTGACTGATTTTGATGTGTTAAGTATTGGCGATTTTTTGCAGTTCTCTTATCTTTTTTTTTTTAAGCATAAAATAAAGATGACTTGAAAATGGTGATTGCTTACTTAATAGAATTCCTAAGAACAGAATGAGTTAATAATATGCTCAAAGTGATTGGTGAATAAAGCAAACTTATTTGAAATGCTGGTGAGTTTCTAAATTTCTTTTTTTCCTATTAGAATAAAATCTGAAAGCAATATTCTGTTGACTTTATCAGTGTTGAAAATAATCTTAGTGACTTCCCACGCTGGTCATACAGTTTATTGATAATGCCGTTAGTTGCCACTACATGCAAGGCCAGACTAGAGCTAACTCTCAGAACCTGTCCTACCTGTGCTTGAGCTATTCCTTCAGTCAGCCACTTCTTTGTAGATGAGCAAAGGAATGAAAATCTGTATGTAGACAGGGCCGTGTGTTAATCTGACTGTATATGCATCAGCAGATGGTGACCTTCAGGGGGTTGGAATTAAGTGTATTTGCAGACATGGCATCCCCAATATTCTTTAAATAAGAGGTAACCAAATCCCGAGAGTACAGTAAACTGACATACTTCAGATGTTGTAAGCTTTTGGCATTCTGTCCTGTAGACTCCAATTGGAATGTCTCCTGTAGAAGAACAAAGTTTCTGATATAGTCTGGCATATGTCCTAATCCATAAATCCTCTTCTGTGATTTTCATCTGACAAATAATAATAGGAAGAAAACTTAAACTCGTGAGGGTTTACCTCTTGTTCATCATACAGCTCTTGAAATTTTTTTGGAACTAAGTGCTAGCTGATAATCATCATATTGTAGCATTGTACTTTTCATCCACAATAAACTTGAAATTTCTAGAGTTTGTAGACACTGTTCCCTTGCTTTATGTTTGGGAGACACTGCCGTGCAAATGGTTCGGTCTGATGGAATGACCTGTCTTTATTTTGAAGTTACTCAAAAATTTCCTTCATACGTTGTTTGTATGAAGGAAAACGTAAAAGGATGAATTATTAGCAGTAGTAAGAACCTGATGATAGACTGAAGAATAAGCACATATTTTGAATGTGTCCAGATAACAGTACTTTACGCTGCATGTGGAGTATTTGGGAGAAGGAAAGAAGGCAATCTACTAAACATAAATGTGTAAGAATGAATTCTTAAATTAATTTCAAATAACTAACAGCTTACACAAGCTTTAACAGCTTACACAAGCTTTATTTTAAGGTACACAAGTATCTTGTCAGAGATACAGCTAACTGGCATTTACTGTAAATAAGTTAATGATTGACCTAGAAACTCTGCAGTGGTTTTCTTTAAAACAAACTTTTTCAAGTAACATTAATTAGAGCAATTAGAGCAAACTTCATTTTTGAGAGCAACAACCTATAATGCTTTATACTTCACTACAAAACAACTTGCAAATGTCTCAACTTTGATTTGTATCTTTGCTACCATCATTGATAGGTATGAGGGAAAAGACAGTTGAATAGAATAACCCACTTATAATATTTTTAACTCTGCATGGAGGATATTGACTTTTGAACTTCACTGAAATACACCAAATCACTTCAGTTTAGGTATGTGTATAGATGATTATTTATGTAAAATTCAATTTGGTCCTTCATTACCTAAGATGGAAACAGTTGCAAAATAGCATTAGGAATAAGTACTAGTCAGAATGTACTCTACAGTTTTTGATAAATATAGATTGTTCTAAAAGTAATACCTCCTAGTTATTTCCATGGACACTAAAATAGATACAATAACATTATTTGATAAGAGTAAATTCTCAGCTACAAAACTTTTTCTCAGCCATTTTTCAATTCAATCACAGCTATTAGCTATGCATTTTCAGCAGTGATGAGCAGGAGGCTATGTGCTGGGCTCATAAAAATCAGCATGGCTGTACAGAATGTTGTTTGTGATTCATGTTGCTGTCACCACTGCTAAAATGAACCACTCACTGTGTTGACATCCAGTGTGATCTTTGTAGATGTTCAGCAAGCCTAAGTGAAATTCAGTAGGTGCCATATTTTCACATGAAGGAATTCAGTGGCACACCTTTGCTTTAAATGCACTTCCATGTCAGATGTCATTTTGTCAGACTGCCACTCTGTTGCCATCTGTTGTGTGGTAACAAAATGTAATGGAATATTGGTGGGAAGGTTCAACCTCCGCTGCCATACCACCAATGTCTGCCTCTGACACCATGAGCAAAATAATAAATAGGAGATGTTACTTTTGGAGCAGCCCTTGTGTTTGGTTAGTAAAGTTGGTTACTGAACTGCCATGTACGTCTATTAAAATAATAACAACAAACAAGCTTGCACTTTTCTTGCATTTTCCTATATTTCCTGTGTTTCTTTATGCTTCAGAGCATGTATTGTGTTTTTTGGGGTGGAGTGGATTGGTTTATTTGGTGGTTGTTTGTTGTGCTCTTTTTTTTTTTTTTTTATACAATTTAAACTATGCATGTTTTCTACCTAATTTCCTGTAGTTCTTTTTCCCCCTGCTGAAAAAGGAAACAGATGGCCTTTCTTGGCATTCAACAAAAATGAAAGTCTTCTACAAAGAAAGTAGAGGTGTTTCACAGACCATAAGAACATTCTCTGTTGCTTTGTAATAATAGTAAATATACTTTCTTAAAACTTACTGAACAAAGAAACCCAGATCCTGGTGTTGTATCAAGTCCCAGGAGAAGTCTTGTGATAGAGATCATATAATCTTTCACAAATGACTGCAATATTTTTAACAGAAGACACAGAAAGACAAAAAAAGCTTCAATGAATGGATAAGCAGATAACCATATGCACCATATGTGAATTCCACAGAAACCGTACATCTGTGTTTAAAGTCAATATCTTTTAAGTATCTTTCATTGTAGAAACAGTTATTTCTTTACGCATGCTGAATCTATTGATTTTAAAAAAAAAAAAAAAAAAAAAAAGATTCTGCATATGTATGTCCATAGAGGAGTCAAAGGCATGATGAGGTAGCTTGAAAACTAAGTTGTTTATGAACGAAAGTTACTTGTTAGCATTTATTTGTTGTGAAACTTTAATGACTATCTTCTGTGTATATGAAATGCTGTCATACGTCAGGTGGAGATGCAGTATAAAGTAGTGGGTAATACAAAGGTGAGGCTGCTATTATTTTAATTCGAACTGGAGTCATTTGTCTTTGCTGGTCCAGCTAATGATTAAGATAAAATCTGCCTTATCTCAGATCAGACTTGTTGCTTTAACAAAAGTGTTTTGGTAGAATGATAGAAATTAGAGAGGACTAACCAAACTAAATGTAGGAACGCATGCTAAGGAGACCAGGAATGGACATTAGATAAAAAGATGAAACATTTGTGATTTTAGCTTATCAATTGGACTGCTGGAATCAGAAAGCCACGTGTGCTCTCCTAACTGTGGTAGGTCTGTTCATTGCCACCTCTTGGGTGTAGAAGGGCAGGATTCAAAGCAGGCTATCTTTCCCTAGAACACAGCTTGCAACTAGCTCTTTGGCTTTAAAGTGTGATGGCTGCTTATCTGGAGGTCTAGTTGACAAGAGTAAGAGGACAAGACAGGATGATGTAATAAAAGCTTCTCTCAGCAAGTGAAGGTTGCTGATAAATTATTCATACAAATATTTCTATTGATTTTTGTGATTAGAGGCACTGTTTGTTGGAATTGGCAATGAGCATTTTTTTTTTTTTCCAGTGTTAACAGTCTCTATAATCTGTATTTTATACAGTTTGTATCAAAACTATCCATTTTTTTCTGTGGAGAGCTTCACAGTGTTATAATATTTAAAACAGAATTTGTTTTGGGTTGGTGACTGCAACTGGTCACTGACAGCAACTGCTGTCAGATAGAATGCTGATAAAGTGCTATGGTCTTTTACCTTTGATTGCTCCTGGCATAGCACCTATGTTAATGGGTTAATGTAGGAAAACAGGGTAATCCAATAATTAAGTAGAAAAAGTGGGTGGTGACATGGCATGCCTATGTTAAATGAAGGCACATGGTTATTCACAGTACCTGGTACAGCAGTGTGTCCAACATGCTGATGCTGAAAACCCTGCCAGCAGCGAAGGGCAGTCGAAACATAAATGCTAAATTAGATCCCTTCTCCCGTTCTTTCTGTATGGAAATTAAAAATAAAAAAAAAAATTACTGCTTTTAGAGGGATTGTAATACCAATTTGATGCTACTTTGAAAGAGACCAAAAGTGTAAAAGTGGCTTTATTCTTAATATAATTTCCACGAATATGTAGCGTGTTTCAATACTTAAAGTTTTTCAGGTTGAAAACTTGAAAAATACATACATTGTTTCAATCATTACATCTGTAATTTGACATTCTACCAAATCATGTTAAACAAAGATTGAGGTATTTCAACTGTTTTTAAAGCAAAGCTCTTTTTATTCCTCATCCAAACTTCTTGGTGTTGACAGTGGACTCTCATTCAGGTTCAGAAAGTCTATTAGCAACATGAATTATGAACAAGGAAACAGATCAGACAGACTAGGGTAGACATTTTTTGCTTTGATACTTCTGAGGAAGAGAAGCAGAAGAACATAAATAGTTATTCATCTTTTTATCACAACTCATACGTAAAGAAATCACAGCAATGTGCTTCCTATTCCTTCAGTAATAAGTGAGTAAACTACAGGTTGGAATAATTTTTCCTATTTTAAGGAGAGACCATGTATCAAGCTTTCAGCTTGGAGACATCGTAAAGAGCATGTTCTCAAAGTACAGAGAAGTCATGTTTTGGAACAGAGAGACACATCCATCACATGCATACACCAATCTGTGCTTGGGGCTAACAGTCTTAGAGGCAGCTTTGTAGGGTGGGATATGGGGGTCCTGGTGGTCTCAAATTGAACTTGGGTTGACAACGAGTCCTTGCTGCAAAGGCAGCTAACAGAATCCTGGGTGTCAAGGGACCTACTGGCAACACTCCTCCTAACACGCCTCCTACTTCCCCTCTTCTCAGCACCAGTGAGGCCAAGCGTGGAATACAGTGCACAGACCTGGGCTCCCCAGTACAAGCAGGACATGGATATTCTGGAGAGTCAAGCTAAGTTTTATTAAGATGATCAAGGTATTGGAGCTTAAGGAAAGGACTCGGACAAAACAGTCCCAAGAAAAAGTATGGGAGATGTGGGTGGGGTGGTTGATGCTGATTTCAGGTGTACAAATATTTGAAGGGAGATGAAAAGGTGGTGGAGCTAGGTTCTTTTCAGTGGTGCCCAATACAAGGACAAGAAGAAATGGGCATAAACTGAAACGCAAATGATTCTTTCTGAGCATTTGGAAACATTTTATTGTTTTGGGTGACAAAGTAGCTAAACAGGTTGGAGAGTCCTTCCTTGGGGATGAGTAAAAACTGTTTGAATGTCGTCCTGGGCAACCTACTTCAGGTGACCCTGTTTGAGCAGGGGCCATTTGCAAGAAAACTTCCAGAAGTTGCTTTCAAATCCAACCATGCTCTGATTCTGTGATATGCACAGTGTAAGTCTGTTCCAGTTAGTGCATCATCCAAATGTGTTTAGGTTCGATTGCAGCATGCTGTAACCTCTGTTTGTCATTGTTGATTTCACCTGTTGATTCTTACTGTTTTATATGAGCAAGGTTGAAAATATGTCAAGGAATAGAAGTACTTTCTAGCCAAAAGTATTTAAAGTAACTCTTGCTGTCATTAATCCACTCTTTGTAAAATGTCACCTCTGTAAAGGAAGCCTCAAAATTTTAGAAAAGTATCTCAGTACTTGTTTTTATTATTATCATTTATTCTAAGTATTCTCTATATTCTGAACAAATGCTGTTGGCTCGTATTAGAGTACACCATTTTTAGGGCAAAAATGGTCTGGAACAAGCATCTTCAAACTCACGTGCAGACTACAGTGATGTCATTACAGTAGAAGTTGTATATTCTACTTCTGTTCAGCATTATATAAACTAATGCAACTCATTAAGTTATATCTCATTCCTAACCAGGTTGACACAGATACTTCTAACTTGCCTTGTCAAAGAGATCACATCTCTCCCTAGCAGTTCTTGCTCCTCACAGAGGAACTCAAAATCTTAAAATTCAAAGTGGCACCAGTGACTGAAATTCTGACAAGCACTTGTTAACTCACAAGCAGTATTCATACCAGGTGATACCTGAATGATAGAAACTGGCCTCTAGAGATCTGGCTGGATTGAGATTACTGATTTGCTTCAAGTACTTCTCCAACTGGTGATGGGAGTACCAAAGCCTGCTGCATAGTGCAATCCAACAATTTCTGGGCTTCCACTGTGACCTATGCTATGTGAGCTGCTCTGCTAACTTTTAAAATGTTAGCTACGTTCTGGCTACTGGCTAAATAAGCTTTCCACAAACCAGCAGGTTATTCTCAAATTTGCAGGCAAGTCAAGGCTACAGTTACAGGCATATATACACACACATATATGGCAAATTACTAATAAGCAGGCTTCTGTGTGTTCTTTTATATGCAGATATGTTTGTTCACCACAATGCTTTTCTAGTTATCACTGTGGGAAGAATTGTAGTTAACGTGTTCAACTTCACTTTCTTTCCCAAGACTCTATTTCCATATTATTCAGCTTAGGTTTATTTATCATACATTTCAATTAAAATAACTTATGTCCAGCCTGCTATTGCAGTTGTCTAGAGTCTATGTACAGCTTGCTACTCAGGTAAGCATACTAAAGCTAAATGGAAAAATTATCTTGTACTCCTTTATTTTATACAATCACACTCCTCTCCGTACTTCTATGTCACTAGGTCATAAGAAGAAAATATACCCTTACAGGTCTCCCTTGTATATGAAGTATAATTGACACAGCAATTACAGTATAAGCCCATTAATCCCAACAGGCAACATTGTCCTATCCACAGGAGATACTTAGAGGTGTTTGTGCAGAGAGTATGTTTTTTTCATGAGTAACCTCCTTAAAAAAAAAAAAAAAAAAAAATCCAATAAAATATTTTGTTCTTTTAATTAAATACTCTTTAAAGTGTGCTAGATTCTGATGTATCATTGTAGTTAGAACACTTTTGCATTGTAAGGGGAAGACCTTTTTTTTTTTTTTTTTTTTTTTTTTGACACTACAATATCAGGTTGAGTTGCCCTGTATTTCTGGAACAATGCAATCACTAAGAGCATGGCAGAAATGCCAGTTTAACTGAGGAAAATCAATAGCTTAAATGAAGAACCAGAGAAGCATGTGTCCAGGTACTTAAGTTTTGGGTTTTTTTTTTTTCAGAATGTAATTTCAAAAGCATCTGGTAAACTTGCTTCTTTTGTTGAATCAATAGGAAAAAAAATACTATATACTTCATTATCCTTAATAAGTTCAGTGTGTTTAGACTTAGAGTTTAAATCTGCCCTTCATGGTTCAGTTTCATTGCTAAGATTTATACTGCTTCTGTGGAACATTAGACCAAATAAAAGTATTGAACTGGAATCTCAACACAAGCAAGGGAAAGAGGACTATTGTCTAGCACAGAGGAGAAAAAAAAAAAAGCTTTGTTTTTGCTAGTTATTTTTTGTTTCTGCATGGTTCGAGCAAAACTCTATATTTTTATGCTTTATCTGTGACTCAATTTTTCTTTACCATGAGAAATGCATGCATGCAGACAATGCACACATATTCTGGTTGAAATAGCAAAGTGTGTTTTTAACAAGTGTATTTCAGATAAAATTGAAGAAAGCATCATCTTAATTGTACAAAGAACACTTATTTAGAAAAGCATGCTATTGGGCTTACTGGTGTAAGCCACAGAGATAAGACTGTATGTATTTATTTTGTAGCTCTACATCGTACATTTGAATGCTTTTCATTTATTGCAAATTAGAAGATAGGAGTTGAAGAAAAGTTATTGTGAATGAAAGCTTTTGTGTTCTACAACAAATACTTGAATATTAAAACTATATGAATTTCATAGCATACATTACATTAAGTTATTTGAATCATGCCACAAAATATTTTACAGGCAACTGTGAGAATCATGAAAAAATCATATGAATGAGGTGTAGAGTTTTTCCTTCCATCTTTTGGGGAGAATTTGCTGAGGATTCTGGTTTGTTGCCATGAAGGGGTGGATTAGGCCAAAGGCCATATTTTGAGAAATACTTTTGCTTTGTATCCAAAGACAAATATACCGTTTGGTTTATTTTAAAGCAAGAGCCTGTACATTTATTTTTCCCCTTTATATTAAGTTTCTTATATTGCCTCCTTTCTTTTATTACAGACTTGTTCTTCCTTTTTTCTGTCTTAAAATAGATTTGTGAGAAATGCAATTTTTACTCAGGCATCTGGTGTTGATGTTTTTTTCTTTATTACCTGCATACTCATTGGTCTTACAGAGAATATGGCAGATGTAGAAGCCAGAAATATGTCAGAACGCTTGAGATGTTTTTTTTTTTCTCATGTGTGATGCCCAGCAGTTCCTTCTCTGCTGGAATTTGTGAGAAAGGAGATAAACTACTCAAAGAAAAAACATAGATAATTTCTAGGAAAATAATTAAAAGACCATGTTGCACGTGCAGTTCGGTGGAATGCACACATATAGATAATGTTTTGAGATAGTTATTAATAGATTATTTACTTCATCCTCAATCTTTGTTTTATGGTTGTGGTTTAGCTCAAGTCAGGAAGTTCAAAGTTATCACTCTTTTCTGAGTAGTAACAAATGTA
The DNA here is from genome assembly GCF_905368555.1 of Meleagris gallopavo. Lineage (NCBI taxonomy): Eukaryota > Metazoa > Chordata > Aves > Galliformes > Phasianidae > Meleagris > Meleagris gallopavo. The sequence goes on from NC_139413.1 coordinate 7,802,940, forward strand.
CACTTCTGATCTTGATAGTTCTTAGCATGTGCCATGCTTCCTCTGTATTGCTATTTAATTTATAGTGTTTTTTTTGGAGGATTGCATTTCATTAGAACACTAGAATATCTGTCTGGCTCAAGTTTTTATTGCAATTTTGCCTTTTTACTATTTAAAAATAAAAATATAGTCTACATCATTAGTACTGTAATGCCAATTACAAAGCACTATCTGCAAGCTAACCTGAAGCCCTGCTTTGGCTACTCCATCAGTGGTTGAAAGAGGTGTACAGCCCATCTTGATTTAATATATTCTCCTGCAATATAGACAGCAATATGGAACTGCCGTGGAAAGCTGTAAATGCTTTATATGAGCAATGCAAAGTCACTGTAAGGAATGTAGAAAGACATAACGCGACCCACACATATTTTGGGGTCATCCAAAAACATAAATGTGATAAAGTTCAGTGGCTTGCTACAGAGAACAGTCAAGTACATTGCTAGTTCTTATAAACACTCGTTGTTGCCCGTGTGAGATACAGCTGATTGAAATATAGTCACAGAAACCTCTTTTTAGTCCCTTTCTTTATATGATTGATTTGGGATTATTATTATTATTATTATTATCACTCCACCTCTGCAGTACTTTATGGTTTCTTAGACTTTTTTCCTAATTGCTTCTGTTCTGGTTTTTTAGCAAGAACAGATTCATTTTTAATTGTTGATCTGAAACTGCTATCTACAGATCTCAATTCAGCAGCAAAATGTGCATCCTTATTATTTATGCTTTTATTGTTTAATGTTACTTCAGATCTGCTTCACATCAGAACTGTACTAAAAAGAAATGAAGACAGTGTGTTTTATCTTTAACTGAAGTTGAGAAAAACAAACTGTCTTTGTGTGTGTCACACCAAATAGGCAGCTATTATAGATAGATTTTTGCTCACTAGTGTGTATATACTTATGCTGGTGGAGGATATAAAATTAGAGTATTGTACGATGAAATATACACAGGGTTGCGCATACTTTAAAAGATCGTTTAAAGTTTAGAGTTTTTATCCTTCCATTGAAACCTGTGGTATTTAATCATCCAGGGCATTCTCTTTAAGGAAGGGTAATGGTCACCTCATATTTTTTCTTTATCTAAAACAAATGGAGAACTAAGGTTTTTGAACTGTAGATACCGCATACTGGAAAAGAAGCTACTGCTATCCTTGCTCCCCCTAGTCATAAGTTTTGCATATTAAGGGAGTATGTTTAAAATAAATAACATGTGTAGTAGATAATAGTGCACCAAGGACATAACTAGGTTAGAACACAATATTGAAGATCTTTCAGCTGTTGGCACTTGATGCCCTACATAAACTAGCAGTGCATGATTCCAGCCAGTTCCAGCTTAATTCTTCTGCAGTTAGCACTGAGGGGAGAGGAGAGGAGTGCTAAAATGTAGGAATCATGGGTGCAAACCTTTATGGTACAGGGAGTGAGGTAATACAAATGAAAATACGCCTCCCAATGCAAGCTGTTCCTCTCTTCATAACAGTTTCTGCCTAGCTTTTTTATGATTCTCAATTTTGTGCAAATCAAAACACTACCTAAATAAGATTTAAGCTATCCTTCTGTTTTAGGCAAAGACCAAAAAATCACAAAATATCACCTACATATTTGCGTCTTTTGGTCAACATGTACGCACGATAGTGAATAGAGTTGATTGTAATAAAACTTATCATCCTGTCTCATCTAAATAAGCTGAATTTACAAAGAGTTCCATTCTTGTATAAGATACTGGGAACTGGCCTGTGAAGATAAACTTGTGTGAAAAGGTGCTTTTCCATTACATAATACATTGCATGAGCACTTGCCAACACTATGTCAGCGTTACACAGTAAATAGTGAAAATACTTGAAATTTTCAAATTTACACCCAGATTCTAGGGCACTCTCTGTGCAGCTAGGAAATTGGAGTTTTATGTTACTTCTGCATAATAAAAATGACTTGAAATGAACTCAGATTTCTCTAAAGTAACTAAGACATATGACATGAAGAAATTGGTAGTATATCTAGATTACTAGCAAGTAGGGGATGGGGAGTGACTGGAATGAAAAAGTCTGTTTCGAAGACTGGTGTCATGATAGCATTTGTCTTAATCTCATGAAGTAACTCAGAATTTGGCCTGTGAGATAGTGAAAACAATACTGAAAGTTTTCTAGACTGTAGAGGTAAGTCAGTCAGATCACCATCTCTGAAAAAAAGGTTTGTCCTGGAATTGACCAAGTTAAGCAGATAGCCGAAGTTACTATCTAGCAATAGTATCTTGGATCTTGGAGCCTGGGATCACATGTTCCTATGCAAATTAAACTCGGCTTACTTCCTTACAGCCTCTCTGTTTGATAACTTGAAAATGCCAAACATACATGAGCCTATATGGGTTTGTCAATGTTTAAGCAGCGTTACTATCCTTACCATCAGTAGGACCGCACTATGAAAGAGAACTGGTGCTCTCAAATATGTCATGATGACTACCAGATAAATGAAAATGCTAACAGGATATGTGATTACAACACTTTTACATCAAATTGGAATACAAACTGCATTATTCTAGGACATGTGAATGTATTAAGTGTTTAGTATATTAAACTGTTTTCTACATTTTAGAGACCTCCTTACTTACCTTTTCCAGTTTGGATAAAGCAAGAGAATAGCAGTCTTTGGCTCTGAATTGCATGAATCTCATATTGGCGGGGTGAGTTAGCTCTGTGATGATGCTTAGGCTTGAGAACAACCTGTATTTCAAAAGAATGTTGCAGTTTTAAGCTTTAATTAGAACAGTTCACAAATGCAAGGCTCTACATAATGCTGTGACTCGTGTTCATGTCCATGTTTTTAATTAAGCACCGGAAAATTTAAGTCTTTTTTTGGCAGCATAAAACGCTCATAATAGACTCTGATATAAGGCTCTAAATTTGTCCTATTATACCAGTAATACATGGCAATCATCAATCATTTTATGTGCTTTTCTTGGAACCTGACCTTAGTGAGGTAATGTCAAATGGATTGCACGGTTGCATTTTTTCAAATTTTTAGTCCTTGTCCTCAGTTTTGTAGGGATGAACTTCACTGAAATAATAATTTATGTAGAGCCTAAATCTGGCAAAATGTATTTCAAAAACTACCTAGCAGTATGTGTCTTAATGGCATCTTACTGCAGTTTCTTTCTGTCTGTATCTATGTCTGTTTAATATAAATTAAATTATATGATTATAGAAATGTTGGACATAGTTATGTTAGCAGTTCTGTTCCTGTGAATAACCAAATATTGTGATCATAGAAGAGAAAATGGAATTGGTAAACTAGCTGAGAATCTGAATGACATCACTTAATGACATTTTGTTTGCACTGTAGCTTGAAAAGTTCTGTGTATGTTCAGTATTTTCTGTGGCAGTTTAGCTAGTGCAGTAGTTATATAAAGGCTATTACATTCTACTAAAGATTAAGCCCTCAGAGAATAGAGCCTACATACATAGGTTAAATACATGGTAAACACACACTTGAGTTGCAACTATGGTATGAGTTCATTTATTTATTTTTTAATATAGGATACAAATGAAAGTCTTGAAAATACTCTGTACATATGAACTTCTATTTCTTAACTAACCTAAGGAAAAAGTCCAGAGGAAGAACATATTTCCTCTTTAAATTCTGTTATTTTCTGTGTTAATTGTGTATCATGTAGCATATAATTACTGAAGTTTCTACTGGCTGGAAATTTTTTCTGGTATTGTTGTGTTAATGGACCAGCGTTCAGGTTTGAAAAACAGTATAATATTTAGGACTAAAAGCAAATTAAACAACTAATGATAAAATGTACACAATCTGAAGAAGATTTGCAAGTTACTAGGTTTCTGCTACAGATGGATTTAGTTAATCACCAAGTTATCAAAGAAGATTACAAAAGATGCTACAAACGTGCTATTGGTAAAAAATCATACCTCTTATTTAAGAGTGCCCTCCAGTGGAAACAGGGAGAAAAAACATTAGAGATTGTCAAAACAAGATTGCCCCTTAACCCTAGTTTAAGGCACTGTCTGCAAGCTTTCAACAGGACCGGCCTATTCTTTGCAGAGATTTCTCTTTTCTTCTTCCTTCTGTTTTCAGGGTTGTTTGTTTGTTTGTTTGTTTGTTTATGCTGATTTGTTCTTTTCCATCCAAAGGATTAAAAATTTCCTTTTTAATTTGATATAACTGTTTGAGTTGCACCTCTTTGCTCCTTTTAACTATAAATCTGATAAGTTAGTGTTGTGTCAGAATTTTAATTGGTATGAAACAACTTCTATCTTTAAAGGTGCTAATAACTATCATGTTATAAACAACACATCCATCTCCTAAGCAAAGCTGGATGGGGATAAATTCTTCTCACTAAACAAGACTAGTAATTCATGTAAATCAAGGAATAATGCCAAAAGAGGCTTATTAGAATTGGCATCTTAGGCCAAACAGCATTACAGTGCAGTGCACTCACTTGCATCATCTCTTCAGGACTGCCTGCAATCCATAATGAGGTCAGCTGATATGAGTCAATGAGATTTAGATAAAATTATATTTTCTGAATAGCTTTATTTCTTAGGACTCAGTTGGAATCTTTTTCATTCGTGTAAATACGTTTGAGAACAGCGTGTATTAGCAAAATTCCAGTGATGTAATATCTTTAATTTAATACTATAGTTTTTGTTCACTGCCTTTGCGCTCCACCATGTCCATCATCTTCTTCATTAGTTTGTTACAGATATTACTAGATAACAAGAAAACTTTAAAGATCTTAGAGTTAATTTATAAAGTTATGTTCATGTGATGAATGTAATTTCTTCTACGGAACAGATGAATGTCACTACTTTACACTGCTTTGAAAAACTTAGTTATTCCTGCATCTTAGTTATCCCTGCAACTTTGATATCATGTAAAAATACAGTGAATACATTGTGTTTGAGGAGGAGTAAATTCAGGAAAAGAGGCAAAACAGAACAGTTTACAAAGTTGACAAGGTTTTCTGAAAACGGTGTTAATTCTTAAAATGTTTATTTTTATTTATTTTGTATTTCTAAAAAGGGCTATGCAGTCTTAGAATTATACTGAGCAGTTGTATGTTTCATACGTGAGTTACAGCTGTCATTTAGTTGTAGCCATTGTGCAGGAAAATTGAATGGTTATACAGCACATTTTACTAGTTGGATATCTATTATATGTAAAGTAATATTGTGATTTTATTTTTTTAGTGTTGGACTAGGTAGAACACAACTATGGGAAAAATCAACTCCTACTTAACAAATTTTATTTACTATTCATTCAATTCTTCAGTTTTATATTTGGGGAAAAAATATTTCTGGAAATCTTAGTGATGCATATCATTGCCTCAGTGAGATATCCTAGCACAATGTGGTTATTATTACTCTTGAATGTTCCATGAATTAAGTTTTAATTAATTATAATTTCTATATTTGATATGTAATTGAGATGCATCTGTGTTAAAATCAAATGCAAATTCAAAATCTCAAAGTTGAAATAGCCAGAAATAAAACTTCTTATGTAGCATAGATTTTGCTTCTTTTGGAGTGCATGCAGTCATGCTAGCACTAATCAACTACACAGCTGGGGGGAAAAAAATGTTGAAATACTTTGGATTTCACATGCTTATTTTTCTTGACCAAACTTTAGTAGGTTTTGGACTTAAGCAGTAGATCAGGGAAGCATTTCTTAGCTGTCTGTATAGTGTATATGTCTGCTTTTGTTTGTGGGTGTTTTTCAAAGATCAAACTGTGTAACGTGACTTCTACCATTTGGTACTTGTTGAATTGAGATACTTACATGAAGCATAGCTTTAATCAGGAGATGTTCTCAAATGATCAGGAGGTCTGTGAACTCTTTGTCACAGCACTGCTTTCTTAGTCGCTTTCCTAGACTTACAATTTTTCACTCTGAATTCAGAAATTCCTTCCTGACTCTGAATATGCTATTGTCACAGGTAATACTGCACTGAAAATCTGATTTCTGTTGAAAAATTAGTATTCAAAATTTATACACAATTAACTTCATACTGATGCATAAGCTGCTGCTTTAGAAGGATCTGTTTTTTGAATTGTCTTTAGCACAAGAACAGCTGCACTAAGAAAAATGTGGGAGTTTTTTTTGACCTGTTTTCAAAAGTAGCATTTGTTCCTTTCCTATAAACCTGAAAATTAGAAATTATCCTCCCGTTTGGGGATGACTTTTGTCTGAGATTTCAAGAGAGTTATGCCAAGAAACAGTTTATAGCTAAGGTTTTTTGCCATGTGAAAAGAAAGGGGAAACAAAAATAAAAACAACATCCTAGTCTGAATACAGAATGCATTCTTAGGTACTTCATGATTAATGAATATGTAAGAAGAGACTGCAAAAAATCTCTTACCTGAAGAGTGTTTGAACATTTACAATGGTCTTAGCATCTGCCATGTAGTCCTCCTCAGCACTCATTGTACTTTCTTTGTCCACCACCACCATATTAGCTGCAAAGGTGACCCCACATCTTAATAAGTCATCTAGGCTTTTGTGAAGAGAAAGAGGGAGAAAGAAATGAACAAGTCACTTAAACTTGAAATGCTTAAAAGATTAGTGAGGGTTGGTACTGACAAATCATGTTGAGTTGCTGGTTCCCTGCAACTCCATGTACATACTATAACTTCTAGTATAGTCTGTGTCAAAAATATGAATTGAGAGAATAGAATATGAATTGTTTTCTTTGAAGTCATAGAGAATACACTTCAGGTTGTTACGGCCAGTCTCCTCTTCCTAAAATTGTAGAAGTATTTCAGAAATTAAAATGAGCCTTTAACAGTTACATGGAAAGACTGTATGTCCTTACATGTTTCATCAACTTGCTTCATTATTTTTGGCAATAAATGGATCTAAAATGCTTGCTCTTTACCACATTTATGTTTCAGTTTCAAAATGTTAATAAGGGTTCTAAGGGAACATCAGAAAAGCCCCTCTTTTATCTATCAGGCTGTTGTTGCAATGCCTTTAGGATCAGCTGTACCTCAGTAGAACATTTCACCTACTGGACAATATCTCCTGTGAAGTTTGACCACAGAAAACCACCTCTGACAACTAAGTTACAGTTGCCAGCGTGCCTTATGTCTAAAATAAGCATATTTTGGAAGCACATTTTGGTTGTTAGTTTCTGTGGGAAAAGTTACTTTTAAAACAATTCTGGAAAAGTTTCAGAAAGGTTTTTTTTTTTTTCCTTTGGTTGGTTTTTGTTTTTGTTTCTGTAATAAAAGCTGCTGGGAACCAAGCAACTCTTAAGTGAAAATGAGAAGAAAGGGTATTTCATGGTTTCCAGGGGAAATTGAAAAGCTACATTTTTCGCATCATTCTGTTTACTTCCAAGGAAGAAAAGCTATTTTGTCATTAGAATTGCTTCTCATTTGGCAGTTGATCTCATCTGTAATATTGTCTTAATTATATTGATTAAATTCCTATTGTTCTCAGTGATCTTCTAAGGCTCCTAAGATTTACATACCCAATTATAAATCTGTAAATCTATAAATTTTAGAATAAGGAAAAGGATACACATTATTGGTGTTTATTTTACATTTTATATGTGTTCTTCCAAAACAAATGCATGGTATAATTTTTGAAACTGCAGTTTAACTGGTGGTTGACTATTAAAAGAAAAATTGTATGATCTATATTAAGAATGTCAGTGCATATGTGGAAACCTGACCTTTCTCTGAGTAATTTAATTACTGAAATAGCAGTAATATAACACTGAACTAGCAGTAAAATAGAAGCATATTCTAAAATGCAACTATATTTTCTGCATTTCAGTGATGAAAAAACTATTCTTTTTTTTTTTGTTGTACTACTACTTTGAGTTACTTTTAAAGATGTGGGGAGTTAGAATTCTAGTAAGTATTTTTATAATTCCATTATCAATATTTCTTAATATTTAACAGATTCATGCACTACTGGAATCTGATCAGTTACATATCTCACATCTTTTACACTTGAAGTCTGTAGATGTTTCTGCTAACTTGGTACATTTTGATGAAGTTCATTCAAGCTATGGATTTCTGTAAAGATGTTTTTCTGCAGGCTACTTGCTTCTAGCAAAAAAGGAGTGGTATATATGAGTAATCTTTTTGTGGTTTTCTCTTCAACTTGGTGACATTTCATGCCAAGTGACCATAGGACAAATGTATTATGTATTTGAAAGGTAGCAGGTGGCGTTATTAAATGCATTGGAAATGAATTCCAGAGACATTAAGAAAGGTACTCTGTATATTTTACATTGTAGCATTTAGCTAAACATGATTGATTTCTATCGGTTATATATGATTTTAAAACATTTAAGAAAACACAGAATAAATATAAAATCTCATTACTGATGAACGTAGATGTCAAAAAATAAACTACAGAATCTGAATGTATTTTAAAATGACTGCATTGTCAGATTTGATGCATAAGTTCATGTTAACAGTACTGCAAACAAAAGAATTTTGCCTAGTAATGTCTTTGATAGACTGTAGTCCTCAGGTTTATGCATTCATTTCTTAAAAATAAAAATAAATAAGACACACCTCAGAACAATTGAAAAAAAACCTGTAGGGAAGCATTTAGTGACTTTCTTTTGAAAGTAAACCCAGTAATTTTTATCAGAATTTAATCTTCCAAGCTAATTAAAAATGGTCTAAGGTTTATTAATTACTTTAGATACTGTGAGTTAATTCAATTAGTCTGCTTCTATGAATTTTCTGTAACTTTTATAGGATAAAGACTTTAAAAAAAATAGTAGCTATTAACAACCCAAGACACATTTTTGCTTTAGAAAAATACATGTAGTAAGTGAAAAACATGTCTATAGATCCACTGCAGATCTCACAGTGATCAAGATATTGCCAAGACAAATCTGTAGCTCTATCACTATTAAAAGTAGCTTTAAAGCCCCTGTTAAAACAGGATGAAATTTTTAAAATGTTGAATATTTAAAATTTTCATTGAAAAAATAGATTCTGCTACTTCTGGGCAGGAAATAAATTATTTGATGTCTGTGTGGAGAATGAGTATTATGGCCTTGCAGCCCCCCTCAAAAGCAGCCACGTAGTGAAGCAAGCTATTTTCTACTTTGATTTGACACTCTAGGCACATGAGCTTACTAAAATGCTAATGAGTCATTGCTCCTCTCTCCCCTTTGTCATTTCTGTCTGATTTTTACATTAAATCTATGTTGCTAAGCTTAGAGATGCAAATATATGCCAGCAGAATTTCTGAAGACAAATATAGGAGTAGGCGAATATTTTATGTAGAGGAAAATTAAGACTGTTGGACACATTTAAACTCATTAGTTTTAGTGTTGTTTGCATTCTATAGCTATTTTACACAGCCCTAATCTGTAAATGATAAAGGATGTCACTAGAATCAGTGCTATTACCTGGCAAATTCTAGAGACGTACTAATAAAATAAATGTTAATGTTTGGGTTTTGAAGATACTAAACGGTGTTCCCTGTCATACTTTTTACAAACAATATCCTTTAGAAGTCAGAAATTTGGAATCTCAAACTATAGCACACAGACACACAAACCATGCATGCAGATAGATCATCTTCAAATATAACGCACACGTAGGCATGCAATGACAATACACAAAACAAGCCACTGACCACTACAATGTTTTCTAACAGTTACTTCACCTACTTGTCGATAGAGCCCACCATGTAGTAAACCATTGGAAACCAACAGATTGCATCCAGAAAATGCATATCTGGCCTAAGCAGCAGATGGGATTACAAAATGAAACACAATATCACAACAGCAGCATCTCTTCTAAAATACTTCAAAAAAAAAAAACAGATAGTTTGGATGGTGGTTTGTTAATTTCAAAAAAACAAAAATAAAAAAAACCCTTGGAAGTATTATCTCTTTACACAGGTAATAAGATTGTAGAAAACTGTGAATTAACAGTGCAGTAATCATAAAGGATGATCAGAATGATCACATGCTTATTAATAAATGCACCTCTTAAATCAGAAAATTTATGGCACAGTACAATTTCAAATATAAAAATGAATTATTGATTTCAAAGATACTCTGCCAAGTTGTATTCCAGTGCATGAATTAGGGATACTTAAAATAAGCAGTGAAAACTTAATGAAAATGTGAAGTAGAATCTTTGAGTTTTAGCTAATAACTCTGATTTAGGTTAATGAGAAAAATTTTGAAGAAAAATATTATTTTAAAAACAGTGTGTGAAATGAAGTTTTTTTGTTTCTTTATTCATAAATTTTACTGGATTTCTTCTTGCATACTGAGAAACTGAAATCTCAAAAAATGCCACATATAGGTAACAGAATAGGCATACTGTAATAGTGGGTTGATAAAAAGAAAAAAGGATTTCAACAAAAAGGCATAGGCAGGTCCATCAAAGGTGGTTGGATTCCTGAGTCCAGTGAAAGAAATAGCAAAACACCAGTTGACTTGAATGGCACCGAGAACTCAGCCTAATATGTGTATAGAAAGCATGCTGGCTTTTCAGGCGGGACTCTGCAACCCACTGAATGCTGGGAGGAGCCACTGCAAATGCAGTGTACAAGGTACAGAAATAAGGATTCTAACTTAATTATCAGCCAAAACTTTTTGCCATTAAAAAGGAATTTTAGGTGTAAAATTATAGCACTGAAGTGTGATAGTTCAAGCTAACCGTTGTGGAAAAGATAGGAAGCACTAGAGGGCATTGTATGTTCACATCACAGATTAAGCATCGGTTTGTAACAAACTTTAAAAACCAGAAATCTTTAAAGAGCAATTCAAGCTTTCACCAAATCATGTAATTCATTTTATGCCATAACATATATACACTTAAAACCTTTGCTTTGCAAACACAAGTGCATACAGCTTCATTTAAAAGCTGTTTGAGGCTAAAATAGAACACTTCATTGCAGATCTTTGCATAAAAAATTGCTTGTAATAAAGCAGAGCGTATATATGCAAACCAAAGTGTCACTTTAGTATCAGTATCTGTACAGCACATCTTCTGATGTAATTTCGTTAAGTCGTAGTTCAACCTCATATTTCTTATCTGGCTAACTTCCATTTTTGTGTCTTCCAAATTGTGGTTCTAAGTATGTAAGCAGTACCAAAGAGCTGCAATTGCAAGTTCTTAAGAAGTACTATGGTTCTCCCCCAGCCTCCTCCCCACCCCCCTACTTCCCCCCGAAAAGTAAATTATTTAAGTTCAGATTATTAATGCAGTACTCTTGTCAGAAGGTTTTTTCTTAAATTTTAAAAAGCTAGTGAAAAAAAGGCTAATAATTTTAGCAATCTCCACACAGATATGGTATTAACAACAATATTATGGGCTCATGTTATTGCAGAGAAAGGGAATTAGAAGGTGGATCCTACTGGCCTAAAGAGCTACTTATCTTAGAATCTAAAATTATGACAAATATCCCAAATAATGCTATTAAATGACTTGTTGTAAAAGCAGTGTTTGAAGTGCAGTTTCATAGATACAAAAATGTTACACTAATTGACTTTTTTACAGAGCTTACGAAGTTAATTTTAGCAACTATTCATATTACTTTAAATATTCTAATATTTCACTGAAACATCACCTGTGAAGAATAAGGACATTAGAATGTAATACAGCCATTTACAGTCAGGAGAAAGTCAGTTTTGTATATAGCAATATAGGTTCTGTATTTTTTCACTTTTTGCAAAGATGTACGTGCCATAATGTTTTTGATTTTAAGTTGGCCATCTGAAGAGTGATCACCTATTAAAGTAATGATAAAATGATTTTAAAATGTATCACAAAGAAAAAAAAAAAGATAGAAATATATTTAAAATCTACATACGGGTTATCCAGGAGTAATACAATGGGATTGAGTTCTTTTTTCGGTCTGTAATAAGCTCTAAGTGGAACGATAAAATTATATAAGCCATTTCCAGCAGTTTCTGCTGCAACAATAATCAATTTATTTTTGAATCCGTAGGCTTTGGCGTCTTCATAGTAGTTATGCTGGCACCCCTAAAATTAAAACGAGAAACAAGTTCAGTGGATATGAATAAAGAGGTTTAGTGGAATGGAAGGTTTTACCACTAGAAATAGAAAATTGTAACAGCTGACCTGAAACAGACCTGATTAGGTAGATGCAAACGCTTGGAGATGAAAAAGTATGAGAAACTTAGTATGTGATAAAGCTCACATCTAAGCAAAAGATGTTCAGATGCAATAGACAAATGTGAATGCAGTTTTATCCAATACCAGAAAACTCCCTTTACCTTATCTAGTCTTAGACAACAGAAGGGTACTTTTTCATGCAGAAGATGACAAAATGTGGGAGAACTTCCAATGTAAGGAGAGTAAGGAGGATAGCCTTTGGCATACCTAGTAGAATAGAAAGAAACATTTTTTAGTATAGCCAATGAAACACATTTCATTATACAGCTGTTTTATGGGACGCTTGTACCTGTGCCTAAGTTAAGCAAGTATTTGTGGACTAAGAGTCAAGTATATTAAATGAACAAAGGTATGTAATTTAAACCTTTGATCCATTCTATAAAATGTATTGACAGCTGTCATATTTTTGTGAACTGAAGGAATTCTGTTTGGCTTTTTTTTTTTTTTTTTTTTTTTTGTACAAGCATTTTTTGAAATGGGCTGATATACTGTAGTTTTAAACACATTGGAATATAAGTAAAGTTGGAAAAGTAGAAAATATGGCGGGATAGTTTCTCTTCCTTCCCCACTTATCATTCAGAATCTCAAGAATGACTGAGGTCATTACCTTCTTTTACCAAAAATGAAATCTCTAATTGGCCTTCATTTTTAATAAAAGACTATATGATAGTGAGGAAGACTGTCACTTGCAATGGGAGGTGCACGTACGTGATCAGAAGAATATCCAGAGCCATCAGGGAAGACTGAGAAAATAGGAGGCCTTTTATATTCTGTTGTTTCAGTTGGCAGACTGAAGATGACTTATTCTATTATTTTTTTTCATTGGATTTTTATGATCTTCCCTGAGGCTTCTCATACTTAGTGAAGTTGGGGATGCAAAACTGCTAGGTAAGCCATTGGCTTAATTGAGTATTTCAGTTTTAATATCCTCTTCAGTAATCCCAATAAACTTAATTGCCTATCTTATTTTAATGGCGGTTACCGGATTTGCTTTTTTGTGAGCAATGTAGCATTACTTTCACTAATGTGCTAACAAACATTTTAAATTAGATGTAATAATGTGATCTCATATCACATTTTGGATTGTTCCTATGTTTTGAAGTCAGGTACTTAATGTTAGTGTTCAGTGTGCCTGTTAAATTACCTGATTCTCAGGGGAGGACAGAGGTATTCATTTGTTTACAGCTTACTTTAGTCCTAGTGACTATGAACTGTAGGAAAAGCGGTCATGAATGTCACTTGATGTGTATGCTATAAACTGCTATACACAGATCTGTATTACAGCGTGTAGAAAATCTCCCATAAATGGAGGACGTGATCTGTTTTTATTCTTTCAAAATAGGCATAACAGTATTCTGCTACCAGACAACAGCATTTCTTAAAAAGAAATACTTCCTTTGTGTGCCTTACTTGCTACAACTTCTTGGATTGATCTGCGTGTCCAAAAACTGTGCATGCTTGTTTCAAATAACATTTCTTAGTTTACATTAAATATACATACTCTAAGCCTGCAGAGACTTCATCGTCAGATGGAGTGGTTTCATCTTCTGACTGGTCACTTAGTAGGTCGCATGCCTGAAGTGAGGATGAGTCTGCAACCTCCAGAACAGGTGCTATACTGGGCCGTCTGCCCTCTTTACCTCCTTCAGAAGGAAGAGCTAGTGTAGGTCCGCTGGATGTTCGGCATCCTGTGTCTTGTAAATCGATAGCTACAGTTCCTGAAGTAGTGTTGAAATTGGTTTTACAATGTGATTGTCAAAACATTTAAATGAGATTCCCATATATAGTAGGGATTTTCAGACCTCATGGACAAAGACTGAAAGGAATACTGCATCCATTAGCTGTGTATATCATATTAAAGTATAACAAATATTTACTCTTGAGGAAGCCTTCTCCTGTCCATCTGCACTATCCCTAACCATGAATATATATGCCAAGTATAATTCACTCATATTAATATGCATCACCAGTAGATTTCATATTTCATTCATGCACATCATTTAATAATAATTATAAGCTTGACCCTACATGTAACAAACTCACTAGATATTTCTAAAACCTACATTAGAAGTTGGCACCTGAGTTCTTGATACTTTTTAATTTACTTCTGAATTTTTAGTTTTCTGTTTCTTTTTTAACTTAAATTTCATGATATTATTTCCTGAAATTAGAGAGAAAATGTAATGGTTGGAGGAGATTCTTTGTTGTAATAAAACCAACTAGTAACTTGGCATGGAAGAGAAGTTAAATCTTGATGGCAATTACCATTATGTAGAATTGAACTAATTTATAATACATTAATTGATGCTATTTCATGTGTTTGCAAACCATAAACTAAAAAAAAAAAAAAATTTCTGATGTCTTTATAAAGTATTTATTCATATACACACATATATATACAGTTAAGGGAAAAATACCCTTTTTAGGAAAAGAAAAGGGAATATGTTTAATATACTTTCTGCATTCTATTTTAATTTCTTAATTATAGGAATACATTTTTAAAAGCTTGAAATGCACTGTTTATTCAACATGTTGTGAGGCATGTTTTTCTATTAACTTACCCATGCTGGCTATTATACTGTGTACAGGCAACCTAGAAGCTCCATGATAAGATAATTTTGATTCATGTCTTTTTCTGTGTTTTTCTTGCTTCTTGAAAGCAGAATTCTCTTCTTTGGTGATATTTATATAAAAGCATATATCTGTAGAACTCATGATATACCGAGGACCTGGATTCAGCAAAATGTTTTTGTTATCTTCCTTTCTAACACCAATCAGACAGACTCCAAACCTTAATTAGAAAAGGAGAGGCATGGTTCATTTTTTATAGTTCTGTATATACTAGAATTTCTATGTCAAAAATGAGCCTTCTGTATATTTTATACTGTACAAATAGAATGTTTCCAGAATTTTGGATGTCAAATGTTTGAAAAAATATTACCTCCTAAGTGGGCCATCAAGCATTATTTTTTTTTAAACTGATGAATCCATAGGTACCTGATTCCAATGTGTTTCTTTATCTGCAGAGATTCTACTAAAGATGCCTCAGTTAATTTTTCTATCAGATGATTAATCCCTACTGAGAAATTATTTATAGAGAAATGGGTACTTTCTGTAAAAAAAAGTGTATTCATCATGTTAAATTGTTCCATGTCCTGGAAACTACTTGAAGAATTTTTAGCCATTCACTTCTAAAAATCTATTTAATTAGTGAGAGAAAATAAGGAATTAAAACTAAAATAATCTTTGGTCACTTATTAATTATGAAAATAAGATCAACGTTCAAAGTTTGATAAGTCTGTAAGTTCCATTCACACAGCAGTACTGAATAAAAAGATGCATGATCTGGAACATAAAGAAGATGTATTAATGTTCTTAAAATTGAATCTAAGTGGGGAAAAAATATTTTGAACAATCAGCAGGATATAGCAGGAATCATCTTAAAACTGAATGCTTTGCATAAGTTGAATGTGCCAGATTTCCAGCTGGCTCCTGAATCAAACCACTGAAAACCAAAAAAGTGAAAAGGATTTGTGTTCTGATTTAATCTGGTCTAAGGTATGGTTCTTTATGATTGTCAAGCTTATCCTATATATCCTTTATATTCTATTCTCTCAGACTGAGCTGCCTATAAAGAACAAATATAAGCCTTTACATGACCAACTGTAACTTACAGAAGTTACAATTGAATGAAATATATTTCCTAATATACAATTGAATATATTGGTGGCCAGATGTTTTAATCCAGAAACAGAGTAATGCCTGATATTGCACTTTTGAATGCAGAGCTACATTTGAGGTAAAATTTAAAAGTCAATCTTTTAGAGGAAAATAAACATACTTTTTATGTGCATGGAAAGAAGCATATGTGAAGCTTTTCCCCTCATACTCAGCAAAAAAAGTACTTTCTTCCAGGTTAATGTGAAACACCTCATTACCAGAGCATCTGCCATACATTTTCTGCCACTGTTCTGATGATTGCTGACTCTCTCTGAAACATGATAAAGAGAATAATTTAAAACTTAATGTACCATTCTTAGTAATCAGAGCATTATCACTTAGCAGTAGAAATTATAAACATCTATTGGAAAGGTCCCATGGGCTAATCTGAAAGAAGTATCTGAGATCAAAGCTTGATAATACCTTAAATATGAAGATTATTTTTATGAAATAGAGAGCATTTTCTGCTAAGTAATAGTTGGATTATGTACTTCAATACCAGGAGAAACATGGTGGAATTAGATTACATTCACACCATAAGAAGTAGATTCACTGCAATTGAAAGATGACAGGTGAAACCAACAGCATGCTCATTCTATTCATAAAGACAGTCTCTTCAGATTCTTCACAGATTGTCTGGTTCCTGTTTGAAGTGGTAAAGAATAATTGAAAATAACTTATGTAGGCAGGACTCATTTGATTTATGTCACTTTATCTGTAAGAAAGATTTTTCTCTGTGTTTGCTCATCTGTTTGTTGTCTTCAGTATTTACCCAGAAGGTGTTTTTAGTTACTGTGCCTTGTATACTATCCTCTTTTCTAGTGCAAGAAAAGAAATGATTAATCATTTTAAGGGTCCTTTACTAAGTGCAGCTAACGTTCTTTATACAAATGCATTGTTAATGGAAATGTTCCAAACCTTACTAACACCAAAACTTGCAGACTATGGGCCTCTGTGATTCTCTTACTGAGCAAGTTTCCATCTACGTGGGCTTTACTAGATATAGTGGAAGTATATGCATCTCTATCAGAACAAACAAGTGACAAATATGCTCTACATTTTGCCTTTTGGTGCTAAGATCTCTAGGTACTGTGCCTTGTTAGTGTTCATTTCTACTTTTTCAGTATCTTGACGTAATTTGTTTTTCTTGAGTTTCTATTTTTCCTCACCCTCAGCACAGAAACATTTTGTTCCAAGATTAATGAATATAAAGTAAACATTTTTATTGCAACGGTATTAAGAACAGTGCATTATATATAGAATAACAGAACTCGAAACCTAATTACAGAAGAAAATTTTTCCGTACTGAATTTTACAACCCTTCCCCCCCCAAAACTGAAATCTTTACCTGTTCAGAGTCTGTTTGGTTCCAGTTAGTTGTCGAAAAGCTTCCCATGGTGCCGTTCTGTAACAATTACATGAAGTTCAGGTCAGAAATGCTACTTTCTTCCAGAACTTTGTATTGTATTATAAATTGTGTTAGAGTTCTATTAATAGATTGGAAGTGTTTAAAGGTAAATATTAAAATTAATAGTAATCAATAATAAAATTATAAATAAGAATAAAGATAGAAACGTTGTGCCTCATAATCTGAGTTCTACAAACATCTTCTATGAGAATAAGATGAATTGCAGCTAGCCTGGCCACTGTTAATATTATTAAAGCTAGATGGCAGAAGCAGCAGCAAACTTCTTAATCTCAATAGAAAGTTGGTCTGGTCAAAATTGCTTGGGAAATGAACATTTTCCCTAACCTACTCACAGATTTATACGGGTAAATATGCTGACTTTAATTTATGCGTATTTCTTTTTCTTTGCTGTTTATTGTCTTATCATTCTAATTGGGATAGTACAGAGTAATTATTTTTCTATGTTCTGCTGCTATTTATTGCTTTCAATTTGCAGTAATTTCCGTGTACTTAGTTCTTATCTGATAATCATGAAGCTTACGTTATTAAGCGTCACCTACTTCTTAGTAAGTATAGGAAGTAGATTTCCAGTGTGTAACTCTACATAAATTAGCTGGTACTTGTTTTATAGGAGTACAAACAGCTGCATTAATAGTTTTGAGTTAATATTTGAATCTGGTAGGGTTTTTCAGTATTTAAACATTCTGTAGTTCTCTGATAAAGATCTCTTAGGATGGCTTTTGGAAGCATCGTTCTTCCAAAAAGCTTTGCAAAAGGAATAAGTTAGTGTCTGGCAGCTGGGAGCATTGCTGTGGCTGAAAGCTTTCAGGACCTCCCTCAGCAGTGACTACAGCTACAGGTGGCTGTGAACGCCAGCTTCTAGCAGATCTGAAAGATGGGAGAAGCTGTCTGCTTCAAGTGACAGAGAGCTGGATCAGAAGGAACTCTAGGAAAGGGACCCTGATAAAGCTTAATCGCTATAAGAGCTCACTATGTTTCGGAACATCTGCTTGTTTATTTGAGTAGCAGGGAGAAATTTTTTATCTTGAATTATCAATCAAACTACTTTCTGAATGAAGTCTTATCTATGATATAAATCCAAACAAACACTCCCAACCGCTACAGTAAAGTTTCAAAGTTTGTGAATCAGCAGAGTTAAATTAGATTTTTGGAAACATATTCCAGTTTTCCAGGTGATTTTAGAAGTTGTAAGAAATAAAAGGAGAAGGAGAAAACACCGGTCTGGGAATTACATACTTTGTAGCAAAGATATTGCATTTGAAATACTTCATCTTTTTTAACTTCTAGCATTGTGAAGACAATTCAAATTTGCTTCCCTTTCTTTCTTTTTTTTTTTTATTTGAAGTTATTTACCTTTCGTTTCTGTTTTTAACTTTAATGTGTATATATAGCTTGGTTTTAAAGAACAGCCACATCTAATTCGTCTAGCATTAATACTCATACTCTAAGGTATCCAAAGTTTGCCATTTGACAGTATCTTGGAATGCATTTGAAATGAAATGCTCTGTTGAGTTCTGTCTAAAAGATTGATATCTAAGCATCTTTTCCAGTCTTTTTGTACTCATCTAGCAATTCTTTGTTTCTGTAAATAGGATTCAAAGTAATATTGACAATTATATGCAAAAATGTATTTTTTTTTCCTAGTATACAATAACCAATTCTCAAAATTTAAACTGGACAAGAAATCAGTTACTTTAACAACCTGGATTGATTCAATTAATTCCTAGTGGGGAAAAAAAAAAAAAAAGTACTTTTGCATTCTGCTGTAGTTACTTGAACCAGAGTTGGGAATCTATATTAAATTATCAATATGCCTGATGTTCTCAGGCATAGTAGAAAACGTTGCATAATATCAGATTTTGTGCTTATAGAAAACTCTCTGACATCTGCTAGGTATGCTATTCTTCTTTCATACAAAAATAATATGGAATAATCTTAAATGGTTCTGTATTCTGTTCATGCATGGCATGAAATGAGAAGTGGGCAGATAGAGAATGTATGTCACCATGATTTTCAGGAGACATGGAAACAATATTTTATTGCATTCTAATTAACTTCAGATGCAACTTCAGACGGGGGCACGAAAGCCTTGATATTTGTTGCTGCTGGTAACAAAAATTCTAGCTATATTTCACTTTTCCCTATCTTTGGCATGGGAGAATACTGCAAGTGCTTCTCTCTGCCCACAGCATTTTCTTAAGAATACCTTAGTGTTCCAAGTCAATAGCATAATAGGAATAACAGATTTGGTAGAATTTTTCTAATAAATATAGAGAAGCTCTAAGGTGGTTATGCAGTCTATAGAGACACCATAATTCACTATGCCTTTCCATACACGTGTGTGGTGATTATGTTAAAAACACATACAAATCTCTTTGTATGTGTATTTGCTTGCTTCTTGATGTCCATGCACTGAATTGAAAATAATATTTTGTATGTTAGCAAAAAAAAAAAAAAAAGTCAACAAACACTTTCTATTGTGGATCTGACAACAATATGCAAGAAATTAAGTATTTGGAGCATGAGAAGGAATCTTTTTTGAAATTATCGTACTTTAACTAAAATATCTTGATGTCTTTAAAGAGCTGAAAATACCAATTTGCTTTTAAAACTGAAGCAATTGCCCAGCGATCAAGGTAAGCTGTGTTATACAGAGTCTCAGCTGTAACTTCTGCAGGGCGTGCCTTTGCTTGTTAATGGTAATATATACTTACTGTCCCCTGGAGGTATGAACCAGCAGTGTGATTAATGTGGAGGTAGCTGGACATATACAGTTTAGAGCTAGCATAGCATATTTGAATTCTTCTTCACACACAACATGATCTGTGGAAAAACAAACAATATAGAAATCATTTTATTAAAATACTTTTCATTAAACAGAATTATAAATTCCTATATTTGCATAAGAAAATAATGAAGTTAACAAGGAGAAATTGTCTCCAGATCTTCAGCATTCACTTTCACTTGGAGAGTAGCTATGTACAGTTTACCCCATTTATGCTACCTTTCAGGTTGCGTGACTGAAGTTAATTTTTTATCCAGATCCTACGTCATGTGCAACTGCAGGACAGAGAGAGGATGCAATGGCCTTTGTAAATCTAAATTACACTATCTTGCTTCACTGGTAGTTATGAGTAGGCCTAGTAACATAATTCAGTTTACAAATTTGCACCGTTTGCAGTTAATGTGATCTGGTATAGACATATCAAGCACAGTACAGAGATGTAAGTTCTGTACCATGCAATTTCTATTTTCAGAAAATAGTACACACAGAGTACTGCAATGTAGGAGCATCTCCTCAATTAGATATGCAGTGCTGGATTACAGACTGCTTGTTTGGCAGTAGCTCTGGGATATTTGCACTGCACTAGCTTTTTATTTTGTAGATTTGACTAATATTTACCCCTGAAAACAGCTAATGGCTGCTGCCTCTGAAAGGGGAAATTGATTCTTGATCTTTCTAAAGATTGAGGCCTATTTAAATGTCATAGGGAAAGACTGAGTTTTGTGAAGACACTGTCAAATATAGAACAAACTGAGATTTTTCTTCCCCTAAATAAATTTCAATTATAGCAATCGTTTGCTACACAAGAGATCTCAGACAAATGTGCTTTTTTAGTTGACCACGTGCCACTAATGCATCTATTTGAATTTTAACCTAAAGATTTTGAGAGGATAAGGCATAGTCTACAACTTGGATGGAATATCTATATTCCGTTACGTTTACAAAGATGGCAAAGATCTATGAAAATGAAAACTAACTTCCTAATATTGAAGGAACAGGAAATTCATTTTTGAATTTGTGTAGGATTTTGTCAAGAAGTTTCCTTTATTTCTTCTTTAGAAAAATGTTGTAATATAGCTAATAGTTTTGAAAACAAAGAAAAATATACAGAGAAATTATTTCATCATGTGCTATTTTATATCTTGTACTTGAACAAAAATGTACATGCTGACCTAATTGTATACAAATGAAATGGATAGCACAATGCATGTGAAAAGTATATATCTCACTTAAATCTTTCATATATTCTATCTTCTCTAATGTACGGTTATAGTTTCTGGATGGTTTTTACGAGTAATATTGCACAAACAGAGGATTGCATGTAGTAAAAAGATGTCTGCTCTAGTCACCTTAATCTCACACATGTAAGGAATTTGCAGTGTGTTGTCAAGTGTCTTTACATAGGTCACCATGTCCATGGAACTCATAGGACAAATTCCACTTCTCTTGTAGACTTTGACCTTGTGTGAGCCACTCATGTATTTGTCTATCTGTAAAATGTATGAAAATAATTCCTACTTCAGAAGTGTTTTGAAGCTTTTGAAATTCTTAGAGGTAATGTGAGAACACTGCACAAAAGCTTCTTCAGCACTCTTAATTACCATGATTAGGAATATTGTTCTTATTCATTGATAAAAACATAATCTCCAGACTATATAATAAAGCAGTCCTTCTTGATTCCTATTCAGCATTTTAGGAAGAAAAGAGAATGCTATGTAGAATATTTATTTATAAACAGTAAATCAGCTTTTAAGCTCAGTAAGTCCCAAAGCAGGAACTTGATTTAAACCTGAATTTAACTTCTAAGGTTCATCTGCCTTTTTTATCTGACTTGCATGCATGCCTCAAAAATAGGTTTTAAAAAATCCAAAGTGTTATGGAATAGGATTGCATATTGTGGCTCTTCACTGTATAAGGGACAAGTTTTGTTCTTGGTTGGACCAGTACAAGGTAATTGGAACTAATCTTGTCTTATTCCAGAAATGTGTATATCTTTATTGTTAGAATGTTCCTGAACTTAAGAGATGCTTATTCATGTTTTCAATTCATAGAAAAATGCAGCTTGTATTAACTTCTTCTATCTTCACCATAAGTCTTTATGTACAAGACAGAAATAGCACATTTTTCAAATTGTAACTCCCAGTAATGCTGCTTCTTTCTGTACACCTATTGATTTGTGCTGGCTTTTTTTTTTTTTTTAACGGTGCTTATCATGTGAATTGTTTTGATTCTCTCTCTTTTCCCTCCTAAGTTACATTTTCACATTAATAAAATTAATCTTTCATATTCTATACGTCCTTTTCCTTCTTTTCTGTATTAATTTGAATCTTAAGTAGTGGTACTATGGGTTTCTCCTCTTTGGCTGCAGCTAAGTTCTTGTATTATAGGGAGATTAGGTCAAGATGAACTTTTTTCTCTAATTATTTGAGAGATCATAGCTTGCCTATAATGTCATTGTGCTTTACATTTACGTTCAGTACTCTTATTGTGGACATGTGGTGGGAGTTATGCATAATATTTAATGCTTTCTCTTCTAAACTGAGTAGGGAGGAAGCTGGGAGATGGTCCAGTAGTCTGGGAAACTGGTCAAATCTTGGGATTTTACGAATTATTTAGTTTACTAATATCACCATATTCAGTCATTCCATATGGCAGTGGAATAAATTACAGTTCATCTTGAATTTAATATTAAGGATGTCAAACCAATCTACCAAATAGAAGGATTACATTTATACTACAGAAATATGCCATTTAAATTTTTCAAAAGCTGCAGTTTCTGTGAAAATACTTTTTGGTAGAAAACATGTTAAGTCTGTCACAAATAGAGGTAATAATGCCATGAAGTGAGTTATGACTTCTGTAATGTTATTGAAGATTAAGTGTATGCAAAATACTGATTTATGTCTATAGCATCAGCCACATGGTAAGAACGTGTCAGGTCTATCTGACATAACTACTCTGAGAAACTTTGCTTTTCTTAATTTGATAAGTTAACATGATTGCTAACATACTAGATAGAGAAAAATGTCCATCCATTATCATAAGACTATTTTTTTTAATCCATGGTTGGATAGATTAATCATCAGATGCATTCAATATCCATTTCCGCTAATCTGGACTATGTTCCTTTCTCATAATCCACTGAAGAATTTAAAATTAGACTTCGCCAATCCGAGCTAATTCACTAGTATATTTTGAGTAAATTAAGAATCATAAAACACGTTCCTATTCCTGGAACTGTGATTATATAAGTTTTCTGAACATTCAAGGTAAAGAAAACATTCAAGGTTGATTTTTTAGCAAGCACATGAAATTTATTAGTAAAACTCAGAAAATATGCAATTTATTCTGGTCTCTAAATTGAATAAATTTACTGTTCTGGTGTAGATAATTTTCACTTTATTTCATAATTGTGCTAAAATGCAATTTCAGATGCATATATTAAGGGTACACAGCCTTTTGTAGTCCTGTGTTTAAAGGAAAAGCTGAAGGACTAATAAAACCATTGACAACTGCAAGTGAAGTAAAATGCAATATTACTGAAAGAAAGATGAGACACATGACGGTATTTGTATACTGGAAAGCACAGAATTATAAAAATGGCTTGTGTTGGAAGGGATGTTAAAGGTCATCTAGTTCTAACCCCCTGCCATGGGCTGGTTGCCACCCACCAGACCAGGCTGCCAAGTGCCCCATCCAACTTGGCCTTGAACACCTCCAGGAATGGGGCAACCTGGTCCAGGTGTCTCACCACCCTCTGAGTAAAGAATTACCTCCTAATCTCTAATTTAAATATCCTCTCATTTAGTTTCAAGCCATTCCCTCTTGTCCTATAACTATCTACCCATGTAAAAATTCTGCCTCAGTTTTGTTTATAAGCACTCTTGAAGTACTGGAAGGCAGCAGTGAGGTCTCTCCAGAGCCTTCTGTTCTGCAAAACAAGCCCAACTCAACCTCAATCTTTCTTCATAGGACAGGTGCCCCAGCCCTCTGATCATTTTAGTGGCCTCCTCTGGACCTGCTCCAGAGTTCTATATCTTTCTAGTACGGGGGCTCCAAGTCTGGACACAGTACTGGGGCCTCATGAAGGCAAAGTAGAGGGAGACAATTGCATCCCTCACCCTTCTGGCTACCCCTCTTTTGATGCAATGAGAGACATGACTAAGAAGTAATTACAGCATTTAAACTTCAGGCAAAAGGGAAATGGTGATACTGTTTCCTTGCCCATCTAATGACTGTTGTGTTAGAGTTGCTGTGTACTCATAGTGTGGTCACATCTCAAGCTTGCAAAGGAATTTTCTGGGACAAAATGCCACATGCTTTCCAGGTTCCATTGAAACATTATATCCAATGACACAGAAAGATTTTGCTTCATTCATCCACTTCACATGTTTTACCATTTTAAATAGAAGTAGTTAAACAACACTGTAAAAAATAGCAGAGAAAATAGAGATGCAAGGGTCTGTCTCTGTCATGGAGTGAAAACATTCCTTTTATGACAGGCCATATTATTCAGTGCAAAGTAGCTCTATTTCCTCAATGTGATGATGAGAATACGTTCTTGTACTCTCATTAAAGAGGAAAAAAAAAGACAAAATATTGCCTACTACATAGAAATTAACAATGACTTGTCGTTTATACTGTTTCTAAAGCTTACAACAGAACAGCATCCTGCAAACTTTCTTCAGGAGAATTAACTTAAGGTCTAAATTTCAGTACAGTCTTATGCCATGTAGGTTTAGTGGCTAATGTATGATGCTGGGAAACTAGGTTTATAGTGTTTTAGAAATTTTCTATTTAGTTAAAAATAAAACATTTGTCAGGAGAACTTTTCTGAAGTCTGTGGGGTTTTTTTCTTAAATTCAGTGACTGTTTTTGAGAATTGTTGCCTCAAAACTTGCATGTAAAAACACACAATAAAAAAAAATGGAAAAGTAAAGGAAGAAGAAATTAAATTACTGAGTATTTCAGGTTCATAAAAATGCACAATATTGGTTTGGGAAACCTCTAGAAGAAAGGAGTCATTTTTAAAGAAATATCAAATTCAAAAGAAGCCTTTTGCATTAAGGCAGTAATAAAACAGTTCTAAATCATAATAGGAAATGCACTTAAAAAATTGTTGCATATAATTACAACAAATTTTATTTGTAAAGACCTTGGGCAGGAGTATAGTTTGTAGCCTCCACTGGGCGTATATATTAGATCAAAGCAGAATTGAACAAGATTAGTAATCTCAGTGAAGTCGTCCTAGGAAAAAGACTGCAGGCAAACATTATTCTAATGATTGTAAGTATTAGTGGGCAAATATTTGTGATAGGTCAGCATCTAGTGATGATGTTTATACTGTGCTGGTAACCTGACCAAATTGAAAACTGCATTAAAAATTTCCTGTGTAATCAGTATGATTAATTAAATCTTGTAGAAATGCTTGTAATTCTCTGCTATAAACTGTTGCATGGTGAAACTGTAAGACATAAGTAATACCATTTGCAACAAGTATGTGTGGGAATGGATGCAGTGATCCATTCAAAACAATTTTGAGAAGTAAGCAAGCCCTATGATTCAGTAATTTGACAATTAATATTAGAGGAGGCTAATGTGGTAGAGAATATATAAGGTTTTCTCAAGAGCTTCAAGAAGTAAGGAATATAAATGAAGACAGTAAGATAAAAGATGGATTAAGCTTAAAGGAAGGAAATATTAAAATGTTTCGGTTTTGGGTTGTTTCTGATTTGCTCATTTTGCTTTGTTCTTAGGACAACTTAGTGTGACTTAGGACACGGGGAAAAAACCGTCTGTTTTGCAAATCTAGTTATATGTAGGTCACTCTGAAAGTAATGCTTCCTGTTTATTTCTGTAGAAATGACAACAAATACAAAGAACACAACAAATCTATTTGATAGAGCAAATTCTCAGCTACAAAACACTTTTTTCAACCTGCATGCTGCACCCATGAAAACACACACTAGAGAAGATGACCCACTGTTACTTCTGCCATTAGTGAAATGCCCCATCCGCTGCCTCTCTGCTCACATCCACTGTTTGATCTCCAGAAATGTTCAGCAAATGTCAGTGAATGCTTTTTTTTTTTTTTTTTTTTTTTTTGGTATGGAGGAAGTCAGTGACACACCTTTGCTTCATAAGCACTTTCACTTTGGACTCCATTCTGCCCCTCCGCTGTCATCTGTCACGTGGCAACAAAACATTATGGAATATTGACAGGAAGGTTCAACCTCTACTGCCATACCACCAACATCAACCTCTGACATTGTGACCAACATCACAAAATAGGAAGCATTGCTTTCAGAGCAGTATATATGCCCCTACAGAGACATACAGGCATTCAGAATAATGAAACTCTCTTAAAAATACAACTAGTAGCAATAAATTAACAGTTACTAGTAAAGAGAAGTGTACATGGGTAGAGAGGGTAGAGAGAAAAGATTGTGCTATGTGGTTCTAAGGGGGAGATGAAAAAGCATCATAGTTCCTGTCACAGCATGAGTTTTATTCCCTGCTGTGCTATCTCATAGTTTAAGATTATACTTTCGTAACTTTCAGACTGCTATTTATGCTTTTTCTCCCTCTTTCCAACCTTGTGGCAAATGCAGTAGCTTTTAAAATTTCAGCCTTAGCTGTTTCTCTGTTCTGTAGTGAAATTTACTTCTTCATCATGTTCTTGGAATGATGAAGGAGACTAATATTTGTCCATTTCGTTTTTTCGAATTTTGTATGAATCAGCAATCCCTTCTTGCTTAGAATATCCTTCAAGAAAACTGAATTTTAAAAATTACAGTTGAAAAGGAAGCTTTTCTCCTGCTTCATGGTGCTAATTTTCCAGAGAGAAGTAAAATGTATTGTTATTGTAAAGAGTACTCATATATTTTGCACATAACTATATGTGTGTATGTGGATATATGTGTATGTGACAGAGAGAGACATAGAGATCTACCTACACAATGCTGAGAAAGTTTCTGAATTTAGAGCTAGTAATCCATTCTTATGAGAGAGGATTTATCTGGATTTCTTAACATCATTTTGCATTTTTTTTTTCCAAGATATGAATTTCACTGGATACAGAACTAAATTACATTTCTCTTTCCAAAATATTTGAAAGAAAAAAAAAATACTTGTTCGTATGAGCTAGAGAAAACCATCCCAGTGTAAAGATTTTTTTTCCCAATTGTTTCTCGAATGAATTTTGACCTTTTCTAAGTAGGTCTTTTCATATATCCCTCAGTAACAATATGCTATAAAAGTCAGAAATGATTTAAAGACATGGATAAAACCTACCCGGATTTATAATTGAGGAATAACAATGTGTGATTTATCAAGTAACATAGTGCTATATAAAATGAGTATCCTTCAAATGCTTATTTATAAGAGCCTAATATAGAAATGGTATTTTACTGTTGAGAGGATATATTAACCCATAGTACTTGAAAATGTTACGCTTTTAATGAGCTTCTAACTAATAAATACACTTATGGAATCTCCCTTTGATTGTGCGTTCATGAAACAAGCTGCCAAATAAACAAGTGATTCAAATGGCTGAAATCTCACACTTACCTGCAAACTTGATGTGGAATTTATTCTCAGGTTTCAGTATTTGGACATACAAAGGGCAGTTTGGGGCAAAGTCTTTAACAGCCCATGCTCTTAAAATGGTTTGATGATCCTAAAATAAAAAGTAAGAAATCATAACAATAAAACACGTGTAATCACAATTATACATTAGAAAAATAACGATTTACAAGTCTGTATTGCAGGATATTCATTTCAAAACTGTACAACACCATCTGGTATGGATATTTATGTACCCCTTACGTATAATATGTAATATTACTTACATATGACATATATGTAAATATACACACACATTTAGTCAGCTACTGATCATAGGATTCCAAAAGATTTTCCAGCCTGCTAGTTTTTCCTACCTGTTACTGTCAAGAGTGAGTTAATAATAGGAGTAATATTCCCACTCCATGAAAGTATGCAATAATATATCCACTAATTCATATAATGAATTTAATGAGGTACGGCTAATTTCAATGTATTAGTGATCAATTTTTATTTATTTCTGAACTAAAAAGGAGTAATTAAGAACTGCGCTTAGGAAACAATGTTTGAGTTGAAATGTCTTGCCTAGTCATGAAATTGGTGCTATGAATAGATAATATGTAAAGAATGATTCATTATGTTTGCAGCACTTGCAATAAAAAAGGCTTCCAGACTCATGAACTCAAGGGAAAATCTTTAACTTAATTGACATTTTCAAACCATGATGTTTTAATGTCACTTGAGATGGTAGCGAGTAGTTTGTGCACTAGAAATACTAGAATGAAATCATAACAGGAAGACCTTTAGAGGATGGTAAAAGGCATTAGTTCATGTGTTTTGAATTAACTTTTTATGAAAGACGTAGGATTACTGCATTGATGCAGGAAATTTCAGAACTCAGCTGTACCATGCTCTAAACTTTGCTTGTATAAAGTCACATTTTCTTCTATTTTTCAGTCATGTATGATTTCTTATGAGGGGGAGTGGTTGTGTTGGTTTTATTTTTGGAGGTCCTTCTTTGCATTTGGATTTTTTTTTTTTCTGTTTAGTTTCAAGGGACTGAAATGCCAGCATACCTTAGCAGTAGCAAATGTCTAGGTAATGGGACAGAAGGAGGTCACAGAGGTACAGTACAGAAGCCAGTTGTTTTGAGGTGGATTTGGGACAGATTTGAATGTCTGTAATATTGCAGATATGTTATCTATTACTTTATACAAAAGGTGCCAAGAAAACATAGTCATCTCCAGTGATAATGTAGCTTCATTGAAGAGTCTGAGGTTACTAAATTCCTCATTGCACTTCTGATATTAGTCATGCAAAAAACACATTGGTCTGTAAAACGGTGAGAAAGAGCTGTTTCCTGTATACTACATGAATAGAAATGTAGCTTTGATTTAATAAAATTTAGGTGGCTGTTTTTATTCTTAAGGATTATATAAGGAGCTAAAATTAAACTTACTATGATAAACCAAAGCTGCACCACCAAATACATTCAATCATATGCTTCAAGCCTTGTTTACTCATTCTCTGTTCTTCTCATTGTTATTCATATATCCTCTTTGAAATTTTTTTAGAAATATTTTCTCTATAAGCATTACTATTTTTTGTAAGGTGAAAGAATTTCTAAAGTTGAGAATGAATAAAGTTTACTACAATTGTTAAAATGCAAATGTCATTTGAAAGAAAAAAATTACTGAACCTAGACCTATAGAAGTAGGTGCTGATTAATTTCAAAATAAAATATTTTTAGATAATTATAAAAGAATGGGAAAGGTACTTAAAAACTCTCAATCATTTGGCACATTCACAGTTTCAAAACTGCTAAATATATATTGTTCTCCATTTGCTATTTTTTAAAGCAATTTACAAATGCGTAACATATATAAAGTAGGTACTTAAACACTTCATACAGTTTCATGAGATCATCTCGGTGTGCATGTACTATTAATATTTCCCATTTTTCTTCCGTTGTCACAAGCATATGTTTATGTACAAAAGCTGGTTATTAGGATTCTCACAAAATTAGAATTTTTCCCCGCTTAGTCTCAATTTCTTCTCTGGAGAAGCACTCCAGGGATAGAAATGAAAATACAGGTAGGAATTTTAAGTGCTAAGATTCAATCTATTTGTGTAGTATTTGTGGCTCTCCCTTTTACATTTCTAGTAACTTATATACTAGTTTGTGGTGACGAAAAATTTTGACATTTTTAGCACGTAAAAAGGCATTCAATATGTATGTATTATGTCATGCAATTTGATTAAAGAAAGGAAAAAAGTTTAAGCTTCAACTCAACCATCTCTGAATTTTCTGAAAGGGTCAGAAGAAAGCTTTTGGCAGTAGAAGTCATCTTTCATATATTTATTGCGCCTACTAAGAAGTTACCTATAGGATAGTTCAAAGGACAATTCCCATCACTCACTGGCTTAGACCAGTAGATGCAGTGTTTCAGGAAAATGTTTTGTGGACCAAATTAATACAGGCAGCCCACTAAATTTGCTGACTAATTTCACAGTCTGGCAAGGACTGCATCTCTAAACCCATCAATGAAAAACAAACAACAACAACAAAATTGTCATCTATACATAAATGCAATTTGAATTCACTTTAGGAGTTGCATAGTTGCATCCTACTATGTGAAACAGATGTCTGCCCTGTGTTATATAGCAGAAGAGCAGCTTACTTCTTGGTCTGAGGTCTCAAAATTGCATTTCATATTGTAAAACTTGGCAAAGATTTGTCTTGCCTGAGTAGAGAGAATTCTAGGCTCCCAAGTTTTTGACAGACTTGAGAGTTGAGACATGAGCTATTAGGATCTAAGGCTGATAAATGGAAGCTTGAAATCCTGTTGCTTCCAGCGCCAGGGACCTCTAATGGCAGGCTTTGTTATAGAACTTTAAGCACTTAAAGGTCCGAGATCTCTAGCAAATCCCAAGGCTTTCTTCACACAGTTTTGAAACTGATAGTTTTCCTAGAAACAATTTTTATGAATTGACAAGATTCCAGCAAACGTTTCCTGACTGGAAAAGTTTTAACTCATTCAAATAGTAACATTTAATGAAGTTCTACTAAATATTTGAAGTTAATTCCATTTATGGAAAATTTGTATCTTTAATCAGCTAACTTTAATCTTGTGTTCTTAGAAGTCTGAGAGGGTACAAGGGAAACATCAGTATAAACATTCATTCTTGGTTATTTCTTCAGAACTTACAGCTGCTGTTCTGTCCACCTCACAGCGGCTACTTAGAATGAAACAAGCTTCAGCATCATCCATTCTAGAAAAATGAGGGAGAAAACTTTGTTACATTCAAAAATACCCGACAGCCTTCTGTTGATTCATTTTATGGTCTTATGTGATTGTAGATACTGAATACAGAGAAAGAAGTCTATCTGCTTTCATGCATTATATGAATGTCAACAACACTCCTCCGTGTACTTAATCACAGTATGCCAATACTTCTTGGCTAGGTTCTAGGAAATTTTCTTCCCTTTGTTCCGATAGAAGCTGTGCCAAAGTAAGAAAAGCAAAGTGTCCTCAAGCACAATTACTTTGCAAATTAAGTAAGTTTTTATCAGCCACGAGTATAAAAAGGTGAATTAATAGCTTGAATTCTAGCTTGAAGGTACAGTATAGGTGAAGTCACAAGGGGTTTTGAATACTAATCTGTTTTATGTATAAGCGAACAGTTTTATAGGCTTGTCAGGTTTCCTCTTGTTAAGAACTTGGAGTTGTAGGCTAAGTACGAATACAAGGTCATTCCTTGATGAGAAAGAAGGGTAAGCCAGTGAAGGACTGCAATAAGAGGTGAAGTGATGGACTATGTAAATAATATTTCCAAAGTGTTCAGAAAGAATTGAGATGATACATATTAAAAACCTAAACATTGTTTTAGCGAGGTAAAAATAAGAGCTTGTGTAAGAAAATACTGGCAACGTTTGAGTTCAGTCTGCATAGGATGCTCTACAAGATGATCTCAAACAGATGATCTACAATATTTTACTAGTTTTATTTGAGCAGCAAGACTTAAGATCCGTTTTTAACAACTAAAGTTGAATAGATATCCATATTAAGGAGCCAGATAAACTGAGTAATAACCTTTTAATTTATGACTATAGAAATAGGAAATAGTGAATTTGTGTGTTTCATGTGTGACCATTCCGAGAAAATATAAATGTAAAAGAAGGATAAGATAATTATATGTTGTCCCCTAGGCAGCAAACAACGAACAGTAGGAAAAACAGGAGAAGCCTCAGATTAAAGTACTTGGGGAAAAAAAAAAAAAAAAAAAGTGACAAAAACAACTGTGTATTTCTAAAATAGTAATGTCAAGTGCAACTTACACAGAGAAGTGAGAATGGGCAATTCTATATGAGTAATGGTAAGGTCTTAAAAAGAAATATATTAGGAAAGAAAATTCAGTGAAATTAGTTATTTAACAGTATTTGAAGAGATGATAACTAGGATAAATATACAGATGATTTTGTGAGGAAATGAAACCTCATTGATCATATTCACCTTTTTCTCCAGTGCTTTTTAGAAGCTTCTTTAATAATTTCAACCACAGTTGGCAAGAGTAATTCCCCTGATACTAATATTCAATGGATACCATGAATTTAGACAACTGAAACACTAATAATATCTATGCTATATTAGTACCCAGAATATCCTTATAAGATAATTCTATTAATTTTCTAATAACAAAAAAAGCTTTGTCAATTTTTATATGCCATTAAATCTGAAAAATAAAATTGTTCTACTGCTTGAGAATGGCAGAACTTGAAGTGACTTGATATATTGAAATATTGAAATAAATTTGTGAAAGTAATAATAAAAAAGAAGCATAAAGTAAAGGAAGAGTGGATAAGAAGAGAATTAAGATGTGTGCTGGGTTCATTGAAGCAGGAAAGTGTAAGAAGAGAAAAACTATTTTTTAACAGCATGGGAGAAAGCTGTAGAGCAAGGAAATATAATGTTACTTTCTAGTAGTAGTCTGCCTGAAGAACAAGGGTTGTTTTTGTCAGTTACTGTGTAGATATAAAAGTTCTAATTGTACTGATGCCCAGTAGAAGTATCATTGTTAAACCACGACAGACTGTTTTTTCTTGTGTTCCCTGAGAATGACCAAAAATTGCAAAGTGAAACTTTCAAAGGTAGAAAGCAAGAATGAGCATCGTTTTTGTAGTCAGATGGTGTACTAGGACATAGGAAAATACAGTTCTCAGTTAACTATTTACTAAATATGCAGTACATCAATTTTTGATATTCCCTTCCTTTTGTAGTGTGACCTTTATGATGATATTTTGGCGTTGCAATTCATTTATAATATGTGTATAAATTTTGATAAATAAAAAGGCACTTCTTGTTTTGTTTGTTTGTTTGTTTGTTTGTGGTGTTAAACATTATTTTGTTCTGGGAGGGACTTTTTATAAGGGCAGGTAGCAACAGAATGAGGGGAAATGGCGTCAATCTGGAAGAAGGTAGATTTAGAATAGATACTGGGAAGAAATTCCTTACTGTGAGGGTTGCCCAGAGAGGTTGTGGAGGCACTCAAGGCCAGGCTGGATGGGGCTGTGAGCAATATGGTGTGCTGGGAGGCATCCCTGCCTATAGCAGGGGGTTGGGACTAGATGATCTTCAAGGTCCTTTCTAACACAAACCATTCTATGATTTTATTTATTAGAAATTGTTTACCATGTGTCATGCTATCTTCTCAGTACACTATATTCTCATTAAAAAGAATATAGCAAACGTCTCAGGTACTGGTTTATAGATCAAATTAAACATTCTATTAAGTTCCCACCATACTTTTTCCCTCAGGAGCAGTGGAAAATTATTCTGTGACAGGTACATTCAATTACATGTTCTGCAGGAAACAGGTACTTCATTGAGTACCTTCAGGTTATTATAAGTGAAATTCATTATTATCTGGAGGGAACAGTCTAATTTTTCTTAATGAGTAGAACAAACATTAGCCAAATTCCCCTATGAATTCCTCCTTGAAAACTAGCAACAAAGTGGGAAGAAAAAAAAAAAAAAAAGGAACCGCTTTTTGAAAGAAGTTCATAATCCTGAACAAAGATTTTCTGCATTTTCAAGTAAGGTAGCTATGTAAAGGTAGTTATTTTTTTCAGTAGCAGAAATTTGAAGATAGCACTGCTTGCTAGACTTCTCACAGATGAGATTCTTCAGAATAATTCTTTAGAAGGCTGAATGACATAAGTACTGATGTACTGGCTTGATTTTAGATATCATTGTATTTAGATATCATATGTATTAGTTGATTAATTTAAGTGAAAACAGGTAAATTCTTATAAAAAGCAGTACAGATAAACAGTTATTTGAAAAGAATCACCTTTCTCTTTGGAGTCTGAAGAGACAATCCTCCTACATAAATTCCACTGTGAATTCTTTCCCACCTTTAAGTGATTGAGCAATGGTAGTTGATTTTGGTAGTCTTTGTGAGTTTTTTTGGTGGGTTTTTTTTTTTTTTTTTTTTTTTTTTTTTGAGAAAGTGTGTTTGACTGATATGTTTTGATTACTGTCATTCCATATTAACTGGCAAAGAGGGTTTTTTTTGGAAGTGGTAGAAAATGTGTGCTAAGAGCAAGATCCTGAGGGAAGAATATACAGAGGTAAAGTAGAGTCGTTGCTTATGTTACCAGGCTGAACTTATTAAGAAAACAAGACTGTACAAAGCATTCAAAGGGTGATAATTACTTTTGTTCACTTTTTCTCCCCTTCAGTTGGTTTACTATCTGTGCACAAGGAAAAAAAATTCTAGCATTATTGGCAGTTTCAGAATTTTCAACACAGCTTTTTCTACAGAAATTATAGGCACTCTCTTTCAACACCTTTTTAAAAAAAAAAAAATAGTGATAAAAAGATTGGTCAAATGAAGAACTTACAAATATGTTCCTTGAAAATTTTCAGACTTAAGGAAAAAACAAATATAATTAAGATCCCTGTTTTCTAAATAAACATACTTTCCTTCTAGCTTTAGTTGTTTGTCAAACTTCTTTATCAAAGAGCATAAGTGAAACAAGGTAGTAAATAAGTGTTAGCTATATTTGCCTACTTTGCTCTCAGCAGGTCTTGATCTTTTAGTGCTGAGCCTTGGAGATAGATAACTCTTTGAGACCACATCGGGATTTGTAACACTCTCCGGACCTGAGCATCCATTTCAGTAGGACACAAAATAACAACATAATAGTCCTGCCAAAAACATAATGAGGAATAATCATGTTATTATTTGATGATACCATTTGTTGTTGCCGGGAGATGAATCAACAGACCAAGCATACATTAAACTTCTGAGATAGTTCTCAAATTTCACTGACAAAAGTAATTTGAATACAAATGTTTAAAATATGGAGTTATTCCTAAATGAAAATGGCAAGAATGCTCATAAAAGACTTGAAGGTGACCACTAGAATTCTATTACATTTTTGTTTCTATGAAAGCATACATTTTTTAGACACAGTTCATTTTTCTGTCATTACAGCTGGAAAATGTAGGAATCTTTCCACAATTAAAACAATTATTTTCACCATCTCTATTACTCCTTGAAATCTTTTCCTCTGCATTAATGGGCTGATCCAAATTTTACTTCCTGTACAGACAATTTCTCAATTAGAAATAAGGTTACCCTGACATGTATATGCGTGTGTGTATGAGGAGAGACAAGTAGAATGTAAGGGGAAAGACTGAAAGGTTAGGACAGTCTCGATATGAAGTCTTACTTATCACACACAGTCGTCTGCTGGAAGCTTACTCACAGCATCATCTGTATCCTCAAGCTTCCCACTTCAGTTGTGAAGGGAATGAATATAATTTCCTTCATGCTACATAAGTAGTATTAGGACTTCTCTTACTTTATCTGTATAACAAAGACTGATCAATTATTAATCTCTGAAATACTGGATTTCTCTGTATGTTTGCTTAGACTTCTTACTACCTGATTAATTTGGAGAATATTTTGCATTTAGTGTTTGTCATGCTGCTGCTCAGTCATTTTGTGGGGTTTTTGCATTACATAATTAAGTGTGGTGCTATAGGTAATGGTAAAAGACATTGGCAGAGAAGATTTTCTATAATAAATGGTTTATAGAAAAGCTTATGATGATGAATCCAAATTGCTACCTCATATAAAGAATCTTTTATATGACTTGAACAAGTTATGTGACGTCTGCATTAACTATGGAATGTGTACAATGAGAAAAACTTTCTTTGTAACCTTAAAAGGTCTCTGCTTCTATTTTTTCCTTCTCCAAAAGTATTATCTTCTAAAAAAAAAAAAAAAAAAGCAAAATGCCAAAACCAAAATATGCTAACTTCTTGAGGAGCTTTGGATCCAGTCCCCCCAAGCTCCCTCAGGAAAAAAAAAAAAAAAAAAAAAGAATAAAAGGAAGCTGCATGGGAATATTTGTTTCTAAAAGGACTAGCATAATTCAACAAGACAATAATTCAGTCCCTTTTACCTCAGTTCAAAACAAATGTCTCCATACTCAATTTCTCAATAACTCAACACCTTATTGCAATTCTAGATTCTCAGTTTAGCCAACTATTTTTAAATTTAGCTTTACAATTTAAAAGCCATTCCAGAACACTCCAAAAATCAGTGTTATGAGATTCTTTTCTTTTTTCTTTCACTACAAATACCTGCAGCCTAGGGTGAGCATAGAATTCATTTAAAAAATCCATAAGTAAATCAATCTTCAGAGAGCTGACACACAGCACAACATGTTTTTCCGTCTGAGCTCTGTGTCGACTGTAGTTGCCACCGGACTTCTGTCTCTCCATCCACAAATATGCCAGCTGTTCAAACTGTAATAGATATGTTAAATATAGTCAAGCAGCTGTGCAGTTAAAGTGTATCACGTAAATACATTGCATTGTTCAGATCATGCTTTTATTGAATGATGTTGTTAGCACCCAGTGTATTTTTCTTTGCAAGAAGTTGTTGGTATGTGGGACAGATTGATAGTAGGTTTACAGAAAAACGTGGAAGTATGGCCAGTCTCTATTGCAAAAAGCTGAATAACTTCATTAAAATATCATGTGATTACACCCAGCCCTAAAATTTTAGAAAAAAGTGAGGACGATGTTGTTTGCTATCTTGTTCACATATTTCACATCTCTGAGCTGTTTTTCCAGTGCCCCGTGATCTAAATGCTTCCCTCAAATGAAAAGTTAAGTTTTCATGTGCTTAGGTTAATATGAGTATAAATACTTAGGTAGAAGCACCATTTTACTTTGGGCAATGACTGTCTTCAGAAATGTTATAGTACTCTGAAGGTGACCGTATCTGTGTATTACCATCCAATCTGTATACTCACTAATATGACTTATACATATATATACCACTTAAATACATGGCAGCTGTTAATTTTGCATTTTTGCATTTGCCATCTGAATGATTTATACAGTCTAACAGTAAAATCTGTTTTGTACTCTAATGAAAGGGAAGCCTAATGTATAAGCTAGGAAGTATGAAAGAATTACTACGAGTATAAAATATTGCTCCACTAATCAGAATCTTTTAAACTAAAGACAATATTGTAATAATCCATGCCTTAATATAATTCATAAATGCCATCTCAAAGTGTTCTGTAATACACACTTAATCCTGAGCTCAATTTAACTATATGTCTATTGTGGTAATAGCTTTTTCTCGCAATTTTTATTGTGAATAATAATTCATTTAATACAATAGTAAGACAAAGCTGAAGACTTTATAGTAAATGGGGTTAGATCAGACTAATCTCTGTGGGGAGCTCTGCTCTCTGATGACAGCGACAGTGCCTGAGAGAACAGCACAGAGCAGTGTCAGAAGGAGGGTCAGGTGGGGGTTAGGAGAAGGTTCTGCCCCAGAGGGCAGCAGGCATGGAGCAGGCTGCCCCAGGCACTGGCCATAGCCCCAAGGTGCTGGAGCTCACGGAGCATTTGGGCAGCACTCTCAGACATGGGGTTTGGATGTTGAGTGGTCTTGTCTGGAGCCAGGTGTTGGACCTGGTGATCCTTTTTGAGTCTTTCCAACTCAGGACATTCTATGGTTCTGTGATTCTAGATAATGTCTCCCTCATTCTGCATGTAGAAAACTATAAAGCCTCTTCATCACTACAAAAATGTAGAAATAAAATAGTGAATAATACTTAGATTGATATGAAAGAGTAGTAGATTCCAGATTATTTACAGGTAGTGCATAGATTTTGTGTTGAAGTGTATATTAGAAATACTTGAAAGATGAAATTTGTATTTCTGTGGAAATTCCTTAAACCATATTTTAGTTTCAAGCAAAACATACATTTTATTAAACTGTCACTGGGTGGGAATATAATTATATTAGTGCATATGCTTGCACTATATATTTGGCTATAATTTAAATGTTCAGGTAATTTCAAGGAAATTAATGCTGACAGCTTGAGCTTCAAGCCTCACAGGGTTTCTGTATTGTCTGCTCAGAGTTGAGGCTTAGTTCACGATCAAAGAAGTAGAGTGCGGAAATCAAAGGTGTATAAGAAACTTGAGAGCTTCAAGGCCTAGCATCTGAGTCTGCTGCAAGATTCAGTAAGCATGCATGATGTGTCCCCACACCTCCTTTTTGTGGCCACGAGTTTTGGATCATCACCAAGTGCAAGACATTTAGTGTTGTGGCACAGCTGTCCTGTAGTCAGAGAGTGTCAGTCATCAAGCCTGGGCTAATGAGCTGACAAATGTCTAGTACAAATTTATGGAAACTGATTGATTACATGAAATACTTGGATTTTCATAAATCAACCTATAAATCATATAGGCACCAAAAATTCCTAAATGTGCACTTGGATCAGTGTGTGCCAACACACACAGATGTGAAGACAATTTGCTTGAGTTGCAGATTTAATGAGTTCTTTTTTTAAGTTTGCACTGAACTGTAAGAACATGAGGGGAAGTGGAGAGAATCAAGATTAGAAACAGGGAAAGCCTGCAGAGGAAATGCTATACTCATAAAGTGCAGGGGACTGTTTTTTTTATTGTGGTTGATTCGTTTTTTATTTTTGTTGTGTTCTGCGTTTTTAAAATTACCTAGGATGAAGAGAAGGGCTCTGTGATACATGACAGAAACAGAAATCTTTCACCAGCAATTGAAAACTGGCTTCAGTGCTAAATATTTTATTATAAATCTGTATTATATTTTATTATACATTTAAATTAAACAAAGATAAACTGGAAAATTTTAGGAAAATAATAGAGGGTACAGAAGATGGTAATAATTTCTGATATTTTAGATGCATTGCAAAAGGATGTGTTGGGGGGTTATTGTTTTGGTTTAAAAACAATTCTATAGAGAAAATGAAAAAAAAATAATCCATGTTTACCTGTATGGGCAACACCACAAGAGCAACACAGATCATAATGACAACAAGCAGCTTTGAAGGCCATATCTTGGGTGTAACATCCCCAAAGCCCACAGTGGAAAATGTCACTATGCAGAAATAAAGGGAGTCAAAGAGAGTCAACTTGTTTCCTGCTCGTTCCAGATGTTGAATTCCACAAATACTATGTAGAAAAGAATGAATAAAGACACGAAAAATAAAAACTGCACTTAGGTTCAGTTCAAGTTTGATGATTACATTATATATGCAAAGAATTACTTCTTTTAGAATGGATACATTGCTTAGAAAAGACATTTCTTTCAAAAAGAGGAAAAATGAGTATCAAACTAGAAGTGTTATTAATATAATTTTTACATCATGTCTAATAATCTCATTTTTTTCAATATTTCAGTGTGGTATTGAGAACTTTGCTACTAGATTTTTCTTAGTGGTGAGGGAGAAGTGTTATAAGGAACATCATGGACTGATGCAGTTCCTTTCTAAACCAGAACAAGACAGATGGTTGCCACCATTCAGGTTTTTTTTAATGTATCTTAACTTTTCAGGGAGACTTTACTGTTATGGTGAAGAAAATACATATAATTCTTTATATCTGTTGCTCTCTATATTAGTCTATATTGCTTTGTATGGCAAGAGCTATTAGCATGAATACTAGTTCATTAAATAATGTTAGTACCAGTGGTTACTCTACTGTCTACTATAGTAACTAACTAGATGTGAGAACCGAAGGCTATCCAACTGTCCGAGGAATAAGTGCCCAGCGTCATGGTCAGCCTTCAGGTAGAAGGTGTCAACTGGCATGAAGTTTCTGTTTGCTAGACATATAGCATAGAAATATAAGGCTTGGTTGTTTCTCTAGCTGAACATGTTGGTTCCTCCCAGTTACACATTTCTGGGAACAAGTAAATGGTAGTATAAACTGCTTGGTATTTATTTCAGTTGTAATCAGTATGATTTGGGTAAATTAGTGCTGTTTAGGTTGTGAGAAGCAGTGGCAGAATCTATACAAAGGTCTTATGTTTCTTATGTTTCATGCTTTAAAAATATTTCACTTTGGAAAAATTTACCGTGATAAATAGCTTAAAATATGATCTTCTGTAAGACAGTAGAATCGTTTAGACTAAATCCAGTCCATCTTTTAAACTGTATTCACCCATATGAAGAAAATTGATGTGTGAACCAGTCTGAATAGCGTTTTTTTTTTCCCCTTGGAGATAGCTGAATTATTTATCCTCAGACAATTAGAAATCTAATTGGTAAATAAAACCATATTCCTTGGTAATTATTCTAGAACATATCTAAGATAATTTCTTCATATATCCTATCCAGATGGTAAGAGTCACTCATTAATATCTGCCATGGTAAAAATTTTGCATCACCAGGGAGACCCTGTGTTTATAACAGCTTTTTAGTTGTTCTTCTGTTCTCTGTTCTGTTCTCCAAAAATAATTCAGTAGTGGGCAGTGGCATTTCCAGAACATATGGATCAAATTCCCAGTTTCCTTTTCACAGTTCTAGCATTTGTAGTTTTCACACTTCTTAAAATGTTCTAAAAAGGGTGCGTTTTTTTTTTCTGTTTGCATAAGTTTCATCCTTCAGTCAGAACTGATAATTTTATGTTCCTTTCCAAGTTGTTACACGTTTTTCACTGGAGTAGTAATCTAGGTCTTCCATAATTTTCCTATGTTCACAGTTATCTCTTTCCCTTTTCTCCTTGAAAAAAAAAAAAAAAATTGTCCCTGTAAGTATTAATGGAGGAACTGCCCAGAAATATGCTAATTACGAACACTTTCTTTTGGTCTCAGGCATGGAAGTTTCTCATCTATCTCCTATTTCAGTGTTAATTTGATATGATAGAGTAAGCTGTGGAAGAAGTATGAAAAAATAAGTTATTTTAGTGTAGTTATTCATGTAAGTTATATGTAATTGTAATAACAGAGCTATGAAAGATTTGAAATCTTTTGATGTTATTAATCCCAATCTCTCTGGTATGTTTTCTACTCTTTGCCTGTGGGTACATCTCTATAACGTAAACTTGGTTTCAAGAATTAAGGTCACAACAGCCAGAAAAGCAGCAGTTACACAGAGACAGGGATATGGCCATAACATGTTAAGTGTGTTTGTTATCTGCAAATTAGTTTGTATTGAAGCATAATCCTATCATTTGTAGAATGTATTTTTTCCTGATGTTGGCGTATGTGAAATAACTCAGTGCTTCCATAAGCAGAAGGGTCGGTTCTAATTTCTGTATCTGAGAGAATGGGTTAAAATTTTGTTATCCCAGGGTTTTGTGGGTTTGTTTAGGGTTTTTTTTTGTTTGTTCGTTTGTTTGTTTTTTGTTTTTTTTTTTACATATTCAAGGAATTAGGCTTGTTTCTTCACTCTTTTCATGACCTTTGAGTAAAATCTTTACCAACTTACTTGTAGGAAAACTCCCAGCTTGATGGAGATACTTCATTAATATTATTCTTCATGTACTCTCTTTACAACCCACCTAACTATACTTCAACTTAACTGAAAATACATTCTGGATATACCATGAACCCTTCCAGCCTTTTTTAAGTAAATAACCAAATGTGCACTGAATTGAATGAGTCCAGTTTTATTTTATGAGCTGTACTCCTGTATATTCCTATGTATGTATATTCCTTAAAAGCCATCAAAATCACTTTGCGCCTGAGTCAGAATGTTATGGATCCAAAACTGTCTTTTGTTGAACTCAGTGGGCATGAAGCCAGAGCATCTCAAATTCAGTTACCAATATTAAAGTCAATTGGACATGGAAAAACTCTTAATTCTTCTCTGAAGCAGAAATTAATTTATTCTTGGAACTTCTTGAAGAATTGATTTACTTGTTTGAAATTACTTGCACCTCATCTGCAGTTCTATCGGATTGTAACTGAGTCCCTAACCCTGAAAGCAAATAAAGCCAAAAATAGTTTACCAAGTCAATTTCAGTACTTGTTTTGCCGTTCTGACTTTCGTTTTTACTAGAGGAAGGGATAACAAAATTGCAGAAAAACCGATTTTGAGAGACAGCTTTATGAGAATTCCAAATGAAATAATACTCCTCCCCCAAGAACATTACATCTTAATCTCAAGTATAATTTCTTAAATATAATTTGTACTACTAGTGAAGTATAAGCTGAGAGATTACACTTTAATCTCTTCAGTACATCCAAATAAACATTAGTCTGTTTCTATAGCATGTTCCTACCTAATTATGATGCATAGAGTGCCATAGAAATTTACTGGTTCTCCAGTAAGGCATGTCCACATGAATTAGTTATTTAATTCCCTACAACTTACTGACATCTTTTATTGGAACCTAATTATTTATATTAATAATAGTAACCACATTGTCTTATTTTTCTTTCAAATTGTTAAATGCTAAGCATTATTTTTAAAAGATGCATCAATACTACATGTACCAAGAGTCAGCACATGTTCTTGTTCTGCTTTCTCCTATTTCCCAACAGAGTGACCTCAAACTTCATCTTTTTTCTATTTTGGTATTTTATGGTGGCATTTCTATCTCCTTCTTCTTGTTTACCTTCTCCTTCTCTTTCATACTATGAAGGAACACTATGCTTGGTTTTCCTTGAACAAACATCAATCAGAAAAGCAGCATTCAGCAAAAGCAATGTTTATACTAACTTGTCTTTGTGGAGAAAATAAACTGCTATAATAATAAATACACAGAAAATGCCTAATAAAAATACAAGGCCAAATTCACTTCCTTCTATACCAATTTTAGGTTTCCATAATTCTGACATGTTGTCTTTTCATTGTGGATTTAAGATAGCTGGCTTAATGGAGAAGATATTTACATATATTTATTTATATAGACATATATATATATACACACCATAAAACATTTGGTCTGCTAAAGCAAAAGCAGTGTCAGTAAATATACTACAAACTCATGAAAAACAGAAGTGTGATTTTAAACATGTAAATATGTAATCTCTGATGATTAGTTATGTTTAGTTAGGTAGAACCTGAACTTTTGAGAGTTCAATCTTTGTTTTACTGGAATTTTTTTTTTTTCTAATTCCAGGAATCTTTGCTTGCTCAAGTATTATGTATGCCAAAACTAACTACAGTTTGTACATAATCTGTCTCCACATACAGTAGCAGTGGCAGTACAGAAGCTGCCACAAAAAATCAAGTGAATTACCTTCTAAGACATCAAAAGAAGTTAATATACAGAAGGATTGATGGCATGTTTATTTTTTTCCCTATCCCTTAGCTTAAAATTTAACTGTTTTAAAAAATTAAGAAAAGTTAAGATCAAGATTTTAATATACTAATCTGACATATCTGTGCAAATTTCTGTTACATGCTAGAAAGACAGGTCTTCTGTAAGGAACCTCACATGTTTAAATAGACCAGACAGCATGAATATAGTTAAATATAAAGCTAACTATGCCCACTTCCTTCTGTCTGATTTTCTCCCTCTTTCACCAGAGGGCCTTAATGCTTCACTCTGCGTATCCTCACATTTACCTATGTAATCCAATTTGAAATGGACTAACCTGGAAGGGAAAATCTGCGTGCATAAAGGGGGACAATTTACACCACAGCATGAATTCAAAAGGCACTATGACATTAGTCAAAGCCAGGGAACTAGAGAAACTTTTGGGGGCCTGAAACTTTACTCTACTGATGCAGTTTTTACGTAGTGGCCTATTACAATATTTGGATCATTATCTGCTGCATTTTAAGAATTATTTTATAACTGCTTTGGAGTGTAGGAGGGGGAGGAGAGAAACAGCAGCTATTGCACTATTGCCCAACAACTTTATATGTAAAAGAATACAAAGTAAATGTTCCTGCAGTGCTATTAAGTCATCTGTACAGTTTAAAATTCAGAGAAATAATGAAAATTTGTGTTTAGGTGTTTTTATTTTATTTCAAACCACCTTTCTATTTGGTTCTAAGCACCCTGCTGTCAGAAATAAATATTGTAGAGTAAAATAAAACCATAGATTAATAATGGTTTTATCATGCTATGGTAGCATATCATAGAAATGGGTACTTGGATACTTATTTGCAAGTATTGTACATCAACTAAAAATATTTATAATCACTTATAAACTATTTTATATTAGTTTGTGTTTTCCTTTGACAGCAGTGCCAAATAAATCTAATTTCTTCACAATTAGGTAGCAATCAGCAGCACTGTTTTCCTTGAACTCTGAGCTTCAACTTGCATAGAAACTTCTATAGTGTTTCAATTAGCTAGCTATAAGGAACAGATAGCGAGTATGTTGAAATCAATGGGGATGAATTTTATCATGTTCGCTGAGATCCTATGGTATGTGCTTGGGACATAGATACTCTAGAAGAAATACAGTAATTCTGCTGCCCATATTAAATAACTGTTCCTGTTTAATTAATGGTTTCCACATATCTGAACATGGAATGGTGACAGAGCAAATTCCAGGTTAAATTACAATTATTTGATCGCACTGTGTTGCCAATTGATATTTGTGTTACTTTAAATTCTTCTGATACCACTGACACAATTTTTTTTTTCCATATTGAAAATACTGGAGTCACCCCTCTGCTGACAGACCATCAACTACAGCAAATGTTTATC
The DNA here is from genome assembly GCF_905368555.1 of Meleagris gallopavo. Classification (NCBI taxonomy): domain Eukaryota; kingdom Metazoa; phylum Chordata; class Aves; order Galliformes; family Phasianidae; genus Meleagris; species Meleagris gallopavo. The sequence continues at coordinate 7,847,603 of NC_139413.1, forward strand.
AGCAAAATTCAAAGAGCATAACAGTGAAAAAAATGAGCATGTTAACTCCCAAGGAAATACATGGCAGGTACTTAAAACATACATGCCCACTATAGTGGCTGTAACTGTCCAGGTACGTAAGTGAAAATTTGGAAGAGTTCAACAAGGATGTTGAAAGAAACTTGCTCGATCTTTACACCAAAATAAAATGTGACTGTAAGAACAGTTCATACTTTGGACTCACTCTAGAAGGCATATAAAATCTTTCAGAACTCTGATAAATACATTGAGTTTTTGTCTGAAATTGGCAAAATGTGTTTACTGTTGCCAAGCGTACTAATATTAAGATGGTGTTAGACTGAAGTCCTTGCAATGAAAGTTAAGACTAATGCTGTGTCTGAACTCTGCTTTATAATGAAGGAAATAGCCTTTCATACTGGGAGTTGTCTCTGTGGGTATTCTGTGCTCTCTAAGGAACTGATATAGAGCCAGATGTGGTTTTGTCCTCTATTTTCCTACATCTTTAAATTAGACATTATTGGAAAAAGAATTTTCAGTGCTTGTAAAATCAACATACAGAGAATCATAAAAAGCTTAATTTATACTTCACAAAACTTTGTTGATTTAACTGCAGTGACATTAAAGTTACTTCATTATTAATTGTATCAGGTACTTAATGAGATACTTCGTGTTGATTTCCAAATGATAAAATATGTCTTCTGAATTTTGAGTATTTTTTCCTAAGAGACACTATTAAGCTTAGCAATCTGGTCTTACAATCTTAAAAGGTGAAGATGTTGCCTACTACTTTATTCATGAACAGCCTAATATCTAATGCTTTCTGATTCTTGTGTAAATAATGAAAGAGAGACAAAGAAAAGAGCAAGGAATGATCAGAATCTACAGCAAATAAATGAACGGAGACAATCAGGATTTACTCTGACCAATAACAAAATGTCTATCCTATTCGAACCTCTTGAAGCTGAGGTTTTAAGTTGCTGAAAACAAAATGCTTCACTTTTGCCAAGATATATGATTTTTCTCAGATTTTTTTATAAAATCTGTCTGAATATTTATTTTCTGAAAAGCAGTTTTCCATAAGCAGCATTAAAATAGAAAAACAAAATTGACTAGTTTATGGACATTTGCAATTTCTAATATGTTAAAATGACAATCTAGTACAATGTATAATAATATATCAAATTTAAGGAAGCTCAAACTTGCTCCCTTTATTATGTACAGTAGGCTGTAAAGCTATAAGAATAACTGACTTCAAAGACATAGAAATGATTGATAACATACATAACACACAAGTGAAAGAAATTAGGGAGAAATGCTGATTGGAAAGGTTGTTATGCTGTCTTTAAAGTGAGCGAGTAGAGAAATATATTTGCTATTCCTAGTTGGTAACAAGCAATCTTGAGCATGGTAGGGAATGCTGAAATAAATATATTTAAAGACTAACAAGACAAAAAAAGATATTGATAGACAGCGTGACCTCTTCTTACACCATTGATCTTGTTCTTGAAAATTATCTCAGATATTTTTGCAGCTTTAATCGCGTTTCAGCAGATAGTCCAAGTCTTTATAGTTTTACTAAATATTTTCTTTTCATAGGCAGTTTTCATACTCTCTTTTTCAAAGAGTCACTTACTGAAGGAAAAGATTCAGATAACTTGAATAGGCTTTGCATCAAGCTTTCAGGTTCTGTCAGGCTTTATGAATACCTGTTGAGGTAGGGATAGAGAGCTCTTTCTTTCTCTATGCTGCAATCCTATCATGTTAGAAATGAATTCTGAACTTCTCTTCAGATGAAAAGGTAATCTTTTTGTATTTCAATTCTATCTCCAGCCAAAATGTCGTTGTTTGATGATACCATTTTTGTGTATCTATACTATTCAATTATAAGCATTTTCCCTTCTCCAAGGATCTGTACATTTCATGCAACTAGTGGTACAAAAGCTGAACTTAAGTGAATAATAGGATATTATGAAATAAAGAAGTTCATATAAATATTTGCTGAATCTGAGTGAAAACCTTTCTACTCCTTCTGCTGCAGTTTGTGAAGCTGCAGTGTAACTACTCTGATCATTTGGACTTCACAAGTAAGAGTCTCAATGTGGGCAGCAGCATTCAACTGACTGCATTTCCATAAAAAGCACCCTTCAGTCTGTAAATCCCAAGAACTATCTGCAATTTTGTATGCTTTCAGGCTGCCCCAGAGTTTTGAAAGTCAACAAAGGAAACCTTGACATTCTGACCTCAGTGTGTCAATACTGTTGTAGCTAAGAGCCCCCTGGAGCATGAGGTTTTGTGCTGCCAGCACAAGTCAGCCTCTTATTTCAGAAATAGAAACATACAAGCAGTACTTGAACCACAAGATACCCTTCACCTGAAGGGAGCTGCATTACCACAAGACGTTTTTTTTTGGCAGGGCTGTGCTTTGTCCTTATATTGCCCAGGTTGTATTGACAACGAGGCTGCCACAGCCTCGCAATTGGATTTATTGAATGAGGTTCATGAGGTTCACCTTGGCCCACACTGTTGAGCCTCTCTAGGTCTCTCTGGATGGCATGCCATCTCTCAGCTGTGTCAACTGCATCTCAGTTTAATGTCATCAGCACACTTGCTGAGGGTGCACTCTGTCAGTGCCATTGGTAAAGATGTTAAGGGGCACTGGTACCACTACTGACTCCTGAGGACGCTGCTCATCATTGATCTCCATCCACACATTGAGCCATTTACCATCACTCTCTGAGTACCATCTCGCAACTAGTTTCTCATCCATAGAACAATCCACCCATCAAATGCATATATGTCCAGTTTGGAGAGAAAGATACTGTTGGGGACTGTGTCATATGCCTTACTGAGGTCCAGATAGATGACATCTATGACTCTGAATTCAAATTCACATTTATTATTTCTAAGGAAATAATAAATAGGTCATGAAGTAAACTTGAGTGACTCACTTTTCTACTGAAGTTTTTTCTAGTCATAGAATCATTAAAAATTCATTATTTCAGAGCAGTAGGGGGTTAATAAAATGACAGGATAACTGCCCAGTCTAGTAGGAAGTCTGTGACCTGGGTATGCTCTTTGCCCTTTTTCAGTAAGTGATTTTTTTGGATTTTTTTGTTACATAATCACAGTATAATGCTTTAAATCTTGCTCTCTAGCTTTTGCACAACAGCTAGGATTGTATTTATGAAATGTCTGCCTCCACTGTATGTGTAGATTAAATCCAAAAGCATTTCTTTTTCCAGAAGGTAGAGTGGGCTCACATACCATGAAGTTTGAAGGACTGCTATATAATTTAAAAGAAATGGAGCCTGTTAAATTTTCCAAGACTCAGCAATCACTTTTCAGTCTTGCTTTCATATTTCTAACAACTCTTTTTGCAAAGCCATATGAATCAGAGGACAGCATTTCCAAATCTTGAACTTTGTTTGTGTTAAAACATCATACATGTTATACATTTGGCCTTATATCCTTGCCAAGTGTAGCTGTTAATCTGCAGCAACAGTCTGAGCTAGTCAGGCGCCATGGAGATCAAGCAGGCCACTAAATACACTTCTTCCCTTCTGGAATACACACCCAGCATTACTTGAAGCAGTGTTACCAAGCATAGTTTCAGAGAAACAAGATTTTGTGCAACATCTGTTTTTCAGACATTCCTCAGTAAAAGAAGTCTACTGCATTTGAAATTTACAGTAATAACCACTTCTCGCTACTTTTCTAAGTTTTCACTGATTTTTGAACACTATTAGATCCAAGTCAAATAGTCTAAATGAAAAGATATGGTCTATGTACTCTAGAAACTGCTAAAATTTTATCTCAACCTCAAAGAAGGGGATGTTCTTACTTTGTATTGTGCTCAGTTAGCTTTGAAAAAGAGCACAGGGATTCTTACTTCTCATTTTGTTTTGGCCTTTAAATGTCTGCATCCCAAACAGTTCTATAGCTATATTTATTGCATAATTGAGAAACATCTTCTAAATAAACTGCATCAAACTGTTTTTCATTAATATCAAAAATCAAACATTTCCTTACTGATGCGTTCTGATTAAACCAGAGTTGTAGGCAATTATCTTGCATGGCTGGCAAGGCCTTGACTTGCTGAAGCTTCATACTGTTTTGTGATCTCTCAAAACAGTAAAAAACTCTTCAAACTTCCATGCGCTGTGTGTCATTACCTTACAACTGACAGTTGTAGTTACTTTGCTGAAAATAACATCACACAGGTTTAGACACTGATTTGAATACCTGCAGGGTTGATAATGCTCCAAAAATTTGATTATGCTTTTCATTAGGCATCAAAATCATCTAAAACTCTATCTTTTGTTAGAGTCAAATATGAAGAAAAGCTATTTACTTGTGTGGGATTCTTTATGGAGCTTCTGTTTATCACCTCTTTATGATAGCAAAGGAGAAAATTGGTAAGAACAGGCAAAATTATTATCAATTTAGACAAATAGAATGTTTCTAAAAGGTGGTCAGAAAGAAATGGTCCATATTAGGTTAGGCGAAGGCTCCTTTCATTCAGAGCTTGATTCTACTGAGAGCAGTAGCAGATGTTCAATGAAACAATAACTAAAAACAGTACAGAAAGATCCTCCCATTTAATACTCTGCCTGCATTAAAGAGCTTGCAATAATAATTCTCTGATGGAAGAAAAATCAGTTATTTGTCCACTTTAGCCTAGGTACAATATATTCTCCTTACAAATGCTGATTTTTTTTGCAAAAAGCCTGCAACTCCTGACCTTCAGGTATCCATTCTAATGTTTATATGTATTCTGTACTAACCTTCTGTACTGTGCTCTCCTTATCACACTACGTTTTCACTTGATTCTCAAGGATATTCACCAAGGATCTTTCCTACACTTTCACCCATTTTTACATGCTCTTGGTAGGCTATCACTTGTATGCATTATGAGTGCAACACATATTTTTTCCTGCTTTTATATTTTTCACAATCATGCTATCAAAACAACTGCTTTAGAACAAGCCGATTCCCTTTCCTCCAGTTGGAAAATCTTCATATTAGCAACATCTTAAGCCAAAATTAATTTGTTGGAAATTTAAAGACAAACAATACTTAGAAAGAACGGTATTCCTTGCACTGGTTATCCTGCTGTGCAACTCAGATCATTGGTAAACACAAGTAGGAGTGGCCTGAAATGTACAAGTGATTCACATCTGATGGCAATTTTTTTTTAAACCCATCTTAACCACAGGCATGAGGACTGCAGCCAATCACAGCTCACAGGTGAAATTTTTCTTTCCAGCTCAAGTGTCTATAAAATATACATTCTGCTGCACAGTTCTATCTAAGCTCTTTCAGAAGTCAGTTATCTCCAGACATGGAATAAACCAAGTTTTGCTTACCTTATTATTATTTTATTCATAGTATGTTAATATGCTATTACAGCAAATCCTCACTGTCTGCATTAAGTTCAGCTTTTTCCCAAAACTTTCGCTCACATTAGTTTTCATCACTAATTATCTAGAAGGACCAGATAGAATAATTATAATAATGATGATAATCTTTTCATGATGCTACACGTGGAGCCAAGACTGATACCAGGAAGATGACTTTTTCTGGGCCAGTGAATAGGCTTCTTAAACCACAGTCTACTTCATAAATTCTAATTCTAAGTCCTGCATATCTAGCTTGTCGATTATTTCACACGCCAATATTTCTGGTTCTACTTCCACTGGTGGAAAATTGGTAACTATGTATGATTCTTGGTTTCCCTTCTTATATGGGCACTATAACTTATGCAAGAAAAACTAGTAATGGAGCATCATTTGCTAGAAACAGCTTTTCTTATGTTTCCTGGGCTTATAGATTATTTTATTGGGCATCCAATAAAACAAAAGGAGAAAAAAAAATCTAAAGAGAAACAGTGGAATAAATAGAAGACCCAGACATGAAGGCTAGAAACTGATGGGAAATATCTGCTTCCCATGATGACTGCTCACTGTACTTTATGTAATCTGAGAATAAAAGAGAGTTTTGCAGATTTGAAGAGACAGATGGAAAATGATGGAGACCACCCTGAAAGTTTTGAGAAGCCCAAAAGAGAACCACTATGAAATGCTACAATTATGTAGGACTATAGAGATATAATTACATAGAGATCTGTTATGCTTCTTCTATTGCACAGTGTTTGTGCTTACGATGAGTTCTTTATGCAGATATATAATTACAGAACAGATCAACGAAGTCCAAGATCTCATAGGACTACTCTGAAGCATGAGGTATTACTATTTACTTATCACAAGTATGTTTAATATGGGTTGTTATTAATTCCAAACAAGCTACCGTCTCAATATACAATACTTGATTGTACTCACCATTTAAAGAAAGAACACAAGTTGTATCAGGATGACCTCATAAGTGAGGTGGGGAGCTGATTATAGTAGTCAGAAAAATAATACAAGATGAATGATCATAATACTTGAAAGATCAGGAAGAAGAAAGAAGATCATAATGGCTAGCAGGAGTGACAGCACACTGTGTAGTTTGTCTCTTCTATGCTTTGTCTGGCAGGCTTTTTCTAAGATATTCTTTCTATATACTCACTGCAGCCCTTAAAATCAGACTTCTAATCTAAATATTCAGAGCTTACATTAGGCTTTAAGTTGGCTGATTTGTGTTTTGTTTTGTTTTGTTTTGCTTTTTGCATCTTTTGTCTTTTCTAATTTCAGGTTATTAGCTAGGTGAACAAAAGAAGATCAAATGAAAGAGTATAGGTGAAGCATAATTATTTTCGTATCATTCTTTTTGCTGTATTTGTCCAAATCTAGAAAATGTACATATATGCCATGTATAACTATGTCCACTTCCTAGCATAATTTTTTTTTCATTTAATTTGTTTTCATTGCTCATCACTGATGATAACAAACTTGAAAAACATAGGACTGGATTTAATTTGTTTATATTGATGCAAACTAATAATGGTAGATATCCTGACAGCTTGAAAAGGTAACTCAAAAAATTTATTGGCTTTTTTTTTTTTTTTTGAAGAATTCTATTCTTGCACTGTAGAGTTAAACAAAGGAGTACAATACATACAATTATAGGAGACCATAATGCATTTGATGCATTCAATCTACCTTACCCTGATGCGAACTTTTCCTTTTTGTAATATATTAGTAAACATATTGTTTTGCTGTGGAATGTAATTAGGTATGGTACACTGTGCCCAAAGGAACTGACAATTTGATTTCATGCCCATTGTTAACTATCCAGTCTGCAAATTCTACCCACAGTTTGTACTTCAGTGTTTACTAAATGAATACCAATTCTTGTTTCCTCATTGCTGTGACTCATGCACTTCCACTATAACCTATGGTGTACATATGTATAAAATATTTTGCATATGTTGCAGAAATGTATGCCTTCCACAAACATAAAACATATAGGTTTATCTCTGCAAAGAAAGAGAGCGTGGATCCAACTTTACATTGCAATTGAGTTACTTTAGAAGTATAGTGTTATGTGATGTTGGACTTGATCTTATTGGTCTTTTCAACCTAAATCTTTTATTGAGAACTAGCTATAATTTAATATTTTTAACTTTTTGGCAGATCTTTACATTATATTGAAATCTTTTGTTGATTTCCACAAGCAATTATTAGAGATCGTTTAAATATAATATTTTCATAACGAATCATGGTTTTCATTAGTTACTTGCTTAATTTGAGGTCAGTAAATGATTTTTTCCTGTGACAGCTCTGGCATGGGGAATGGGAACTCTATTGCTAAAGGAAGGAATGTCATACATAGGTGGTTTAGAGGAATGCATGGATGTTTAATTTTAGTTTATTACCCAAATGTTATAGTATGTTTGGATGACTGCTTACTCCTCTAGTCTTCACTTGTTTGAAAAATGTCTGGCTAAGCACCATAGTAATTTCTAATTACCAAATACACAGGAGCAAAATGAGAATTCTTTCTTTTAGAAATCACTGTTCTAAATGCATTAAATTTCACCTTCTTTTTAGATCATCCCATACTGCGTTTCTAGCTCTGCCTAAGTCTCTGAGGCATCCTTTCAGTATTCAGTAAACTTATGCCTAATGTGATTGAGAAATTCCTGGTGGTTGGTGCAGCTTTTCTTGGCATGGCCAGATTTGCAGTGAAATCTTTTTTAACAATTCACTTTCCGATTTGAGATATATGAATTATGTTAAACTCCACGCTCTCAAAATGCATTTGGAATATGTAAAAGACAACAAAAGTGATCAAATCACAACATATTGTTACTGTTCATCAGTAACTAGATTAATGAGATCTAATAATACAGTTAAATGTGTTAACATAAACCAACACAAACATGAGATCTTAGTAATGTGTAATAAATAGTTTGTCAGCCTAATGAATCAGTCATTGAAAGATAAACATACATATATTTAACTCTGCATGCTAATGAAAACTTCATTTTTGAGCCAGGAATAGTGAGTGATGGCGCGCTGATGCCAGGCATTGAATTTAAATAGTGAAGTAACATCCTCAACCTAATTAGTCATCTGCAGCTACACATGGCATTCTATTTGCTCATGTCTAAAATGATAAAGCTCTGTCAAAGGCAGCATCTGAATATAAGATTTTTATCGTAAAGATAAGAAGAAGGATGTGGTATATAATATTTTTATGTTATGAAAAAGATGGAAGACAACTTTTAACACTTGTTATATATATTTTATTCATCCTTTAAGAGGAACATTATCTACTTTTTTTTTTCTTTTTGAAGTCCTCCCCAAACCAAAGGAAAACCTAAGGTTTGTTTTGTTTGTTTTTTAAATTAGTACGATGATGAAGCATTTCACAGTACACAAATTCTGGTTGTATTCCAGATCTATGTTCATTCTAGCATTTTGTGTTACCAAAGTTATTCTTGTCATCCCTATTCTGAAGAGAATATGCATATTTTACATGTGTAACATTTATATTTTCAGTCAAGATATCTACTTACAAGTCTGTGATTTAGAAGCAGGTGTGTGTATGCATGTGTATTTATTTATAAATGAATTGAAAGCTTATCAGAGAAGCCACATTCCTGTAATTTTCATGGCTTCATATGCTCATTTAATTTGCCTTTGTATCTCCCCATGTCTCAGCTCCCTGTGGGAGCTCTATGCCCACTTTATCTAAATTCAGTTTAGAACTAATTTTCAAGCTAATAAATATCTGCAACCTGTGCTACAAATTAGCAAAGCTTTGATTGTAACTTGAAAAGGTCGTAAGTACCTGAAACCTCTACTCATCGTCCAGGCTATAGTAAAAGAGCAGTAATCCCTCAATCATATTGTTTACTTCTTTAATGTAATATTTCTCTACAGTAAAAAATAATAATTTAAAGAATTCACTTGTAATCTGTTTATGACACTTCATTTTCAAGGAGTTTTTTGAAGGGCAGCATTCTGAGCTACCATTTAGTCTTTCTGATTATTTTTTATTTTCAGAAGAAGAATGGATCACTACAAATGGTATCTTTCACACTCAGAAGATAATGCAGATTGAACTCTCTATGACTTTGTTCCATAGACCACAGAATAGACGAGTCAAATTATTTTCAATTTCACTGCTCTCTGCAACTAGTTTTAAATGTTCCATTACATCTGTTGCACAAAGAATTCCCTGCATGTAGCAAGGAAAAGATGCTGACCTAATTATTTTAGAAATAACTATGTAGAAAAATCTAAAAAGATTAACAAAGGAAATATTATGTCACTACCAAATTAGTAACTAAAATAGCATGAAAATCACTGTATAATTATGTGAGTTGCCATAGAAACCACATTTGATGGGTAGCCAAAAAGACTTCTGATTGGGCTTCTCTAGTTCTGCTCTGTCTATAATAAACATGATTTCTTTTCTTCCTTCTGTAAACAACTTGCCAGTTTTTCAGTAGCATGTCTGCATCCTATACTTTTTAAGCAGCCCTCTTTAACAGTTTTGATTGCCCATATGCTTTTTTTATCAGTCTGAACTCATGAACTTAAACATGTAAAAATCTTTTCAAAAATGCATCATGACAAACACCACGTTATTATCCAAAGGAAAAAAGAGAATAAACTTATATATGATATTTCTGTATTGTCATAAAAATAAGCAAGGGCATCAATCTAGGATTTTATTGCTATTATTACATTTTATCAGCATATTTTTTCATTGGTTTTTCTCATTCAGCTTTAAGGCTTTGCCTCTGAAATACTGACAGTAACAATATAAGCAAACACTCCTCATTGCCAGCAAAGGTGAGAAAAATATGGCCCATCCAAGAAAACCATATTCCATTTTTAATAATAGGAATTTCATTTAAATAATCTAGACCAACTATTTGTGACAATACTTTTCACACTCTTCTTATATGGCAGACTTCACCAAACTATCCCAGTAATTTAAAAATAAAATAAAATAAAAAAAAAAAAAGATTAATTCAGTATGCATTTCTGGCAACTGCAGTTTCCCTTCAGAGAGGAAAAAAAAAAAAAAAAAAAAAGCAAATCAGCTAGTGATCTGAAAAAAATTAACGGAAAAATTATCTTTAATTAAATAACATGTTTTCTGCGCAACAGTTTAAATTTATACTGAATCGCATATCAGCATTTTCAGTGAAAATTCAAACCTGACAAAATAACTTTTGCTAGCATATGGAGTATTAGACAATGGAATATTTTGTCCTTTTGTTTTCTTTCTAGGATGTAAAAATGGCAGACAATATTCCTTGCAGTAAATTTTTCACTTGAAATACTATCTCTGGTTAAATCTCTTCCCTTTTACCTCTCATTTATGTCACATGGAAGCCAAGCACTGGCTTGGCCAAAAGCTCTACAGCTAAAATTGTGCTGATTCATGTTTTCCTAAGCTATCCCTGCTAGTTCTTGGCCTGAGACTATCCTATCTGAAGTAGCTGAAAACAACACACATCTATTGATTAGTGGTCTTGGCTGCCTCCCTTAATAAGAGATATTAAAGAAAAAGTTCCGGATTATAAATAAATATCCCTGCCATATGCTAAATGGCATCTATTCAAGATTCAAGGCAGAAATTTTCTCAGTTCTGAGACAACAATGCAATCAGTAATTTGTTTTACTACTTAAAAGTACTGCTTAAACTACTTTAATAGTTTAAATCACAAAATACTTATCTGTTGGTTATTTCTAAAAGGAAAAGTTACAGTTCAGATATGTTTACTGTTCTTTTTTCCTGTTTTTTGAATAACATGTAATATTGCTACTGTTTTAATAATATAATTTTGGAAACACTTGGTCACTGCAAACACCTAGAAATGTGACACAGCCACAATGAAATGAATGAGATTTTAATTACTATTCCCATGCCAGAAACTGGGGCCATCTCTGAATTCCTCTAGGAACTTCCAATAAAGTATAATTAACATTTGCTTGTAAATAAATTATTCTCCTACCAAAGTTGATTAAAAGTATTGTAGTAGTTGAGTAAGTTACTTTGTATTCTTTACAGTTACTTAGGACTTCTAATTAATATACTAGAATACTCTGAGCCTTAAATACTGCAACCACTGTTTAATCTTTATGATCATGACAATTAATATTCTTTATTAATCAAGAATCACTGGATTTGACAAAACTAAATGACAGAATTGCAGTTCAACTTCATGCTATTTTTGAATGCAAAACATCTCTCTAAATCATAAACATATCGAATCTGAGCACTGGGTGTGCTATACAATAAAACCAAACAGCATCAAAAGACTTGTAGATATTTTAAACATATCTTATTCTACAGTATATAATCCACTAACACTCTCTCAGTTCAATGTACTTAATGTTAGGCATCCTTCTTAGAGGAGTGCTATTGTTGGCTCCTGCTGTAATCAATACAGAAGGACAGAGAAGCAGTGTGATTTAGTTAAATTCAGGTCTGTACTGCACTCGGAGGTGACTGTCTCTCTTATTGATAATAAAAGGAACTGAAGCATTGAATTCAGAGGTCTTAATTTCTGTAATATTACATGAAATTATTTCCTTTATCTCCTTTTTTTTTTTTTTTTTTTTTTTTTTCCTTCTGTAACACAGTGTTCCAAATCTGGAATTTTGTCTTGTTTGAACTAGATTGTTGTCTGAGTTTGTTGTCATTCCTATAAGCAAATTATTTTTACTGTTTCCTTCAGATGGTAATTTTTAATTGGGATTGAGGCTACAGAATTGGTATAATACAGGTATTCTGTAAGTGAGTTTGTGAAAACATCCTAATTTTCTGATATTGAAAGCACTGAAGGATAGGCAATGCTGAGATTTTCTCAGTGAGCTTTCAAAGAAGGCATGAGCAAAGTTCATGCAGGCTTCTTACGTTGTTAATCTCAGTTGTAGCCAACTTTTTTACAAGCTAATAATTCCACACTAGTGATACATGACTAGCATTGATTTAAAAAACAAAGTCTTAAAAGATGATTCACTTTGCCATAGATGCCTGAAATAGTCATTCATTGTTATTTGTCTTACTGTAGAGTTTACAGAAGTAATTAGTATTGCATTTGGCAAGCAAATGCAAACATCCATTAGCTAAATGACAAAATATATACTTTGACTATCTTTGTCACTTTCACTAAAACCTTATCAACAGTAATTGCTGAACAGCATCATAAAGGAGGACACTTCTTTTAATATACTCATAATTGGGTGGGAGAACACTGAGGTATTTAAGGAAATAAATTATTGATAGCCTAACCTATCTTTGAAACTAGAAGAGAGAAAAAAAATCCATGTAGTAACCTGTAAACTGCAGATACATGGAGTTATGCTTATGAAGTGACTGATCTGTGAATAATTTCTACCCTTGGATCCATAAACAATTGTCATTAAAAAAAAGAAAAACAAAAAATACAATATATCACAAATTTTATGTGATTATTCTTTGTTCTATAAATTGCCAACTGTATTCAAAAATATATAAAACTTCCTGTTAAATTCTAAGTTAGAAGGGATAATTTATATAATGATTTTCTAAAAACTGTAAGATTAGACAATTGACAATTAATATGTAAACATATTAATGTTTTATGTTTTAATCTGAAGCTTATACTTTAGTTATAAGACAGGTTGGAATATGTCTACTTGTGTTACTATCACTTAGAAAGCTGCTGAGGAGATGCAACTGATGTTTTTGCTGACAGTGCATGGAGACGACTTCTCTGTGAGATTTCTGCTTTTGTAGAATTTCAGTTATTTTGAAACATATGTGCACATAGTAGCAAAGTTGACGAGAAAGACATTTTCTGTAAGTATTTCTGCTTCAGTGTAAGTAATGCAGAATCCTCCAACCAGTCTATAAGGTAAATTTCTGTGGAGGAAAATGGTCAATGAAATGAAATCCTATTGTCTACACACTAGAAGAACAAGTAAAATGTACAGTTACTAGACACATCTAATCCTCTCCCTCCATTGTAAAGCACTGCAAGGTTAGGAGGTCCAGCCAGCTTCTTCACCAGGGTTCTGAGCATGCTGAGACATTTCTAAATGACTGGAGACTGAATGCTTCCTCCACTTTTATGAAAACATGATTTCAACTCTGGTACATTGCACAGAGGAATGCTGCTGCTCACCAAACTTGTATGTATACAAGGATGATACATTAGTATCCTCTGACAAATATCCTCTTATTCTGTAAACACATGGGCTCTCAGAAAGGAGAGTATATATAGTATACCTTCTGTAGTAAAATTGTATTTGCAGAATTATCTGCGAAAACGTATCGGTTCCAATGGCCTTGTTCACATCCAGCTATTTTGTACCTCTCACAGAACTATAGAGTTCTGTTGTTATACAAAAAAAAGTAAAGAAAGTAACTACTTTTCCATCTCAAGCACCCAGAAAGAAAAAAAAAAAAGATTAAGTACAGTAAAAACACACTCAAAAACAAAATTAAGGAACACATCTTGTAAGTACTGATTATTGAATAGTACTTATGTTTCAGCATTTGTTTTAAAAGATCATCCCAAGAGTTACTAAAGCTTTCGGCCTCTCTAGAAGCAGTAAAGGAGCACTTTTTCTATGCTTCCTCAGTGCACCATTCTAACCAAGAAGGTAAAAAAAAATGTAAGTAGAAAGGGGAGTCCCACCTGGACTTCTTATAAAATGGCATAATTCTTGTATAAAGTAATGTGTTCCTTTGTCTGTGTGTCTGCTAAAAAAGCATGATTTTGAACAGAAAATTACATAGACTTCAGCCAATGTTCCTATTGAAGCAGATGGTAAAAGCAAGTCTGCTAACCAGCACCTTTGGGATGTAGTGTTACAGTGCATTGAAGCCATTCTTTCGTTAACTTTAACAGTTTTGCATTAGTGTAGCTCTACTATTTCATGAACCAAGGTAGTATCTCTAAATGTCACCAGAATGTATTTATGACAGGCTGCTACTAACTCAAAACCTTTATTTTTTGCATTTTTTTTTTTTTTACTCCACATATAGATTAGACTGCTTCTAGTCGTAGGTGTTAAAAGGGGAATACAGTCACTCAGTTACAACTTACTGTTGTAAAAAGTATGAGAGAACAGCTTGAGGAAAGCTATCCTCAAGTAGGCAAATTCCAGAAACAGGCTTTGTTCCTCTTTCAGTGTGAAAAAACTCATGTAATCTCTAAAACAAATCCTGTAAAGTGATGTAAAATGAGATACTGCCTCAAATTCACAATGGATATAACATAATAGAAGACATTAAGTTGATTTTGACTGTTTATAGAGAGTTTTTTATATACTTGTAAGATATACGATACAAGATACTCTATAATATAAGATCATAGATGGGTAAAAATAGTATAAAATACCATTATGTGTGTTCATATAAGTAACAAAAACAGCTACCTCAGCAGTTTCCGGTGTTAGGCAAGCTGCAGATACTTGAACATATATTTTTGGTAATTCCGAACGTATTTCATTTCTTAGTTATTGCATTAATGGGTGTTTTCATCCTATTTAGCTTATTTGGAAGTCTAGCAGGGTCAATTCTAGGTCACCATGTAGTAATCTCTAATAAGCTGGTATCTATGACTGTTGAGACCAGACATAATTACCACAGGTGAGCTTGCAATTTTCTGCATGTTTTACTGTCAGTTATCAAAATGCCTGATGTTCATTTTAGCTGCATTCTCTATATCCTATCAAGCAGGGAGGATCACAGTGAGTTCTTAGGAAACATTATTGCTACTGGATTACTAGAACTGGCAGCGTTTGTCATGGAATCTTGTGGCCATAAGACAAAGGGCCACTCATTTAATCACTGACCAGAACAAACCCATCTTCTTAAATAAAGGGTAGAGAACTGAGAAAGTATTTTTCAGGACTGACAAAGTGTTATTTTACACTGTTACTAACAAAAGAGTTAAGGTAGGATCTAACAGTGGACATTAAGAACATTCTAGAGAAATAAAATGAGTAAAAATCAAATCTCTTTCTCCAAAATGTCAAGACAAAACTTTATCTGTGCACTAACCCAAAGGCACCCTGTCTGGCAAAATTTCATTTAGGGGTTGTTAACCCTTTCCAAAAAGATTCATCTCTGTTCACTGCCCTTTTGCATACCATCTCATAACACACATATTCTTTTTACTCTTACTTTTCTCCATATGTGACACTCAGATCTCAGATACTACTGCTGAGAAATTTCTGTTTGCTAAGTAACTTCCAAAGCTACGTTACCACCTCTACCTTTGTGTGTGAATATAGCTATGACCATGCTCAATGATATCAAAGACTCGTGTAGTGTAGTTTTTGTCTCGAGCTCTGTTCAACTGTAGATGTAAATAAAGCATAGATAAAAATAAAAATAAAAATAAAGCCAGATAAAGCATAGTAGAAAAATGCAACAAAAAAGTAGTATTTCCTATGAACATTTTTCTAGCTGCCAATATTCTGCAGCTCTTTCATTTTAGAAACTTAGTAGATTTATATTTAACACTGTCAAAATACTTTTCTCTATACTTTCAGAACCTCTATAAACTTAAAAGTTTTTGAGATCTTGCAACAAAAAGTTCCTCATAGTACTACATTCTTCCTGTTTGAATCTACCATCAGTGCTTTCTGTAATCTAGATTGAGAATATTTACTTTCTGTAAATAAGATTATTACTACTTTCTCCCTTTATATCTTATGACTGGACTGGGTAATCTGAGTGATAAGGCTGAGATTTTTTTTGCATTCTTCTGCCTATCCCTCCACTGAGAGAATTATTACCTTAGTCTGGGTACCTTCATTGGTTCTCTTCAAATTCAAATGACTTTTCCACTGAGACTTCAATCTTAACATTTAAGTAAATTTCCCCCATCTATTTCTCCTTTTTGCATGATATGTGTTTCCTGCCTAATTGTGAGAATGAGACCCTCTTCCGTGCATGCACATTCCAAACCCAGTGTATCAGGGCTCAAGTAGTACTCAGTGCTGATTGGTATTTGCATTGCAAGTATGTTATTATTTTTATTTCAACACGTGATTTCCACAATGCCTATTTTATCACCATGCACTAAAGTGAGAAATGTCAATATATCCAATAAAAACAGAAGGATTTTGGTCACTTACCAAGTGAAGATAAGACACAGTAAGGTGGATATTAAAATGAGGACTTGGTTAAACATTGCAGACTGTGTACGTTGGATGGCTCTGTGAAGATCGTTCTGCATTAATGGAAAATAGCTGTTATTTTTGGCTTTGAATTAATGAAGCGTGAGCTGATTCTATAGAATTACATAGAGTCCTAATAAAATTCACACATTCAAATCCACTTAAAATTTGCTGATCATGTGGAAGGGTGCAAAAGAACCAGCTGTGATTCAGTGATTGTTTAACTAGTTCTTTGTTCATCCTGGCACAATTCTGATACCACTGCAAGCTGCCTTAAAGTTTATCTGTTCATATCTAGCTTACAAATTACAGGCTGCAGAGATTAATTAAGGCATAGCAGTTGAGTTCCCTTTAATTGTATGTGAATGCATAAGTAGCTAAAGAACTAGCCGTTGTAACTTTCCCTCCTAATGGGCATTGCAACAATTTATACTAATTTGAGATTTCGCTTTATTTTTTTTTTTCTAATTTTGATGGAGAAAGTTGCTTTAGTAATGCTTGACCATTTGTGTACTATAACTACAGATCTGGTTAGCTTGCTAGAAAAGTTGGACAGAGGACTGCAATGCCAAAATCCCAGTTAAAGTAATATATTAAAAAATAGAAAATACAAATTAGTTCTTTTCTTTGTCATACTTACAATCATATTCTCCAAAGCATGCTTTGCTAGCCAACAGTTTAAAAAAACAGGAATAAACAGGTTTCTTAGGACTGGCCAGAAAATCTGAACAAATTAAAAATGAAAAATGAACAAATTAATTAAAAGTCTTCTATTCAAGAAAATAGCAGCAATGAAGTACTCAGGAAAAGTATATCTTAATGAACTGCATATAAGACAAAATGATTAAATACAATTTATAGAGTCAATATAGAGTCACAAATATAGACAAAATAGATATTCTTTGACTTTTATGTCTGACAGTTTTATTTTATTGATTGTGTTGTAATTTGAGGTAGGGGTCTGTTGGTTGTTTTTGGGGGGATTTTTTTGCCTTGTTTGGGGAAAAAAAAAAAATGATATGCACCATTTCATTTAAGTAAAAATCTGCCGTGTTGTTGTTGGCTAATTTCAGTTTCCACAAGCACAATTCTTTCATCCACACAGAATTCACTTTCACCTCAGTGAAGAGTATTAGTGCAAATATGAAAGTGTCATATGTATTAATAGGTTTACCGTAATGATGAAAGGGACAGCATTTATTATTTCCAGGAGGAAGGGTATTCGCAGAATTTGTTCCCAGATATTTCCCTTCAAAGAAAAAGAAAAAACAATAAAAAGTGTGTCATAGTAAGTTTACCTACGCATCTGATAAGGAATATATAAGATATTCAAATGCCAAACACATTTATCTAAATAATTGAATTTAATGGAAAGTATTTGTCCTACAGATTTAAACATGTGTAAAATGTGAATATAGAATACAGGATACTCTGGCTTAACTATTTTTTCTTACTGTTTATTATAATTTACCTCACACATATACTGTTCAAATCTATATTTTTACGATAACACATCCTTGCATCCATATGACCACATATTTTCATACTGTGGCCTAGTTAGTAAGACAGCAAAGAATGAAAAATTGTAATTGCGTTAACTAGTCAACTCATTATGTCAGCTAATGAAGAGCTTCATTAAATTAAGTTTCTAATTTTTTCGAAGAGTAATTTCTGTTTCCTCATATTGCATTTTTAGGTACCTTGGAATCCTACAGAAAGATCATTTGTTTTTTTTTTATTCTTCCAACACTGGTTTACTTTAATTTTTGCATGCACACTTACACATAGGTAAGGTTCTTTTCCTAATAATAGGTTTCCTTTCCTTAATAATTCTGGTTTTTGATGGAATCATCATGTAGCATGACCTTCTGATCAGTTCTGTCTGCATTTGTTTTCTTTCTGCTATTTGTTTTTTTTCTTAGACGCCTCTAAATCTCTAAAATCCTACATTGTAATACTTTAGCTTTTGGTTGTTTTAAAGAGACAAAATTCCATTGTATAAGAATTGTAGAGATATATGTGCAAAGCACATGCCCTACTCAGAAAATTTTATATTGAATTAACTGTTGTGATTATCCTCATGCACAGCTAACTGCCCTATAGTTCATATTGACATTTAATATAAATAATGCTCTGCTTGTATTTCTTATAAAATTTCATGTCAGAATATACAAGATCAAAATTCTGCATTTTTGCCACAAACACTTCAATACATTTCAGGGCTTGCTTTTTCTTGATCTTACACAAAATTAGAGGTCTTCCCATGTAATTGAATGGAAGTGGTACAGATTTCTCGATCTGCCTGCCACCAGTAGGAAAAATACTATTTCTTTTCCACATCTGAGCAGTAACTGTAGTAATTAGATGTTTAGATGAAGATTATAAATTTAAGAAAGAAGATAATTAAAATTGAGTGCCTTACAGGTATACTAACTGTATGTCAGTAGTCCATCACAGGTAATGGAACAACAATGCAGCCTATATAATATTGCAGTGATTTGCCACTACAGAATCATCATATTTTCATATTTCTAATTTTTCCCTTTTATATCTAGATGCCATTGTACCTATAGGCAGGGATTTTTGTCTTCTATGTAATCATAATTGGTGGGAGTTAGACATAATTGAATAATCTGTAATATTTTGTGTGATAACCAGCCCTGTAAAGAAAACTGAAATTGTGAGACTGTAAGTCAAATTTTTATTGTTGGAATAATAAAATGAAAATAAACCACTGTTAAAATGTGTACTAATAGCAAGGAATCATAAGGAATATTTCAGAAAACTGACACTTTCTTAGCATCTGTCTTGTTAGGGGCTGCATCCCAGAAGAGGCACGTTAGAGATGCTGTACTGAGTGAAAAAAAACAGCATATGCTACAGCTTTGGATACAGTGGAGATAGGAGTCAGGCAACTGAAAGAACTTACCTTGTAGCTAAGATAACTCAGCAATAGTGTTTCAAAGAGACTTATTAAAGCCACTGAAACCTTAAGTGAAGAGAAGAAAAAAACATGTACATTAATACCATTTTCTAAATAATATGATATAAAAGATCATATTAAAAAGGAAATGCTATGATTTTCCCTGCATCTTCTGAATTCATCTCAGCTAACAGCATTTAGCATGAAACTTAAATAGTATTCTTTTCTGACTAAAGTGTAGCCTGTGACTTGAGTCCCATACGTCTTTTCCAGACACAACATTCCAGAGAGCCTGCAGTGTGGCCTTTCCATGGCTTTTAGGCATTCCAGCAATCAGACAGACCGTTGCTCAAGTTTCAGTTGTCTGTTCATGAAAACTATCAAGATCCTTTCACAAGACAGAGATGGGAAGCAGCAGAAACAAATAACAGAAGCTAGACAATTCTTTACTTCTCTGAAAAGATGTAAAAAAATGTGTAGAAAAACATTTTTCTAACTGTGTATAATTGAGAAATTTTAAAACACATTAATCATTATTGATTTTAATTTTTGAATTCAACTGATTTTAGCATGTCAACCTTCACTTCAATTATATATAGTATATTATATAATATAAAATATTTAAATAGTCAAATATCAAAATTGTAAAAATTTTACTTAAAACTATTATGTGTATTAAATAACCACAAAAATTACTTTCATACTTAGCACAACAAATATTTGGATTTTAATGGATATTATAGGGATAGTCTATCAAGAATATGTACAATAGCAACTGGATCTGAAATAAAATAAGTCTCTGGAATTCTAATTTTGAATTAATGCTCCCTACTAAGAATCTAATGCTCACTAACTCAGAAGAGGCACTATTTGCAAATATAATATCATTACCTAAAATTAAAACTAATACTACAAAGCAGAAAATTGTTTAAGTACGTCACCAAAATATGATGCCAGTTTTCCAAATAAGTAGCAAAGCTTTGTATAAAATTATGTTGTACCTCAAATAAAAAGAATTTTATTTTCAAGTATCGTATATATCCTACTGTGAATGCATTTATATATATGTATATGTATACACAGCCACATGTATAAATTCCTATGTTTATTAAATCCAAATATTAGCTTAAGTCTCTAATCATAACTTAATATGGATAAAGATGTGAAGCAACGCTGAAATCATTCTTCCCCTTCGTCATTTACCAATACAGTAATCCTATAAGCACTTTGCATTCCTTACACAGAAAGGCCAATTACATCTGAGCTTCTCCATTAGGTTTTAATATCACTTGACTGTAGTGCTGTCCATGAGAAAAATGCCCACACTAAGGTGAGCATTTCTAAGGGCTAATGGGATGTGTTTTTTATAATATAGACCTCTAAACATCCGGCCTTCTATATTATGAAGTAACCTTAGCTTTTTAATGGATTTTACATGAAAGCTCAGGAAGTACATGTTAAAAAAATACTAGTCATAAGAAATTATGAAATTTAAACTCTTCACTATTGGAAATATTTACTAGACTACTCAACAGAGCTTGATATTTCTACAAGAAAAGACTCCAAATTCTATAATATTTTGCTACAAATTTTCATACTTTATATATATATATGATAAAGGCATACAATTTAAACTAGTTAGCTGAGATCAGCTTATCTTTCCTTTATGGATTTGTTGTGTTTGTTAATCAAGTAGATTTCTTCAATTTTTCCATATATCATTTAACATCACCAAAATGCTGTAAATCAATATTGCAGGTAGTAAAATTGGCCATTTACTTATTACCTGTAATCCCCATAAAGGCAAACTTCGATTCACCCAAATAATAGGAGACCTGTTCATTGCAACACAAAAACAAATATGGAATTTAAATAAATCAAAAGAAAAAAAAAAAGAAAAAAGAAAAAAACAATTGTACATATCAATGGAAATTACAGCAGTCTTATATTTAAAAAAATTAAGTAGTAAAGATTTAAAATCAGTAGCTATCTACTGAGTATTAGCAATTTTTTTTTCTATTATAGAGTCAATCACTAAATTCACATGGGAGTAACCCAATACCTTGCGACACCAAAATGTTTTATTGGCTTCAGTGGCTGCTAGATCATCTCCCATGATTCTAGGAAGACTAAAGCAGTTTGAGATTTTGATTCTAGAGATGCAGAGGAACCATTATTTGTAGCAGGAAAGAAAAACTTGACAGTTCTTTTGTTTGATTTTTTTTTTTCTATGTAATGGTATAAATGGCATCTACATAATAAGAACAACATATCTTGGAAAAATACCATGTTGTTTTAATATTTACTAAACCCAGTGATACCTGATAGAGTGCTGCTAGAATATGGTACCCTCAGTGACAGTAAATTACCGTTATTTATTGCTAGTCATAATTTTTTTCTAAATAATAAGGGTGTCTATTTTTTGTTTTCAGCAAGATATATAGACATTACGGGAATTCAGAGCTTACAACAGCAAGTCTGTTACATAATCAAGAGGAATAATTAGAATTTTAAAGGCGGTTTTGAATATTAATGAAGTTGAAAGTAACTGATGGGGAGTTATAGAAATGTCACCATGATATCTTAAAATATCACTATTCCAGACAAAGTTGATTTGTCTTCCTCTCCCAGCCTCCCTCACACAATTATGTGGATTTTTTGTTTGCTTTTTTTAATAAGGAACTCACCAATCAATTGTTCCGGGTGTGTAATTTTGATTGTAACAATCCCGGTTTAATTCCTTGCTGATAGTTGTCATCACATCAGCGCAAAGTCCATTTTCATTAGCAAATGCACAGGGGAACGCAATCATAAAAACATACAGGGGAAAGGGCTATTAGTTACACTATTAACTATAAAATTTTATAAAATTCATGCAATAGTTTGAAACACTAGATGATGAATATAAACATTTTTAAAAGTAAAATAGTTTTTTGAATGTAGTTCTGGATGTGTTCTGTATCCATAGAAAAAGGTTACATTTTTTAAGATTTATTTTCAAACATGGTCCAATTTAAAAAAAAAATAACTCAAAGTATACTTTCAAAAGCTGAACCAATAACAGTATATATTGAAGATCTAGAGATACTAGAAGCCAGAACACAAAGCTAAGTTGGGATAGAAAGACTGCATATACTTGTCATACTCTCAACAGAAAAGACTGCATCAAGCTACATTTCGTCTTCTCTTGTGAGGATGTAAGCTGGGTTGCGGTTCCATGCAAAAGTAATTGCAAAAGCAAGAAACTAGTGACCTTGATATAAAAAAAAAATAGAGCTGTTCTGTGCACGTGATGTTATTTTGCCTTGAATTGCTGGTACAAATCCTCCCTTCAAATAGTTATGTAAAGATGTGGAAATTTTTTGCGTAAATTTCCTTGTTCATCCCTGACGCCTTTTCCATGAGTGAAGTGGGACTTCCTACACAATTTTGTGCCCACAGTTATTCCCAGTAATGATTTTGGTCCTCTGTTAATTAACTTGGACTTCAAAGAATGCTTGCTTCCGATATTGAGATCCAGGAGATTTATGTGAGGACATCTGTACAACACAGCAGTGGGCAAACTGGCAAACAAGGTCAGCCAAAAAAGAAAGGGATCTAATAGCTGCATTCTTACAGGCTGTGAATAAGACAAATGCTAAATGGTATGCATTAATAAGGACATTTTACATTTTAAGCTTTGCTGGGTACATCTGGTTTGCCTAAAGGAATAAATGAAAAATACTAACTTGTGCTAAAAGACAGGAAATAAGTCTGTAGTGGGAGTCTATGGTGAAAAGCATTCCTCTCCAAACTGTAATTTTAAGATCAACCATATGATAGTGCTTTATACGGCCACTATGAAACTGCATGGAGTAGTTTCACTCATTAAGCTATGGCATTTTTTTCACAACATTATTTTTTTTCACAATGCGGCACTTGTAAGATTGCTTTATGGCAGTGGTTGGGTATAAAGCCCTCGAGAAGCGTATGTGCAAAACTATTGACAAAATGGGGTACCATTTGGGTACAGGGCTTGTTTGTCTGGGAAGACAAACAGACTTTAAAGTCTGGTTCTTCATGACTACATAGAAAACAATTACGTGAAACCTCTCAGCCAGACAAACTTTATACAGTAACAGAACTGTCTAGTCAATTAATGTTCCACAGCTCAATACAATGGAGTGCTATACAGAAAAAAAAAAAAAAAAAAAAAAAAAAAAAAAAAAAAAAAACCTAATTATTAATTGTGAATTATTAAATGTTTAGAAGGAACAAGGAACAAACATATCAGGGAAGGACTGCAGAATTAAGCAGTCTGCAAAATACAAAAAGATGTGTGCATATGAATACAAAACTATTGAAATACTCTTGCCAGTAGCAGAAGTGCTGTTGTTATAATCAATTCCACATACTCAGTTATACCATTTCTGTCAAATACATTCATTGGAGCTCCTTACAGTTCTTAGAAGCTCTTAGAAGATGATATAAACAGTTTCTTCATGTCTGAAACTCATTAGCCACAAAAAACATCTGAACTATGGGTTTCTTTTCCACGAGAAAATCGCATTACTTTAAATTGGATTCATGAAGTCCAATTATACTTTGTTATGCAATCATGCTTCAAACTGCAATAACAAGTGCATTATTTATTCAAAACCAGAAAGAATATCATTGTTTGAATTTTTGCAATATCCCTTCTCTAGCTACAATTTTTTATCAAACTATACATCTCTTTCAGTGCTTGGATTTGAGATTTATTTTTTTAAGTTGTATTTGTGGAAAACTGTATGCAAATTAATTCAATTGTTCTGTACTGTTACAGGGAGAATCATAAGGGTATACAGGGTATTATAAAGTACTATTCCCTTCTCAATTCCTTAATGTTCAAACATCTCCCTCATTTCATATTATGTCTTTTCAAATCCTGAAATGTTACTGCTACTCACTGTGGAGTGGCAAATAACATCAGCTGTAGAATCCTGCATAGTGTTTTTATAAAAATTCTATTTCTTTTTTCCCAAACTACAAAAAGCAGCAACTTGAATAATACTGTAAGATTTCTCTCTAAAGATCAGATCAACTTTTATCAGTTGCTACATCTTAAAATATCACATTGATAACACATTCTGAAATAACATATTGGGAGAGAACAATTGACCACATTGTTCAATTAGCCACAAGAAAAATCAACAGGAACTTATCCAGATTACATATTGGTTGTTGAGACTTAGTGCCACAGGAAGCCACTGCAATCTTTACAATTTTTCATCAGCATGGTCCCTATTTGATTCCTGTGACCTATTGAAAACATTAAAACTCAGTTTTGGCAAACTCATTTTCAGTGACACAATTTAGGGGGTGTACATATATGCATACATATGTGACAGGCAACTGTGCCCACCAGCTACAGACAAGCAGCAGTTTTTCTCACTGAACTACTCAAATGTCCTGTACTTCTCTTTTTCATATAAAGACAGCATTCTTCATGTAAAATTCATACTCTTTATACAGTAGGGTCCAGTCACACTATCATTAAGTCATTTAAAGGCGCTTTACTGTTAATGATAGGAAGATGCTGTTCACCTCAGCAGCTTAGCATTTGTTTTGTGATTGAAAAGATGGCCAGAAATGAATTAAGATATATTTCACGGTATACAGAATATAACTATTATTAGGAAGCATTAGTGTTTTCTGCTTTTCAGATTCACAGAGGAAAAAATAATTAGTTTTAAATATTTCTTCCTTTATCGTAACTCACTTGTATGGGGCTGCTGAATCATGGCCTGAACCTCTGATTAATAACCTGAGGCAAGCAATGAGTCAGTCACCGGAGCACAGGTGAAGGCAAATCACCTGTGCTGCAGGAAGGGTGGAGCCTGGCTCCACCTCTCCTAGACCCGTTTAAGAGCTGACTGCCAGTGGGGAAGGATCTTTTCTGGAGATCCGCTCCACTGGAGTCTATTTCGTGAGCCCAGGGTAAGATGAGTGTCTTTCTTTTCTTACTCCAATGTAATGATTACATCAGCCAAGCTCCTGGATACACTATACCATCTGTATGTTCATTGATTGTACACTATACCCTCTGTATATCCATTGATTATACACTCGCTATAAAATGCTTGTAAAAAGTTGATGCAAAAGTACTGATATTTTTTGGATGGAACTTGAATTTCAGCAGAATTAACATTTATCATGGTAGGTCTTCTTAATATGATGAGAGAAGTAAAAGGATGCATATTTTAAGGGCTTTAGCTTTGTGATACAAAGGCTAATTTGAGAAGAATCTCTTCTCAAGCAGGAGAAAAGAAAAAGGTTGTCTGGAAAGCTGAAGAAGGCTGTGCGTTAACAAAATTTCAAGTTCCTGACTTGCTGTGGTGTTGTGTCTAAATTTCAGTGATAATTTTTTTTTATATCCGTGCTCTGGTTTTGGAGACTGCTACTTGTTTCCCCTCTACACACTCCCTCTCCTTGAAGAGATACATGCAGAGTCAAAAAATAACGTTTTTTGCAGTTCTTGCTTTTCAAGGGTATTTTTTTTCTGTTCTTTTTTCGGATGTTCTGATTTCTTACAAAAAGTTTTGACAAAAGATTCTCAAATGAATTTTCTGTACTTCCTATTCACACATCCCACTCTCATGTACTGTTGAAGAAAGTCTATTTTCTTTAACTCACTTCTCTTTGGAGTTGATTCTTGAAATCCTATGCATTAGCTTTTCTAGAGCATTATCCTATATAGTTTTAATCAATTTCAATCAATCTTCAGATGTGCAAATTAGAATTCATACTTAGTCCTTTGCCTAACATTGTGTGAAGAGTGCTAGTTCTGACACCTTGAGCTTTTGAGTATTTGTAGCCATGCTTTGTTTCATTCAGTATTTAAGGCTGACAGAAGCAAATCAAGTGAAAGTAGTAAGTTAATTGAAAATGGTGTTTGTTATCACTCAGGATTGATGATGTTCAGTATTTCCACTATATAAATGGAATCGGAGCAAAAGATTGCATAAATTGTAATACTTTTTTCAAAAATTGGTGGTTGATTGTACAACACATTGGAAAAAAGCTGAGTATCCAGTGGCCTATTTGGAATCTGCCAGCTGTGGATATTCAAAAAACTGTGCATTAGAATGATGGAACATCATGAGTTCATAATGTACTTTTGGTCTCCTCCTCTTTTAACTGTTTAGAGAATTCAGAGGGCTAGAAAGCTATCATCAGTATCATCTGTGTGAAGCTCAGTTTCACATATTTGTCTAATTGTGACCAGGATCTAAAATCTTAAGTAAGACAGCTAATATTGCAATATCTGTGGTGCGGTTAAGTCAGAACTATATACAATACTCTTCTTATTTCCAAATTACATTGAAAGGATTTTGCATTTAGGTGTCTGAGAACTACTGCATAGCAACATAAATTTTCTCTGGCAGGAGAGTTAAACTTCTAATAAATTAATACTGATTAGTAGCTGTTCTGCCAGCTGAGGCATCAGAAAAGAAAGAAAAAAAGAAAAAAAAAAAAATAAAGCTGTTATCTAGAGCTATTTCATGTACAAGAGTACAGGAGGAAGAACAGTGATCCTTAACAGCTCTGAACCATCCCAGCTGATGTGGAAGCTAATTCTGCATAGCTCCTGTCTGAAGCTTTATAACCACGAAATACAGAATCCTTGTGTGGTAGATTTATTCTCTGGGAAGCCATTCATAGTTCCCACCAAAATATTGTTCCTTATTCATTTCTCCATAAAATTAATTTATATATGTATAACAATGCTTTCAGAGGACAAGTAACAAAACAAATATTACCATCCGTGTCCTTGTGTAGGGTCGTCCAGAAGCACACGAATTATGTATAAGAAACAGCTTAATAGCTTAAGTGAAAAATTGAATAACCGTATTCTCAGACCTATTTTAAAAGGAACAGAAAGAAATTTAGGCTGTTTATAGTTTCATTCACTTTTAAGGTAAAACTAAAAGGAACTAAAATAGCCATGATACAACAGAGCAAAGATCTATCCAGCCTGTACCTGACATTGCCCTTTGGCAGAAGAATATATGAATATGCTTGTCAGATGCACAGAAAATACACTTTTCCAACTTCCAGAAATCTCTGGGTTAAGATTTGATCCCTTTTAAAGTGGAGATCTAGACAGTTGTTTTGCTTGAAAGCTATTCTTTACCATCCGTTGTTCCTTGGATCTTTTGTAGTTTTACAAATTTCTTCTCAAAAGGAGAACCAGAATGACATACAGTATTTGAGATGCAAGATACAGTAGCATGAGGAAGACATACTTTCAACCGCAGAGGCTATCCAGTGGCAATTATTTAAATATTAATATCTGGCAGTCTTCATGTAGTAGTTTCTCATACAGAATACATTAATACTATCCTAACATAAAATATTAAACTGTAGATATTTAATGTTGAAGCTGCATAATTAGGAATCCAGAAATCAGGATATCTGAAAGTCATGCTGAATGCACAACTTTAACTGATTCAACAGCTTCTTCTATGGACCATACGAATACCGAAATGTTCTATATAATAGATCTGAAATACTAAATACTATCACAGAATATTACGGTATGTCTTGCAAACCATAGGTTTACTGCAGAGAGACAGGATTCCTCCACAGGAACCCAGGTGGACAGTTGGTTCTGTCACACAGGCATTTAATTCGGTGCTAATAGGAGCCATTGAATACTACAACAAAACTTAATTGTATTTTAATGAAGCTTTGGAGTCATTGGAGGATTAGCCTTTCAGTCAGTCTTGTTATTAGTCTTAAAATTAATGAGGGAAGGCAACCTTAAGCACTATTTTTTTTTTTTTCAGTCGTGTGAACCAGGAGTCCAATTATGTAGAGCTGAGAGGCCTTCTGTCCAAAGCAGAACATTAATGACTGGGTCTCACGAGGATCTGATTTCCTTTGCACTGAGTACATTTTATTTTTGAACTACAAATATGGTATCATACCTGCTAAACTCAATATAACTATTTCTGTGATTTGGGAATGACAATCTCATCAAGCATAATCAAATTTGTGTGCAAACATGTCCTATGAAGCTGTAGTTATCGCACAAGAACTAGGTGAACTTCTACAGCATTTCATCGTCTGTAAGCTAAGGGTTAAAGTCCTGTGCTTAGGTCTTGGCCATGAGAAGTCCCACAGCTGATAATGTGTGTTGCTATGCTATTATTTGAACAAAAAGTATTTTTTCATCTATACTATAATCTTGTACATTTTGGAACTGTAGGTGAAGAAGATACAAATTCTTTGTCTATGCTAATGATTTTATGGAAGAGTTCTGAATAGTTACTGTAACAATCAAGTCAAAAAAAAAAAAAAAAAAGAGCAAATAACCTGAACAAAAGAAGGACAAAAAAGCACACAGATTTCTTTTCCCTATCCATTTTGTGTTATCATAAGTTCATCATTTGTTTCTTCTGTTCCTTAACTTTGTAAATGTTTATCTTGATGTTAAATGCTTCTTTTTTGTATTGATAATGGGCCAACTTCTAATAATCATTTGAATTTATTGTTGTCCTAAATTCCAAAAGAAAACAGTGCTTTTATGATTTCAAAAACAAATCAGTACATGGCACTCATGCTCCTGGCTGCCACCTTAAATCTTAATTCTTAAGTCTTGGTCTTGAAAGATTGAAAACTGTTTATAATGAAAATTCTCCAGATCTCTTCCATGCTGTACTTGAAAGTGCTTCAGGTTCTGGGTATCCCAACTGGGCTGTTTCCCATAGATTGAAGCATGGTTTTAACTCCTTATAGGCGTTTGTGGAAGGTCTCTAGGCATGACAGAGAGCATATATGGTAGTCTGGGTTACATGGACAGAGCAGACAGTAGGATCTGTCTATGATACGAGACTGGTTCAGGCATTACAAAAGTAAGGTAAACAGACTTCAGGTGTATCTTCTGCTTCAGCTTCTGCATATGCCCTGACAGAGGAAGTGCGTTTGGTCACTCCTGCTAGAGATGTAATAATTCATGTAAGTAAATATTTGCTGGTCAAAATTTTCTGTAGCCTCATAGTTAGGGATGTCATCTATGAGCTGGAAGAAACACATTTGTTCCACTGTTACGGAGATCTAAGATTTCACATTGGAGGAGGAGGTAGTCACCAGAAGGCTGGAATTTAAAATAGTTTTTCATTTATTACTTTCTTACAAAGAAGGTATTTCATACTTCTGTTTGCTGGTTGACTATTTTGGTCCTGTACTTTATATAAACTGCTTGGTTTAATTTTTTTCCTTTTTTTCCATTCACAGATTGTTCAAATAGCAGAGTCATTTACACAAATTATCTCAGCTTTGATATTGATGACTGAAACTTGTATTCAGCTATATCAATCATATACTGTTATGAATAGTTTAATGAGATTATAATTCTACCTTGTCCTTGTAAGCATAATGTGCATAATGTTACATGCGTTGTCTTCTTCAAAAGAAGAAAATGGCAATAACAGTTTCAAATCTGTTTGTTTTCTGAAGTAAACGTAACTATATAAAACTGAGAAGGAAACATTAACATTTGAACAGGTATCTTCTATCTTTTTGACAGCAGTTTTAAGTATAAAGTAATAGAATACCTGATACGGTATAATGCAATTCTTTTTTTATTATTACTTTTTCTTATAACTTCTTGGCACTACCACTACAAGCATCTTCAGAGATAATTCTCCAATCTAGAAATCTGATCTACATCAGAACAGGGGTGATAGGGACAACAGCTGAAGATTTTACTATCGCCTTCCATTTTTATTTCCTAATAAATCTCCAACACTGCTGGCTTTTAGCAAAGTTATCTCAGTAGCAATTGGCTTTAGGAGTTAAATCAAAATATGCTGTTAATAATTCATATCCTGATGACAGTTATCTGTTTTATACTGTCTCCATTGAATTGAAAATTCACTTATTTTTTCCTTTGAGACTTATTTTAAGCTGTGTGTGATCTTGGCAAGTACAAGCAAGTCATAAAAATTATTTTACTTATTGTAGCTGGCTGACACCTTTTTTAAATGTCTTTTGTGTACTGTTTTAATTTTATTATAAACTTGTTTACAGAAGGTTGAGTGGTAGCTAAGCTGAAATCAGATGTGGATGGCCTTATTTTACTAGCTCATAAAAATGTGTTTGGAACTGGAATAATGAATGAGGCAATTGATATTTCATGCCTGTTCCTGGTCTAATTAGATTGGTATCCTATCAAAAAAAAATCATATAAATTCTGGACTAATAGCACTGGAGCATGAGATATTACTTCTCACTCTGTTCTAAACTTACTTGTGAAGTCTTGGACTCATGAAAACTTTGCAGAACATCTGTAATTTGATATAATACTGTCTGAAAACTTGAGAAAATAATTCAGTAGAATCAGTAATGACAGGAAATAGATACACAGTATGTGAAGGAGGGTTTTCAGTGTTCTTGTTGAAACCTAAGATCTAAAGGGCCAAATCTTTTTTCATCAGTTCCCTATACCTAACATAATCCCCAGGAGGATCAGTCAACAGTTGCCTTTCACTCCTTATTTCAAATAAAATTCTATAACCTACAGCCTTTTCCTTAACCTCATTTTCCTAACGGAACAGAGATGTCATATTATAGTAACTTAGGACAATTCTCTTAATATAGTTAGCCAGAAGTTAAGTGTTGGCAAAGTAATGGCCATGAGTTCATACCGGTTAACTACCTTCAGGTTTTATTTTTGTGCTACTTATGATAAATATATTTGTTTTTAAATGTATGGTCTTTAGTTCTTCCATTAAAATATGATTTGTAAAGAGGTTTTTGTTTTCATTTTTTAAGATCTAGGTAGGGGAAAAAAATTCCTACCTTTATCTCAAGTATGTATTCATAACATTCCTATCATATCTGTGAGAAGAGGTTAATAACGAGTTTAGTCTCATAAAAATCTGTTTTGTGGACTAGTTCAGGGAATTAAAAAAAAAAAAATAAAAAGGTATTTACTGCTTACAGCTTTGCAGATTGTTTTTCTAGCCAGGGGTAATACTCTTTTCTAGTTCAGTAGTTCAGTATGCTTTTCTGTCTTATCTCTTACTCCACTATACACTACATGAACCCTCTTGGATCAGCTTCCTGGATGTGTGTAAACACAAATGTCTTAGTTTCTCCACATAATTGTCTTCTGTGATGGCTTATGAGTTTAAACGCAAGTGTCAATGAAAATACACTGCTAAATTGGAACATAAAGTTACTGTATTCATGAAGACTGAGAATTTGTTACAAGTGCTCTACCAGTTTCCTTACCGAATCACTCTTTTTTAGTTTTTGTACAAAGTTTGATGCTTAGTTAGGAGTATTCAATAAAATTAAACAGTACTGCGAAAGCACCTATTTTTTTTGTTTTTGTTTTTATACTCAAACATCTTTGAGGTGTTTTGCTTTTTGGAAATAAGGTCAAGCAACAATCATTGATAAAGTTGACATTACCATGATGATCAAGCTCATTACCATAAAACAAGGAAATATTTTTTTAATTTTAAATACTTTTTGAGTATTATAGAAATAATGTAAAACTGAATCCTATGTAGCAAAAAAAAAAAAACTGCTGAGAAGAAAGTTAATAACTTTGCTGTTGCCATTAATGGGATTAGATTCTAACCAAAGTATTACTATATTGCTTAATAGAAATTAATCCAACTGCTTACTTGATCTTTGGTTTTTGATGAAGAAGAGTTTTAGTCTCTCTTTAAATGTATTTTCATTCATATAGAATTCGACTTGCACCCTGAAATATAAAAAGAAGGATTAGAAATGAATAAGGAAGACAATAATTATCATTTTTTCAAAATAACTTTCCCTTATCTGTTCTTTCTGTATGAGCAGTCGAACTTTTAATATTCAGCCAGAGGCTCACCCAGATTTGAATGACTTAACATTAAAAAAAAATGGAGTTAGATACATATATAATTTATCCCCTTTACATCCAGATCATTTTCATAATACTTGAACACTCTGCACTGGAAAAATTGGAAGCCTCTATGTTTTTAAATTTTCACTGCAAGATTACTTTCATGTCTGCATATTTGTAAGGAAGATTTCATTGATGTTCAGGTTAAATCTTCCACCTCCATTTAACTATTTCTGTAAAGTTGGCATTGTGATTTTATTTTTCTATCTTACTGGTGTATTTGTTAAGCACTCACGTCCGAGTGTTCACCTTTAATCAAATACTCTCACCCTAAACAAACCACTCTCTGAACCCCATTTTTTTTTGTCACAGTAAAATACTGAGACGTGAGAGCAAAATTATATTGCCATCATCCAACGTTGTACAGAAAACAGCTCCCCTTGCTATTTATGCTACTAAAACAACAGTGACTTTTCCTCTCTTCCTCACAATTTGCCCAGACCTCTTTCATATTTCTATCCCTCAGTTTATCCTGAGCACAACTCTTGCAACAGTGGTCAAACTACAAGGGAAAAGAATAGCATTGTGGAGTACGCTAATCATACAGAAAAACTTAAGCAATTCTGGAGTTGCACTGCCTATCCTAACATAAATGCAGCACTAGCTCCACCTTCACAGAAGTCCTTGCTACATTCAACTAATTGAACTTCTCTCACCAATCTTAATTATCCAGTAATTAATCCTCATTCACTTTACCCCAGCACTATTTTCTGTTCCTTTTTGAGAACACAGTACTTGGTTTGGGAACCACCATACTACTTCTAAAGGGACAGCATGAAAGTGAATAGGGAATTAAACTGCTACCTGTTCAAAGAGTGGTAGAAGTATTCTGTAGCTTAGAGGATTTTAAAATTCTGTGCAATGAAATGTTTGAAGTTAAGAGTAAATCCTATCATACACTAGCTTTCCTGCCCTACCTGGCTCTACTTCTTTTGAGATAAGATCTTTAAACATTTTGTAATAAAGGGAAGGAATGCATCTGTCTTTTTCTTTTTAAATTAAGAGTAGCCACAAGTGCATATTTAGTAGAGTTTGAGCTCATAGGGATGCTCAGAAATTTCCACCAACCTAGAAGAAAAGCCTATCAATTAAGAGCCTAATTTTGAGCTTTGATTGAGGTTAAACACAGAGTGAGTGTTACGCTGTTCAAGACAGCTGGAGGTATTGGCATTAGCAGAAGTATAGCTTAAATAATTGGTAATTAAGGAAAGTCAAGGAAACATGTCCAGTAGTTAATTACAAGGTGAGAAGGTTTGTGAGGGCCTGAGTTTTGCTTCAGTTCTTTTCACAGAATCACAGAATTGTAGGCATTGGAAGGGACCTATTAGGGCTGTAGAGTGCTACCCCCCTGATAAAGCAGGTTCCCTATAGTAGGTTGCCTAGGAAGACGTCCAGATGGATCTTAAATATCTCTGGAGAAGGAGACTCCACAGCCTCTCTGTGCAGCCAATTCCAGTGCTTTGTCACTCAAACAGTAAAGAAGTTGTTCCTTGTGTTTGCATGGAACACTTCCCAAGGTATTTACTGTCATTGCATTAGTGACAGCTTTAGAGGGAAACATTTCTTACATTTTGGCAGCTGCAACATGATAAATATATATACGTCATTTTCAAGGATATATTTCAGTAGGTAAACAAAGTGGCATAAGTCACTGAAGTGAGGGATGTTATTTAAAAGGAGCAAGTACAGTATTGGTGATCTTTTTTTACATGTTTTAAACTAATCCTAGATTTTAGGTAAGAAAATTACAGTCATCACTTACAATGAAAGAACAACATGTTAACAGAAAGCTGTGAATTAATGATACTGAGGAAAGAGGAGGTG
Organism: Meleagris gallopavo; assembly: GCF_905368555.1. Taxonomy (NCBI): domain Eukaryota; kingdom Metazoa; phylum Chordata; class Aves; order Galliformes; family Phasianidae; genus Meleagris; species Meleagris gallopavo. The sequence goes on from NC_139413.1 coordinate 7,881,861, forward strand.
GGAGCTAATCAGACTCCTATCACTGCTGCTAAGGACTGCTCTGATAGCCCTCTAGCAGCTGTCTGCTTCTGCCTCGCTGCCCTTAGCAACCAGTGCTCACAGCAGACTGGAATTCCACACTGCAGTCGTTTCCATGGCAAAATGTATTACAAATGCTGCTAACACCACTCCTATGGCTCAATTCTTCCTTCTTCCTCTGATTATTTTTGAAATTCACTAAAAACTATACTAGCCTTCTACATCTGCAGGAGATGCATTATCACACACGTGATCACCATACAATTCCATCATACCCTGGCTACTGGACAGAGAATAGCTCGCTTATTTAGTTTCTTATTTAATAAGAATAGCACAACTAACTGAAATGATTTACTTCACTTGAAAACGTAATGCTGGCTTTAGCATGTGCAGGTGGTTGGTTTTCTAAAGCTTCTGTTTAAAATTATATACTCTTAATAGTGGTTTTCTCTATTTGAAAATCAGGGAATGGTGATGTCAGTAGAATCTTTCAATCACATCTTAGAGTACCTAAAGTACAATTATATATTATACTCTGTTAATCCAGTCAAGATGTAATTTGAGTAGTACATTTTAATATAATATAAAATATAGTCACAAAAATACATCAAGGACACTAATGCAAATTCTTCTTTCTCAAGACTGTAAATCATTGGAACCAGTTCCTTAACTATGACTGCATTTTTGTCACTGCTATTTATATATGCAACTCTAACTCCTTAGTCATGTTTTACTGTAGTTACATTATCACTTTGCATCTTCAATTTTACATTTTTTCTCTTTTGTGTCAGAGAGTAGTAGCTGTGGCAGAAATAATTCCTGCAAAAATGAAAGTATGATTGGGATTTCTCACTATGTGCAAGCTAAGAGAAGAAAATTTTTATGTTCACTTTTTCCTGTTATTAGAATCAGGTTGGTCCAAGTGGAACCAAATTGAAGGAAACTATATCTATTAACTTAATCTGTTTTTATGGGAAGGGAAATTTCATGTTGTCTTTCCTGCAAGAAGCAGCTTGTCCTTTTTAATTGGGATTTTCAAATCCAATATGTGAAATTGTGTTAGATTTCAAAATTTAAATTTTATCAAATATGGTGTAGATAGCTGCTTCAAAATGAAGTCATTACAGTGCAAAACGGATTTTTTTTAATTCAGCTTTTAGAAAAAGTCTCATGTATTTTATGATGACTGTCTTGGGTAGATGCCCTCCTTTATGAAGTCTTTCAAGTTCAGACATAGTACTCTGATTTGTTTAGAGCTTCTCAGAGAATTCATCCTATTAACACAGTGTACTTTCTGGGCAAAAAAGTTAGCAAAAGTTAGATGGCAGATGCTTCTACAACTACAGCAATCTATTCATTCAATCTGAGGATACAGAGTCATGAAGCTTGCCTGGGTAAACAACATATGTTGCATGAAGGAATTAGAAATTATTGTTCTTAGAGTATTTTCTACTTTACTATTATAGTATTTTACTGCTAACTATTGAAAATAGAGAGTTTGAAGCTATTTCTCACTGCTTACAAAACTTCTGACTGCATAACATTTCCAATGAATTGCTACCTCAGTAAGATTGTCTCTTCTCATTTTCTCTCTCAAAATAAATAAATAGAGAGATAGATAAGTAAATAAAATCTTAGCAAGTACACTAAGTAGCTACATTTGTATCTACGACTCAGGCTCTATCATAAGCACCACCCCTGGCCATGCAGTGTGTTTCAAGAGTTGTTTATAGCCTTACATCTCTTCACATTCTTGCTCCTACTTCTTTGGTCCTCTGAGATCTCTCTTCTTCTTCGTGCTCAGTTGACAGTTTACATCTCATTCCAGTTCCTCCTCCTCTCTATTCCTCTATTCAAATTTTAATTTTTTTCTTATTTCTTAATGTATTGTCCTATACTCCAGTCCCTTGCAGAGTTCACCTTGTCCTGCCTTCCTTTACACTAGAGAAATTCATTTTTTTTTACATCTGAAAACATGGCTTCTTTCCTTTGCTGTAATTCTCTACATCGACCTTTGCTTTCAATATACCTTTCTTCTTTACACATTCATCACCTGGAAATGTAACTAAGAACTCTGTTTTCCTTCCTCCTAGACCTTTTCTGCTTTCCTTTGGAAACTACTTTTGGTGAAAGTGTCTCATTCTCTTATTTTTACTTCAGCTCTTTCTTCTGCAGAAGTAATTCATTCTCTCCCATAGCACCTGTCTTAGTTTCAGCTGAGACAGAATTGTTTGCTTCAGAGTGTCTGGTATGATACTGTTTTGATTCCAGGAGAAAAACGATGTTGATAATGCAGAGATATTTATAGTAGCCTGCTAAGAAGTGTTGTACAGAACCAAGGCCATTCACAGTGAAGGGCCGAAGGAGCTGAGAGGGAATAGAATTAGATGATTTAAACTGGGCAAAGGGATTTTCCATACCATATGACGTGAAGCAGAAGGAGTTTTGAGGGGGTGGAAATTCATCTCCTCTGCTGCTGGGAGGCAAGCTGGGCATTGACTGGGGGATGGTGTGTAATTGTCTGTGCATCTCGTTACATACATTCGTATATGCACATTTGTCATAATTGTTACCCTTTTTCCTTTCTCTATCTTAGTAAATAGTTTTATTTCAACCCACAAGTTCTACTGTTTTTCCTGATTCCCTTCTCCATCACACTGAGAATGGGGAGTGAGCAAACAACTGTGTGGAGATCAGCCACCTGCTGGGTTAAACCACAGCACCACCACTTCTAACTCTAACCACAGACATAATAGACCTTCTCTCCAGGTTTCCTTCTATGTCATTGTCAACAATGACATTGTGACCAGGTGTCATTAATTTAGTGTTACTTCTGACAATGTTTTCATTATCCATCTCCTCTTGTCATCATATTGTTTAGGTTAACAATAAATCTCAAAGTCATTCCTCTGCTTCTTAGTATACAAAAGCTTCAGCTGTGCCATGGGTATCTCTGTACCTCATTGAAATGTTATCATTTCATAACCTTAAGAGATCTCAATCTTTTGAGATGTTGGTCTTCCTTCTCCTCATGGATTATTTCATCAATTTTCAGCCTGCTTCCAGTGTTGCACATAGAGACAGCCCACAGATATTATAAACTTTGCAGAACTGTATAAGTGCCTACAGGTCTATTGGTGATACATAGCCCCTGAAAGACATTTTTTTTTTCAGGCCAATCAGAAACATAATGGCAAGCAGATAATATAACAATTTGAATGTTGTATGTTCAAAATAGGTGATGGCAGTGAGGGAGTTATAATATTGCTACTCCAACACTTAACATATGATGTTATTTTACAGCAGGCTTTATTCTGATAAGTTTGGATGCAGTTTTCATGCTCTCAATTTAACACATTTTTCTTACAGAGCTAGCAGTTAAGCACTATGAGGGACGCTGTCATGAATATTACTTAGACAGTGAAAGAAACAGGCATTCAGATAAAGAGGAGCCTTAACTTCTCCTAGTAGATTTTGTCATCTCAAGATGTAAGAATCTCAGACTCATTGCTCTCTTTAGATATGGCCACCTCTCTTATATACGAGAAACCAAGTCGTCTTTGTTGGCATAGCAGCTTTTTTTTTCCTTTATGGTTTTTGTTTCTGTAGCGGCCCAAGATTTAAAACACCAGAAGGCACTATGTTCGAAGCTGTCGTTTGCTAATATTAAGTCCAAAGTCCCTTCACTTTTTAAGAAAATGCTGAACAAACATTCTTCTTAAATTTGGTCCCTTGAAAGTTTAAAGTTAGCTTGTGAGTACCAGTGACATTCAAATCACAAATCACTTAAATTCCACTTCTTATCTGTAACAAAGACTCATCTGACTAATCTGTTACTGCTCTTCTTCAAGTTATGTTTTTCTTTCTTATCACACAAAACTGCATCTTTTCTAAAGCAGCAAGTAGGACAAAGCTGAGAACTGTTAGCACACGGTATCCTTGAAGACGAGATCATTTATCTTGGCTTTATTTTTACTTAAAAAGCAGGAAATTAAGGTTTAGCTATTTGAAAGTGGAGCAACAAGGAGAAGATAAAAAGAACAGATGGATATGTGAAGAAAAAAAAAAAAGAATCCAAAAAAAGGAACAAAAAGCTTGTGGGTGAATCCCAATCTGTCATTTTTAAGGCATCACATGACCAAGTGTAAAACATAATTTTAAATGTGACTTAGTAATGTGGTATCAGAAATCGATTGCCAGTTACCTATGCCAGACCCAGCGCCCAGTACCATCAGTGAAAAGATTCTCCCCACTTACAGTTGAGTAAAATAACCAAATGTAAAATAATCATACTGGACTTCCCTTATTGCTTCATGTATTTCATTAATATTTTTCCCCAAAAATGAAAGGCATTTTCTTCCCACTTTATTTGTACAAAATACTCCGTGCAAGTCTGGAGATACGTGTGAGTTTCAGAAGAACGTATTTATTGATTCTTCTCTAATAGAACTCCACAGCTCTTTATTGTTGACATCTGTCTTTCTTATTACTTCTGTGACTTTTCTGCTTTTGATATATATATTTTTTTATTATTATTATTATTATTATTAATTATTATTTTTTTAAACTACACTACATTAGACCTGCCTGCTGATTTTCCATTAAACCAGTAGCATTTTCAGGAAAAATGGATAGTATGTCAAGTCAGAAAAACAAACATTGAAGGTCTTCCTCTAAATGAAATGCTGGGGCTCAGTAAGTTAACCTACTTTTTTTATATAAGGCGTGGTACGCTATACAGAAGTGTTAGCTGTACTCCCCAAAAGGAAATATAACACCATGAGAAAAAATTGTCTTAAACTACCTACAGCAGTTGATGTTCATAGCAGAGCTTACATGATCTTTGTATTTTGTCTTACTCTCTGATTAACATTCCTTTACAAGAGAAGTTTCAGAAAATGAATTCTGAATTTTAAGGCAGAAACATCAGCATGTCATGTCAAAATCACAAGTTCCTGTTTTTCTTCTGAAAATTGTTTTGTTCAAGAAGGTAATTGTGCTTTAGATTAAGCAGAAAATCTAATGAATTTTTCCAAGCAAAATGCATTCATCAAGCTGAACAACAGTTTTTTTCGGTTTCATTTTTGGCTTTGTTTGGGCTTTCGGACCCAATTATAAAAAAAACTTCTGACATTTTGTTTTTGTACCCTTAAAGTTATTCCCTGCATAAAACTACAGTTACTGTGCAAGAGATTAAGCTGTCTTTTTTATCACATTGCCTTAGTAGGAAGTGATCTGTATTCTGTGTCCAACCTTTTGGGAGCTATGTTCTTCTCATACTTCTTTGCCCTAGCTTGGTTGTCTTAATTGCTTCCTAGATAACTGCAAGGAGATGATAATGAGTCTTAGCTGGTTAACAGCTTCCCACTGAGCCCTAAAGTAAAAACAGCATAAATAAGACCATCTTCACTGAAAATGCATAAGAAAGCCTTATGAGAAGCATCTGATAAACTGCAAGTCTCTGCAGTTTCAGAAAACAACACTGCATTTATCCTTCAAATGTGGAAATCTTCTGATTTCCCTTTTAAGTGTTAGGCTAAAAGTGAGTATATTTTGCACTTAAGATCCTACTTTTTTTTTTTTAGTTGGATACCAAATAGATGTCTCTAATCAATCTGAACTGTCTGATGCCTTTCTGACCTGATCTTTCTTTTTTTCCTCTCCTAAAATTGCTTCCTTCAAGATGAAAACTAGGCATAACTAAATTGCTTTATTTCTCATAAAATGACCATACTAATGATAATTGGAGGAGAAATGAAGCATGAAATATAGCATATTTCTTTAAAACAAATAGAAATCTGAGATGCAGATAACTAACCATAGGAAAAAAGCATTTGAATACATTGAAGATGCTTTTATATCCGCATAGATGGAGATTAATATTTTTAATGAACAATAGAAAAAACTTTGCAGATAAAACTCATTCCAGTCAGTGAAAGTTTGGCGCACACTTTGTAATTCACAATCGCTTATGCTGCAGGCACAATCCAGGCATAAACTATATTTTCGGATAACAGAGGAGTTCACTGTCAGATAGGTCATGGAAAACTAAACACTGAAATGGTTGAGATAATATAACCTTCAAATATTGAAATCTTTACCAAAATTAAACTGGTACTAATTTTAACCTCAAGTGACATTACATGTAGACTATAAATCACACTCATAGAATGGCGTGTGTTGAAAGCTCCAGTCCCTCCACCACAGACAGGTCCACCAACTTCCACATTTTATACTAGACCAGGCTGCCCAGGGCCCCATCCAATCTGGGCTTGAACACCTCCAGGGATGGGGCATCATCCACAACTTCTCTGGGCAGCCTGTTCCAGCACCTCACCACTCTCAGAGTAAAGAACTTTCCCCTGATATCCAACCTAAATCTTCCCTCCTTCAACTTAAAACCATTTCCCCTTGTCCTGCTATTGTCTACCCCCTCCTGTATATAGGCTCCCTTTACGTCTGAAAGGCTGCGACGAGGTCATCCCACAGCCTTCCCTTCTGCAGGCTGAAGATGTATGCACACTTGTGTATTCCTGTGATATATACACATTAGATTCCTTGATTGTTAACTCCTTGCATGTTTGCCTCAGGGGAGGGAAAAAAAAAAAAAATGTAGGGGAAAATAAAAGTAGAACGTTTCTTTGGTTTCTTCATCTTGGGAAATGGGAAAGGAGAAAAGTGCTCCATTTCACTTTGTTACCACCATTGCCACTTACTCTTCTTTCATCCCTAATCCCTGCAGTTCTCTCTTGCCACCCCCAGCTGTCAACACAGTTTGATTTATCACCTCCTAATCCTCTCCAAAAAAGGCTGAGTGTGGAGTAAGTGCCAGTGCTGCTCTCCAGGGCATTGAGTAGTAGACTCATTCACAAGAGTTTATACAGCACAAGGAAGATAGGGTGAATTTTATGCGAAGTGGAAAGTGAATTCATGTGTACATCTATGTAATGATGTAACATAAATAACAGGTAGGGCTGCTGAGCTAAGATAGTTATGTTCAGAAAAATGACATTTATTTAACAGATGCTATATAGTGCAATTGAATTTAAGTGTGACAGTCTAAACTGCTATTGCAATAGTAATCTGCAAAGGCCAAATGACAGGGCTGAGATTTCTCCAATTGTGAATTTAAGAAAAAAGAGAGAGAAACAATTGTTACATAGAAGACACAGACTACAATTAACACCAGAGAAAACTGTGGCTAATAGAAGCAGATGCTCAGGACTGTAATGTGGTTGATAGTTTGAGCCTCACATTATGTAAAGTAGCTGAGGAAACAGAGTAGGACCTTAATTCCCTTATTTCTGTAATTTGTAGAGCAGGGATTAGCAGCTCTGAAAGGGAAGAGTCTCAAGCATTGGCCTTTGTACTACGTATGTTGATGTACTACAGCCAGTTTGCTACAAAGAAAGGGCTGCTGACAGAGGCCTGACAGTGCAGAGCTGTCTGGGGGATGAGGGTATGCTTGGACTGCACATCCAAGTCTACTAGTATCAGTTCCAGCTATCTGAATCTGAAACCAGACAAGTGTATTCATAAATGAAAAATACATACATGTTTGCAGTTCAGGGTAACTCACAGAATCATTTAAAAAAACTGTGGCTTGTTTCAATGACTATATTGAACAAAATGGAGAGAATATAGAAATATATGTGAGAATGGGGTAAGTTCACTGAGGGAAGAATCAAGAAAGAGATCTACCGGAATGATCTTAGAACAAGACTCAGTGTGTTAACTTGCTCTGTTCTTATGCCTTTTCTCTTATCATTTACTACTCTCTGCTAAATAACTGACCAATCACACCAGTTTAATCTGCTATTAACAAACTAGGTAGTCTTTAATTTTAAAAGACAACTAGCTGAGCAGAGCCAAATATGACCAGTGTAAGATTAATATTATGAGAAATTGTATCTCTTGTTAATAGGGTTAAAAGCTCATAATGTTCAACGTCGGCTGCATGAATTCATAGCCAACTGAAACAACAGTATAATCTGCTAGCTTGCTAAAATAAAGCATGATATAGCTACCTATTCAAGTTTGTAGGGTTCTTAAAATCAAAATGGATTATTTTACATTCATAGTTACAACTGTGAAAGAAGTGCAAGTAAGAGGATGTATAACTATGGTATTCCCAGGAGAAGAGTTTTATGGGTTATCTTTTTTGCATTAAGTTAGTACTGGAGTAGTAATAGCTACCCACAGCGAAGAGCTGAACCCTCCCATCCTACTCTATCTACACAAATACATAGCTACTACATGAAGGCTGCTAAGCCACTGTGCTGTCTGGAGGGAAGCAGCTTTCTAGTTACGACTGTAAACTTGCTTTTTTCCTTCAGTAGTTCTATTTTCATCTTTGTCTTCAAACGCTATAAGTGCTTCTTAAGTATCGGTCTTTTGCATGCCTTCAGGATTAGGAGGTAGTTCAGTATGCTGAACTCTTCATTGTTTGATCTATATTTGATCAGGACACTCTAGTCCTGTGTTCCATCTACTTGCTGCAAATTGCTTGACTTCTGACGCATTCCTCTTGAAATGGGAGTCATACGCTCTTCTGTTTCCCTAAAGGGCTTTTCTACAATGGTTTGTCCTAGATTCAAGGTCTCTGGATTTCATACCAATATAATTAATAATAAAAATACAAGGCAAATGTATATGAAATTTCAAAAGCAGATTTTTATATATCCCAGTGCTTTCCTTTATTTTCTTATTCTTCTCTTTATGAATTCCTAAGAATGCTTTGTTTTAAAAAAAAAATAATATATATATATATATAATATATATACACACAATAGTCACAAAGATGCTATTATATACTATAATTACTCAAGTTGGAGAAAGTTTTACTATCTTTAAAAAAAAAAACGGGATAATTCTCAGCTTGGAGTGATTTTAGTTTCTTTAGAATTGCATAAGCCACATCCACAATGGTAGATAACAAATTGTCTGTAACCAGAAAACTGGAATTGTAACCAGGCATAAAGTTGTAACCACAACGTTAGAGTGAAAAGTAAAGATTAAAAAATGGCAACTAAATAAAATCATGGCAAAAAGCTAACAAAACAAGAACAAAAATGTTTACAGCATATGTTAGGATTGATAAAAATACAAGTACCAGTTAGAATGTTGATGGGAGATGAAAAAGAACAAATGGCATCCATGCCAAGACCTTCAAGTTGGATTTAGGCTAGGAACAATCTAAGAGCAGAGCAAATGACAGATATAAATAGAATATGAGCTGTAGCACTCTGCTCCATTATGAGATAATTGGAAGAGATAGATAAGGGGGAAGTCTGAAGTGAACATCATGTACTTAATTTTTTATAAGTCATTTAGAAAGGTTCTATGGAGACTGATGCTGCAAGTAAAAATAATAATAATAATATATATAAGAAAAAGTAAGCAACCCAAAAAGGTTGCTGTAATACAAAGTGAGATCCTGTCCTCACAGAAGACATTTCTTTCAGGAGATGTACAATAGAATGTACAAAAGAATGTACAATAGCAATGCCATTATGGCCAAAGAAGCATAGAAATATACCATCATTTTTATTTTTTTAATAATTTTTTTTTTAATACAAGTAGATTAGGTTGAAAATCAAAGATGAAAGAAAAAACTGAGTAGGAACATGCAGTCCTTTGTCATAAAAGAATATGTATTCTACCTGTAGCTAGAACTGAGAGAATCCTAATAGAATAAGCCAGGTAACTTCTTACAGATGTACAAAAGCAGAGGATTTTTGCACTTATAAAGCAGAAACAGCCTAACCAAGATAGAATTAATCATCATTGGCCTTGAACCCAGATAATAAACACACTAAAGTAATCAGTAATGCTGAATAAGTATTTCAACACTTATGCACACAGTCAGTTGCAATGCAAAGAAATAATACATCCGTATATTTCAATTTTCTTTGTGTGGTGTGACATGGTATTTTATAGACAGAAGTGTGTTCATCAGCATTAGTTGACAAGAGTGATTGCTGTACATGTGGCCACAGAAGTGATAAAAGTGTTTAGTAGTCTAACCGGATAGACACAAACTTCAGGTGTAGAGTGAGCCACTTTGGCTCTGAGGAGGGAAAACAGTAGAAACAGGCTGTCAGAATATTGCATATTCCTATACATATATACATACGTGTACCAGGTACTCAGATAAATGAAGCTGCACAACACGAAGTTGCTAATGATTTACTCTTATTCTTCTGTTTTCTATTATGGTTTTTCTATTGCTTCAGTTGCAACCTAACACGCAAGTGATAATTTTAAACACATTTTTGTCTGCTCTGTCAATTGTGTATAAGTATATACTTATCAGCAAGTGAAGTACTTGGTATGCTTGGTATGAGAACTGACGAAATAAAAGACTGCCAAATAAATACTTTGAATACTCATACCCAAGAAAAGGCAAAACATCAGTTATTCGGTTAATCTGAATAAAGTTTTCTTTGGGCCTTGATCTGGAAATGCTTTCTAGATTGTTTCTGTGGTTTGTTTTGGTTTGCTTTTTTTTATTTTTAAAAACAAGAACATTAAGGATTCCAATAGATGAGGATATCACTTTGCTTCGTATTGAGAAAAAAATAGGAAAAAAATAGTCTTTCCTATTAAGAATTTATTACTAAATATATAAAAGAAGATAAAGATTTAATGACTTCATTTGTTACAATAAACATTTGTCTTAGCTGAAGAAGTATTGAAAGGGGAACTGGGAATGAAAAAGTAAAAAATTCAACAATTACTTTTACAAAGACCCTCATTCCCTTCACTTGCATGCAAGTGAAATCCTGCACCACATAATGAGTTAATGAGACTATTACTACTTACTGTCACTGTAGGCTAATATTCCATCCCAGTATCTCATAAGGCATAGAGCAGTTGTCACAAATCTGTGATTTGTGTTTACATCTAACAAGGAAATTGGTCTATATTGATAACTTTTCAGTCTCTACTGCATGCTTCTTTTTTTTTTTTTCCCCACAAGAAGAGTGTTTATTTATTTATATACTTTAAGGAATTACAGTGATTCACGAACTCTGAACACATAATAGAACAAATGAATGTCACTAGTATCTTAGATGTCACCTGTCTGATACTGTTCTTCACAGCCAACAAGGTACAGTGTAATTATGGATTTAATATAAATCTCATTCTCCTTGCAGCGAGCTATTACAGTTCCTGATTAACCATAAGGTATGACTTTTAATTGGCTTTTTCTTAGACTCAGCAAACTTTAAAATACATTTTCACAATATTTTAGCAGTTCATTCTATGTTTTTTATTCAAGTTAAATAGCACTTTCACAACGTAGTGTGATGATTAAGCACTTCAGCGTAAAAGCTCATCAGTAGATTACCTGGTAGAATTCTGTGCCCAGTATTTTATTTTTTATATAATCTCAAACTTCCATGATGTGCTTATGTGTTTTTACAAAATGAGTTAGCAGGTGCCTTTGGAAAACTGGCTTGTTCAATGTAAACTAACTTTTCTTCAAATATGACCTCCCAAATGAAGGCAGATACTTCAGAGTTCGGTGGCTTTAGTGAGGGTCAAATTACCTAAGATTTTTTCAGCTAACTGTATTGCTGAGAAGGGTTTGAATAGGTGTTGTTCCATCATCTTGTTCTCATGCTTTATATAGATCTTAAGGCAGAGCGGTTAGTAATAGGTGGAATACCTGCATAAAATGGACAGAGGTATGTGTTTATGGATCAACTGTATTAACATAAGGAGGTCTGATAATGAATTGTCAAATATCAAGGATAATACAAGGCATAGTAGTACTTTCAACTCTTTCTTCTTTCCAGATGAACATTTCTGTCCCTGTAAAGTGGCACTGCCATTCCTAGAAAGGAAAGGAATTTCTAAATCCACAAGTCACCGTAGCCTAAGGAGAAGTAGCAGCAGACTATTAGACAACTCCAGCTCTCCAACATCTCCACTCCACAAGTCTCAGATTAGCCCATGGTGCATGTGACAAGGCTGGCTCACAAAAATTACTTCTCTACCATTTCTCAGACATCCCTACTGATATCCTCAGAGACACTTTACTCTGAAGCATTTCTAGTGGCCCAACTCATTCTTTCTAACATGCAGTGCCATGCCAAAGTTGCACTAAAACAGTTTGAATGACCAGCTGAATTGGTTAAATGATACAAAAATCACATTGCTCAAGTTTTCATAAATAGCTAATTGCTACAATTTGTTGTATTAAACGAATTTATAATACCAGCATTCATCTTACTTTGTGAGGTTTTTTGTTTTGTGTTTTTTTTTTTCTTCAGACTATAATCTGTAAATTGCCAAATTAGAGGAAAAAATGGGAAGCAAAAACTAACCAGGCCCTTAAAATCCAGTCCACTTTAAATGTACGGGGGTTTTTTGTGAGATTAGCTACGTTGTAATTTTCATGCAATCTGTGGTCTGTTTGAGTACAAAAACTAAATGATTACTTGGATTACTCTCTGAATAGATTTTGAAAATGAATTCCTCAGTACCAGTGAGATACTGGATATCTAAATTCTCTTTTGAGATAAGTCTCCATTGGGATCCTCCTCGTTGGGTCAAAAATCCACTTAGATTTTTACAGTCTTTATGAAAAATGGTCAGTTAATTAATGTTTGTATACTATAAAATACTTTGCTACACTTTGTGTGTCTGTATTGTCTTTTTTTTTTTAAGGACTACTGAGAGAACAAAACAGTAATTAAAAACCAGGTAGTAACTACAAAAACACCTTTTAAATAACAGTTCATATATCAGATTAATTTGTATGGCAACTGTTGAGTCATGGGCTGAAACACTGATTGAGCACCTGGGGAAAGGACTGGGTCAGTCCCAGTGTCCCAGGAGCACAGGTGAAGGCAATTCAGGTGTGTGACCGGAAGGGGTGGAGCCTGGCTGCACCTCTCTTAGACCTCATTTAAGGGCTGACTGCTACTAGGGAAAGATCTCTTTCTGGAGATCCCTCCCTTCTGGAGTTTTCGTCCTGAGCCTGGATCTTGAGAGATGGGTGAGCGAGCGCTTTCTCTTTTTACCCTTCTATCATGCTAGTCCCTTTGTCAGTACATCTCCTGTATCACCATTCTGCTGTGCTGATCTGTCTGATTCTTACACCACTAATCAAATACAAAATTGTTGTATGCCGTGGAAACAGAGCTTGCTTACATTTCAAAAGAGTACATTCAGTTAAATTTAGTGGCTAGTGTTCATACCATCCTTGCTAGAGCTGGCTGCGCTTGACAGGTAGAATTGCAGGGCAGTAGTAATAAGTAACCAGTGCCCTTATTTCATTTCAATGTGAGTATGGGAAACCAAATCCCTTCTGGAGCCAGGGAATGTTGTGCATTAACAGATGCTGTCATATAAGGAACAACTATAATACAGTGTTCCATTCTCAACTCAGCTTAACGTTTTTCCTATTTGTTTCAAATTTGGTTTAACACTGCTTTTATCTGTGCTGAAGTCTTTTGTAGTTACATGGGGAAGAAAAAAACAAAGTGAGGAAAACATTAAAACCCCCTAGAACAACTATGGCTATTTAGAGTAATAGAGAGGCTGTTTGATAATATTTACTCCTTATTAAATATCTCAACAATCACTGTATTTTGAAGGAGCTCTGTAACTTAAAGATACTTGAAATACAAGTATATAACACTGTAAAAAGCTAAAGCACAAACTCTTTTCTTTGCAGAAAGCACTTTGACTCAAAATACAGTATCTAGGAGACAGGGAAAGACTTTCCTGGCAGAGCTAATCAATAGCTAGGACTGCTGCTCAAATCTTGTAAATTGTTCCTACCAGGCATATGATTCTTGTCCAGCTGTTACATTTCCAGTAACTAATGGCTAAAGATAGCAGATCCTGTCTGAGAGTTAGACTAAGTATTTTTCTTGTTCTTAACTCAGTAGATAACTTGTCTAGCACTGACTAGTTATAACCTAATGCCTTCCTCCTCATCTACCCCGGCTTGATACTCAGCAAAGTCGAGCACAATGATATGAGACTCAGCAATTGGATTTCCACCGCAAATCTACAGCGCTGCCTCACAGACATCTCTATATGTGGAGACAGAATTTGTCCCTCAAGGGATACTTGTCAGTAAATAATAATATCACTGTTTTTATCTCTTAATGAGTGTTTCTGTTTGCTGATACTTCCCACCGGGAAGTTAACTGATAACATAATTAGTAGATGACTGTGTGGAGGAGGCTGGAATCTTTAACAGCAGTTTTAAGGCATTCTGTACCAAATCTTCTGTGCTGCAGAACTTTTACTGTGGTTGAATGATATTCTCTCCAATGACACAGAGTTGAAGAGGCCATGATGTACAGGTCTCTTGGAAGGGCTGAACTTACTCGTTTACTTGGGGGGGGTGGGGGGGAAGGGGAATATGAGGAATCCAAATTTAAAGGATTTAATGGACTAGAACAAGTCATTGGATAGATTGCACATACCATAACCTTCAATTCAAAAGAATACCTTTACTAGTCTACAAATTTCTAGTCTAGAAATTTGATGTATAGCACTAAAATTTTTAGAAAAAAATCTTCATAGTAAGTGTTTTGAAGCTTCAGACACTTGGGATGCTCCACATGACTTACAGGAAAAAAGGAGGTAATAGAAACCAATGCTACCATTTGTTATAAAAGAATCATTCTGAGAGTAATCACAGTGCAACACAGAAATTTACTGTTATTCTATCATAGCCAATGATTACGATTTATAATAATCATAAAATTAACAGAGAGAACATTTCGGAAGGAACTGATCAGTTCCCCACGGAATACTGTAGTGTCTGCCAGATGTAAAGTAGCATGGATAAAGGTTCTAGATGGAAAAATAAGAGCTTTTGAGTATTAAGTGTATAATTAAGTAAGTAATAATTGAAGTACCAAGTGCATTTACAAACTTGACCATGTTTGTTGTGTCAGGAGAAGAAAATAAAAATTACAAAAATTAAAAAAATAAAAACACTTAAAGAGTTTTGAAGCTGAGTTACTTAAACTTTTTCTGCACCAGAAAACTTCTGCAGATGTTCATCACTGAGGTCTTTCTAGGACAAGTATGGATATAACACGGAACTGTTTCTCTTATCTTATCTTTTCCCCAATTCCAATTTGTGCTAGATGAAGTGGACTATAGAAACAACACACTCTTGTTTCTGCTGTTTTTGTAAGAATGATGCTACAACACACATAATCTGACCCTTCACATTTTGTGAAGTATTGCTTCCTCTTCATCTCTTCCACATAAACAAGTGCATTCCTCCTTTTACGTGTAAAATTAACTAAAAAAGGGACTTAATCCAACAATTGGTTTAGAAGCAAAGTGAGTTTTGAAATACGAGTTTATTTATGAAAATTGTGCTCCTAAACCTGCTACCTGAAGTATAAATACAGACCCCTAAGTGTGGCTGTTGCAGTGGTTTTGAAATGTTAGTATTTTTCTTTATTTCTTAATTATTAGTAGTTATTTTATACAGTAACAGATGATTTGGTATATATACATGCTGCAGTTTTTTTCAGGTTTTTGGGCAATTCAAACTTTCCAAATACCACTGTGCAGAGTCTCATCACAGTTACCATGAAAGTATTTACTTTCCTAGTCAATTAGACCATTAGAATCTTAAGTGGTTTCAGTCAAAATCAAGCTTTGGAAACAGAATTTAAGATTCTAAACTGCTGAATTTGCTTTGAAAAATTACTTATTGCCAAATATATCTGGATTTGTTTTTATTTGCTTAAGATCTTTTACTCTGTAATCTGTGTTAAATGGAAGAACTCAATACATTTTCCAAAATGAAGAGGTCAAATTAAGTATACCTTGAAGGAAATAGGGGGTTTATTTTGAAGAAATCATAATAGAATCTTCTGAGGAGATGGAGAATTTTCGTGTGATTTGAATCTAGGTTCAGATATCTTAAGTCACTTGATTCAGAAATGGGTGGGCTTTTTACCCCTTTTAGTTGAATAATCTCAGGTGACTTCCAAAAAGTAAGACAAAGGAGGGCTCTACTCCGTAGTACACTGTGCCTTCTGAGATTTACAAGAGGAGCTGTTCCTTGAAAGTAATGAGTCAAGTGACAGCAACATAGAGTTCTCCAAGTGGTGCGTGGAAGTGCTGCAATGTCTGGATCTCTTTCCAGATAGGTGGTAATGTTGATTTGAGTAGTAAGCAGATTAGAAAGGAAATCTGGTTTTAATTTAATCCATTCAGTAGCCAATATAACAAAGCTAACACTTGCCTGCGTGGTTTTATTATTTAAGTATGTACTATAGCAAAATGACTCAAATCTTCATCCTTGGTATAGGAGCAGTATTTGAAATGTGTTCCCAGTACCAGCTAATGTATCTTCTTACTTATGTACAGAAAAGAAAAATGCAGAACTGAGAAATGTGAATTTTTTTCTGACTGTGAAATTGTAAACACTTAGTGGAACAGCATATGGAAATTATGAAATCTGATGCTTTGAGAGTGTGAGTTACAAAATGCATCAAGGTTCAGTGTTCTCTTTTATTTACTCTTTTGGTATGTGATTTTGAAGTGGCATAGTCACAGTGATTCTTTCTGAGTATTTTACTTCTCTATGTAACTTGGAAATCCAACAGGCAGTAAAATTTAATCGTAATATAAAATATGTTTTTGATTATACACTCTTGTGTGTAGGATTGCAGTTCAAATGACAGACTGTATTAATTCAATGCTCTAATGTGTACCCTGTGGTCTCTTCATTAATATTGCTAGAAATATTCAGCATTGATAAAATTTACATTGGTATACAAGGACCAAAGAAAATCCAACATTCTGCTTAATCTTGCAGAAACCCAGAGGGATTTGAAGTATAAAAGATAGTGAAAACAAAACGTTACATTTTTGAGGTCAACAGAATCTCCTGCTGCACATTTTTAAAACATCCATGCATTTTTTCCTTTTCTGTCTCTAAAAATATTGTGGGAAAGGAATTACAACAATAAAGGTGTTTAACACACTTATTGCCTTCAATTTAAGGCTATACTGTATGTTTGAGGGAGGAAGACACCAAGTATGAATGTGTCTGCTAGTTATACTTGGACCTCCCTGTAGCAGAGCTGCCATATATATGTAAAATGAATGTGTGACTGTGCAGGAAACACAGGCAACTTAAAAAAAAAAAAAAAATTAGCAGCAGAAATAGGAAAAGCAGTGTGTAATGTTCAAGGGTAGGCATTATTTCCACCATAAAATGACAATGATCCATTCTGGGTACATCTTTAGCAGTAAGACAATGGGCCCAGGCACTGATACTGACATGAAATGACAAAGAATGCCCTATATACACACTGTGCAGGATATTTCCTTGGACATTCTAAATGCCAGACTCCTCCTGGACACTGCTCAAACTGCGTTGGCTACCTGGTGATAGCCACAAGCATGCAGCAGAAATCTAAATAGGTCACTAGTGTAAGCAATCACACTTCAGTGGTGGGTAACATTCCTGACTCTACATGTTACTTAAACACTGAACTTATGACTGACCTTATTAAGAAAGCACTCATACAAACAAAATGTAAATGCTTTTTTTTATTATTATTATTTTTAACTTGGAATTTTAGCTTCTAGTCATCTGGTTTGGCTTTTTTTGAAGTATATAGTGAGTATATATGTACACAGGTAAATGAAACAATATATTTTCTATTTTCCAAACAGCTTTTTTGAAAGTTGACGTGGAAGCCTGAAGTTAATATCTTTTCCAGTTCTTTGAAGCAAATTATTTGCCAGATTTAAACCACATCAGGTCTTCACTGTGATTCTATGATTCACTTAATAGGATATTTTCTACTTTTGTTTTTGATGCTCTTCAACTCAGCTGGTAAGATTGAGAATTGATTATCAGTAGGCTTATGAAAGCTGAAACTTACTGTTACAGTTGTGCTTCAGTGAAATCTTACTGAACTGATGGGTAAATGGCTGCTGCCAAGTTAATCCCTGAGTTATCCCTTTACTCCTGCTCCCTTCCCAGGCAGCCAGACTGTATGATGATGGTAAAGAAAAACATCTAAGAATATCCAATAAATCAAAGAATTTACTTCAGTTTCAGTTATTTTCAATAGTGAAGGCAAAACTTCACCAAGGGATATTAGTGATATTTACATAATTAGTGATAAAGTCAGTTATTCAATCTTATCACCCCCAGTCCAGTGGCCGGGTCATTTACAAGGCCAGAACAATGAAGGCACCTGCTGCAGAAATACTTGTGTGGCACCTGTGTACTTCAGCCACTGGGCTGGTCTTTCACCTGCTCTCCTGTCTGGGCATATGTGAAAAGCTTCCAAAGTATTTAGATATTTTACACAGCTACAGGATTGTGAGTGCTTCTACTTAAAAAATAAATAAAAGTACACAGAAAGATCTGAATAATTTTTTTTTCCATATGAAATGTGAATAGCCAAATGGGGACTGAAGCTTTACTGTAAGAGCAATCCTAGTGAGAAAAAGAAGTCTATCTGCAGACAGGGACGGATGTAACAATAATTTTCCCTAATCAGAGTCTCATTACTTCCAGCTAAGAACTTTGTGCATGCATTTTATAAGCAAATAGAATTATTTAAAATAAATATCTGATCAAATTCTCCCCTTAAAAGGAATGAGCCTAAAACAGCAAATGAAGAGTTCAGGTGTAGCAGGCCTAAGGTTTACCTATCACAGGTGGAAACCATTGATATCAATCTGTGCACAGGAGTCAAAAGCAATTATAAGTATGAAGTTGCAGTGAATTGGAAACATGCAAAAAACTATTTCCAAGATCTTGACCAATGGCTAGTAACCTCTGAACCTGGGCCATATTAATCACACACCTTTGTGCAGCCATGCTATAAGGCTACTTCAGCTGTATTCTAGTTTTCAGGTGTTCTAGTCATAGTTAATGTCTATTCAGTTGAAGAGGGTGTAAAGCACAACCTTTAGCAATATCTGTATTATGTGTTAATTAGAAGAGAATACAAGAAATGTGCTTCACCAAAAAAGAAACCTGGATCACTTATATAAGGTCACAAAGAAAAAAAAAAAAAGAAAATGTCATACTTATGTAATATCAATTCTGTGGCAAACCATTTCAAACTTTCTAAAAGTCTATAGCCTCTTTAAGTATCTCCTGAAAGTGTCTACTATTAAAAATATATGACAATATTTTTATACAGAGTATGCTTTTGGTACACTGGATAATAACAAAATACCAGCAGTGGGATTGTAGTAATATTTCAGTATTAAGTGATCTCCTCTACTAGAGAACAAACAGGAAAACAATCTCAATATGATCATATTGTAAGGTGGGCAAATAAAAACTCAGATTTTTTTTCTTTTTTTAAGAGTGGACTTTGTTCAGATAACAGAAAGCAAGTATCTAGAGACTGCTATGGTAACTTGCAGCACCGGAGGAGAAGAGTGCTGCTATGACAGCCTCATGCAAAGCAGAGCCAACTGCACAGCCTTCCCACCATGCTGCAGCTGTGTCCAGCCCTAACAGAGGGCAATAGCTGAAGTTCTGGAAAGCCACTTCTGCTCTTTTCAGTTCTGGGTTCATAATTTATATTTCAGATGTGACTAGAGATACTTATTTCATTCCTGGATGTTAACTAAATAATTAAAAGAGCTATTCATACTCCACTAGTCCATGGGTGTAGTTTTCCAATAATAATCATGCTATGTAATGTTGTTTTACTCTAGTTCTGCTATCAGTATTTTCCAAGGATTTATATAGATATATCATTAAGCAGACTTAGACTTGCAGTAGGAATTTCCACGCTATGGTTTATAGTTTCTTATACACCATTTCCAGTGTGAGACCAGCCCATGCTTGCTCCATAGGAGGTAACGTTATGAAGTTTAGGAAAGCAAGTCAAACACAAGTTTGAACTAGAGATGGCAGAAGTTTTAACCCACAGAGCGGTCCAAAGAGTGGCACAGAGAGTATTTTATTTTTGTTAGCCATCATGATCCTAGCTAAATAAACAAACAGTTAATGAAGAAACGTTGTGGGCTTGCTTCCTATTCCAGTCAAAAATAAAAAGGAGCTATATTATCTACTTTTTCTAAAGTCCTCAAAGAATGCTGTCATCATAAAACTATGTGCACAGAATACACTTCAGTTTAATTACTATTTAAAATACACAAGCATGCTTTGATAAATGCAGTAACTCTCCCTTGCACTGAACTAATACAGCATACAATGCCATCATTTCCAACTACCACATTTTCGTGACTATCTTAAGACATCGTTCACCATTTCATAACTGTCTGGATAAATGGAATTTGTTTAATTACTTCATTGTGTACTGCATTGTCATAAAGAAAATAACAAATTTTGCATTTATGTGAACTTGTGAGCAATGAGAGGATTTTTTTTATTATTTATTTAGAAAAGCAGCTGAAATTGCAAGAGTAGATCAGCATTAAAATCAAAGTTTCTGGCTGCTGAGTTCAAGCATGACTCATTCTGGCAATATAACCGTATTGAATTAAAATGAGTTCAACATAGCATTACAGACAAGCAGGCTTTTCTGCCATTTAACCATAGGGAATTAATGCTGCAAGGCAGATCTCACACGGTTCTGCAGGCGCTGTGAGTGAATCGCTCGCTGGCACGGCAGGTCGCACGGTCACATAGCGGCACCGCGGTGCCGGTGAGCACCAACGCTACTTAGCGCTTGGAAACGAAGCACGCCTTGGTGCGCCATCGGTTTGTTTTCTTCTAAGTCACGATATGACTCGCCTAACAATTAAAGCTGCCGACAAGCCTCGAAACGATTCACAACCAGATGAAGGCAATGGCCATCCCAGCCTGAATCGCAGCGCGGAAAGAGAACGGCGGGCGGGAGCCGCGTGCCGGACAATAACGCCGCTCCCGGGGCAGCCGAAGCGCGGCTCGGCGCGGTGCCCCGGGCCGGTCCCGCACCCCGCCCGCTCCTCCGGCCCCGTTTCTTCCCCTGGAAAGTTTGCCCGGGCGTGGAGCCCCGAGAGCAGGGCCGCGCCTCGCCGCCCCCCGCCGGCCCGGCCCTCCGTCTCTCCGCCGCGCCGCTCACCTGTCGTCGCTCTGCCAGCCCTGGTCACCCAGCAGCAGGTCTCGAAAGCGGTACCGCGGCGGCAGCGGGGGGACCTCGCTGTCCAAGTCCACCATCCTGCCCGGAGAAGGCGGACCGACCCGCGGAGCGCCGATCGCTCCCGGACGCCGGTCCGCGGCTCCGGAGACGGAGCGGCGCGGCACGACGGCGGTGCCGGATCGGGGCCGGCCGTCCCCGGATGCCCGAGGCTGTCGCCGCGCCCCGCACGCGCCGCGGGGCCGTTAACGGCCGCCGGGTTGAAAGTTCCGCCTCGCGCGGCGGGGCGGACAGGTGGCGGCGGGCGGCGGCGGCGCGCGCCCACCCACAACGCGCGAGCGCGCGCGCACCGCCCGCCCGCCGCGGTTGACAACAAAGAGCGGTCCAGCGCCATGCAAATGTTGTTCGGAGCCGCCGCGGACCGGCCAGCCAATAGGGCGGGCGTTCGTTAGCGTGCTCCGGTGACGGTGCGGGAACCTCTGCCTGCCGGCCAATAGAAGGGCCGTCGGCGGCGTGCCGAGCTGGGGGCTGCTCGCCCCCGGGACGCAGGAGACGCCGCGCCGCACCTGTGCCCGGCCCGCCTTCATGCCCCGGGCGTTGCTCGGCACCTGCACCGACAGCTGCCGCGTTCGGTACCACCTGAGGCTGCCTCAGAAATACCTTTCCATAGGCCCCAGACATCGAAATAAAGATTGTTTGATCTCTGGGTGTTTTGCTACGATAGGTCGTTCTTTCTGTTATTTTGTTCTTTTTTCACGTGCTCATCTTTAAGGATCTTCTCTGCAGACTCCACGTTGCTGACGGCCTGCTTGGTTCTGCCATAGCTTTGTCTCCTGCTCCTCTTTGTTCTAGCAGGCACACTTTGGTGGCAGGCAGGCTCAGAGGGCTCTGTCAGGCTCCTATCCGGATACAGGTGGGTGTCTGCAGGGCCCCATTGTAGGGCCAGTCTTCCTTACTGTTCTCATTATTGTGAAGGATGCTAAATTGAGAGTAGCCGTTGAGGCCCTCTGTGGAGATGCCTTGTAGAGAGATCTTTACAAACCAGGCAGTTCAGCAATTGCCAATTTCATGAAGTTAACAAAAGCAAGTGGTGGATTCTGCACCCGGCACCGAACAACCCTGAGTATGTACGCAGGCTTTGGGTTGAAAGACTGGAGCGCAGCTCCAAAGAAAGGGATCTGCAGTTCTGGCTGATGTGAAAACAGAGCTGAGCCAGCAGTGTGCTCTGGTGGCCAAAGGCTGACTGTGCCCTGGGCAGCACTGTGCCCAGTACTGCCACCGGGTGATGGAAGGGGGCTGTCCTGGTGTGCTCTGTGTGGCCTCACCTCAATAATGGTGCAGTTTGGGTACCACAGTGTAAGACAGACATAAAACTACTAGAAAGCATCTAAAGGAGGGGTACAAATACGGTGAAGGGTATGGAGGACAAGGTATATGAGGACACTGAGGCCCCTGGGTTTGCTCAGCGCAGAGCAGACGAACTGTGAGGGGAGGCTTCATGACAGCCTACAGTTCCTCGCAGGGTGTGGGGGGTTTGCACTGAGCTCTGCTCTCTGGTGACAGTGACACTGAGGCGCTGAGGGAACGGCATGGAACTGCGTCAGGGGAGGATCAGGTGAGGGTTAGGGAAATGTTCTGCCCCAGAGAGCCGTGGGCATGGAACAGGCTGCCCAGGGCAGTGGGCAAAGCCCCACGTGCCAGAGTTCAAGGAGCATTTGGACACCACTCTCAGATACATGGACTGCTGTGCAGGCAGTTCTGTGTGGAACCAGGAGTTGGACTCGATGTTCCTTGTGGGTGTCTTCCAATTCCGGCTATTCTATGGTACTGTGATACATGGCTGATGCTGTTTTGTGTCAATTCTTTTGAAATTTTAGGTGCAAACATGATAAGACATTGATTGGCTTGCACTTTTTATTATTTGAGTTTTTGCTTTGAATTTCAGGAGTGCTGGCACGGGCCCCGTAAATATCTAGGGAAGCTGGGTTGTTTAGATGCACAGTTGTGCAGCTGACGTGGCTGACTCCCAACAGAAGGGGCCCACCTACCCATGAGTTTGACCTTGTCAATCTACAAAACGAAGACTGAAACCTCTCAAGCAGATGAAGTTCTTCCATACTTCCAGTGTAATCCATTCACAGGGATACTCAGGAAGTAGCCGAAGTTCTTCAGCAGTGCCTGGAATCCATTTTTAAATGATTTCCTTTTATTACCTAGATTTTGGCTTGATGGGCCTTACAAATAGGCAGAGCTATCAAAGGGGTTATATGTATTTATTCTTTCCCTGGCTACTTATTCCCACCCCCACAGAGCCTGGAACACAAGCAGCTGAAAAATAACCTTTTTTAAAAATTATTGTCTGGGTTAGTTTTCATTTCCATAAGTTTCCTAAACCCAAGTTCGACATATGTGCTGGCAAAAGATGCAGCTACTGCAGAGCAGTAGTGAGGCAGTATAACAAGACATAAGGTAGGGAAGACCCACTTCTTTCAGCAGTAGATCTGTGTAAGTCTAAAGTACAGTTCTGTTTCCTATGGGAACCAGCATCAACCAAATGCTTCTTACTTATATGTGTTCATTTGCACCTTTCTTTGCTATTGTTTCATGTAGCTTTTCAGTGTCGTCTTCAGCTTATGCTTTTAGAGTTTGGCTAGGTGGTGATTGTGTAGAATTGTAGAATTTTGCTTTTTCTTTCTTTCTTTTTTTCCCCTCCCTTCTCATGTGAGCTAAAAGCTTGGTTTCAAATTGAGTTGATTCAGCTCTGAAAATATTTCTATCTTGTAACTCCTCACTGTAGCTGTCTATCTCACCTTCCTTACCATCTCACCTTTTATTGTTGTTTTTCTACTCTAACTTTCACCTGTAGGTTAATTCAAGATTAAATACAAAAACCCTGTCCTACTTGTGTTTTTTCCGAAGCAAAATACTTTTCTATGTTGCTAACTGTTCTGAGTGACATCAGTCTGTAACATTTGAGTGTTACATTTGTTGAACTCCAGCAAAGTATCAAATGTTAGTCTTAAACATATAAACACGTTGTACTCCTTTGCAGCCTCTGAATTGCACAATGAAAACAGAAGCCTAAAGATGAACTTTGTAGTCAGTGACTGAAATGGGAGACACTATAGGAAACACTTTGATTTCTTATGCTACCGATGAAATACAGACTACCAATATGAGGACCTGTTTGAATTCCCTGTACGAATTGAAGTAGCAAATAGGTCTGTTTTTTTTTGTTTGTTTGTTTGTTTGTTTTTTAATTTCCTATAATCACTAAAATCTGGAATGTCATATGTACCACAGTCATACTTAGTATCTAATGCCTCTGTTTACCAGCTTTGGTACCAAACAGAAATTCCTTTATAAAAATGAAGTCATACACAGTGTAGCAACGGTGGTGCAGTGAAAACCATGCTTAAAAACAGCTTGTTGCATTTGGAGTTTACTTTCTCTCTTCTCATAAGAGTTTGTTAGATTAAGCAAAGCGGATGCACTTATGTGGCGAAAGTTCAAAGGTAAGTTGTTCTTTGCTTTGGCTGGTATGAAAAATAAATTAAATAATGAATTACCCTGCTGTCACGCTCTTGCCAGTTTTACTGTGCTGTGTTCAGAAGTTAGAGCTCTCTAAAACTTCAAAAAAAAAGAAAAGTACAGTCTCCATTAAAATACTTGTTACGTGCAGCTCATTTTTCTCTTTCTCAGCTGCTTCTACACTTGAACAAGATGTCTCTTCTTAGAAAACATTGTTTCTTCACTCTGCCCCAGTATCTTTTCATCCTGCCAAAACTTTCTTGTTCTCTGCATTTGTTCCTTCACTTGAGGTAATGGGAAATCTCTCTGTTATAATGACTTGCTACAGTAGTAAAATGAGGTTTAGGCTAGCTACAGTCCTTTTCTGAAGTCTATAAATCATGGGTCAAATGAGAAATTAATGGTGTGTCTACTGTCTCTTCTAACTGCCTCATTAATTTTTCCATCCTAATTGATTACTCTAGCATTTGTTTTCATACTTGAGGAGCTAAGTAGAAATAGAAGCTATAACACTTTTTTCTACCATGGAAATGCATTTCAAAATGGCATTAGCTGACCTGGTAAACTAGCAACCGGGTTAATAGTTGAGCAGAGCAAACAGAAAGCAAACTCATAACTGAAACTATAGTCGTGCAATCTATAAAGAAGCTTAATTTTATTCTCCTAAGTAATATAAACTGTTTGCATTATAAAATAACTGTTTTCTTTCATGTCTGACAGCATGTGGCCTGCTCTGTCTGAAATGCTCTTAGGTACATAAAATTGGACAGAAATGGGATTTAAGTTAGCTGAATTCAATGTTTTGATTAGTGACACAAAACACCGGGGGATGTCTTCAAGCTGAAGAGACACTGAGTCTTTTGCTTGGAGGCAAACGCTCTTATACACAAGCTGTTGTACTGGGTCACTACACTCAAGCGAAGATTTCCTTCTGCAGTGCTTAACGTGTTAAAGAAAAGCTGTGAGCTGCTCTCAGTTCTTTCAGGGAACAAATGTAGGTTCATACTCTCAAGGAATTATTTTGGCCCTGAGGAGTGTCACAAGCATCTGTGGCACTGAATTGAGGACTGAAAATAGACTTTAATGAATGTGTCCTTAAAAAAAAAAAAAAAAAAAAAAAAAAAAAAAAAAAAAAAAAAAGGCTAGATACAGGAGAGTAAGTCTTCCCAAGCACTTAAGTCTGAAGTTTAAGGGAGGCAGAGAGAGAAAAGACTGGGTTCCTGAATGTTTTGCTAGTGATTATGTAGAAATCTTGGGTCATACTGAGGTACAGAAAGAAGAAAGTGTTCAAGCTTTCTCTTTATGTTACTCATATATCTGGTGGAGTACAGGTAAAACATCAGCCAAAACAATGCAAATTACTAGGTTGATCTGAAAGTAATGCCTCCTATTCGTTTCCATGGAAACTGCAAGGAATACAAAGAGCACAATTTTACTGTTTGATAGATCAAATTCTCCACTTTAAAACAAAATTTTTAAGCATAGTCACCACCATTACCTATGCATTTTCTTCAGTGATGGACAAGAGTCTGTATGCTGCACTTGCAAAAATCTGCACAAGAGGAGGTGACCCACTGTTTCACAGCTGCTATGACAGCATTTCTGCTAGGAAAATATAGCCCATGCAGTCACTCTTTCATTGGTCTCAAAAGATGGAAGTCAGAAGTTGCCAGATCTGGACTTTATGGGGGGTTTAGTAAGACAGCCCAGCCAGGATTCACAATGTGCTTCATGACCTTCAAACTGATACGGAGCTTGGCGTTACCACATTGCAAGAGAAAGGTTGTCTTCTCTGGCCTGACTTAAGCTTGTTGACTGTGATTTTTACAAAAATGTCTAAAAAGCGTATATATCACCACAGTATACTAATAATGATGGATATCGTTCAGGGCAGAATGTCTAAGCAGGTTCTTATAGAGTAGCAAGAGGACAAAATGACCTTTAAATGTTGTTTGAAGCCTTGTATTTTCCCTTTACCCAATACTTGTTCTTCTTGTGGTTAGTGAAAAGCAAAGAACATGTTGTTGAGCAGTGTAGCGATTATAGAGCCCACAGTTCTTCGAGACCATAATTTTTTATCTAATTAGACCTGATTCTTGTACATTTATTTTTATACAATCTAGTATGCATTTCTGCTTGGACCCATCATTTTATCTGCAAATTGCCTCTCAAATAAGGGCAGCACTGAATTCCTTCTCCAGTTTTGTCACTATAACATCATGCCTGTTAGTTAAAAGATCAGCTACTTATTTCCATTTCATTTCCAAGGACTGCCTGGACCATTCCTTATCCAATTCTGTCCTTTCCTATTCAGATATTTACTTCTGTCTCACATATTTCCCTAACAGTAGCCTTTGTTCCCATACATTATAATTTGAAAGCATCATCATTTTCTTACTTCTCCTTTCTGCAAAGTAACTACCTCAGCAATGCCACTCTGATCTCTTTCACATCCTTTTCTCAAAAAGAAGTTGATGGTAAGTTATGTCAACATGAGCGTGTTGGTTTCATCTCTTTTGGTTATTTAAATGTACACTTGTTACATTTTATTGGATTCTTAGCTGTTAGATAGAAAGTTCATTTTTGGCTCATTCTAAATCTTACAGTATCCTCCTGGAGGATGGCAGGGAGGCAGTCAATATACATTGCTTATATAACCCTTACATTGTACACGGGAATATCCGCTTATAGTTCTTATTGCCCTTCAAGAAGGCACAGTCATTTGTGGAATATTACTAATACAACATGAAGCTTTACAAAAGCTGTTAACCATAACTTCAAGCAGCAGCGCAAGCTCCAGATTATTCCAGCTTATATATATTTCTAAACAAACCTGGCTATTCTTACATTTCTTTAAAGCTCTAACGAGCCTACTTTTTATTGTATGTTTTGTATTCAGAATTTGCCCATGTCTTCTTTTTACTGTCTGATATAGATACTAGAGTACAATGCTGCAATGTGTGTGACATAAAAACTACAAGGAAAGTGTTTATTTAAACTCATAGAAACACCTAGAAAAAGCGATCTTGGAGTCCTCCTGTTTTTCCACTTTTTTTTTTTTTTTTTTTTTTTTTTTTTTTTTTTTTAATGTTTGTGAAGTACACAGACTGTTCTGAAGGAGAGGAAGGTTTGATAGTGATTCAGAAACAGTAACAGACTGAAATAGCCCAAAGTGAGAACAGAGTTTTAAGGTTACTGTAAGCTAGGGTAGAAGGAGAAACTGGAGAAATTTTGGATTTGATAATTCCTCTGAAAGAATCAAATAGTTGGAGAAAGTTTCGTTTTTGCTGTTTTGGTTTTTACTGCCTAACAAAACTTTTGGTAGAGGGCATGTTTTCCATAGCCCCTTGCGTATGACTCTGTCTCAGAGACATGAACCTGAGACATACATTGTATTCATGATGCAAGCAAGACCCCTGTAAGACTGTTTCAGACATGGCACTCAATATGACCTGATCTTTGTTTTTGTATCCAAAAAGGAGGTGTATCCACTTCAGGGCCACCCCCAGCCCTTGTACACCACAGTGTTCTGCCATCTGTGGTGATTAGGAAAGCAACTGTGAGAATTAGAGAAATGGCAGAAGTGTGGTGAAGGTCCTTACCCTAAGAATTCTACTCATGTATGCAGTTACATGCACAAAGAGTTAGCTGCAGAGCCTCCCTCTCCCATACCTCCTGTTGGAGGTGCAGGGACTTAAGGTGCACCTGTGTGTGCATGTGACTTTGTGTGGTACTTAATTGACAATATGTGAAGTTGCAGATTTTAGCAAGCAGTACAGGTGCACATTAAGATCCCACATCTCCAACAGGAGGTACGTGAGAGGGGAACTGTGCATATAATTCTATAGGTGGGTGGCAACAACTCTCTGCTTGAACATAAATTTGGGGTTTAGTGATGAAAAGACCTACATTTGTCAGGTGTTCATTCGCATTTTTTCTGTTAAGTGTCTTGTCTGTTGTACTGCTGATGCTGATCCTGAATGTATAGCTCACTTATTGCTGGCTAATTATGTGCTATTAATAAATCAGTAAACAACTTTCACTCTGATTAGGTTTAATTAAGTTCAGTGAACTGGGCATGCTTTCCCTTTTATACCAATATGTTGTAATTGTAGATATTACATGACACATAGTGTCATTATAAATTGAAATTGTCTGACTGTGGGAGAGACAACTGTTGACAAAAGAAAGATAGTTTCACTATTAATTTCACTATTGAGGGCTCTTTTGTGGAGATTTTTGAGCAAAACAATGACTGCTTCTGGACTGCTGCAGGCTCTAATTATATAATTACAACCAGGTGATACAGAAAGCATGCTGTCAGAACATGCTGACCTTATAACGGTCAGAAGTGCTGTTTCAGCAGTGAGAAAACTAGGGTCCTATTATTAAGCATCACAAGTTGCCTGCTGGAAGACTGACTTTCTCAGGTCTGTTCTTTCAAAACAAACCAGGTTTGTACAAACATGCTGAAATGTAGTTTTAAGTCCCCGAAGTGAGTAAGGAATCAATATAGTCTTGAGTAACTTGGTCTGGGAAGGAGTTTTAGACAAAGTTGCTTCTTGAGGTCTTTTCCAGCCTGAACCTTCCTATGATCCTGTGTCTAGACATCCCTTTTGCTAGTACAGGGAGTACATGGTAATATCTTGTCTGTCTAGCCATAACCAAGAGAATATTTAGGCACAGTTATAGAAGTTCTCCTGGCAATAGTTGTTCTTCTAGAAGTAAAATTCAGCTGCCTTTGATTGCCTAACTACTTGGATGTTTCTGCCTTTGTTATCAACAGGAGGTAAGTGTACTTTAGAGATGAATTCTTTGTACTGTAGAGGTCCTGCAGGTACTTTTTGGTTAGTGTGTTTGCTTATTTAATTCAAATTTCTTAGAGGCCAGAGGTGACTGTAAGTCAGATATGCTAAAAGAAATTGCTTTTAAATCAATAGATACACTACAGGGGAGTGAGGAAAAGAAGAAGGAATAAGTTCCTGATTTTTATTTCCACTTGGTTAGGATAAGTTTAGTCAGTAACCCACAAAATTCATGAGCATGAGACTGGAAAGAATTGAGTCTCGTTCCCCACTTTGTGATTAGTTGTTATTTCTTTTGCCTACATTATTCCTCTATGAAAAATACTTCAGAGCCTCACTTTTAAGGTGTTTCTTCAAATTTTCAGTTTAAATGTATTTGTAGTAAGTTTATACATGTCTTTTATGTGCTGATTTTATCTTTCAGCTTAAATATTTTAGCATTCACAGTGTTCATGGAGAGCAAGTGATGAATTTATGGTAAATTTTCAATTCAGTTCCAAGTTCAGTTCAGCTCTAGGTCAAAGTGTCCTTGTCTGATTGTGGTTTATACCCATAATATTTTAGCTAGTAACCCAAAGGCAGTTTGATAAACTTGACCTTCTTTAAGTTTTGTGACTTCAAAAGATACAGCATAACAACTGCAGAAATGATAGAACCTGTGCCTCCACCTTAGATTTTTATACATAATTGATTTGAACCAGTCTCTAGGTTGGAATGTGAGTGTCTCCCAGTACTTTGTCTCAACATATTTCCAGCCCTCTGAGCTTTCTACAGAGGTTAAGGAATTAGGAAACAGTAGTGACACTGCTACATTTGAAAAGCAGTTATTACTGCAGCTGTTACTCGAAATCGTCTTAAGTTCTTAGAATAGAATCACTGAATAGTTTACTTTGGAAGAGACTGTTAATGACCATCTAGTTCCAACACTCCTGCAGTGTGTAGGGACATCTGTCCCTAGGTTGGGTTGCTCGACTTTGAAGCCCCTCCAGCTTGACTTTGAACGCTTCCAGTTAATCCACAATATCCAGTTTCAGGACATTCACAATTTCTTTGGGCAACCCATACCAGTGTCTCATCATAAAAATGTCTTCCTTGTAACCAATCTAAATATAGTCTCTTTCAGTTTAAAACCATTGCTCTTGCTCTATCACTATAAGCCTGGAAGTTAGTCCTTCTCCACTTTTCTTATAAGCTCCCTTTATGTACTGAGAGGCCACAGTAAGGTCTCCCCAGAGCCTTCTCTTCTTCCTCAACCTTCTAGCCACATTTGTTTTTATGTAGCCTGTTTTGCTTTCTGGGCTGCAAGTGCACATTGCTGGTTCGCATCTAGTTTTTCATCAACCAGTATTCCAGTCCCTCTCTGCAATGCTGCTTTCAATCAACTCATCACCCAGTCTGTAGTGATGTCATTTCTTCTCACCACAAGGAAACTTGCTTTTGTACTTAACAATTCCCTGGTACTGAAACACATAAATGCATGCAGTAAGGTCGATGCAGAGAAGACAAATGGAACTGTTCTGGTGCAGTTAAGAGTAGTGCTGTCTGCAGAAGGACCTGTTTCAGTATCACAGAACAACAGGAATTTAAGATTTGTTCAGTACTGTCCTGTGAGAAACTGTTTCATAAATCTTAACTTAGGTGCATAAAAATTTATCTTGACTGATCAAATGTGTGCTAATATGTGCAAAATTGATTCAGTGTGCTCATCACAGAGACATGGAGCAGGGCAAGAGTTCATCTTCCACTTATGAGTCATTTGACAAGAGAAAGAGGGAAGGAAAGGAAAGAGATGTTTTAATATCTGGTAGATTTCTTGTAGGTGAGACAGCTGGAAGCTAGTTTGCATGAAGACTACTGCTTTGAATCAGTAACTGCAAACATGGTCTAGGTAAAAACAAATCTATTCTTACCATATTTTGAGAAGAAAAAAGAAATCACTGATTTGGATTTCAGGTTTGATTTGAGATCTGTCTTCTAAATACACTCAATTTTAACCTACATCAGTAGGCTAACCAAGCCAGGGATCTTAAGGGTCTCTTATGTGGTCTTTTGAGAGCATACAGAAGACGAATCTGTATATTTTGCATGTGAGTCAGATGCTACCAGTACAGAATAGGAGATCAGCTGTTTTATATCCAGCTCCGAAGAACACTTCATCCTTTTACACTTTTTCCCAAATTCTCAAGTGTCAAATAATTGCCCTTACATTGTCCATGTTTTCAATGCAGAGCACTTCTAAAGCCAAGGCATTTTAAGGAAAATATTAGTAAGACTGTTGCAAATGTGAATTCACAGAGATTTCCTCTGTTAGTCCAGTTTGCCACATAGTTCCTCTTTTTCTGCAGTTTGTATTATTCTTTTGGATGGTTCCTTATTCTTATTACAATTATTATATTCATTCATATCTCCTACATCATAAAATTTTGCATGTGATACTGAAACAAATGCTTCAATGTCACCAAGGATTACTTAGTTAAGTATGTTTCCTTTTCTCTGGATGGCTGGCTGTTTTATGCGTGAACCAAAGGGTTAGTAAATCATTTTGTATTTTGCAAAGGATCACAGAATTGGAGGGGCTGGAAGAGACCTCCAGGGATCAAATCCAGGCCCCCTCAAGCAGGCTGCACAGGTAGGTGTCCAGGCAGGTCTTGAATATCTCTAGAGAAGGAGAATCCACAATCTCCCCTGACAGTCTGCTCCAGTGCTCCGTCACCCTTACTGTGAAGAAATTCCTTTGCATATTGATGCAGAACTTCCTATGCTCCAGTTTATGGCTGTTTCCCCTTGTCCTGTCCCCACAGACTGCAGAAAAGAGATTGGCCATGTCATCTTTGTGGCCCTCCGCTGGACAATCTCCAGGAGATCCTTGTCTTCCTTGTGCCAGATACTGTAACTGGATACAATACTCCAGGTGAGGCCAGACCAGACCAGGGCAGGCTAGAGAGGGAGGATCACTTCCTTCAACCTGCTGGCCATGCTCCTTTTAATGCACCCCAAGATCCCATTGGCCTTCTTGTCCACCAGGGCACACTGCTGGCTCATCACCAACCTGTCATTCCCCCAGACCTTTGCCACAAAGATCCTTTCCAGCAGGTCATGTCACAACCTGTACTGATACTCATGGTTATTCCTTCCCAGCTGCAAGACTTTACACTTGATTTTTGTTAAACCTCATCTGATTTATTGTTGCCCAATTGACCAGTCTGTCCAGGTCTTGCTGAGTGGCAGCACAGCCTTCAGCTGTGTCAACCACTCCTCCCAGCTGTGTATCATTAGCATACTTAATCAGGGTGGACATTATGTTCAAGATATTGAACAAGACCAGACCCAGCATCTGCATTTAGTGTGAATTTGATTTTTTTGATAAAACGTATAAAACACAGGCAATAAAAATGTGTATATATTTGTACAATTTTTGGATAGTAAAAGAAAGTTTATCTGAGCTTGGAAGGGATTAATTAATTTATTTTTTTTAAAAGTTATGATGCAAGAATAAGCAGACTGCAGGGAGGAACTAGGTCAACCCAAATTGTTAGACATTTATTCATTTATTTAGTAAAGTTTGGAGAGGAGGAAAAAAAAGCAGCAAGTGTGTGTTGCAAGAGGATTAGGGGAAGTGACTGCTGAAATCACTCAGTATAAATGGGGCAAGGTCAGTCCCTGGAGGCAGTCAGTGAGTAAATAAGGAGTGCATATAACAAGAAGTAATAATTAAAAAAAATTGGCTACAGTACTAAATGCACTTACTTCTGAGTTCCTGAACCACTAATATGCCTTTCCTGGGCTATGCAACTCTCCTGCTATGTTGGATGTATTGTACTGCACAGAGAGGTAAGCTTTAATCTGGGGAAAAAAAAAAAAAGACAACAAAGTGTATGGAAAGATAGTTATTAAATCAATTTGTAAATAAATTGCTTGTATTGAAGCCTATTTTAATGAACTTCTGACAACAATAATTGAGATTTCTTCTGGTAGTATTTAGTACCTTCAGTATTTAGTATTTTGTCATGGGTATTATTTCATCTGTTTGTCAGATAACTACTGCTATTACTAAACTGTTGCGCATCTTTTTAAATGTTTATTACCCCTATAAACTACAGCTAGATGAATTATTTGTTTGCTCTATTTGTTAATTATTCTAAAATGGAAAACTTGTAAAAAGTTGGTAGGTTAAAATAGATGATATTCAATAAATACGTATTTCTGTCTGTCTGAAACAGTCTGTGTGATAATCTGAGAAAAAGAAGTTGTTACTAGATTGACTGGAAATCTTACAAAATATCTGTTAAATGACAGGTTTGGTCTATGGTATTTTTCATCCATTGAATAATACAAATGTATGCAGATTTCTTTGGGACTTGTTTAAAGAGGTAGCTTGTAGACTGGGTATCTTTCCAGAAGGCTGCATTAATATTTTCTGCTTTGCTGTTGAATTTATTTTCCTTGATATTGTATTTATATTGCTTAATCTCCATTTAGTAATTTGTTTTGCTTTGTCTGTTTGTTTTCTCATACAAAGACTGGGGAAAAGGCACTGTGTGGTTTTGAGCTAGTATGTCTTAGTTCAGTTCAGGTTGTTGTTAATTTTGGGTGCAGATTACGAAGACTTTATTAATCAAAACAATATGATGCATTTTACTTTGAAAACTGAAAAAAAAATCAGGATGTTACTGAAATTTAGCATATTTTTAATATGGACTTACAGTATATAAATACTGCTCTAAAGCAACTACAAAAACCTATTTCATTTGCAAATTAGTCTAGAAAGATCCTGGAACTTGTAAAGGGAGTTTGCCTGAATTTGCACTTCCTTTTCACAGTGTTTTCTTTAGCTCAAAGAGTTTGCAAAGGAATGGCAGCAGTTTAGCAATATTTGATTTGTTTTGGGGCACCTGTTACCATGTGTCATGCAGCTTTCTTATTTCAGTCTTTATACTGGAAGTCTGTGAGTTGTTTGAGAACTAGGTTGTTGCTTGAGTACTTCTACCTGAATTTGCAGTTTGTGCTTGGCATTCTGGAAGTTGCTACCAGCATAGTAATGGTGGGAAAGTGATTTGAGCTATTTCTAATCAAGATCAAGCCACATGTATTTAATAAATTAATTACAGCTGTTCTGGTTTTCCCACTGAAATGTTTGAAGAAATGCATTTAAGCTGTACGTGCTAATGTAAAAGTAAATAAATCCCAATTTTGTTGAGTACACAGATCAAAGTGCATGATGTAATTGATATAATTTTGAAGTACATCTTGCCAGCTGATTTCTTTTTCTCAAACTATTAAGAAACCACATTAAAAAAGAGTATTAATTAACTGTAGTCAGAAATACATATGTATACCACAGCACTTGGCAGTAACACTTGCCGTCACATAGGCTGATATCAGTACAGTGTAGTGAAGAACAAAGAGTTGAAATGAAATCCAGAGAGAAACATAATGTAGTGGTTAAGAGACTGCCAGGAGACCCTTTTTGTCTTTTTTTTTTTTTTTTTTAACATAAACAAGGGGGTGTAGAGTCCTCACTCTACACAACAGACAGTGAAAATAGAAATAAGAGGAGAATACAGCAGAGAAGCTCTCTGTCTGCTGAATAGCCCATTGCTAGCCTATGGATGTGCAAGATGTGCACTGTTGCAGAGTTCTGACCTTGCAGAAGTCAGTTCAGTCTGGACATCCAACATTGCCCCATACTATCTTCAACTTCAGCCTGACTGACTTGCTGTCGTATGAAAACTTTTCCTCAGTTTGGAGAAATCATAGCATCTTCAAATTCAATTATGTCATTATGCCACGGCATTCTATGTCATGATAAACTGTAAGGATTTTGTTTGTGTGTGTTTGGTTTTTTTTTTTTAAAGCAAGTACTCAAATGTACAATGGAGGTACATTCAAAATGTTGATTCATAGACCAAATTCTTACATACCATTTATTGTAGGTAAGAAATCAAAAATAGGCTAATAGGTCAAATGATGAGGTATAAAACCTGAAAAAAAAGTTTTGTTTTGTTTTGGTAAAAAAAAAAAAAAAAAAGAAAAATCCCTTGTTCTACCTCTGCAGATAGTCTTTCTTGGGCAAAATAACCACTTTTAACACATTTGCAAGATAGAGCCACCTAGAGAGTACTCTTCATTTAACTTACTCCTAGATTTTTTTGAGGGGGAAAAAAAGGTATTAAAATGTGAATGTATTTGCAAATGAAAGTGGAAGTCCCTACCACTTTTTTTGTTAGTAGAGTACCCTCTAGTGGACAGAGCTATCTTCTCAGAGTGATTCGTTGGGAGGAACATCATCGTTTTTAGAGTAACTGAAATAGTTGGGAAGATGATGAACCTGTGGGAAGTCTGACACTTCCTTTATCACCTCAGCGGTGTCCTCAAAGCTCGCCTACCTCTCCCACCTACTTATGCCAGTCAAAAGAAAGTTATTAGATCACACAGTGAGCATTCTTTTTCTTTATACTTTCGAAATGCCATAGCTACAGAATTACACTTTTTAAAATTTTTACACTTTGATATGGAAGAATTAGGATTTTTTCTGCTCACTTTGTATTAGAAATCACACTACTTAATCCCTGACTGTGATGGCCCTTCTATCCCCTTGCATAGAAAAAGTTCGTAAATATTTTTCCTGTAGTCTCACTTTCAGGCAGCGCTTAGACCATCAGCTTTCTCAGACCAGGGGCCCTAGAACTAAACCAGTTTAGGTTTTGGTTCCAGCTTGGTACTTAGCAATGAATCTCATTCATCAAGAAACTTTCGTTTCTAGCAGACATCTCCCATTTTTTTTCTAAGATTTAATTTCTCAGAAATCATTTTTCATCAGTTCTCACTTCTGATGTTCAGATGTAAAATAGACAAATTTGTAACTAATCAGCTACACTGTTCAGAGTCTCTTACTGTAGGTAAAACTTCAGTCTTTAAAGTACATTTTAGTCATATAGGCAGAGAGATTGAAACTAGGTCACTGAAATTAGGTTAATGATTACAAACACGCACACAAAAAAATATTTTTTAACATTCTTGACACAAGGTTGTTATGTTTCATAACAGTTTCCCTTTTTTTTTTAATTTCCCCCTTCAGTGTCACTTTTTTAATTCTTAAATCGTTGAAAATGCTCTTAATAAAATTCATTCAGGTCCATTTTTAAAAATTCATATGGGCTGTACATTTCACAGACACCAAAGAAAGCCTCATAAGGAGCTTTTGGAGAAGACTGCATAATATTGAGTTAATGAAAAACATCAGATATATCCTACTCCACAGCCCAAACTGAATCAAAATACTTTAAAGCTTACGAAGATTAAAGTGAATACTCAGAATTAATTACACCATGTAACAAGTAGCATGTCATAAGAACCTTATGGAAGGTTTTAGAAAATCATAACTTTAGCCAAACAGAAAATCTAGGGGATGTAAAATGGAAGTCTGACAGATATTGACCAAGTGGAGCATGAGCTTACTGTCAGTAAGGATGGTGGTGGCTGCAGAATAAAATAGCTGGAAAAGGGTACTGACAGCAGAAGGACTGGCATGGAGGAGCTTCTGCAGATGCACAGGTAACAGATGTTTTTGGTTTGAACTGAGGCTCTAATCTCTGGTTGCAGTCTTCGTAACTGAAATTTATTTTGAATGATGGCTGCCCTGTGTGTGTTTGTGTTTTCCGTTGGCTTGACTGTTTTTCCCTCTTGTCCTACGAAATATCTGTTCATACCTGTACAAAATATGGATTCTTAGTAATTCCCATTTTATAAAGAAGTAGAAAAGATATGTGCATTTGATCACAAATATATCCAGGATTTCTTGCTACATTTTCTACTGTAAAACTATTTTGGAGATTTACATGTGCCTTAATCACCAATATTTTTACTTATAATTTCTAGCTTGTGAACAACCTCCTCCAAGGAGAGTTAAAGAAATACCTACTGAAACATGGGACAACCCTCCCTATCCACATGATACTCTAGTAACGTACAAATGTCGGCCTGGATATATGAAAATAGGACGAATTGTGGTCAAGTGTGTTGATGGAGAGTGGAAGCAACAAGGCAACACGGAATGCAGGAGTAAGTACTGGGAGATTGCTTCCAAATTTTACAAGTCCAATGTTGATGAAACTTAAAGTCTAAGCAAAATAAAGCACTAACCTATCTTCTGAAGGCAAGTCAAAGAAATTATTTTTTTCTCTTTAATTTATTCAACTAGTTCTAAAAGATACAGCTTCTTGGAAGTTGATTGGACTTTTTTGGCATTAAAAAATTATAGAATTTATTTTCCCATGCCTTTTCTTTTAAACTATAAAGGAAAACTCAGATGAGGATAAAAGCTGCTGCTTATTATTTCTGTTGTACCATGTTAAGAGGTTAGAAGTGTCTCTCACTTTCATACTCAATTCACTGAAGAAGTGGAAATTAACTATTGTTAGTCAGAAGATACTTTCTATAATGAATGAGTACTAAACACAAATAAATATTAGGCATTTGAGCTTTTTTCTCCTGTATCTTTCATAGAAAATTTGTCTATCTCAATACAGCTACTTGGCTTAGTTATACAAAATTAAGTTTCAGAGATCAATAGAAATTGTAAGTAAAAATTAATTAATAGACTTGTTGGTAGTTTCTTTTATATTTTAAATTTTGTTGTTGTTGTTGTTACTTTCTTACTTCTAAATGCATTTGCATAAATACTTGGTACACAGAAATCTTTCCAATTATACTAACATTAGCATAGTCTTTTTAGTTACATATTTTAGAGAATACTGCCACCCTGTGAACTGATGCTGAAACTGGTAAGGTACAGATGGAAGGAA
Organism: Meleagris gallopavo; assembly: GCF_905368555.1. Taxonomy (NCBI): domain Eukaryota; kingdom Metazoa; phylum Chordata; class Aves; order Galliformes; family Phasianidae; genus Meleagris; species Meleagris gallopavo. The sequence continues at coordinate 7,920,090 of NC_139413.1, forward strand.
AAAGAGGATGATTTGGTATAGATAATGTGTTCATATTCACTTTTCATTAGGGACCACACTAGATAGCAAAATTTACGATGGAGAGATCTATTTTCTTTGAATCACACTGAAAGAAATTTAGGGCCTACTCAAACATCTCTTATTTGGATTAAAAAAAAATAAAAATAACAAGGATGTTGATGTGTGGCAAGAAATGAGAATGCCTTGTTTGATAGAGACCAGGAAAGACTTCTTCTCATGATGCCTAGTAAAATTTAGCCATGCAATCTATTTTGCAGTCCTTATTATAATATCTAAGGGAGATGAGTGAGAATTATAGGATCATTGATAGTCTGACATGGAAGGACCCACAAGAATCAGAATCCAACCTCTGGCTCCATGCAGGACCACACAAAATCTAAACCCTATGTCTGAGAGAGGTGTTCAGAGCTCCTTGAACTCTGGCAGTTTGGTGCCACGTTCATTGCCCTGGCCAGCACTTGCTCTTGTTAAATTTCACAGGGTTGATGACTGCTCAACCCTTCAGTTGACAAAGATCTTTCTTCAAGGCCTCTCTTTCCTCAAAGGGGTCAACAGCTCCTCCCAGTTTAGTGTTATTTGTAAACTTACACATATACTTTCAAGTTCTGTATTCAAGTCATCTATGACAGAGACCACGTGCTCATTTTTGCAATTCTGTTTTGGGATCCAATTGAGGCCAGACCATAAGAGCAGTCCTAGGGGGAACTTGAGCCACATTACTCCTGTAGCTTCAGATAATCACTCTTTTTTCAGTACAATTCCCATCAGACTGAGGATATTTAAATGCCAGTCATGGACGGCTTCTGCAGTGGGAGATTTGAAACGGTCTGTGTCAGAAGTTATGTGAAAAACTGATGTTACGTTCTGTCTTTAAAATGTGTCATAAAGCTTAAAATGAGATTAGTCTTTTTTAAAGGAGCAAAGGCTCCTAATTTGTTACTTAGATTAAAAGAAGAAAAAAAAAAACTCTTTCTACTATGTTCTTATTGAAAGCAATGACTGAAAAGAAGGTTAATCAAGGTGATGCTGAACATTTTGGATTGAATAGTTGTTGAAAACACACTCTACTAATTAAAAGTGCTACCTTTCACACTTTCAGTCCTCTGTGTGTGGTTAAGTACTTGCTTTTTTACTATTTCTTTCTTCTTATCAGGTAAGCCCTGTGGACATCCTGGAGATACTGAGTTTGGTTCCTTTCAGCTTACTGCTGGAAAAGAGTTTGTCTTTGGTGCCAGAGTTGAATACAGATGTAATGATGGGTAATATTATTTAACTCAATATTAGGAGTTAAGGTTTTAATGTTAAGAGAAGTACTGGTTATAAATTTGTTGTCTGTAAAGCAGCTGTCAACTTGCTCATATTTAAGAATACCAGATTGTTGTTTAACTGAAAATACTGTAATTACAATACTAAACATAACTTTTTCCTATGTCTGGTCGGAAGTTTAGTATTGGAACAACTGTACTTCACACAAATGAAGATGTCATCCCAAGTCTCAGATAAGGCTGTGGCTCAATTATGGCTGCCTGAGTAGAAAACAAAACAAATTGTCTGCCTCAAAGCTGGCTCATGAGTTGACAAGCTATTTCTATTCTAAAATACAACAAACTTCAAACCTCCTTAAATCATTTCTGTGAGTTATGAAAGGAGGGAGTTATTGAAGGAAGATATTTCTGGTAGATTGAGTAACATCTCTTCACTTACTGCTCGGAAGAAATTCTCTTATCTCTCTGTTCATCTTCAATGAAAGCTGCAGCAAGGCAAAAGTATAGTGTTGTGTTTAGGTAAGTATGCTGATAATTGGATTATTTCCTCATGACATGCAAATCAGCTATAACCATAGTACAGTGTTTTAGCCATGATTTTGCAGACTTTGCGTTGCTGGAAGATGTACATATATGAGTTAGGAAATCAATATTCTCCTTAATCTCCTATGTACAGACAGTTCTTCATTGTCATTTTAGACTAACTATAATCTTCTGAATACATTCCAGACTAAGCAGAAGCAGTGTCATTGTGTCTACAATGCCCTCGAGCCTAAGATAATACTAATTCAGTGAAGCATGGGGTGCATATGGCTTGGGTTATGTCTGATTTTGATGCTGTCCCATGGTTTTCAGTCATACTGGAACACAGGCAACAAGAGATTTAATCTCCTTGCTAATGACTGTGTAAATCACCCTTAGGTTACTTGTTATGTAAACAAAGCTTGATGTCTCTGTAATGAAGTTAATGTTTTACCGATTAGAACGCTACTTTATGAATTATTTTTTTTGTATTTTTACCGTATGCGAGTAAAAGAAATAAAAATAGGGAAGATGAGCAGGAAAACTGTGGATTTTTTTTTTAATCATGTTTTGGTTATTCTATACTAGAATATCTGAAATCTGCTTCCCTTGTTTCCAAAGCAGCAGCACTGCTAAGACTGTAATTTTTTTTATTTATTTATTTATTTATTTATTTGTAAGATACCGAATGCTTAGCCAAAAAAATTACCGTGAGTGTCTCGCAGAGGGATGGAGCAATGACATCCCCCACTGTGAAGGTAAATAGAAATTGACATTTCATTCCTTATGAAACTGACTTTTTATCTGTTTGATTCTATCTAGAACTTGTCTATGATTTCACTACTCTCTGTGGCACTTCTATTGTCTATTGCGACTACTGTGATCGCTTATGTTGTAAATAACTATTCAAGAACATTCACTAATTAAACTCCTAATATTAATTTGCATAGATGTACATATGTCTAAACTCAAGTTATGCAGAATGAAACTCATACAATATCCACTCAGATTTTTAATCCAATAATTATTCAAACTTTTACCAAAAATCACTCACAAAATTGAGTCTTGTCACTCCCAGACAGCTTAAATCTCTACCTCATGTACAGACTCTATATATAGAGTAAGTATCTGCAAAACATATTCATAAAAGTCAGCTGGGATAAGACATTTTACATGTATATTTATATGTGTATTTGTAGCTTATTTTGTCCTCCATCCTTAGGAATATTCTGTCCGTTAAGATTTTGTTAGAAGTTTGACATTAGTAAGAAATAAAGAGAATAAAAGACCCAGTCTTCAGACCTGAATAGACTGGATGGCTTAGATACTACTTAGTTACTGAATTTGGAAACCTTTTCACCAGTTTCAAACCTGTGTGATTATGGAAGTAATCATCCTTTCTCCCCAGAGATAACTTATAACTTTTTAAAAGAAATCTGTAGTATTAGATATGTGAGTTTTGATGTTTCCTAACAGCTGGTCTCGGGTATTCTATATTGAATTTACTGGAATTTGAGTGTCCTTAAATTTAGGCATACAGCTAGTTCTCTGCTTAATTCAGAGCAATGGCTCCAATATTTTTCGTCACATCTTGCCAACGTACTGCAATTCCTAAGTCCTCATAAACTTCTTCGTTTGTGACTGAGGAGTTTTTACTCGGTTGAAAGCCAGCAAATAGTATTAGAATACATTACAAATCTGTACACTTGTTAAAAATGCTTAAGATAATCACAGTGATTTATCTATATTTTAACTTGTTCTGTGTGTCAATTTATTTTAGTGAGTAGGCCTCAAAATGATTGTTTTTCCCTTTGGTTTATTTGCTTTGTTTTGTTTTCCAGTTGCAAAGTGTTTACCTGTAAAAGCACCAGAAAATGGAAGAATAGTTGTAAGTGGTGCATTTGAGCTAAACCGAGAGTATTCCTTTGGCCAGGTCATAGAGTTTGAATGTAATGAACATTACAGGCTTGTTGGATCTAAAGCAATACATTGCTCTTCTAATGGAAGATGGGATAGTGATGTACCTCAGTGCCAAGGTAAAACACAATTATCCATAAGAAAATTTATTCTCATAGACTTCTAGAAACTGGTTACAAAGCTTTAATTTTATTCCACAGCAATTAAGCGTAGGTTGCCTATAAACAGTCTCTATTGTATATTTGCAGAAATACAATAAGAAAGTAAAATCAGAGAGCATTGTATGTATCAGTATAGTTGTAGTGGACCACCTGTTCCACATTTTCACTGCAAACTGTGGTTTTCCAGGCCGCACTCAATTTCTTTGAAACTAACTTCAGTATAAAATAGATAATATAAAATTTATATATATATAAATTACATAAATATATAATAATCTATAAAAGATTCAGTCACTTCAGTGTTGATTTAAGCAGATTCGTTATCTTCTTGACCCTATCACTGGACCAGCTCCAGAATGTCTATGACTTTCTTCTACTGGGGAGGTTAGACCTGGACAGAATACTCTACGTGCAGTTTCACTAGCGCTGAGTAGAGTAAAGTGAACTTAATCACACGTGCTAGCACTATTTGTAGAATATAGTGATTTTTATTAAACAAAGACAATTCCGCTGAGATTTATTTCATTCTAATTATAAAATAAATACAGCAAAAAAATCTAAGATAACCCTCTGGTGTCTTGCTCTGTGACCTAGGAAACAAAATCTTATATATTAGCTGGCTTTATGAATTCAGATTTTAGAAAGTGCAAAATCTTGGTGATACTCTGAGTTTGGCAAGAAACTGAGAATGCTGATTTTTTTCTATAGATAGCTAGGTATCCTAGTGTCAGTTTAAAGAACATTTAATGTTTTTTTTTTTTTTTTTTTTCTGGCAGTGCTATAATTTTATTGATTATCTGCTGAATATGAGAGAGCTTTAGATTTGCTGGAAATTACAAGGAAATGATGAGAAAAATGAAAAAATCTTTAATTTCAGCTAGCCTAGTTGCTTAGTTTAGAACATCCCTTATCTTGTAAACAATTCTAAAAGCAATTAAAAAATGAATCATAGCCCTAAAAGCTGTCTTATGAATCAGTTTGTTACTGCCGCTGTGCTACAGCATACTTGGCACCCACAATCGTGTCACTGAAGAGTTCTCAGTTAAGTTTCACACAGTTTCTGAGTGCAAATGTTTTTATTGATATAATTTCTATAAATTCAAAAGGAAAAAAAAATCCCACTGATTTTTATTCCAATAGGGATTTATTCTCAGCAAATAAGAACGTATAAAATTATATGAATTTATGGATTTTGTTTTTTTCAACTTCAGATATTATTTGTAGTGTGCCATCAATTCCAAATGGAAATGTACGCTCCTCGCAGAAGACTTACAAGGAGTCTGAGCAACTGCATTATGTCTGTAACAAAGGATACACGTATGGAGAACGAGCAAATGTACAATGTACTGAATCTGGATGGTATCCAACCCCCTATTGCACCGGTCAGCCTTTTCCTTAAGTTGTTTTGGGAGTAATTTCTGAGACTGCCAAATGTTAGTTTGTTCATAAAAAATAATAATTTCATCCACATCTGACTAATATGCCATGAAGATCTGGCAGGACTAAGAGTTAAAACAGCCAAAGAACCTAATATTTGTTTTTCATGAAGAGGCATGGCAAAAATAGTTAATTCAGCCTTTCATTACTCAAGCGTAGGAGCATGGGACTAGGAAAATAGAATTTCTTGTATACCGTATAAATAGATTGATGCTGAAATACTGGAGCATTAGCAGTTACAGAAAGGTACCGTGTTCCTTTTTATTCTGAAAATCTGGACTAGTGGAGAAAACATAGCAAATGTTCTATTGAGTTAGAAAGAATTCCTAACTTGAACAAATAGAAAGGATAATACTGAATCTCACTGCCTCCTACAAGATACAGCAAAAATGTTTTAGCAAAGGAATGGAAAAAATCAGACACTAAAAAGATTATTTAAGCAAGCAGGATGGGGAAAAAATGTTAATATTGGAAAAAGTAAAACTAAAGGAAGAATCCAAAATTTTTAGCGGCGTGGAAAAATTCAAAATCAGCTTCTCAGAGTAGTAATAACAGTTACAGAAGTCCTCCTTTCTTCACATCAAGACATCTTCAGTGAAGTCCAAGTTTACTGGGTTTAACATTAGCATAGCTAGTGAAAGTCAGTTTTTGTATCATTTGGCTACAGCACTTAAAGAATTCAATTAGAACTCTAATTTCCACGAAATTGTACACCATGTCCTAGTTGAATTAATTTGATGTAAAACTGGGGAAAATCTTTAGTGCCTTGAATCATGTTCAAGAAGTTGACAAAGGATGCCTTAAACTGAAAAAATACATTGGCAGCAGGGCAGTGTTATAGGATGTTATGTACTGCCCACCTTCCTGGGACCTCTTCCAGAAAGACCTCTGTAGAAGTAAAAAGTAGTCAGCCTTATTGCTCATTTGGTTCTTGAAATTTCTGTTTCAAGATTTGTAATTATACTAATTAATATTCATTTCCTATGGTTTAGCAACATGCTAACCTTATCTTTGCCCCAAGAAATCTGTATTTGACTGTTAATGTATGCAGTTTTAGTCAATGTACTATGTAGATAAGAACTATATAAAAGCATTTTTTCAATTCCCACCTATTTTTCTCTTTCCGTGTAGAAGTTGTATGCTTTCCTCCAACATTTCGCAATGGAAACTTTAGACCTCAAAAAGACAGGTACATAGAAGGAGCTACAATCACGATAGACTGTGATTCTGGATATCGTTTTAGCACACTGACTGCCAAAAACGTAGCAAAATGCACCAGCAATGGCTGGGTGCCTGCTCCAGGTTGTATTGGTAAGTAGCTCTCATGAACGAAGACACAGCACGCATAATTGTTATTTTGGAAATATCTCAGTGAAAAAAGACCTCGAGAAAAATCTTAAGAAACATAGGAAATAAAAATGCTTACTCATTGTGTTTCTTAGTGTTATGAAGCTTACTGTGATGATGTGGAAAAATAACACTAAAAAATATTGGTATAATCTAAATTCACACTGTGTTTATGAACATGGCTATTATCTGTCACTGTATCTGTGAAACTGTGTTAATTTGCAATAGCGGGCTCCCAAACAGGAAGATCTGTGGTACACCTGCAGATTAGCGGGTCAGCCAAGTTAACAAGATACAATGAGTGTTTAAGTATCTAAACCAAAGCACAGATTGCAAGGTATGTTTAACCGTGGTTACCGTAGCTTTAGTTATTTACTTACAGTTGTGTGTTAGTATGTAAAGAACTTCATTATAATCTGTCAAACAGCAAAACAAAATATTCTCAATTGATTATGAGGTTGGGTTTTTTGCTTCAATTTTTCATAACTACAATTATATTTTTGCCCAATATGTGCAGTATAAAAACAAAACTCAGCAATTAATTTCGTAATTTGTTAATCTTTGATCTTTTGTCATTAAAAATATTTTTTTAAAAAAGCGTAGAAAACAGAAGGAGATGAGAGAAGTCAGATGAAGTCAGTCATGTATATGAACCTTTGGATAAGAAAATATGATCTATTCAAGGAAAAGTACATTGTTCTTATAGAGAATAATCATTTCTCTATTTGTGTGTTCTGAAACTGAGTTATTTTCCTCAGACCACCTCATTCATTGTCGAGTGGTCTATTCAGAGGATGACCCCTCTTCCTCCACCATTTGTGCTTTAGGTCAGGGCATTTCAGGAGAAACTATCTGCTGTGGTCAAATGGGACACCCTAGTTAAACTCTGGGTGAAAGGTGATAGGAACCTTCCCATTTTATCTCAACTTGCCCCTGAAAATCTCTTTTGAGGAACTGAGAAAGCAAAATAAAAATCACAATGGTTTTTAAATGAAAAAAAAGAAAAAAAAAGAAAAAAAAAAAAGAGTAGCTAATAAGAACATTTGATGTAAGATCCTAGAAGTGACAAACGTAAGTGGTAACGGGTGCCACTGCAATTTTTAGAGTCTGTAGTTCAGTGTCTATATCTGAGCTAACTGGCTTACATCTCTGTCAATATGGTAAATTTAGTTGGAGCCCTCTGAAGTAACTGTCATCTTAGCATAGAAGAAATACTTATGTTTAGTTTCAAGAATCAGTGTATGGAATCCACTGAGAAGATACAGGGTTTCTGTTGGTTGCAATGTAAACAGGCAACCAGTATAGCTATAGACACTGAGGAAGAATTCAAAAGCACTGTGCAGTTGTTCCCATACTCCACGGAATCTACCAGCGTGTGTTGTCCCTGTTCTGTTAGTTACAGAAAGCACTCCATGAAATCATATCTGGACTAATATTTAGAACTTTGTATGCCGTGCTTTTTGTTGTGCATATGTTGATATTATTGCTATTAAATTCTTTTTAAAGAGAAACCATGTGACTACCCAGCTGTAGATAATATCATGTTGAGTAGAAATTGGCAACAGAACTACTTTCCAATGAGGATTGGGCAGACTATTTACTACGGCTGTCGTCAAGGCTACTTAACCCCAACTGAACAATACTGGATTCAGATAGTCTGTTCTCCAGGGGGCTGGAAGCCAGAGCCACAGTGTCTCAGTAAGTACATTTATAAAATATGCTTAATTCTGTTTTGGTTATTAATGGTCTGTGCAGGAGAAATTGCACTGTACAGCTTAGCAGCTTATTAAATTTTAACTGCTTTAGCTGACCCCTGGAGCTGCAGACTGTTTTCCCATCTTCTTGGCTTAAACAATCACCTGATAAATTGACACTACAAAGTGAATAAGTTTGAAATTAAACATTTGGATTTGGGTCATTCTTTACACCTACAGCTATCCCTGAGATTTAGAAAAATTAAGGAGAGTAAGAATTAGGATATGCTTTTCCTCTCTAGTGTCCAGGTCACACGCATGCATCTGCTTTCTTTTGTACACACAGTGACACATACAGATAAATTCCATGTAAATATATTCTTCCTTTAGTGGCTTGGGTGCATTGTCTAGAGGTTATTATCTGAATCCACTGCCTTGTCCTTTGGGATAACTTTTGGGGAAGGTGGAACACTTTTGAAAGCTGAGAGTAAGAATATCTGCAATAAGAGATCAAGATACACTGAATTAATCATTCAACTATGGGAAAAAAATTTAAACCAGTGAGCTGAGGACTTGTCTCATAACCCAGATCTTCAGTCACAGTGCAGTTCCTACCTACCAATAGAACCTGAAGAATCAACTAAAGGTTGAATTTTCTCCTGTTGTCCTCGGTGGAAAGGAAATCAATGCAGGGAATGAGCAGAGTTGTGCCCAGTGGAAACAACCAGTTACTCTCATAACACAACCACAACATTCCTTCCGTCTGTCTAAGTTCTTGGGATACAGGATGCTGTAGGGACAGCATGCTTAGCCGTTGATAAATTCTCTAGGGCCGGTTTGAGAAGCTGATATACTTGCACAGGGACAGTAAAATTGCCTGGGATCAAATGCCTAATGTGTCTCAGCACACGCATCAAAATTTGAGAGACTTAGCAGAGCGTAACAGACTTGTTGTACATGACACTAGAGGCAGTGAAGTTAGCCAACCTTGTTTATTAACTACAGTAAGGACTTTAGTTTACTAGGCCAGTTCTTAGTGCTTCATGAAGCTCCTGTTTTTGTGATACAGCGATTACAGGGCGGTGAAAGGAAACATGCTTTTATTCAGGTTTGAACACTGATGTCTTTTGGGGATAGATACAAGGGTAGTAGGAGGCTTTTTTGGTAACTCTCTTCCCAGGAATTATTTTACTACAGTTTTGGCTGTTTTTATTAATGTGGTTAAATGTACTTACTTTTCTTCTTTAGAAATATGTGATGTCAGGTATCTGGAAAATGGTGTTATGCAAAGTAATTGGAGAAGATATTACAAAGAAGGTGAAAGGGCTAAATATTTCTGCAATACAAATTATCGTACTGACAGTGAAGATGGTGAAATTACTTGCACAAAGAATGGCTGGTCACCTACTCCAAGATGTATCCGTAAAGGTGAGTATGCTTATTTTTTATCACAGTTTCTAACTGAAACCAATAAATCTATGATTATATCACCCATGTTAATCACTCACCACTAATTAGAGCAACTCTAAGTCTAGGTGCCTTTGTACAGCCTATCTGTAATTTCTTGTCTCTTTTCAGTCTCTAGTTATGCTACTTGATGCCTGCTTCTCCTGCTTGCTATCCAGTTGACATCATACTGGAAGGAGGGAGGAATGGGAAAGTTACCTCTCCTAGAACTGTTTCCAGCTTTTGAATCTGACTTGCGCCAAGCCTGAAATTGCTGGAATGTCTCACCAGAATTATAAATTCCTTAGATAATGATTTTATGCACACGAAAGAAATAACCTACTTCCCATCTCTCAGACTGTCAGAGCATTTTTTTAGAAAACAACTCCAGCATGAAAGAGACACCTGTGATAGAATGTTCTCAACAGCCACTCGCTAATATTTTGGCATAGCAGTGAGGAAGCAAAATAAAACTGTGATTTCTATTGTTAGCCAGTAGTGGACATTACTGCAATAAACATCAACAAATTATCAGTGAACCTTAAACTTTTGAAATGGTTGCACTGAAGTATCATTAACTCTGCTACCAACATTCAAATTCATCTTGTAGCATTTTTCAAAGGCTTTGTATGTCTTATCTTTATCTTTATTTATTTGAATCTAATGTGCCATTGTTGCTATTTCTTATTGTGTTCATTTTTTGAAATGAAGGAACTCTTTGCAGAATGATTTATTAGTGCACAATTCAGTATGCTACAGAAGTTTTCTCCCAGATACAAGGCCATAACTTCTAAACAAGAGGATGGATTTCCACCCAGTTAGACTGGCTCAAACAAGGTTTTCCAAGTGATGTGAAATCAGGCACGACAGTGAGTCCATCTGCACTGGTGGTTTACTGTGCAAGATGGGATCCTTTGTTATGAATTTGCTTAGTCCTGCAGTACGTGCACTCTGAGGGATTTCTCTTTAATAGAACTAAGATCTTAGCTGCATATGATGATGATCTCTGGAGTGTCCCACTTGCAATAGAGTCATAAAGTCCTCCTGATGCATGCACAATGCACGCCTAACAAGAATTTTGTTTCTGCTGAAAACCAAGTGCGGCCATATAGTCTTGGAATCTTGAAGAACAGTTACAAATGAAATTCCTGCCCAGCCTTGCGCCAGTTGGTAACACTGAATTCTGACTTTTCAGGCTTTGGTTGGATCCCAGGAAAGGGACCTTAATGGAGAGGCAGAAATAATCGTGCTCTTAAAAATGTTCTAAATCCTACTGCTGTCTTCATTTGTCCTCCTTATTCTAGATATTACATGTATGTCATTTAGCAATGAGAAGGAATTCTGTTTTTCTCTTTCAGAAACATGCCAGTACGTTGATCTGACAAACGGCTATTTCTTGAAGAATAAGGCAACATTTGATATAGGGGAAACAGTCACCTATAGGTGTTACAATGACTTTGTAACTCCAGAAAGACAAGAAATAGGAGAGATACAATGTCAAGTGGCTGGCTGGTCTCCACCTCCCAAGTGCATCCGTGAGTAGCATGCAGAGTTCCTTGCTGCTGCCACTGGTAAAAATGAGATTTCCTACGTACTCTGATTTTCTTCATCTGTACTGGTATAGTTTTCTTACTGAATGGAAGGAGAGTCAAAAAGAGGACTGAGCCTCCAGAGAGGAAATTTTCTGAGGCTCCAAGAAATAAAGAGGGAAAGCAAAAGTGAGTAAGCAGGAAAAAGTATTTCCTGTCTTCTAGGTGAGCTACCTTTTTGGACCCTCAGTGGTATGAAGTATGTTGTCATTGACCTTTCCAGTGATTTTAATTGATACAAGGTGCATGCACACAAACTTAATCCCAGTTCTTCCATCTTGTTGTCAGGAACAATTTGTGACAATTGTCAGGGACAATTTGTGAAGAAATGCCTATGAGCCAAGGGATCATGCCTTCATGATCTTCTTTTAAAAGTGAGCAGACTAGTGAGAAACAGGTTTCATTATTTGAAGAGAGATTATCATTGTGCATAAAAAAAGATTAGGCTGTACTTTCTACCCTGGGGCTAGAAACTACATTTTTAAAAAAGACCGGAGTGCTTTCTCATGAAAATACTTTCACATTCTTGTTGACTTTCTCTGAGAATTCCTATCCTTTCCTGAACAGGAGTATAGGATAAAAAAGAAGATAATTGATCTTCCAGGGTCACAATGCCAAGGCTTGCCATTTTGACCAACTTTAGCTAATATTTTGTCTTATACTTTAGTTTCAGACTACGTTTACCCAGGATTTTATTTATTTATTTATTTTCTGATGCCCTCACAAATGTTTATGGGCAAAATACGTAAAATTATTTGATATTACATCATTAAAATAAGAAGAAATAGTAGAAGGAAAGGAAGATGAATACAATAGATATTCTGTGAATACACTACCCATGATATTCTACATTTACATGCTGACATTACAGAACTTCTATTGTTTTAAATATCCCCAGTCATTCCGTAGAACCAGCACACACTGCAGTACAGAAATGGTGGCTCCAAAGAGCAAATGTCTGGATCGCCAGGTGCACTAACTTTGTTTCATTTTACAGAATTCTGTAAAACACCACAAACTCGTGTTTTGACTGACTGTACAACGAGAAAAATATACCTGCCTGGAGATACACTTGAGTATGCGTGTCATGAGCAATATCACACTGCAGATAACATGCCGACTGGTACTACCATGTGTGGTGTAAATGGTGAATGGAAGCCAGCACCGCAATGTGTCGGTAAATACATTTGTACTCACTAAGCATTGTAACTATACACACACTGTGAAGTTTTATTCATTCCTGTGCTTTTGTTCTAATCAGTGTTAAGTGATGATAAGAGTGTGGCTGCCTCCGCCCGCCTCTTGGACCCAGCGCCTCTCCTGCCTGGCTGCTGGAGTGCAGCCCAGCATACCAGGGAGAGGGGGCCTCTGCCCAGACCCAAGGGCTGCAGCTGTCACTTCCATCTTAATGGGTTCAACTACTAACGAAGCTGAGCACAAACCCCAAAGGCTCACAGACACGGGGCTCTGACACAGCCACACAAGATGCCACAGACAGGAGGCTGCCTTCTACAGCGCTTACGTACAGAACTCAAGTAAAACATAAACATAGACCAGCTATGTCCTCTTTCTTCCTCCTCGCCAGCTGAAAGAGACAGAAGTTTACCAGCAAAGGCACAAATGCAGCACTCTGGGTTCTCAAGCATGCATGCATTCGCTCACCTCCCTCACACCGGTGTTCCTCTAGTAGCTGGTTTTTGGGATGCCATCGTAGCTGAAATTTAAAGACTCCCACTGGCTGCGATAGCTGGCACCTGAAGCCAGGAGTGCCTACTCCCTTGGTCTGATTTAAGGAGCCGGCAACATTTATTCACACATATACAGGTCTCACCAGTAGCTCGCACCCAGACCTTGCTGCACGCAAACACATGCAGTAGAATTGAGAGTATGCAGCAAGATAGACAAGAAAAGATGTAATAAGAAGATAAAAGATGACAGGCTGGACTGTGGTAGTCAGGCTCAGGCCTCAACTAGACGAGCATACTGACCTGCACAGTTGTTCGCTTGACAATTTTATGCCTTTTTCTGATTATCCCATTTGTTGTTTTCTTTGCTCCTACTTCCCTCTGCGTGTCTTTTCGTGGACTTGTGTAGCTGTGCTGATTTCCACACCACTCCTTATCTGGGGTCCCCCTAGCTCATGGTCTTATCAGCTGCAAAGTCTAGATTGATCATCCCAAAAGCGGTGCCTGTATTTTCCTGATATCCAATCAATTAATATAACTGGGAGGCAAGTTTCTTGTCATTGTCTCCATGCTTGTTTTGTCAGATCTGTGTTTCTGTATATTTAGGTTCTTGTTTCCCACTTTTTCATTAGTAGTAGCTCATATATTTTTTGTAGGTTTTGCAATATACCGTGGAATATTCTTTCTTCGCAGCAATAGAATGTGAACTGCCAGAACTGTCCAATAGAGTTGTTCATCCTGCAAAAAGCAGATACTACAATGGAGATGTTGTGAAATTCAGCTGTATAGATAATCATGTAAGAGTGGGCCCTGCTTCTGCTCAATGCTATTACTTTGGATGGTTTCCATCACCGCCAACATGTAAAGGTAACTCCTCTGTTGACTTTATTGTGGTAGGATATGTATGCAAATACTTCGGTCCTGAAGACTTTTGAGGGCACCTTCTATAAGTCAGTCTCGCACCCAGGAACAATTATTGCATTGTCATCTCTAAAAGGGCGAGCATTGGTCTTCCTCAGATCATTTGTTAGTGTTCTGCTGTTTTATGTGGAAGAAACCAAACAGTTGAATTTTCAGTGTTCGCTTTTCAGCATGTCAAAACATGGAATGTATCTAGAATATCTGTCTGGTAACCAGGCCACATGTTTTTCTTGTTGTCTTTATCCTGTTAGCTTCACTTAAATGGTTTGCACAAAACTTCACTCAGATTATTAAGTGTAAAATACTGCTTATCCAAAAAGGCATGAATAGGGTGCAATATGGCTGCCAGAAATGATTTGAGTACAACCATCTCTTCCTGCACCCTAAATAACTTTTGCCATTGCCTGGCATTGACACTCATCAAAGACTTTTTCTATGCTATTTTCTCTGATCATGTGACATTTAAGGGGGAAAAAATGATTTTGGAGATGACACACAGCTGAACCCAAGGGTTCACTTTCACCCAAACTTGGTGAAAGTTTTTTACTACAAATTTCCTCAAATTTCATCCTGTAGGATTGTTTCCTGCAGAAGGGAAGATATGTGCCCCTACTCTTCTCACTATGCTGATGACAGAGCACAACTTGGTGGAATCTGAAAATAATTTTAGACTATGCCTTCCACGAGGAAGATCAAAATGACAAGGGCATTTCAAATTTCTCACCCTCTTCCTTCCTGCTTACTAAGTCACTTATGTTGTTGCCTTTCATGCCCTCATTCTTTTCACTCACATTTTTGCATTTGAAAACAAGTGTGTTTTATGTAGTTGACTCTTTAGCTCAAAACATATTAAGCTCTCTTAGCAGGCGTTCACTCCATCAAATGTGAATTCTTTTAATGTACAGTACATAGCACTGTATGGATGAATAGCGTGTCATTGTTACTTGTAGAATATTTGCTTTTTTATTCTGTGAGAATACTGTAACACAGGTAAGTGGAGTCGATGCCCATGTAACGCTTTTCTTCCATTAAAAATGGATTGATTTCATGAACCGCTTATTTTACCATAGCTGGAAACTGATGGTGCACAGAAGTAAGAGAGAAGATTGAGCCAGAGTAACTCATCTCTGTGAGCTCCACGCCAGCATGTATCTAAACAGTCACAGGCATAAAATAATGACCTGTTTAACCTTTTCTATATCTCTTTTTTAATTTTAAGCAATAAATTAGTTGCTGTTGTTGTTGCACTTAATATGCAAGCGTGCTAACAGTCCTGACTGCAGTGTATATTTTTGATCTCTTGATTTCAGTGAATCCCAGAGGCTGTGGACCTCCACCTGAAGTTACCAATGGAAATGTTACTGGCAGCTTTCTGGAATGGTATCCTAATGGGAACAGAATGGAATATGAATGTGACACTCAATTTAAATTGGTCGGATCAAAGGAAATAGAATGTTTGGATGGGGAGTGGTCATCTCCTCCTTCTTGCATTGGTAATCTACTTTCTATTATGTATGTAAAACTATGGTGATGCAATACAAAGATAATCAAATGTGAAGCGAATTAGCTATAGCCATCTGTCCACTAGGAAAAAAAAAAATTGCTTCTATAGTAAAAACAAGAAAAACCTTGTGTAGCTGTTGTGGAAACTTCTTCAGTGAAGGATTCCTCAGATACCGCTCCCTCTGTTTTTCACAGAGCTTGTGAGAATATAATCACTTCCACAAGTATCTATTTTATTGAACTGTTCAGGAGATTCTGAAGCTAACTGTGGTGGAGGTCTGGAAACAAGCAGAGAGGGATGTGCCATCACGTGGATATCTTTCCTTAGAAATGGAGCTAGAATCCGTTAGCAAACTTCTTCAGTATTACAGAGATCTCGAAAGTCTTGCAACTCCCTTGGGAAAACTGGTAATCTCTGGCTTCTGGATTCTGACACATCTTCCAAAAGCAACATTGATGTTTAAAAACTGTATGACTGCTCACATTTTTTCAATACTTGATCTGCAGAGAACAGGTTTTTTGCACAAACTGAGAAGTGTGTGATCTAAGCTTCAGTGAAGAACTTTTCAAGTCCAATTTCTGAGTTTGCCCTGGGTCTTCCTTTTCCTCCAGTGAAAGACAGTTTTATGCGCCTGTTCGGTTTACATCCCCTTTTCCTTCCTCACAAGGACTACTCATACGCTGCACTCATCTTTGCAAGCCACTAACCTTCATTGTCCCTAGCACGGCAATGATGGCAGCCCACAGCAAGAACTACGGTTACCACACAGAGGAGACAAATCTGCAGCCCTCTAATCAATTCTAAATGATATTAGACAGTTCTTGTAGTAATACTAATTGAAAGTGTACATTACGATTATGTAGGTGCATGATTGAATGTAATTTTTGATCGACCAGAATAAAGGATCCAGATGAGTTGGATTAACTGAAGGTTTTCTTACACTTTAGGATTCATGTACATTTGTAAAACTGTTTGAGAAATTTACCTTAGCTGAAATGTCTCATGGAGTACGCCCTGGAGTTGTTGGTGATGTAAAAGAAAGAAATTTAGTCAACTGACTAAATTAAAGATGTACCCCAGCTGTTTAGAAGGTTATTCAAGACATTTAATTAATGGGAGCAGATTTTACTCTCCAAATGCAAAATGAATTATTTTATCTAAGTTCTTTTGGATACTCACATGCGACATCAATACTTTGTGGAATATTTCTGTTCTTTTCAACAGAAGACAAAATGCCATGTGGATCACCTTCTTCTATCCCGAATATTGTTCTTCAGCAGCAATATCGAGTCCAGTTTTCTCATGGCGAGGAAGTAACCTATAGATGTAAGCAAGGCTCTGGGAATGCTAGCAGAATGAGAACAAAATGTCTTAATGGGGAATGGAAGCCTTCACCTCTTTGTAATGGTAATCTTCCGTATTTCTGTAATATTTCAGTTATGAGTTTAACATTGTAGTCATGGTTTCAAGGACTTCGGGAATCAATACGTAGCTTGAGGTACTATAGTTTCTCACATCTCAACTAAATGTTTTTTTCATTTCCTCCTCTTTTAAACATTAACATAACATATCCTTCATCCTGGAAAGACTATGTAGCTACACATTTGTAAACACTCTGAGTAGTTTTGGGGAAAGGAATGGATGGTTACACAGTGGTTAAAATCCAATATGGATTTTAATGTCCTTCGTATACAGTGATCCTACTGTAGTAGTTTCGTACTCATTCTCCTGTGTTTCCCAGCAATAAGGACCCTTCAGAAACTTCAGACATACCAGCAAAAAAGTCACGTGCATGTTGTGTTAATTAAATGAAGATTTATATCTCTGGAAATCAGAAAAAAATATTAATTATTAGCCTCAGTCTGCTGGTTTTACCTTATCCTTGTCATTTTTATGTAGATTAGTCCATTTCTGGTCACTAGTTTTCTCTCTTTTTTTCTCATACAGTTTCACAGTGTATAAACTTTTAAAAGCAAGCTATCTAAAACAAACCTTCTGCCTTAAGAGGAAAAGATGCATTGGAGTCAGTGATTTTGTTTATTAAAAAAAAAAAATGATAAAAAGTGATGTTGTATAAGAAAGTGTCTTGGCTGTCATAACTTAGTCTGAGACTTTAACAAAGATCGATATGATATTATTAGTACTATGTTATTATGTATTATTATATTAGTAGTATTATATTATTAGGAATCGTATTCACTTATTATATTATTAGTTCTCCCTTTCTTTAGAAGTGATTTTTTTATTTATTGATGATATGGATACATTTTAACTTCATTTACAATTATTTTGAGGACTGTATCTGGCACAAAACACAATCTGCTTAGCTTTCACACGCAGCTCCCGGGAGCCTTCTCTTCTCCAAGCTAAACAAGCCCAGTTCCCTCAACCTTTCTTCATAGAAGAGGTGCTCCACCTCTTAAGGAATCTTAAGAGTTACTTCAAACCACAGTAGTTAAACAAAAAACAAAAAAACACAAACAAACAAAAAAACACTTTCATGTGGATAAGCATTAGGAAAATGATGACTTCTTCGTTATGAATGCGTACATACATATTATCTGAACCAAATCTATTCTTTAACTACTTGTGTTGATTTTCTTCAGCCCCATCTCATCAGTGTGTACCTCCAGAGGATATTGTGGTTGTACGCACTAATTCTCTCAGGAAAGCAAAGGAGACTGAGCTGTATTTAACGTATAAATGTAAGCAAGCTGACAGACAATTGAAACAGGCAACTTGTGTGTCCGGAAAATGGTCTCCAGAAATTCAGTGTACAGGTATGATTTTAGATTTGCATACAATTTCTTCTTTTTTGTATGCATGGTAAATGCTTGTTATCAAAGATTCTTAGCGTCTCTGTGCCACTGATCAGTAACAGAAATGCTTACATTCTTGTGTGTATACATGTGTGTGTGTGTATATATATATATGTAGATATAATTACATTGTCATGTGAACTAATTAAGGAAATTGTTGGAACAGCAAACTAAATTTAGAAACTCTATTTAGTGAAGCAGACTTATTAGTATCTACTCTGACAATGGAACCATTGTCACTGTCACTTTTGATGTGAGAAAAGTTCAAAGATCTTCTATTGCTGAGTTTTCTTTTTTCCCTCCCCCCCCCTTTCACTCCTCCCCCAGTGTAATGGAAAAGAAAGGCTACCAGTTCATGATAGGAAGGCAATTTTGAGAGAGAAAAAGACATTCATGGTGGGAGCACGCTTTCTGTGAAAACATGTTGAAAGCATTTAAGCATCTGAAAGCAGCTCTAGCGTTTTTCAAGCAGAGCAAAATGATCATGGTACTAGTTAAAGCTTGAGACAGCTATTGAAGAGATGTCTACTGCCAGTGTTTTCTTAGCTGTTGGTTACTACTGCAATCTATGATGAACTGTTACATTTCATCTTCTGTTCTGTTATGAAATGAATGCATATCTTTAGGTGAGAGTACATGCCCACCTCCACCTCAGCTGCCTAATGCTAACAAGATACCAGTCGGAAGAAATTACAAGAATGGGAGTAAAATAGCTTTTTCATGTCTGGAGGGTTTCCATCTCATCGGTGCAAATGAAATAACATGTATAAATGGGAAATGGCAGTCACCACCATACTGCGTTGGTCAGTAGTGTTTGTTTTTCTCTTTATTTTATTATGAACTTCTGTGTTGTGTACTTGCAGTCATCGTTAGCAAAAAGATGCTGTTGTTTTTGTTAGGACTGTCACAAACATGTAATTGTACAGATAAGCAATGGAATGTAACTTGGTTTAAAAAAAATGCAGTTAATCAACTGTTAAGCCGTAGGCCTTTTTATTCAGACAGACATATCTGAGATGGCACATAACATTTTCAGGCAATTCCTCAAGAGCTGTGTGTTTATTTGTGTAGCGTACTTCAGAGTGGAATGTCAGTGTTGAGCAGGAGCTTTTGAATTGTGTCCTGATGAATCAATTGAGAATTTTGGATGGAGTGGTGGCACTTTCCTTTTTTCTGTCTTTATTCTTGTTTTTTTCTTCTAGTTTTTGTGTCTTCTTCTTGTAATACAAGTATAAGTAATATGACATAACTTTGTATGTCTGTCCTGAGGAATCACAGAATGTTTTTTGTTGGAAGTGATCATAATAATCATCGAGTTTTAACTCTCTGCCATGGGCAGAGATATTACCCACTAAATCACGTTCCCCAAAGCCACGTCCAGCCTGGCCTTCAGCATTACGGAGGATAGGGCACCCACTGCTTCTCTGAGCAACCTGTACAGTACCTCATCACTTCTATTGTAAAAAATTTTTTTCTACTGCCTGATCTAAATTTCCCCTCTTTTAGTTTAAAACCATTACCTTGAAAGAACCATTAAGCTCTTTCATTATCTCTCCATTCTCTGATAAAGAGCTCTTCCCCAGCTCTCCTGTAGCTCCCGCTATGAATTGGAAGGCCATACTGAGAACTCCCCGGAGCCTTCTCCAGCCTCAACAAGCCCAATTCCTTCAGCCTGTCTTTACAGGAGATGCTGCAGCCCTCTGATTATCCTCATGGCCTCCTCTGGACCTGCTCCAACATGTTAATGTCCTTTCCATTCTGGGGGCCTCAGAGCTGAATGCAGTGAGTTCCCACAGTAGCAGAGTAGAGCAGGACAATCACCTCCCTCACCTTGCTGGCCACGCTTCTTTTGATGCAGCCCAGAATACTGTTGGCTTTCTGGACTTTAAGTGCACGTTGCCAAGTTTTTCATTAACCAGCACCTTCAATACTTCTCTTCAGGACTGCTCTCAATCTGTTTTACTTAGCCTGTATTTGTGCTTCATATGCTGAGGAATCTGTAGGCCAATGGTTAAAACATTATCGATACAGATAGTCTCTTACAAGCAGGAGTTCGTTAAGAGATAGGAGAAAGTGTCTTCAGAAGCGGATAGGAAATGGAAATGCAAGACAAATGAGGTGCAAGATAGTGACTTGTGCACAACGTGCCAAGGGAGTCTGTATCTTTAAACTGAAAAATTTTGGTGCTTTGCGTTGTTGGTTTTTTTTTCTCTTTTCTTGCTTGTAAGTTTCCTCTTCTGCAGATAAGTGGCAGACATAGAGAAGAATAGAGAAAAGTGTTTGAGCTGTTCATAAAGTAAATATTACTGCAATAAAATTCCCGGTCCCAGTTGTTGAACAGGAAGTTTGATTATAATTAGATTGTTTGTCTTGTAGAATTGAGTAGAAATGTATGCTTTCAACTTGATGCACGAATTAATAAATCTAATTTACTGGTAACTGAAAATGAATAATTTATGTTCACTCTGCAAGTGAATAAAGTATGGGGACAATCTTGACTCAGGAAGGCTTAGTAGATGTTTGATCCATTGTATGTCTGGGAAAGTAGGGTGTAGTTAATAAGTTCTGATACTCTCTGTTGTTTTTTTTTTTTTCCCCGCTTCAGCAAGAAAATCTCCAGGATATTGGTACAATTTTGTGAGTTGCAGACAAACTTTATTTAGTTAAAATTCTAGAAACTCACTTTCAGTATCCCAAAATGTGACAGTTTCTTTTGCTTCTCTGCCTGTGATTTTTAACCTGTTCTTGTTACTAAATTTTAACTGTATCTTCTTTGTGTGAAGTGGCATATGGCTCTAACTTGTTTCAAATCAAAAGACAAAAAACCCTTGTAGGAAGGAGAAAGGAAAGGAGTTTTGCTTTGTGAATCGTATATATTTATTTATCTGTCTTTCAAGACACTTCATTTTCATTTGGATTTTCTTTTCAGTTTTAGACTGCATATATCTTTGGAATATTAATTGTTTTCTCTTATTGTTTATCTTTGTGTTTTAAAGAAAAACCCTGTTCACCACCACAACTTATAGAAAATGCTGATGATTTCAGGCTGGTAAATCAAAACTTAAAAATGGAAAAAGAAGGGAAAACAGTTTATCTAGCTGGTGCTGTGGTGAAGTTCATTTGTCATTCTGGATTTGAGTTAGAAGGACCATCAGAGATAAATTGTTCAATGGGAAACTGGAGTTCATCTCCTACGTGTTCAGGTAACATCAAACAATACTTTTCCTGAAACGTGCTTAGCAGTGAATTTGAAATACTTTTAAACTGGATCTGACTAGTAACAACAGTTTAGTATTTTAAGTATTCCTGTGGTATTTTTGCAATCTTTGTTCAGTGTTTGTCTCTACCAGGTAAGTCGTGGGCACATCCTTATCACACAAGGACCTATTTTCTACAGAGTCCACTAGTGACTGGGAGTTGATTTGATGCTTCGGCTGTGGATATCGCTTCTGTGTAGTAAGGGACAGAAGCTTTTACCAAACTTTTCTGGCATTGATAGGAAGAGAATCTAAATCTTTACACTGACTAAAGTGTACGCCTATTTAGGGGACTAACATGGAAGTTTCTGCGTCCTCTCTTTTATACAAAATCTGCTGGTAGTTATTTTCTGTGCTGGTTAGAAAAAGCATCTGTTTGGTCAGAAAAATAATCTCATTCTGTGTGTATCATATTACCATGAGTATCAGGTTTGCATATCTTTTCAGAAATGTCATGTGGAAGTATTCCAAATGTTCACAATTCTGCAACTGAAGGCAGAAACAAGGAAGTGTATGAGCCTGGCGAAACAATTCGCTACCAGTGTGATGAAGGATTTGAGGCTGTTGGTCTCCCAGAAATTATTTGCAGAAAAGGAAATTGGTCAACACCACCGTTCTGTGAAGGTGCGTGTTCTATTTCTTTTAGTCTTTTAAGAGGTACATTCATTAAAAAAAATACCCACCCACACATACAAGTGAGTCAAAACAATAGAGTCAATCATTGAATTGGTTTGAATGAGATGCTAAGCATCTTTTGTCTGGTTCCTGAGAACCATCAAGCAGAACTGAAATTTTTTCCCCTTCTGGGCTGAAGCTAGTAGACGCAACTGAACTCGTTTCTTCGTTAACAAATAGAAGGTTATGGAGGAAAGGTGCTAACTGCAAAGGGATAACTGGTAAGCTAACGTATTTATTTTTACATCGGTAGGAATGTGACTTTCATTATGAAAGTTACCTTCAAAATACTAAAGAAAACACTCTTCAGTCCTTTGGTGCACCATGCTGTAGAGCACCAGCCTGCGCGTTCAGCTAATCTCTACAACTCCTTTCTGCTTTTCAGTCACTTTAGGCAAAAAGAATATTGTCAGGTGAAGCACTGCAGAATAAAGACCACAGTATCTTTCTTTCCTACCTGTGGAAAACAACCTGCCTTATGCAAACTGCCTGTCCTCGTCGTGAATAACGCTGCCTCTGAACGCAATATTCTACAGTCATCACATTACTGCCCGAGTATTCTTAAATGTGCCTTTCTTTTCAGATGTTACCTGTGAAGCCCCACCTGAAATTCATAGCGCTAATATTATCAGCACGCAACAGCAGAGGTATCTGCCCGGTGCTCGGGTACAGTATGAATGTGACAGCAATTTTCAGATTACAGGTGTAAATTATGTCACTTGTACAAATGGACAATGGTCGCAAACACCAACTTGCAAAGGTAGGAATTTGTGCTTTTATCTTGCCCCTTAGTATAGAGGAGTCGATCTGTTTACCTAAATACTTGAAAAAATTTTATTTTAATTTTGTACTGCAGCTTTGTACCTACGACTGCTTTCTTGCACAGCACTTGAACTTACTGCTTCAGGAAGTACTATGTATATTTTCATTGAAAGCAAAAACATCTCAAAGAAAAAGAGCATAAAAAAAATATGATGATTTTTCATTTTCCAGTTATTCCCCAGAAGACACTGCGTTATTGGCCTTCTCTAAAAAAAATCTATCTGAATCTATCTGAATGGAAGTAGTGGGGGAGAGATCCAGCCATTTTTTCTGAGGGTCTAACTGATAGAGATTCCACTAGAATCTCAGGATGTAAAAACTGCAGATCTGCTAGAGTCTTGAAATGGCAAGAGCATTCCCATGAAAAGACAATGTGCTGTCCTCCTTTACCTGCCAAAATCTGTGGCTGGAGGGTGAACTACTGCTACTTGGCTTTCACATACTTCCGTGGAGTTGACTGCAGTACCTGTCCGTGCAGTGCAGGCTGCCGACTTCTTCCAGAGTTCTGCAGTTCATCAAAGGGCCAACTTGGCTCTACCTCTGTGATTTTTCAGAAATGCCAGGGTTCTCTGGAGAGGGCCGTGACCTAACTGAAAGATCTTTTGTGCCATAAGGTGTAGCTACAGAAACGCTGGCTTTTTTTAGACTCTATCACTGACACTGCTGTCTCCTGAGAATCCACAAATAAGCGTTCTGCTGCTGCTGTCATTTGAAGTAACACTCCTGCCCACATTCCTGGTGTTCACAATGTTTTACCCCGGTACGTTCTTGTGGTCAGGAGGAAAAACATGAAAAAATTATTGTGAAGGCATTAGACGCTCTGGACAGGAATTGTGTGAGCTGGGGAGTAACAATATCGATTCCCTTACCTAAAACAGGCTTAGGGGAACACCTCAATGACTCTAACTGCAACTGTAGAAGTATCTCTTTTCAGATATGAGGTGTGGACCTCCTCCAGAAATCGCTGGTGGTAAAGTTCACGGTGTTAAGAAGTCAAAGTATTTGCCTGGGGAGACAGCTAAATATGCGTGCTGGGAAGGTTTTCGTATGACTGGAGCTTCCACCGTAGGTTGTCAGAATGGGACCTGGACAGAGCTGCCCACGTGCAGAGGTACTTTTCCTGTCTTTCCAGTAGCCTGTCAGTGAGACTGCCATCAAGCTGGCTCAGTGGTATTTACTTCTCCAAATTTCAGTCTCTGAGCTGCAAGCAAGTGCAATGCAATGCATCTGACAAGTAAGGACTCCCCAGAGCCCGAGGTTTGCCCCACCATTAACTGAAATTGTATGGTCCAGTGTCGTTTGTTCTAGTTTACAGACAGATTCACGCTTGTCCCTGCTCAGGCAGTACGGAGAGCTGGTGGGCATCCAGTTCTGCAGAAAGAGTTGTGCCAAACATCCTGCACTACTGTGTAGGACCAGCGAAAGACTTGCAGAAAGCAGCAAACGCTTCGGAGATAACAGATAGATGAACTAGTTATGAGTCCCAGCAGTGGAAAAGTGAGAAACTCTCGCTCTTCTCCATCTGTCAGATATTTGTGTCAAGGTGGCAGTTTTCTCTGCTGTCCTCTGAGTCTCTCTAAGTACGGGCAAGGTAGTTTCCCAAAGTATTCGAGGCTAGGCCGCTCCTGCAGTTAAACTCTGATGCATTTCTCTCTAAGCGTTGATGTTCTTCCAGGAAAGAGTGGAAAATGTGGCCCACCTCCAGAGATTGAATATGGAGATATTCTTTCCTTCCCGAAGGCAGAATATTCACAAGGTGAAACTCTGAAATATAAATGCCCGAATCTCTACATCCTGGAAGGATCTCAGCAGATCAGATGTATTAATGGGCA
The DNA here is from genome assembly GCF_905368555.1 of Meleagris gallopavo. Taxonomy (NCBI): domain Eukaryota; kingdom Metazoa; phylum Chordata; class Aves; order Galliformes; family Phasianidae; genus Meleagris; species Meleagris gallopavo. The sequence continues at coordinate 7,945,004 of NC_139413.1, forward strand.
GTGGACAAATCCACCAGTTTGCTTGGGTAGGTTTAAAGCATGTGCTTGCATGGCCAAGAGCTACGTTACTGCTCACACCGACTTTTTCTCAGATCCTGAAGGTGTTTCCAATGCACTTCACTTGTGAAACAGCACTTGTGCTGTGGCTGACAGCAGTGAGTCTTTCTTCTGTCCAGAAGGGATTTCTTCTCGATGTCACCTTGTGTGGTCCCCTCTGCTACCTGCAGCCTCTCCCTGCCTCCTCTCACCCACAGATCCAGAAGGAGGGGAGTTTGGCTGAACTGCCCATGCGAGGAGATCTCCATCAGTGTGCTGGGCTCCCGCGTTGCCACGGTCTGCAGGTTGCAATGGGGAGGTTGGGTCTGTCTGAATGCAGTAAATCCAGGGGTGACATGAACATGAGGAAATGAATTTAAAGAAGTGCTGGGACAAGGGAAAGGAGGATTCTGAAAAAAGATACAGGGAAGTTGAATGCTGCCTGCTGAGTTCCCCTACCCCAGACTCTGCTTCCCTCTTGCCCCGTGTGACTCTCAGGGTGAAACGGCCTCTCCGCAGCACTGCAGGGTGACTCAACGATCATCCTTTTTTCCCTTCATTTTTGATAAAGATATCTCTTCCGTTGCAAAAAGCAGAGGCTTAGAGCAAAGTCCTGGAAGCATTTTATGATGTGAAGAACATCTGTGGGGAGAAAAAAATTACATGTGGTGCATCTGTATGAATTGATGACAATGTTCTCTCGCCTTTTCCCAGTGGCCTGTACGGCAGCTGAAGAAGATATGAACAATAACAACATTGAGCTGAAATGGAGGGAAGAGAAAAAGCTGTATTCCAAACCGGGTGATTTTATCGAATTTGATTGTAAAATAGGAAATGTGAAGGACCCGGCATCTTCTCCGTTCAGAGTACAATGTATTAACGGCACACTTAAATATCCACGGTGCAATCCAGGAAGTAAGTCTTCTCCATTTGCCATTGTTTGGCTGCTGTTTTTTGCATATCTAGTGCAGAAACTGAAAGGAAAGCCTTTAGCAAGTGTGCCTGGGGAAGTAATAACAGAGAACCAGGGTGTGGGAAATCCTGTAAAGCTGTAGGCCGTGGTGGGTTGTGTTTCCCAAGATCCTGCTGACAGGAGTATCTGAGAGGAAGGGGATCACCAAGCCCTCGCTAGGGTTATTTGTTCTGTGACTGCCTGTCTAATTCCAGGGAGGACTGAATTGCTCGTGAGTTCCCTGAAAGTGATATCCCTGAAATTGTTTCTCTGACCGTGGCAGGACGGAAACCATTTCATTGCAGTCTCTCCCAAGCTTGCCTGTTTAGGCAGGGTTTTGCTCCAGTGAGCTTCTCTCCTGGGTCTCTGTTGCTGCCGTGCTGTGCCCCCTTTGTACCTCTGTGGCCTTTCCAGCTCCTCTCCGCTCATACTATGTTCTGATATGCGTAGAGACAGCAGCTGATGCCCATTGCAAGCCTTTGTAGGCTTCTCAGAAGGGAAATCTGTGCTTCTCCCCTTCTACAGTTTCCCTGAGCAGGCCTTACTGGATCATTGCTAAAGAGTATGAAATGAGTTTTTATCCTTCATAGTCTGCACTATGTTTTGCGAAAGGGAAGCAGAATAAGTGTTGGAGGCACTCAATTGGTATCAACATCTTCAGAGACTGGCTTCCAGTGTGAGATCGTGAGAATACTTCACGTTGTTAGTGGAGTTTTTTGTTTTCCAGGGGACTGCAAAGTGCTTCACTCAGAAATGGATAAAAACAACATTAAACTACAATTGGAAGAGCGTTACATCTATCGCTCCAATGAACGTATTTCCTTTACATGCAAGTGGTTTCAAAAGGCAGTTTCAAGACCAGAGAAATTTAACCCAAAGTGTCTGGATGGAGTAATTGAGTACCCTCAATGCACAAGTAAGTGGTTCATGTGAGAGGACACAGGAGGCTGTAAAAGAACTGCAGGCAACAGCCAAGAAGGACTGTAAAAAGAGGGTCAGATTCAGGAGCCTTCCCTTTATCCCATACCAGCCTGCATCCGTCATGGAGGAGCTGCTCCTGTTCCAAGGGACCTGGGGAACTGAATTCAAGCAGAGAGCATGGTTGGCAACTGCTTTTCACTGCTCTCGGGAAACGTGACAATATGTCAACCTTGATGATCTCTATTTCCCCTTCTGTCTCTTTATAATGCAGGAGTAATTGGGTAGATGGAAATGGCATGACTGAGTCCAGCTGGAAAAATGAACTCTCCTTCAACAAATTCAGTGATTTGAGCTCAAGTTTTCCTGGAGTTTCCTGCTTTATTGTGCTTCATAGCTTAGACAGTGTTCTCTGCTGGAATTTGCTAATTCATTTTCTTTATACTATTGGATGATTTTGTTCAAATTTAACCATTTTGTGTAAATTTATTTGCATTCTGTAATTGTGTTTGCATTTCATCCACCCGAATGATTGTACTTACTTGCATCTTGCCTATTCTGCATTGATCCCTGTTACTTTTATTTACATTTTCATCCTGAAGTAGGCTGGCTTTGGTGGCATATTGAGTCAAGAATTAAAAAGTCTGCAGGTAATTTGTTTATCAGTGTATTTCGCCTCATCTGCTTCTAGCTTTTTCTCCATAAGCATGCCTGGAATGATGGTGGAGGTAGGGTGAGTCAGGGTGAGTCTTCTTTAAACAACTCGGGCAATCTCTGGATCACAGAACCCAATTCCTACTCAGGACCTGAGCTTCCATGTTATTTGGTGGAAAGGCAAGATGCTGGGGTGCAAGTAACTAACTGGGATTTCTGGATGTAGGTAGGCACAACTCCTTCACTAAAGGTAAGGTCCTGAAATGAGACCTGCCATCCTTTTCATTTTTTGGTGAGCTTGCGTTGCTGTCTTGATGGATCTGAGGCGCTTGTGGTTTATTTATTTTTTTGGTTATTGATCCAGTGGTGACATCTTGCACTGATGGATAGGAACAGCTAATGTGTTTATGTGGCATTGGCGTACTGCTCGTTGGGGAGCGTTTTTACCGCCCTACTTGACAGAGCTTCATAGAAGATACGCTCTTCATTTTTCTTGAAGTTCACTTTTCTAAGAATTTTTTGAAAAGTAGCGTGCACAGCACACACAGCTCAGCACAGCAAGGGATGCTTCTTTGACCTTGAGATGCCTTCAGCACAGAGAGATTTTTCTTTAACTTCACCGAATTAATTCAGCCAAGTTCATGAAAATTAACCAAAGCAATTCGCTGCATTTGTGTACTGTTAGTGAAGTCTATCCATCTCGGTATTCTTGTGGGGTATAAACGTGAGTTGAGTTCTAAGAAAACAAAGCAAATAAGTAGTACCTGATCTTCCTGTTTTTGCTTTTGCTGATAAGGGAAATTACAGGACAGCTAAAACCTTACTTTAGTCACCAAATAATTGGACATGATTTCTTGGGATAAGATCTCAAGAGAACAAAGGTCTGCTGACTCCCTTTGCACAGCCAGCTCTTTTGTTGCAGGAACTTGGAGAAGAGGGAATCTTTCAGCTGAAGACTGGGATAAATCAATGCTGAAGGTCCAATAGAACAGTTGGGCTCCATTGTAGGGTGCAAATACCCCTGCACAAGATAAATCCATTGAGAGTAGCAAGAAGCTATTAAAGCTTCTGTTTAGACTATCAAAAAAAAAAAAAAAAAAAAAAAAAAAAAAAAAAAAGAAGGAAAAGTGGAAAAAAAGGAGAAGAAATTGAGCTTTAATGCCATTTAATATACAGATTTGACAGCGGACAGCGGTCCTCTCACTCAGTTTCTGTGTTAGAGGACCATGGGTCATATAAGGCAGTGAAGTGTCCTGGGTGCTCCATACTGTGGATAGGTTCCATTTAGCTGTCTGCACTGTGGGAATGAGAGAGAAGTAGATAGTGTATTTTAAACGTTCATACTGAGAAGAAGTGCGTGTTAGGCTTGTTTGTTTGTTTGTTTTTCAACTTTGATGAAGCCTCTTGTTTCAAAACCTTATCCAGATGACAGGAAAAGCACTGCCAGTACTTTCAGTGCAAAGCAATGAAAAACTGAAAAACTGCTGGCGCATTATTTACTTTATGTGCTCCTCTTCACAGCCTTACAAATGGCATTCATCTGCCATGTATTGTTGCCAAAAGGGAGCTCTCCCTCCCCCCCGGCTACAGCCAGAGCTGAAGATCTGGTAGAAAAACAAATGCATAACGTTGAATACAATGACAGCAACAGAATGAGAAGAAATCTTGACAATATACGAGCAACGTTAATAATAGTAACCAGTATTATGAAAACAATCCTAGTGAAAATGCAGCGATAAGCTGAATACAGTGATAAACAATTCATCACCTGTACTGCCTACACAAAGTAACTAAAATCCGAGTTCCACAAACACAAATATGCCTTTTGACATTCTCTTGCACAGATGCACTGGCAGAAGCTCTGTAAGCCTCACAGAATTGTTCTTCCTAACATTTCCACATGCGGTCTGTTAATATTGCATTGTGCTGCTGTATACTCAGTCCTCAGGCCGCAGAACATTTTCTCATTTCCCTCTCTCTTCGACTCAGATTCAACAATGCCACCGAACACTCCTTTCTCAAAGTTGTCTATAGTCGTCTTGAAGGTAGGAGGCCACCTTAATTAATACTAGATAAAGAACACATACATACCTTTCCTATAAAATTTTTTGAAGTCATACTTACCTATTCTCTCCTTTCAACACATCTTGGATACACTAGCTGTCCTCTCTTGCACTGCACTTGAAATAAAGTCACACCAGATTCTGCTCCAACATGGTTCTGTTTGCAATAAAATCCAATGTAATCTCCATGGTAAAAGTAAACTTGGTTCTCATAAAAACTTTCCAGCAGCACATTATTTTTTTCCATTTCATTCTTTGACAAAGTGCACGGCTCTAAGGAATAGAGATATTCAGTGTTAATAAATCAATATCATTGCAACTAGAGTTGATGCTCAAAAGGCAGGTTATTCCCCATTCTCTTAAGATATTATACGTGAAATCACTGTATTTTTGGACACAGCTGACACGTAAGATGTACTTACTTAAAAAAAGCCAAACAAGGTTGTACTTGCTTCCATTAAAGCATGCATTCCTCTCTAACTGAAAAATGCAGTTGAGATCTTAATGGTGTTCCAGTTGACAACACTCAATCTATAAATACTGAGCATCAATCTATAAATAGATCACATCTAACAGCCAGAAATAAATGCTTATATATCTTATGTATCTTCTTGTGCCTACCTATACAAAGTGGTGGTGAAGTCCACCGGCCTTCGGAACAGTAAATTCTTTCAGATCCTTGCAAGAAGTGATAATCAGAGCAACTATACTGAACTGAAGAGCCATTGTCATACTGGGTCAGAGGTGGGAAAGTAAGAGCTCCATTTGCAATAGACGGTGGAGAGTCACATTTTTCTGTGGGAACTGGAATAACGTCAAAAGTCTTTATGAAACATTCAACATAAGAAACTAACAAATCAGCAGCTTTAAATTGCTGTCAGCACTACATAAATATCAACTCAGTTTATTCTCAATACTTTTACATTACGTCTCAAATCGGAATGAAATCTGTGTTATTTCTAAACCATGCGTTTCAGCTTTTACAGCTGTCTCTCTACAGCAGAGCTTTCACTTCTCTCAGCTTGAAGAACAGCTCCTCCCTCCCTTCTATTGCTTTCCCACCAGAGGAAGGCGTATTGTTTTTATTATGCTTGTATATATTTAACAACTATATTCAACACAAATTTAACAATTTATCTGTATTGGGTAAGGATATCTGTTAGATACTAAACTTTTATTACTATTTACAATACTTTCTAGGCCCGTACCGCTGAAGCAAGCGTTTCTGAATAGGTCTGAGATTGATGAAATCAAAAGGGCAAATGGAAAGCATGGTTTTACCTTGCAAAAAACATTTGGGGTATTTCAGCTTTCCACGGTCACACTGAGTTCTCCCAGGGGATGGCATGGTAGCATGGGGAAATTTGTATCCTCGCTTACATTCAAACTCAATGAGATCACCGTGTAGGAAGACGAATTCTTCCTGTCTCCATTTCAATTCTATATTGTTATTGTTCATATCAGTTACATTAAGAATGCACGGATCTAGGGAATAAAAACGATCAAGCAACTTCTTAACTTCTTTTGTTAAAGGAGTTGGGAAAAATGGAAATAAACCCATGGTACTAAAATATTTTGGAATTTTGTGAGAAATAACATTTTGAATATATTAAAAAAAGAAAAGAATACGAAAGTAAAGAAATGGACTAATGTAACAAAAACTAATATGCAAAAAAACACCTCAGAACAGTAATTCCCAGAAAATACAAACTTCTGATACAATGTTTTCTACAAATATTTTTAAACATCTGGCACGCTTCATTTTGAAATAAATAACTAAATCTTAGATACGTTACTTATTGGCATTATCACAGTAGATTAAAAACTTAAAGTAAACACACTTAACAGTGGATCCCAGTTGGAAAAATGATCACTTTTTTTACAGGAAGGAAAGAAGAAAATACATTTATTGTATTTTTTCCTGTAACGCTTACCCAAGCAAGTAGGCCGTTCTGTCCAGTTTCCTTGTTCACAGTAAACAGTACTGGGTCCATCCAAAAAATGGTAACGCTGGCAACTGTATTCTACTGAGCTACCATTTTTGTAACTCGGTAATAAAGGACCAAGGAGAACACCATTTTTAATCACTGGTGGAGAGGTACAGTTTTGCTGTATTTCTAATACAAGGTAAGAAGATACATAATTAAATCTTTAAAATGATGTCACCACTGTGAAGTATTTGAATAGCAATGGAGTTTGATCTAAAATTTGCATACAAATAAAGGGTCTGACAAGGTCCACAATTACCCTACTAAAGTGCAGGCAATTTTTATTCGTTCTACACTTCTCATCTATGTACACTCTTAACTCCTGCTGGTTTACAGTCGATACGGACTAGTTGTTTGGGTGCACTGAGACCGTCTCGATTTATCGCTTGAAATGTTAAACCCACATGGAGTTCAAAATAAACCGCGGTGAACTATTAAATAAAGGATCAGCAAAATACCCCTGAATTTGCACATTCAGACAATAGAAACAGAAGCAATACAAAATGATTGCAGTTAAATGCTAATGCATGTAAGAAAATTACATATACAGCACTGAAATATCGGTTTAGTTCACAGTCTCTGGAAATAAGAAAGAACATTCTTTCCTTCAGGCATACTGCTAAAACGATACACGAAGAATATGCAAACATCCTCAAGAGTAAGGAACGGTAGGGTAGCAAACAAGTAGTAAGGTTAGTCATAAAATACCTGTAACAGTATTAGAGAGCATTGGATTTCCTATTAAATAGAAAAGCGTGTTTGTTTCACCTACTCATTTCTTCACTGCGATACGTTTTGCTTGCCCTTATCGACGCATCTGCCTCAAATGCTGGTGTCTCAGATTCCCCTAAAATCACAGCAGAAACTTAGAACCAGATTCTTTGAAAATAATTCATTTTCAAATATTAACCAAAAAAAAAAAAAAAAGAAGAAACAGAAAAAAAAACCACTAAGTGATAATCTAGCTCATCCTCTTAGTGCTCAGCGCTTGAACTCTCAAGCATTTATCAAAGGAGGACAAATAGCAGGTATGGAAACTGTGACTATTGAGAACATTAAGATACTGTTTCAAAATTATTTCTTTTCAGCTGCCAGAGGTACTAACCCATACAGATAGGAGGTGACGTCCATTTTCCTTTTTCACACTGGATTTCCCCAGATCCTCTTATTTCATATTCACTCTGACACTGTATACGAACTCTGTCGCCATTGTGATATGTTCTCCTGACTGCGATGATATGGGCGTGAGGAGGCAGTGGTGGCGGAGGACATTTATTTCTTACGTCTGAAAATAAAAAGTGCATTCTTTTTCTCAGTAAGCAGAACTGTAAGCAGAGCAATTCATTTAAACGCGCAGTGTGCAAGTCAATGTTTTTAGAAGGCATTTCTGGTTAAACCAGAGGAATCTCTTAGCTTCACAACTCATTTACTAAAATGAAGATTTAGAACAAAAATGGGATTTTACTTTCAACAAATATAAAAGAGAGGTATTATGATATTGCACTGTTATAAACAAGCTGATAATCTCTTGTGTACTCAGTAAAATGTTCTCTCGAAGTATTCAGGTAACAGAGATTTTCCACACCATCCATTAATACAATACTTTACACAGCTGATGTAGCAATTCTAATACCACACAAGCAATGAAAGCAGTGACTCATTTCCTATCCTCAGATGAAGTTTGTAATCAGTATCGCCTCAAAACTAGATTTAGGCCACATTTTCATTTCTCCTGAGCACTCTTTCTTTACACTCACCCGAGAAACAGTTCTGAACAAATGCAGGGCTGAGGATCATACTGATGTGTCATTTTTTTGAGAGATTTTATTGCATTTTAAACCCAAGCATGCCTTCTAGGAAAGGAACATAGATTTCATTGTCGTACCAATCACATTACTTTCTACAAGATCGGCTACGAAGGAGTACCGTGCTCAGCTTTGGGCTCCTCGCTATGAGAAGGATACCGAATTAATTGAAAGCTGGTAAAGAGACTGGGAAACCAGACATATGAGAAATGGCTGATGGAATTGGGATTGTTTTCTGGAGAAGAGGAGGCTGAGGGGATACCTCCTCACTCTCTACAACCACCTGAGAGGAGGCTGCAGCAAGGACATCGTCTGTTTCTCTTCTCATGTGACAAGTGATGGAAAGTGAGAAAACAGCCTCGAGTTGCTCAAGGGGAGGTTTAGGTTGGACGTTAGGAATAATTTCTTCATGGAAAGAGCAGCTAGGCCTTGGAAGACACTGCCCAGGGAGATGGTGGAGTCACAGCCCCTGGAGGTATTTGAGAGATGTGTGGGTGTGCCGCTTAGGGACATGGGTGGATCTGTAGTCTTAGGTGGACGGTTGGGTCTTTCTTCCAATCTAAATGATTCAAAAACATCAATTTTACTTAAAAATGCACTTAAAACAGTTTTTTGTTTTGTTTTGTTTTTGTTTTTAGGAGAAATAATCATATATTCTTTCCTCCTCAAGCATCAGAAAGAAATCCTGTAAAATTACTGTTCTTAGTACCTCGAGAGGTGTGCTCTCATCTCAGGAAGCCTCTACGCACACCTGAATAATCCTTCAAGTAATCTGAACAAGGTTTACCTTGAACTCTAAGGCTGAGCAACTTCCCCTCTATTGCTTCCTCCCTCTTTTCCAGGAAAAAACACATGGAAGAAACAGCAGGTATCAGTACCTGCTCAATTGTTAGATTCCACCTAGAACAGGCGGAAGCAGCCTAATTCCAATCATCATTTCCTCTTCCCCACCATTTAGAGTTCGTGCTCTTCTGCTAACACTTTATTTCTGCTTAGGTTGTAAACTGGTACAAGAGCTTATTTTTATTTTGTATTCAAAGAAAGCATTTCACTTCAAGAAAGCGCTGGAGAATTTTACATATTACAAATGTAAAAATAAGGTACCTTCACACACTGGAGGATCTGGATACCATCCAAAGTAATAGCATTGAATCAGGTCAAATTCACTAAAAGAATAATTTTCCTCACAGAAAAAGTGAACAACATCTCCTTCTTCATAGATTTTCTTCACAGGATAGAAACCTCCATGTTCTATTACACCCAAGGAGGGGCAGGTTTTTTCTAGGGAAAAAAAAACATTAAAAACTTTTTTATCCCAACAGTTTATAAAACATAAATTTTTTATTCAGTTGTAGGCTATGTCACATTTCAAAAAGAATTCATTTCAAGTCCACTACATACTCGTGCAGTTTGGAGTAAGGGACCATCCATGAGCGAGGCAAACTGCTTCTTCTGTAGTGTTTCCTCCCGCGGTCTGGTATCCCTCATCGCATTTATACAGCAGCGCTTCATTCACTCGGAGCTCTCGCTGGGTTGTGAAGTAGTTGCCATGATGTAACTCAGGTACTTGGCATGACTCTTAAATGAATAAGAGACGTGTAATATTGCTGGTTTTTCCCCCCCCCCTTTAAGCTTACTTATCTAAAATTTCCCTTTAAAGTGATTGTATCTGAGGCAGTCTTTGGAAACAATGAACAATTAAAAATGCAACAGTTTACATAGGTTTTCTAGCGTTCATTTGGGTGCAAAGTTTGGACAGAAATGGGCTCATGTGAAACAAAATTATCTCACCCATACTGATTCCACAATTTTATCTATACCAATTCACAAAACAAGCAGCATGAAACATCTGACAGCTTCATCAGATGAGGTACAGCCGGGAACTTACTTCGGGAATATTCAAATAACCTAACAAAGGCAGTTTGACCTTACAGGTACGGGAAAGACAGCAGAATTTTATAAACGTATATGAATTAAAAAGGAGAGAAGCACAGTCCTACCAACTTTCTTAGTACAGCTTGCCTGGGAAGACCATCCATCTGACTGACATTGTACTGTATCTTCAGTACCACCGCTGGGGGCGTGGTAGCCTTGATTACATTTGTATTGTAATTTCTCATGTATTTTGAAGTACGTCTCTGTGCCGTAAAAAATGCCATGTTCCAGAAGAGGCTTATTACATTTTTCTAAATGAAAAGAGACAGTTTGGTTAGGAATAAATAATTAAGGTAATATTGTCTCTGATAGGCAAGAAAGAGGGGTTTTTAAATAATCTCCAGCCCATTTCATTTTCTTGTTTTACTGAAATGCTACTGCAATCATTGAACAGATGGTAGTACCACAGAATATGTCAGTCTGGAGCTAAGGAAGCTCAGATGCACGTCTGCGACTAAAACGTCAGTTTTTTTTCCCGAGCTAAGTTACGCTGGGCAGCTTTCTCAAAATTCTTAAGAAGCATATGTGGTAAGAGTCCGTAGAACATATACTAGCATTAAACAATTCAATGTATGAATATACATAGCGGGTTTCACCTCGACCTAACTTAGGCATTTTTATCCCTACTATTCTGCACCTTTTGTCCCCATATGCTTAAGGAAATTGAGCTAAAATAGTTTTCTGCTGGAGGCAACAATGAAATGAAGAAGCTAACTCACTGTAGCATTGTGGCACTGGAGACCATCCCTTTGCTGTACAAGTTATTCTTCCGTCTTGAGTCCCGGTTTCAGTTGTATAACCAGCCACACAAGAATAGGAAAGGCTTTTTCCTTTACGCATAGGGAAATAGTGACCTTTGAAGCTGTAATAATACGGGGCAATCCTTCCATTTTCTACATGCGGCAAATCACAAAGTTTATCTGCAAAGACATGACATGTGTATTTCTCACTAAAAATCTCATCCCGTCTAAGAACGTATTTGTTTAAAAACAGTTGGAGCGATTCAGGCTTAGAAAGGGAACGAAATACTGCTTACAAGGTCAAAGCTGGTGTATTTGCAGTCACTGTTAAATGAAAATAGTATTATTCTAAAGTTATCATACTGTACGTTTTTACTAGAGCTCATCCTTGGCATGAAGAGTCTTATAAGACTCACTGAAATTACAATACATCGAAAATATATCTACCTACGTTCTTTAGGTTCACAGAAATACAATCATTGGAATGAAACTTCCTACTATGAACAGGGCAAAATGGATGCAGGGCACGTTTATTTGACTCTCTGTAGCCTAGAAGATGTAAGCACGAGCACCTTCTACTGAAAAACCATTCTGATGCACAGACCAAAGCGAAGTGGAAACAGCGTCAAGAATTAGCTACGCAACAGCTGCTCACTCAGCACGGCGAACCAACAGGAGGTAATACAGAAGACGACTCGCTGAAGGAAGGAAGGTTAAGAACAGAAGTCACAGTTCAAGCAGTACACATTCTAGACAGACTCAGGAATTTCAAACCGTATTGAAAACAGGGATAGGAAATGTGAAACACCAACCGAGGCTAACTTCTGCAGGCACCATTTAACTTCTGCTCTTCTGCTCGATGGTTAGTTAGAACAGCCCAATTACTGAGACGCCAGCGTACGTAATGTCTAGGAGGGCAAATTTCCATTCATATAATGCCCCAAAGTAGCTCAGATACATTTCCCAAGAAAACTCTTCTTAATAGAAATCTGGACCTTTCCGTTATACATCTTCAAAGTGTACGTGCGAATCTGTAGCTCAGTCAAGCAGCAACAACTGATCCACGATTACCAGCGATTTCGCAACAAAACCATATTTAAAAAGCAGTCTTTATTCTCGGTCAAGATATGAAAGACACCCCACCTTAGAACCCTAAATTGCACATCCCACATTCGATGCGTATTTATCAGCAAAAGAATTCAGTGTTTTTACCTTCCGCAAAGAGTTTGCCTGAATTCATCATAACTAGGAAGAGAAGGCAGCTTTTAAATCTCATCTTCATTACCGTCCCCATCAATAGTTTCCATCATCTGCAAAAACTCCCTGACTATCACTTCCGTAAATGATTAACAGAATTTTCAATGGTATTCACAAACGCTGTAATGCCCAGAGTGTTTTGTAATTCAAGTTACTTCACCAAAAACTTTATTTTTGTTTTAATTCTCCACAAGCCACAACTAGACGTGCAGAACTCTACTCCCACTGGACATACTTTATATCAGTAAATGGGATCGAACTTGTTATGTAAAACTAGGCGACAAACCGAATGGAACAATTTAAACCAGTTGAACACTGTTCCCATTAGAGCCTCTCGAATTCCAAGTTTAAAGGGCATTCTGTTATCAGGTTACTATTTACCTTGGCCGCAGCAAGAAGAAATAAAAAATTCCTTCCCACATACTCCTTTGCATTCTATCCGTAATTCATTCTGGAGGCCCTAATATTAATGAGGACATAACCACGTAGCCACTGCTCTTTCCTGTCCTTACGTTCCGTAGCACAGCCATCCACCTTTCCTTTAAGCAAAGAAAAATGTTGTCTAAAGAAGTTAGATTAAATTAGTTAGATTAAATGAGTTGTTTTTACGGGCGTTCTGTACTGTCTGTTGAAAGCAGACAAATGAGCCTCAATTTTAAGCTGTTAGGAACAAGGATGTCCATTCTTTTTCTTATTCCTTCCTAGTTAAATAAATAAATAGTGTTTGCAATATTTTCTATAGCGTGCGATAAGAAGAATGTTAATTAAGTTTTCTTAAATGGAAAAAGGAAACCTGAAGTATTTTTTACTAGCGGAGATCTTTAGACATGAACTCTGTCACTCCTTTTATGCGTTTCATGTCTTTCCAACCAGCTCGGTGCATTAAATTTGATTCTGACTTTACTAATAATGCTAAATGATACTTGACTTGCGTACAGAAAATAACCAGGTGCTTACTATGTTATCAATCATATTGATGATCAACTCAGAAGTTTTTTTTTTTTATATGCGCAAACACTTACCAAGACTTATTTGTACATCTGAAAGTCTGCGTGGGTTGCTTTGGTGTCATGCTAATTTGTGAAGCAAAATTCTATTATATAAATCTGAAATTTATGCATCCGGGGAACTTCAAGTCAAATTTGTACTGCATCACAGTGCGTTTTTTTTTTGTTTGTTTTTGTTTGTTTGTTTGTTTTCTGTAAGAAAACTGATTTGAATTGATATGTTAAAATTTTGCTTTTTTTTTTTTTAAACAGAAAGAAGCTGTGATTAATTCATAAACGTTATTGCAAAGTATTTATTACTTTCTCCACCAATAATTTTTCTTTTGTAGAGAAAACAACGCATGATGGTTTATAAACGTACTGTGTGACTTACTGCTAACTGAGATGCCTCCTTCTTGATGAACTGTCAGTTGGTATTTGGGGTGGCTATTTTACTGTGGCTTAAATAGTTTTTTGGTATAAGGTTATGCAGAAGAAACTGATGGTGTGAGGTCACCAGCGTGTTTGTAGAGAAGACGTGAACGTGAAGCCCACAGCAAGTGGAAGCGTGTTTGGGCTTCAAATCTGGTGGAGAAAGTGAGCCTGTAAAATGTCAAAGACTTGAGGAACGAAACCAAAATCTGCTATTGTCCTCGTAGTTCAAGTCATCAAAAGATGGGTTTACTTTTGAATATGGAACTAGTGACGATGGGTTCACCGGACTTCATCAAATCTCACAATGGGCCACAAGTGTATTTTATTAAGGTGTACATTTTTGTTTACGATAGGCAGCATAAAGTTAGTATGTGTGCAATTTCGATACTCAAGTAAAATTAAACGTTCTGCTGTTCCTGTTTTGAAACATTCCTGTGTAAAACTGCAATAATACCGTCACACGGAGTGTATCCTTTCTTGTTGTATCCATTTACGTGCAATGTTTCCCATAGCACTCGACCACCTCTAACTTCTCACATAGAATAGGTTTGGGGAAGAGCTCATGCATTTTAGAGCCTGAATTAATCTATTAATTTAAAAAGTAGCACTTTTTCAGGAGGGGAAAAAAAAAGATGACTTATCAATTGGGTGAACAGTTGCAACGAACGTTCCTAATCAGAAAAGGCGGCTTTCAGCTTTTCCTTCAAAGGTCATATAATTTATTTAATTTCCAATACAATTCCTTAGCTTGTCTAAGCTAGAAGTGTTTCACTGATGTGTGTGGAGCTGTGCTGGGCTCACAGTGAGGACGTCGTCCTTTTCTTTAAATAAATCGTTAGAATAATATGTCGGTTTAAAATATGTCACAAAGCCATTATTAACGTTATTAAAGGCTCGATGTGTTTTTAGAATGTTTGATCACTGTTGTCCTACCGTATGAGGAACTGTCTTGTCGATTTTCTGTTTGTACATTTTTTTGTTTTTAAGCAGACCAAAATCCAACAGCGTCTCGCAACGCAGTAACAGAGTTCAGAACTGAACTATTAGTCACTGTTACTTTTCTGTCGTTCTTTCCATCATTCTCTTCAACGAGGTAGCATTGGTGACTTTGTGTGTGTGTGTATTTAGTATTACATTATCATTTAGTATTGGATTAGTATTACATTATCATTTTTCATTTATTGTAACATAAAATTAATACAGCCTATACCTGCTGAGTTTTTTTTCAGATACTCAGAGCACTTATAACATTAACCATCTTTCAATTCGGTTGTCAAAAGAACGCACGTCACTGCTAGGTTCTAGTTGTTCACACCAGCAACACGCCTCTGTGATGTTCCAGGTTCCTTTTGCGTTCCATCCCATCCAGGAGTTCCCAAGCCTGGGGAGGAAGCAGTACAACCATCGGGACTCTGGAACTGTGCGTAGAGCATTTCTAAAGTATTTGAGGCAGAGTATAAACTTCCTCATCTTAAAGATTCCAAGTCTGAAGGCTTACCTGATAAATGTATGTTAGTTTGCTTTTGAAGTTTCTAATAAATTATTTCTTTTCTCTTGATGTTACATTTTTCTTTTGTCGGGAGGTTTGTGAATGGGAAGGAGAAGCAAGACACAAACGCTTATTCTTTAAGCTTTAGGGTTTTTTTTTTATTTATCTTTTGCCCAAACTTTGTTGTCATTGTGTACAACGTGTTCATCGTGATTTGGGGTACGCGTTCATAGGCACCGGTATGAACTTCCCTAAGTCTTATGTTCAGCTCTTAACGGTTCAGGGTAAAACTGCAAGTAAATCCAAGGATAATCTCATTTCAGTGTAAATGTTTTTATTTATCTGGGAGACCAAACAGTACCAGTGTACTGGCATGAGTTTTTGCTGCATAATTACCGGTTTCCTTTGTAATTACCACCGTGGTTTACTCGGGACCACGTCCCAAGGTCACGCCCGTCCTTTGCGGGGCAGCACCCGGAGCAGCGCGCCGCCCGAGCTGGGGTTGGAGCGCCGTGCCCGTGGGATCGGGGCCACGTGCTGGGCGTGACTGACGGGTCGGTGCGGCACACGAAGGGCGCTTACATTACATTTCGGGTAGCCGGCGCCCCCTAGATCGCCTGGTGGCAGATCGCCTGGTGGCCTCCCGCTGTCCCTGAGCAGGAAATGGGTTAGTCTGTCACGTCCTCGGTCACAGGCTCCTTTGCATAAGCCGCTCGTGCGAGCACGCTGCACCAGGCTCCCCGCTGACGCGTGCCCTACCTGCGGGAAGGAGCGCCGGACCGGGAGAAAAGGATGATGCTGCGCGACTCTAAAGGCGAAGTAGTTCATTTAAATTAAAAAGGAACAAAAAGAACGCGCGACCTTTTTCGCCTGTTGCCAACCCGTTCCCGCCGCGGCGCAGCCCCTCAGGCACGCGCACGGCTGCGTGGCGGGCTCGGCGCTCCGGCCGCTCGGAGATGCGCGTGAGGGGCGGCACCGCGCGGCAGCGGGGAGCGGCGCCGCGAGCCGGGCGGGAGCACGTGGGAGCGTACCGTACGGCCCGGTAAGCACCGCGGGGGAGCCGGGGGGCGGCCGCCGTTTCTCGACCTGTCTTGAAACGTGGAAAATAACCGTTTTGAAGCTTCTGAGCGCGTTGGGGATTTCAGCGTGGCCCTCGCGTTGTTATCGCTCGCGCTGAAGCTGGAGCAGCCGTAAGCCTTATTTCAAAGGAATGAGACCCTGCGTTCAGTCTTCTCCTTAAACGCTAGGTCTGATGCTGTTTGGGTCGAAATATATTATTCCTACTGCTTTGTGTGATTTATCTGACTCTTGATTTTTTTATTTGAGTAACCAAAGGCGTGGAGCTGTTTCCCTGCCGGTAAGACTCAGTGGCTACGTTCCATTAGGAACACGTAGCGAACCAGAGGTCACTTTAAGCATTCGCCAAACCATTTGTTTCCCAGGCGAAAATGACCAGGAACCTCCTTATTCCCTCCTTGTCCTGTATCGTTTCTGAGTCGTGATAGGTTTTTCTGATGAATGAGTACTTAGGGAAAAATAGTAACGTGTTGTTACTTGCTGAAAGTAATAGTGTGTGGCAGATCCTGTAGTAGCATTTCTTTATCGTTCTGCTTTCTAAACATGAAGAGCACAAAATGAGATCCCAAGTAGCCTAACGTAAGCTTTGAAAGCCGTTTGACTTCATTAATCTCCTTGATTTGGCCCTGGAGAAGAACTACGTGCACTCCCAAATGGCAGAGTACCTGAACTACCCCACGGACATCGGTGTAGCTGGGTTCCGGATCGACGCTGCCAAGCGTACGTAGCCAGGGGGTGTGAAGGCAATTGCAGATGAGCTGACAGATCTAAATACTAAATGGTTTTCTGCAGGAGGTAAGCCTTTCATTTATTGTGAGGAGGAGAATCTTTTTATTTTCTTGAGTTGACTTGATATGCATATTCTTATAGGAACGTATACGCTCAGTCCTCCAACTTAAAGCAGCTTTTGCTTCTGATAGTCCCGAGCACCCTGCAGCCTTGATACGAAACGATGTTGAGATTCAGAAATTGTAATTTGAAATCTCTCCTGTGACGGCGAGCGTTCACTGAAATGAAAAATGCCTCAGTTGTTTTGGGCCTCGTGGCTCTAATTAACCTGGAAATTTTATTTGGGATGTAATTTACAGCATTGAAGTAAATGTAAAAATTCAGTTGATTTTAAAAAGATAAGAATTCAGACTGTGATTTTTAAATTCGGAATGTCTAAATGGTAACGGAAGGTATGAACGATGATGACGGTCTGAGAGTGCATAGCCAGACTCAGACACTCCCAATTTTTTTTTTAATATGCTCGAGTAACAAATCCCACGAGGAACTAAAAGAAAGATAACAGTCTACAGAAGCTTGCAAGACGGACGTGTTGCAGACCTGAGCTTGCTCCGCAGGAGGGAGAGATCGGGTTTGGCACAAAGCCCATCTGACAGAAATCACTGACTAATTTCACCACTCAGCACACCTCTTGCATGTAAAACATGAAAAGAGAACTACTCATTTATGACCAAGTTATGTCATTTCAGCTGCAGGTTTCTCCTCCGAATGAAAACACTATCACTGCTAATCCGAACAGGCCCTGGTGGGAGAGATACCAGCCCGTCAGTCATCAGATCCGCAGTCGATCAGGCAATGAAAAGGAGTTCAGAGTCAAGGTGACCAGAAGCGGCAGTGTCGGAGTAAGCGTCTGGGAAATCTGTAATTGATGCACCGAGGTGTAGAGGAAATGCTAAGTCACGGCCTGAAGCAGTAATCGAGCACCTGGTGGGAAGGCAGGGCCAACTCAGGGATGCTCAGCTGCAAGCAATGCACCTGAGAGGCCTGTAGGGGCGGAGCCAGGATCCACCCCTTCCCAGACCTTATTTAAGGGTTGGCAGGGGAGGCGAGGGCATTTTTTTCCAGAGATTCCTGCCTGCCTGAGCCCTTCCAAAGCTGAGCAGCTCTTTTCCTTCCTTTCTGTGTCTGCGGCTGCTGCGTTTGAGTTCTCATTGGCTTTAACCAAAGACTTTCCCGCCCTGCTATTACCACCTCATTCTAGCGTTACAAAAGGGCAGTTACTGCTCCTATTCTCAAAGCAGGATTAAACGGAGCATAAAGGGAGTGGGATGAAAGGTCAAATTAACAGCGGTGCGGTAAAGCTCCGGCTGTTACATCGCCAGCATCACAACACATACTGAAACGCAATCACTGCTTTTTCAGGTTCGTATTTATGTGGACGCCGTTGTCAATCGCACGTGTGGATCTGCGGCGGCTCAGGCACCTGCGGGAGCTGTCAGCGCGGGGAACAGAGGGTTTCCTGCTGTGCCTTACTCTGCCTGGGATTTCAGTGGTGGCAAACGTCATCCTGGAAGTGCAGACACCGAAAATCGTGGGGATATGTATCAGGTAACTTTCAGTGGCAGCATTTTGGTGTGGTTTGTTTTTTTTTGTTTGTTTGTTTGTTTTTGTTTTGTTTTTTTGGTTTTTAATTTTGTTGTGTAAGGATTAGAGTAAAGCCAAAGAAAGGGAGTAGTTTATCGCGGGTCGAACGCTTGGTCACCTTACTACTGAGTGCTGCAGTGGGCATTGTAGGCCTCTGTTCCGGAAAAGCACCCGTGCTGCACAGTATTGTAGGCACTGGGAAATCACAAACCCTCCCCAGGTGTTTTCTGTAGGCTTGTGAAGGAGAGCGTGTCTGAACAGACTGAGCCCAAGCCTCTCGGTCTGTCAGCGAGCTCTTTCCTACAGCTTGTAAAATCAGCTGCTCTCAGTAAGGAGGCGCATAGAAATTCGAGAGCTGTGCAGGATACTACCCTGGTTATGTCAGTCCATTTGGACGTGGCGCAGGTGATGGTTCTTCATCGAGGTTACAGCTCGGCATTCATCTGCTTTGCTGCGATGTTCTTCCAGTCACCGGGGACTTGCCTGACAGCCCCGGCTTATCTAATATGTTGGAGGGTAGCACAGCAGTTGCATCAGGCAGTCCCCTGGGGTGCACGTTATCACGCCCCGTAGACTTGTACGCAGTCGGTCTCTTCAGGTGGTCTCAGACTCGGACTTGCTCTTCTCTTACAGCGGGAGGGATCAGGTCCCCCATTCCCCATCTAGAGGTATAGGTTCCTGAGAGATACGGAAGGCCCGACTGCCATCCAAGATTGAGGCGAAGGACTCGCTGAGCACCTCAGCCTTCCCTACGTCTGTCATTGCCTTTTTTCCCCTCTCACTTATCAGAGGGAGTACGTTTCCTTTGGCTTTTGTCTTCTGACCGGT
Source organism: Meleagris gallopavo (assembly GCF_905368555.1). Lineage (NCBI taxonomy): Eukaryota > Metazoa > Chordata > Aves > Galliformes > Phasianidae > Meleagris > Meleagris gallopavo. The sequence goes on from NC_139413.1 coordinate 7,964,540, forward strand.
GTACCTGTAAGAAATTGCTTTTTGCTAAGCGTCGTGCCAAGTTCGGTTTCATCTGCGTGTCAGTTTATTTATCTCCACCTGTCTGGAAAGCATCCGTGTATTCTTTCCAGGTTACACGTCCCTATTTCCTCAGCCGGATCATTTTATTTTCCTTCTTTTGCCTTTTTTTTTTTTTTTTCTTCCCCAGAAGGCCACTACTCTGTCGCACCCTGGTCTCGTGCCCCCTCTGCTTGGTTTCTAATGCGGGGGCTGGAGAACTCTAGCGCTCTCAGAAAGGCATCCTTAAAGTGTTCCTCTTAAGCTTTTTTCTATCTCAGCATTTGCTATTATATATGTATTTTTTTTTTCTTCCATACGTGGCCTGCCGTAGTAATTTCATAGGCTCCTCAGCGTGAGGTAACTGAAAGCTGTGAAACATATCAAATGTTGCAGAAATGGAACCTGTCTGAAGTAATGCTGCTGGGCTGGCTTTATTCCTTCTTGGTGTGAGGAAAAAAAGAGCCAAGGAGTGTTAGATTTGTTGTTGTTGTTTTTTTTTTTCCAGTAGATTTCATAATGAAGGGGCTTTTAATATTGGAACTCATTTTCTACTTAGGTGGTTTTGTTGTTGTTTTTTATTGTATTCAGGATTCTGTATGCATTCTGGATTTAGAAACAATCACTCAGAGGAGCAGTTTTTTCCTTATGGGAGAATCTTTCAGTCACTGTCGAGTCTCAACAGATAAGCGTGGTGGTATCCGATCCCTCTGCGGCTGCTTCCGACAGGCTTTGCACCTTGTAGGGACTCAGTTTGTATTTTATCACCTCATTGAGATTAAGGTAGCTCTGGCTCTCTTTAGCTTGATAGAGAAATAAGCTAATAGGGAAAGCCACATTCACGGTCCTCACTTCATTCTCCTTGCCTTTAGTGAAACCGGAGGACAGAGGCAGAGGTTTTCTTCTGACACAAAGACAAAGGGAGCGAGTGTTAGCACAAAGCTGTTTCAGTGTTATTTCCTTTTTTCCTCAGCAGATTAAATTTTTTTTAGCTCCCACCATTCCCTAGTTAGCTGGTTGCCAACGTAAAGTTATCTGGGGGCCACGGAGAGGATGATGTGAATAGAATGTTAAGTTCTGACCACATAGGATATACGTGCAGGATCACAATTGGAGGGGGCTGTAGAGGACAGAAAATATTGGCCATCTGAGGGGCTTTACACCACACAGAGAGCGTAAGCACTTTAATACAGGGTTTCCAAATTTGAAAATGTAAGAGCTCAAACATCCTGCAAAAGCACATGGGAAAGTAAGGAGCCAAAATGTTTCTGTGGCAGTTAATCCCTTAGCTGCTAGACATTACATGTAAATGAAAAGACAATCTAGACTTTTCTTTTCCCAAGCGCTTATTTAATTGTAAGCAGCGTGTTCTGTTCTTAAAAGCTAACATTTTACTTTGTTCCTGTAAGGCAATAACTGCTGCCTGGAGAACATGGCAAGTGCTTTGCAGAGTAAAGAAACCGTACAGGGTGACGATGGCACAATGATGTCATCAAACAGCCACTTATTGGAGTGCAAGGTTATTTTCAACATCATAGCAGAACGTCAGTCTAATTCTAAACACAGCCATTTAATAGGGGAACAAAGTTCATTCTGGTGATGCCTGAAAAATCTTCAAGGTAAAATCACCTCTCTAAAAACTTCTGAAATTCTTGACAGGTTTTGGAGCCAGTTTGCCGTTAAGGATACAGCAATTAAGTGCCTTCCATGAGATAGATAACTGGCCCATCATGGAATTGCACTAATTAGGCCTGCAGCTTTTGTACGTAAAACCTCAGATCTGACATCCTAACTCACCGTAATTAATTGAATAAAGGTTCAGTAAGTCAGACAGCAGTATCATGAACGCACCTATACATTTGATCACTTCATTTTATTAGACTCCAGTTAAAAACAAGACTATGTTGAAAGCATGCCAGTCTGGCTCTCTCTCAGCAGTACCTTCTTCCTTGGGATGCATTTGACCCATTCTTGTGCTTTTTTGCCAGGCTTGCAGAGCTCAGGGTAGCTTATGTCATAGAAATGCAGTTAGAAGGATAAGCAGTAAGTTTTTTGAGACCCCTCTCTAAAACCTTGCTCTTTTCTCACTTTTCTTCCTTCTACCACTGTTTTTTTGTTGTGTCAAGTAGTTAAGAACCTGCAAACCAAAGCTAGTGAAGTCTAAGCAACGTAGATTGGTGCTGTAGTCTATTTTTGTTTTCAAATTACAAAAAAAAAAAAAGAAAAGCTTGATATTCATTGTATAGGTTTAGGGGGAGGGATTTATCTCTCAGCACAGTCACCTGAGTCAATGCACAAGTGAGCTTACTATGCATAATTACAACACTAGAGTATAGAAAAATGGAGAAGGTTAGAGTTTAATCACACTCTGTATTATTAAAGATCAGTGCTCCGTATAAACAAAAAAGGAATAAGGACACATTGTTTGTCACAAAACCCACACGAATTAAAGATTAGGGCTTCTATATGGTTTTTCATAAAAGTTAATCCAAAAAAGGAAACTCTTTCTACTATTCACTGATGGAAGAATGCACTTACACAGAGAGCCTGGACATACATTTAATGCAATGGCAGAATCCAAACACAGTTCCATTTCTTTTGCTAAAAAGGTAAATGCAGAGTAGGACAAAATTGTTTGCAGTAGAGTTTGGACTTAGTGTAGGATGATGGTTTGCAGAAACGAACTTACCAAGATTTGACACAAAGGCCTTCACCAAGAAACTCTAGTTGGAGTTACCTAGCAAGAAACCAGAGAATTTTCAGTGAGCTACTTTTTATAAAAAGGAAACAAGTTTTTATTGCGAGACGCTCGATGCTGCTCTACCAAATTTGACAGACACCGATATTCAAAAACTCAGCTGTAACAATACAAACACTAGGAATATCTCGTGATCCCAGTCACTGAGTAAAGCAAGCCTGACAAACTGTGATTTTGAAGTGGGTAAGTGAAAATTTGTTATTAAGTCTTGCTTTTGAATCTTTTACAGAACATCCAACTGGCCGATTGCAGAAGGGATAGTTTTTCCTCTCCTTCCCTGTTCCCTGAGATTAATAAACTAACATGAGTAGCAAGGGAATAAGTCAGGAGCACAGAAATAGCTGGTGCATCCCTTTCTTCGCGGTGAGGATTTTTTAAGTTACGCTGAAGACAGGCAGGTACCTACTTCACCCTAACAACTTCAGCTAGTTCAGTCTAATCATTCCATTTTATTCTTAGGCATGCTCATTGCTACATGTAACACAGAGCACTCTTGCCTTAGGTAGAGCAGTCTTTAAAAAAGAAATAGCACTAAGCTGATACATCAATTTTACAGATGTATCACCTGCTTCCCACCCCACAGAAGTAAACATTGTTGCTACCAGTATCTTTGGGACGTACCTTGAAATGCAAACACAGCTGATTATGAGTCCTCCTACAGTTCTGCTTTGGCAAGATGATAAAGTGGAAAACATGCCTATTAAAAATAGGCCTAATTTTTTTTTACCGATATAATTTTAAAACATAAAATTTAAGTCGCACCAAATTGAATTGGTGGGCAGGCACATTGAAGCATTGCCTTAAATACAAGGCAAGTAAAACCTTACCCCCAGAAGGGGATAGTTTCCTGTATTTCTATGAAAGTAAGAGTTAAGCTAAGTTTCCTATTACACATTTTTCCCCCAGTAGTAGTTCGCAAAACAGTTACCAAGAGCACCAGTTTAACTCCTTTTTAACTATGTCTGTTTAGGTTGCCGGTACTGTGAAACAGCCCTAGCATATACAAGACGTACACTTGGATGGACACTCACCATAGGAACATTTCACCCCCAGCTGCTTACCCAAGCCCTTTCAGAAGGGAAAACCCTCTGCACTCTGTAGAGCACATTAAGTGACTGCACTCAGTGACTTAAGCCCCAGACCAAACAAGTTTTACCTGAAATGTAAAGTCAGCTGAACTTTACCTTCAGGCAGAACACAGGGCCAAGAAGAGCTGGCCAAGAAGAGCTGGCTTCCATCTCACTCCCAGCCTAGAAGGAATATCACCACACAGGAGCCACTCTAGCACCCAGGTATGGTATCTCCCCACACTCCCACTCAGGGGAGCCCCTATAACCAGGTGGGGCTCCCCCCACACCCCCACTCAGGGGAGCCCCTATAACCAGGTGGGGCTGCCCCCACACCCCCACTCAGGGGAGCCCCTATAACCAGGTGGGGCTCCCCCCACACCCCCACTCAGGGGAGCCCCTATAGCCAGGTGGGGCTCCCCCTCACACCCCCACTCAGGGGGAGGCCCACCAGCCAGGGGGGCTCTCCCACTCAGGGGAGCCTCCCATGGCCCAGCAGGGCTCCCCTCTCAAAAAAATTTCCAATGCCGACCAGTGCTTCCCACCCCCCACCCAAAAAAAAAATAATCTCTTTGAGATAGTGCAAACCCTGGCCTCCAGCACCCAAAAAAATAGCCAAACAAAGCCCTACCAACAGTACCCAGCTACACCATTGCCACCCAAGTTGTACCTCCACAAAAAAAGCAAACAAACCAAGTAACTCAAGCCCACCTTAACCTCACCAGCCAATAAACCAAACTCATACAAAATTACAATCTCTACCTCCAGAGAAACCACAACTTGTATCAGCACTCAAGGCATTGAGTCAGGGGGAGTCTGCCACAGCTAACACACAACCTACAGGGCACACAGCAACACCCAGTGCTTACCTCTCAGATCATGACTTCCACCTCAGAAGAGCCCAGCTCCCAAAGATGTTGAGTACCCCTTAGAACACCAGCTGCACCAGGACCTGAGGAAAAAAAAAAAAAAACAGCTCTAGTGTCAGACTTCACCAAGACAGACAGACTGCCCCAGCACAGGAAATAGAAGTAGGACTCCAAATTCCCCACATAGAAGGGCAGGCAAAATTTCTCACCTCTCACTCCATCAATTCCATCCCTCCAGGAAAGGACCTGCCACACACCCTCAGGCTGAAAGGAAAGCACAGTGAAGCTTCACCTCAAGTGAGGACACAAACAGAAGGGACTTCTGTATCCCAGCACCCAGTCCTAGCTATACATTCCATCCCAGGAATACAGGTCAGACATTAAAGGATACAACTCACCTCAGTCCAAATGGCATCCTTCTCCAGCCCTAAACATACAGGAAGAGCACCAAGGGGCCACCCCGACGGGAGGCCCCACACCAAAACAGGCAGCCCTCAGGTCTAAGGGCTTACGTCCTTCATCCCACCACTGATGAAACCACTCACACATTCTGGCCAATCCTCAGCAAAAAAAGGCTTCACTGCTGCCCTCGCCCTGCAGCAAGATCAGAACCAGACCTGTAGGATTGAGAAGGGCTCTCCAGAGATCATCATACTCTGGGAGGACACTGGGCAGTCGCTGGTCTCTCATCCGTTCCTCAGAAAGGAGACGCTCCCGGTCCCCTATCGTCTTCACCGCTCTCTGCCAGACTCCACAAACTTCCCGTCTTTCTCGACCTGCAAAGTCCAGAGGTAGATACGGCCCCGCCGGGGCAGATCGGACAAGGACAATCCCCTCCCCCGCCCTGCCGCCCGCGCTCACTTTAACTCGCCCCGGGATAACGTCGGCCACGAGGGCGCGCAGCCGGCTCGCGGTGCCTCTCACCCGCAGGGACCGCACAGCCCTCTTTGGGTACCGGTCCCGTCATACGGTTCTTCCCCGCAGCAGTGAGGCCAACTCCAGCTGCGTGAAGAAGGTCTTACCGACTTTCTCGTCCCACTCTGTAAGGGACGCCCGTGGGACGTTTTCCGCATTAGCCGCCCTCGAGCGCTCCGCTCCTCCGTTCGCCCCCGGGCGCAGCTCGGACCGTTCAGCTTCCTCGCGTGTACCGCGACGCGGCCGCCGCGCCGATCTGTCTGTCCTGAAAAGATCATCACCAGCCACACAAGCTGTCAAGATAGGAACGATAAAGCATTCCTGAAGTTACACGAAACTGGGGGGAGAGGAAGGAGGACACGCACGGTCCCGTCCTACTCGCTGCCACTGCTGGATGCGGGACGTGCTGAAGCGCCCTCGAAACTCTTCTTGAGGACCGCGGCGGCCCCGTGCCGATCCTTCTAAAAAGCTGTGCGAGAGCCCGGCAACGGCAACGTGGCGAGCCTAAGAAATTGAGGTAGCCGAGCAGCGGCACTGCGCAAATCCCGAGCACAGAGCGCTTACCTGGGACCCCGAACGCCCGCCGGGTCGGGCCGACGAGAGGCTCCGCCGCGGCCCTCGCTCCGCCTGCAAAAACATAAACTTAAGTCTTAGCAGCCCTTCGTATCGCTTCTAGCCCTTACCAGCACGAAGGCTGAAGCAATACGGCCCCGTCTCGCTCGCTACCGCCGATGACGGCGGGAGGAACCGAAGCGTCCGGCTAAAAATCCCGGGAGGCTGAGAACGCCGCGTCTGGACTCGGGGAACCGAGCGGCGGACCTCCCGAAAGCGCGATGGAAGCCGGTACTCCGGCTCCAAAAAGCTGAGAGAGCCCGGCGGCAGCCCTACGCCGGCCCCGAAAACGGCGGTGAGGACAGCCGGACGGCTCGCCGCCTCCGCCGTCTCGTTACCTCCGGAACCGTTCACCGGGTCGGGCTGATCCTTAATGCGCGCGGTCTCTCTGCAACCTGAAACAAAACAATAGAGAACGTTATATAGAACCCCAAGGTTTCCTTCTAAAAGCAGCCCCTCGCGTAGCTTTTCGGCCCCGGCAGCACAAAGGAACAGAACCTGCACTCGCTCCCGCTCTCGCTCCGGCTCCCGCAGCCGAGGATCTCCGCGAAGCTCCTCGTGAATCCCAGCCGCCTCCGGCGGAGCTTAAGAGGCTTTGCGGCGGGCCCCGCCCCCGAGCTCCCGACGAGGCGCGGCTGTGCGCGGGCGGGCGCGGCCCCGCGGCACCTGGCGCTCGTTAGCGCGGCTGGGTCTCGTTACGGCCGGCCCGGGGCTCTGACAGCTCCACACGTGGTCTCCAGATCTGAATCACGGACTTCCAATTACAGTTTGTTACGCGCTTCTCCTTCTCGCCTCGTTGTTGGGCTCATGAGCAAGTTAAATAACTGTACCTAATTCAAACGGCTCGCTTGGCATTTGACGTGAATGACGTGACAGAATGACGCTCCGACGAACGCCCCCGCCGTGACGGTTTGCGCTCCGCTTTCCCTCGCCCCTCATCCAAAACAAAAACCCCAACCCCCCAAAGAACAATAAAAAAAACATGTATTAGACCTTTTGATCTCAGAGAAAACGTGACTAAAGATGGCAGTGGAAATAAGGGACCGGCAACGTGAGCAATGGCCGAATGGGTTAATGATACGCTCCAGAAAATTGCAGACCGGTGGAATAGAAGGGGAGCTTTGCAAGCAGTTCTGTGCCGCGCTGCTCCGGATTATGTTCCCGTGTCCTATAAATCGGTAGGATGACTATCCGTGAGATTTTAGTTAGCTCCGGTAATGGACACAAGCACTACAAAGAGAATTCAGTAATGAAATTCACCTTACGTAGCGGTTTCATTCTTACGTTTAAATCCCAAGAGTTGGACTGCGCTCATTTGTATCATTTATATTTGTAGAACTGCAAATGTTTTTACTGTACATTGTTATGGATATATTTTCACAGCCATCAGCAGCGTTGTGCCGAGCGAGGTGAGAGATGTCGCTGAGGCTGTGCGATATATTGCAACGTGCTCTGGGAGAAGGAGCGGGCTCGGCGACGGGTCCTCTTGCAGCTGTGCAAAGGCTTCAATTTATTCTAACATTATAAGGGAATTGCTCTGGGAGATGAATAGTGTCGTAGCACAGGGCTTAAAACTATTTGTCTGAGCTGTTGCTGCTTTAGGAATAGCAGCATATTCCAGTAACTGACACAACAAACTTCCAGTCGTTGAACTAACTGAAGTACGCTGCGAGAAAACTTGGTATTTCTTAGAGAGAGCCCTTTGCTGGACTCTCAGAAGATGTGCCTCGCATCACTTTTCTAATGGTCAGATGGAAAGAAGATAGGAGGAACTGAACTTTGAGTTACGATTAATGCACGCCAAGGGTGAGTCAAAAAGTGCCTTTTGTGTAATCCTTGCTCATTTTAAGTTTAGTAAAAAAAATAAGACAAGTTATGAGGGTTTGTTTTTTTTAAATGTACATATAAAATAATCATTTATAGTCACTAACTCAAGCAACAACATAGTTCTTTTTTAAATTTAATTTTGCATGGGATAATTGATTAAACAGACAGACAACTCCCGAGGACTAATGACAGGCCATCGCAATGCTATAAGGACATCAGAGGATGTCGAAGATCACAAAATAAGGCCACCTCTGTTTGATGGTTATTGGGGGTGGGAATGAATGTGGGAATGCAATCAATATGTAATACACGTGAAAATACAACCCGTTTAAGAACAACTGACCGGTGGAGCGTTCTAGGAGGGTTATCTCGACGCTGCCCAGGCCTTGCCTATAAGGAATACCTCGTTTAATTGTAACAAAACTTTGCTGATCGGTTTCTACTCGTTGAATTCTTTTAATCGGAACACTTCATTACTGAATGAAAAAGCGTGCCCCTCCGTTGCCAGCAGCAAGCGCTCATTTTTATTAAGTGCTTAATGACGCAGGCTATTGAAGTAGTTTAACCTCAGCTTGTCTCGGGACGCACAAAATAACCGGCTCTGTTCTTGCTTCTGCCTCGCTAAATCAGAGCTGCGCTCAGATTGAGGACAAAAGAAGTATAGAGAGGAAGAGCGTGGCTGTACCTAGGTTCATGTATTCGTGATGACGGATACATAAGCAATGTGATTTTTAGGCACCAGATTGTTCCTTAGCGGTCAAAAGCCGATCGGAAGCGCTGAGCTAATCCAGCTGCTGAGGTAGCTGATTTGAAGTCGGTAAAGGAAGTCGTTGGTGCGAACTGTTTTCCTCCGTGCAATCTGAACAATACCTTTACAGGTGTCATCTGTTATACTTCTAGCAAGAGGTGGGTTTAAGGCTGCCATGTTGTCGATACAGAAATAACGGTGCCGACGACAAATGCTGACCTGCGCCTCAGTCAAAATAGTGGATCCGGAACATGCAGCACAAAGTTTTGTACCTGCCCCCGTTATGCTTGAAGCATTATAAATGTTTTTGTAAATCTGACCATTACTGGTCAGACTAGGAGTTTGAGTACATTTAAGTAACCATCACTTCCTCAATTTCTTGCAATTTGCATCTGATCATTTTGGGGCTATATAAAATGAGGATGAGCTTCTTTGCGGTATCGTGGCGCTTAGACGCTCGTGTTCAATACCCTGTCTAATTACACTGACCCTATAATTGCAATTTCACTAACACGCCTGCTCGTAACAAATAGTTCGGAAACCTGTTTTCGTTTCCCTTCTTCCCTTGGATAGCTGCATTTTGAAGTTTGTAACTAAAATTAGGCGGATTGCATTCAATTCCATACACGAGAGAGGCTTTTCTCTTAGGCTCGTCTAAACAGGGTACCAACAGGCTTAAAATAGCTTTGGGAGATTTAAATGAAATGCCAAAGGAAAAGAAAGCTCCACACTATTTTACAGCTTTACATCAAAACGAGCAAGTCACTGTCAACAATTAGTACCGATTTTAAATTTTCTAATACACAGTACTAATTACGCTTACAATGTAAGCTTATAAATGAAACCGCTTGAGTTTCCTGGTCTCGGCTCTCATTTGAGAGCCATTTTCTACAGTATTACTTCATGATCACGCTTGTGGACGTGCACGCACGTTATCTGTTGGCCTGGAAGCTGCTATTGCAATTATGTAGGCTGCTATTGCAATTATGTAAGCTGCCTTTACAGTTACTTCAGGAACATGTTAGAAGGACCGGAAAGTCTCATCTTAGTATCAATGAAATGCTTTCACTGGACTTGCCCGCTTACTTGAAATGTACCTCTTTTCCACCTTTGCATTTTTCTGCTTTGAAGGAAATGTGGCTGCACTCGCTAGAAACGAGTGAAACATTAGTAGTGATATTCTTCGTTCTGCTCATAAGGCCTAGGCGAGATGACTTTGAGAAACTACGTTCAGTTTTTTGGGTACAGCGTTTCCGTTACGCCCTCTAAGCGGAACGCTTTGGTGACACTGATGTACGTTTGTCAGGAAATAGAAGGGAATACAAAAAGACCATGAATGCCGCTTCTCGGGAATCTTTAGCATCGACATTCAACAGTTGAATTTTCAGTGTTCGCTTTTCAGCGTTTCAAACCATGGAAAGTATCTAGAGCATCTGTCTGATACCAGAGAGTGGGAGGTTATTGGTTAATGGGTTTGGTTCTCTTGACCGTGCTCTGAGAAAACGCAATTGCTAGGCACAGCAGAATAGAATTTCAGGGAGATGCTGTGATGAATACCGTCTGTTCAGCTGGACGAGATGCACGCTATTATGTATTGATGATATGACAGTAAGAAATCTCACAAAATTACCTCCCTTAAAAAAGCAGGTCAGAGTTTCTACATTCACCCTCATAAGCATCCTTTGTTCCATCATGATCCTGTAGTTTAAAAAACAAATTTTTTTAAAGTTTCCTACAGTCACGCATGATCCCTCGAAGCTCGCCAGAAAGCGATCTCTAGCCCCAGGAAATCACGAGCCACTTTTAAAGTCAGCACGCTTTCTCTTCTTCCCACACCCTTCCGCATCAGGCAGGCCAACGTAAGTGTCACATGCAAACAACTAAGCAACTGTTGGTCAGAGTGAGAAATACCGTGATACTGTTAAGCTTCAGAGCTGTACAAGAACAACACGGCAGTGCAGCAGTAAAATAGACAAGGACGTAAGATTTTATTGTACAATTGATTTTGACAGGATTTCAAAAGCTGTATACAATACCAAAAAGATAATTACAAAAACAGGTTCAAGGGCAGCTTGACAATTATTTGTTTCATTTTAAAATCATTTAGCTGCCTGTTGCATACCTACTGTACAAATACATTAATTTACATTTCAGTAGCAGGCAATGCCAAGCGTATCCATCACCATCACGATTGCTTGGAGCGGATCCACAACTTCTTGCATGTTATCTTTTCTCAAAACCCAGTCCGGTTTAATTCTGCGGAAATAATAGTGGTTTATCATTACAACAGTATATTGTCACTGTAAAAACTGCAAACTAATTTTTAGGCACGCACCTTGAAACTGTCTTTATTCTTAGAGGAGTTACTGGAATAAAGGAAATTCCGCTAATTAAAGTGCTCGTCTTCTGTTTCGCAAGCGTTCTCTCTGCATCCATTTTGCACTTACGAGCTGTAAGCTTATAGAGGCTTTGAATGCACGTAACAACTCTTGGCATGCTTCGGATTTCCTGAGAAAAGGTGAGAACAATACATTGTTAATACTACAAACTTAAAACTAACTTAAACTTAGAAATCTGTTTTGTTCAATAAAAAAAGAACATTTTTAACGAAAACAAAACTTCTCCCCCACAGTACGGCAATGCTTTTTTAAAACCAGCACGCTGACTACTACTGTTATCAAAATATATACATGGAACACTACTTGAGACTTCAGAACATTCTAGAAGAGCAGTTCAGATGGTAATAATTTCTCATTTCAGGTAATTTTATTATGTCAGTGGTGCGTGTCTCTAACAGGCGGTACAGAGAGACAAATCGGTGTTTTTGTGCATCTTCATACCAAAACAGACTAACACCGTGGTTAGAAGTGACTGAACAACCAAAGTGCTCATATCTGATAGATAAACTTGAATAAATCCGATGAAGCCTATTTATAGCATGGAACCCAGACTGCTCTAGTTATTGGCCATTCCATCCATAAGTATGAACTAATACACTTTGTTGTTGTTGTTTTTTTTTTCAAAACCAGTCTGTTTCTGTTACGATAAAGTATGTCACGCGAAGGCATAAACAGTATTGCTATTTTTTACCGGCAATAAAGATTTTAACTTCGTCTGAAAAGCAATGGCAAGCTCTCGGAAGTAGGGGGAAAAAAGTAAATTAATTTCCTTTTTTTTTTTTTTTTTTAAACAACAACTAAACTTTATGTACTGCAAAGAAACCGATAGAAATTCATCAAAAAACTTTTTCAAGTAACAAACACAACATCATAATCTTGCAGATGTCGCGGGATCAAAAACTCGGTGTCACACTCGGAGTGGCAAAGTCAAACACCGCTGGCTAATGACTGCTTTTACCACCTTGAATTGCATTTTCCCACCGACAAAGTTTAGCTATAACAGGTAACAGGTATTAGGCAATTCTTGCCTACGAGAAGAAAAAAATCACCCACAAATACACATAACGCCAAAACATACAAGAAAAGCAAAAAGAAAGCATATATCAAACTACTAAAAAGAAGACGCCAGGTCTTACCAAAGCTCTCTTTGAGTCCTTTGAAAGGATGGCCAACAAACAACAAGTCTTCGTGAAAATACTTCCTCCTTTTTCCGAAATTTTGTCCCCAGCTTTCCCTCGGTACATTTGCAGTAGGTCTAGTAATGTATCTATACAATTATCTACTTCATATACTGCTTGAGTGGTCCTTTCATACTGTTATACCGGAAAGAAATAAGAGGTCTTATATAAACCGATCCTCAAATTAATTTCCCAACTAGACGAAAAAGCAAAATCCATATTCTTCCCTTGATTAAGTCTGTGGCTTGTCTGGCAGCTAAGGGACAAAAATCACTTTTGCACGTTACGCTACTCTAACAGGTCACAAAAAGCTATGCTTTTTGCTTCCCAGGCCCTTAAGTAAAAATCCCCAGAAATGGATTCTGCGTTTTATGTAATAACGACAATAAATTAGAGTGGGTATAGAATTATTTAGGAATAAGTTTAGCTGAAATATTCTATTTTGTCCTGAAATAAGAAAAAAAGAATTTGAACATAAATGCCTGTGGGATGGATATAAGATTGAAAACCTACGTTTGACAAGTTTATTTTTAATTTCCAAATCGAAACTACTCCAGGTTTAATCATTTATGAAAATAATCAGTTCTGTAATTTATCTATTCTACGATATGGATATGAAAAGGTAGTGTACCTTCAGCAACATATACTTTTTTCTTTAAAAATTACACAGTTCATGCAAATTGTACACAAATCCTATCCCGTTTCTACAAAATTTTACACATTTCCATAGCTTAGTGGAATGCTTGGGATACCCTGCAATGTAATCTCTTAAAAGTAAATTTCATTAGTTTCTGCCCATGAAAATGCTTTCTTTTACCAGATGTAATCGCTACGATTTAATTTTCTCAAGTAGCTAATTAAAACTCAGAAATTGTTTTGTTCTTCAAAATTATAAATTTTATTTTAAATTCATTCAGAAATTTTGCAGAAAAGTAAAAACTGCAATAAAGTAGGCTACTGCTTATAAACCTGCTAAAGAAAAAAAAAATTACCTTTGAAACGTTAAGTAGAACTTGAACTGAATATCTGATCACATCCATACATGGAACACTCCGGTTGCAGCTTCGAATCAGAACAAAAATAGTGAAGATCGCTCTGCTCTGGGCCATATTTTCACAACAGAGAGGGGAGAGCCTGGTAACAACCTCTATAACAAAGACAAATAAATTGCAAAAGACTCTGAAGCGCACGCCAATTCATTTTCAAAGTCACTCAAACTTGCAAAGAAGTAAGAACCACAATTTTGATTTAAGCAAGTACTTCCAAAAGAACAGTTGTAGTATTACAGACTAAAATTTAAGCACACGAAACAATCGAAACAGAACATTTACTGGCATTAAATACAGCTGACTTTAATGTAACACGTTACAAGGACCGCCTGTAAATCGGAGCGATCGCACAGGACTTCCTTTCTCGACAAAAGCCTTTTAATATTGCTCATAACACAGTTATCTAATTTTAGTCCTGAAAAACAAATCGTATCTATTTTATCCCATACAACTCACTCGCTTTTCCAAATCATACAGAAAGCATAAACGTCATTATGAACTTCTCCCAGCAGAATAATTCCTAACTGTCATCCTGGAAATCTATTGGTTACACCACAGGCTGTAGTGATAGGAAAAGAGAATAACAGTTTCAAACTAAAAGTAAATAGGTTTAGATTAGAGATAAGGAAGAAAATCTTTACTGTGAGGCAATGGAACAGGTTGACCAGAGATGTGGCTCGCCAGAAGTGTTCAAACTCAGATTAGATGGGACTGTGGGCCACATAATGTAGTGGAAGATGACCCCGACCCACGGCAGTGGGATTGAAACTTTAAAGTTCACTTCCAACCCAAACCATTCTATGATTCCGTAATGAAGTGAAATACTGACCCAGATGCTTTAATGCTGCAAGAATGTAAGAAATATGTTTGTATTTTAGAAGATATTCAATAGCAATTGAGGTTCTGTTGCACAATTTGTTTTCTTCTTTGCTCTTTCTGTTAGCCTTTTCCAAGCTGAGCCTTAAAGCTTTAGTTTTTGCTGTGTCATTATTCTTTCTCCAAGAATATCCTCTCCACAATGCCTACAGAAAAGGAATTTCACAAAGACAAAAAAAAAAATTGTAAGTAAGCAGAACAGATAATAGAACTTCTACTAGCGTTCCAAATCAATGTTACGTAAGTCTAATCAAGTATTTACTTTGGTTCTTCATTTTTAGATAACTGCCTAATAATCACATTCAGTGTTTAGTCTTCCAAACACTAGATCTGCAAGATGGAAGACCAAAGCATACCTGCATGTATGCAATATACCCTCCAAAAAACACTGCCTCGTAAGTTAGCTCAAACGGTACCTGCTTAATATTACTTCATGGTCTGCTTGTATTTAAGTATTTAATTGAATTGAAACTGATTTAGCCGGTAATTTAACTGACACATTCACAAACCAAAGTAAACTTTTCTGAGAAAACAACAACAACAAAAAAACATCATCCAAAAGAGATCGGTTTTCTTGAAAGAGGTGTTCACCTGAAATTTAATTATTCCAACTGCGATTTTTCTCTTACGCCTGCAGGCAAGGAATCTCCGTACGTGTCGCTGGATTACGGTTGCCGCGTCATTTCTGCGATTTAGCCAGCCTCGGATCATACGCTGACATTGAACGATTCTTTGCAAATCTCTTTGAAATCTTCTCCGTTGCATTTTTGCTCTGAACCATTTCTGTTTAGAATTAAAATAGCTTCATATTTAGTTAAGACCTCTCCCTAAACCCTCATTTCTCTTCCAAAACAAGCGCTGATAAAAAGTGAAAAACTATTTTAACATAACTTTTGACAGATACAGGCTCTAGAAATCCCTAACATTCACACCACATCTCAGCTGTGACTGGCCTAGTGGATGCAGAAATGTGTGACTGCAAAATGAAATCTGAACTAGCAGCAGTTAGGGAAGCATTCCATTTTCTCTCAGCTGGTTTTCAGAAAGAAGCACCACTCTACTTCCTATTTCCCAACTCTGTTTCTTCTCCTCTTTTTATACAGAAAAGAAATAGGGTACTGCATGCCAAATCTGACAAAATGACTCTTCTAAACATTCACTACTGCCTTACGGGGAAAATAAAACATCCTTGACTAAATAATAGCCATTTCAGGAATCAGGGTTCAGATTCCCCGTTTTTTTAATCCTGAACTCCTTCCATCAGTGGAAATAAGTAAATGACCGATTTGGAATCCCGAATGTAATTTTTACTACGTGCCCATGCTGCACTACAGACCTGATTTTTAACATCGCTTTTTAGAAAAGTTTTAAACTTGCTTATATCACAGACGTTGCAGCTTAGGCACGCTTAGTTGCCACTGACGAATCAGAAAAATCTGACCAAACAAAGCACTGCAGATGACACAAAACTGACTGGGAGTGGCTAATTCATCAGAGGGTCATGCTGTCGGTCAAATAAACCTGGACAGGCTGGGGATGTGGGTTGACAGGAACCTCACGAAGTGAGGAGAAGTGAAAAGTCTTGCACTAGGGGAGAAGCGACTCTAGGCACCAGTACGTGCTGGGAGCCACTCAAGTGGAAAGCAGTTTTGCAGAAGGGGACCTAGGAGTCCCTCAGGACACCCAGCTGAACATCATTCAGCAACGTGCCCTCGGAGAGGAAGCTTAGCGAGCTGGGACCGTTCAGCCTAAGAAAAGTGGAAAAGCTCAGGGGAGATCTTATCAGTGTCGGCATAAAGCTGAAGGTAGGGCGCAAAGTAGACCGAGCCAGGCTCTTTTCAGTGCTGCCCAGTGACAGGCAAGAGAAAATGAGCCCAAACTGGAACAAAAGATGGTCACTCTGAATATCATGAAACACTACCGTGCAGGTGACTACTCATTGGAACAGGCTGCCCAAAGAGGTTGTAGATCTCCCTCCTTGGAGATTATCAAAAGCCAACTAGACACGCTCCTCGATGGACCTACTAGGGAGAGTTGGACCAGCTGACCTCCAGAGGTCCCTTGTAATTTCAACCACGCTACGGTCCTGCAAATCCATCCCAAGGGCTATTTCTTTAAGTAGACGCACTTCATGAGCATTACAGGTGGTTGTGTCTGATCTTTCCTACTTCCACTACGCTAAGACAGCACTTAGATTATTTTAGCAAGACTGGGGGACAAAAGAAAACAAACTTTCCCATCCACCCTCACCTTTGAGCTGCTGAAGCCTCCATTCTCTGCTAACACCCACTCTATTATGCTTAGCTGAGTATAAGCAGCATTTTTTTTAAAAATGGTCATCTCTATATTAGCTTTATTATTACAAATTAAGGAACAACAGTGTCTCAGTGCTGCAGCTCAGCAGACTACATTACACAAAGCTATTCATCCGTAATTAGATAAATTAATTAGACTAACCTGTATTATAAGAACTGATGAAATGTGGTTTTCTGCTAGCTTATAGGCGAGGTGCATCCTATAAGCCCTTTGAATTTTAATCGCGGAAACATGATGATATGCAGCTGCTATAAAATAAAGTAGTCTCTTCTTTTGCTTCTGTTCCAAAAACTGTCGGAAGAAAACAGATCAAAGGATATCTTTAATTTTCATACTCAGAGACAGCTGATTTATGCAAAGAACATAGCACACAGCAGTGTATTCGATGCCCTCCGAAGTCAATACCTCAGAACTAAGTACGCCGCTACCTTTCCTCAGTCCCAGGTCTCTAATCCGAACAAAGGCACAGCAAAGCGATTGCCAGAACAGCTTCATTGTAGGCAACAATAAACTGACCCTTGAGCCACATAATTCTCAAAGCAATCAACAGGAATCAGAGTTTAATGATCAGAGCTCTTTTCTTGCCAGCCAAAATTAATGCTAAAATTGCTCCGGAGATACTTTACATCAAGCGTAGTTTTAAAGTGAAGTATACTAACCTTTTTTCTGACTAAATAACCCCGTATAAACGCTTGCAGTTTAATGACAGCTCTTCTGATTTTGTTGTATTTCATAAATTGAAGCCTGCCCTCTTGCCAAGCCCTCAGATGTTTTTGGATAGTCACAGCGGCAGCTTTTTGTCGATCAAGTTTCCTCCTCTCCTTAAAACATCTATATGTTGTTTGGATCAAACATGCAGCTTCGTGCTTCTAAAAAAGATTTTAAAGAGTTCACTGATAATTGAAGTGGGCTCACTCCTGTTGCAATCCATATATGTCTTAGTTTTATCTTACGATGGAAATTTTTTACTAGAAATGAAACTTAAGAGAAAACAAATAAAATAGGAAGTACAAGCAAACGAACATCGCACTACTTTACATAAAAATCCACTTTCACAATTTGGAAGGTCTTTTCCCTTGCCTAAATGGGGTCAAACTATTGTTATAACTTAATCCTTTGTAAGCAAGAAAGCCAATAGATCATTTATACATTTCATTTTTTTGACATAAATGGGCAATTCAATAACTGGAATTGCTCAAAAACATCAACCTATTGATGACAAAACTCACTCAAAAGCAATGCAAACTTAACACAGCCATGACATAGAGTGCAAGTGAAAGCATACCTTTCTTAAAAGTCTTCTAGCCCTGTACTGTCTGTATGCCGACTGAATCTTGACTACTGCATTCTTAGTTGCCAGAAACTGAAGCCGAACCATTCTTGCAGCAAGGGTTGCTCTCCATCTTCTTTGAATAGTAAGCGCACAGAACTTCATTTTCAAAAACCTGACAAGAAAATGCATTTTAGGTTTTTTTTCTAAATGTTGAGAACCTTTACATTTTTAAGTTTAAGTGGAACATGAAGCTTCTGGATACAGGAAGCGAGGCAATGAAAGAGACAGCTTACGTAAGACATTATATCCAAAGAACGTGCATATACAAGCTCTATTAAAAAATCCACCAGCTAAACAGCAGTCACTCAAATAATAAGAATGTCTTAGAAAACATAGAAACACTAAATAGAAGAGAAAAAAAAGTTTCCTCCATCAGGTTATATCTTTTTATTTTATGTCCAACGAACAATGGAAGCCAAAAACCTGTCAAGGCATCATGATGAAGAACACCAAGAACAATTCAGAGGACATAATTTTGCTGCTACTTAAAATAATCATAAGGACAATACGTGGTTCCGATCTCTACATCTCAGATAGGATACAGCAAAGTCAGGAAAGAATGACTAAAACAGTGTAGATAGAATGACAGAATTAGACAGTAAAACTGAGAAGAACTGAGTGCTTCAGATGAGAGAGAGGCCTAGAGCAGGTTTACAAAATCATTTAGATAGATATGCCGAAAGCAAAGCTGTTCTCAGCCTAATCCTGCAACGCAAAAACAACTGGTTTAGAATAGATAGGTTCTGTTTTCCCACAGCAGGCACTCCCAGAACTTGCTGCAAAATGAGGCTGTGGGGGCAGCAGTAGGTTTAAAAAGGCAAGTTGACACTCAGTAGATCAGAAGGATAATAAAGAGAATGAGCAAGGATATAAGCTTTAACATTCACAGTCCAGTGAACACTGATGCTGAGGGAGGATCTCAGTAACTGCTCAGGTTCACATACTCTCCTCAAACAGCATTTTTTTCTGTTTCTGACAGAACCCAGATCTGAATGGGATCAAACAACAGTCTGACCTAGTAGAGCATTTCTTGTCAAACCATTCCCGCAAAAAAAATGAACACTAGTTTAACTATTTCAACACGCATTATGAAGAAATAGCCTGTCCTATTATCTTATCCTGTTAACTTCATGCTGGATTTTTCATAGAATCATAGTATCACCAAGGTTGGAAAAAACCTTTAGAATCACCCAGTCTAACCGTCCACCTATCACCAACATCTCCCACTAAACCACGTCCCTCAGTACATCTAAATGTTTCTTGAACATTTCCAGGAGCAGTGACTCCACTGCCTCCCTGGGCAGCCCGTTCCAGCACCATTTTAATGATGAAAACAAATTAACAATAAAAAGGATAAATAAAAAAGATCAAGCCCTACTCCATTCAAATCCCTACTTCATAACATTTAAGATTACGCAGTAGCTTCTAGTCCAGAAAAATATTCAAACATAAGAAAAATCCTTTGCAAAAGAATAATTCCACGGACATCAACACGATTACACTCAAGCATATTATATACACACTTGAGGGACTAAGTCTGAGAATCTATAGGTGTTCGCCGGAGTGCAAAGCAGTAGTAATAAGTAACAAAGTAAAAAAATAACAAAAGTATTTAGAAGTAGAGAAAACTATGTCAAATTGAGCATTACCAGGTCCTCTGCCGTTTTGTTCTGAAGTGACTCTTAATAATGCGCACAGCTTCTACCATAGATGCATACTCCTTCCGTGCTTTGCAGCCTCGAAACCAGGCTTGAATTACTCGTGCTGCTCTCACTTTGTTAGCCAACCGCCTGGCTTTAAATCCTCTATATGAGGCCTATTAAATATAAAAAACAAAAACAAAAATGTCACCTCTATTTCTTTCATATCGGAGCAAACCAATTTAAACCAAGATTCCAAACTGTACAATATTATAAGTATCTATGAGTTCCTCATATCTGGAAGTTGTTTTCTATGAAATAGAAAAAGCAGCTAGAGAAATACTACAAATGCCACTCACACCTGTAAAAATAATTACATCATAAAAAAATAAGTACAAGAAATATGAAGGAAAAAAAAAAACAAAACCAACTCCTCCTCCTCCAAAAACCAAAATACCTTCCCGAATTACCTGAATTTTGATAGCAGCTCTTTTCTTTTGGTTGAATCTTTGTTGTTCAACATTTCGCATCCGATACGCTCTGTAGTGTTGCTGTATTACTAAAGCAGCAAACTTGCACTGAAGGTATCGTTGTCTCTGAGGAAATCCACGAAAAAGTGCCTCGAAAGACAAAGACAAATTTCTTACTATTTCCACACTTGCACGGTATTGACAGGGAACACGACTGCATATTTTTAAGTATTGCTATAGTCACCAACCTGTTTTTAAAATTAACAATATAATTAATTTTAAAAGAGCTTCGATTCCCCAGTTAATTGCTATTTCTACTTTTTAAGCAAAAAAATCACCTCGTTTAGGACATACAAAGATAAAGATAATTACTAAGAATCCGCCACTTGCACCCTCTCCTCCAAAAGGGAGGCAAGGAAGGCACAGCTGTTTTCTTGTACGTAAACAGCAGTGGGGAATTACGAGAGATTATTTCCTTTTCCTTTCTAAATTGAAACTCCTTTCATTTCAGTAATACCCTAAAGAAAGATTCCTTTCATTTTTCCTTAGGGTAAAATAACTAAGAACACCACGAGAAGTCATGGAAAGCTTTTCTCAGAAGGAAAGACAATGTTCTCAGTATACATGCAAATTGTAATCAATGTAAATAACAGGAAGAAATTTTCCCTCCTTTACCCTCAAAAACAAAACAAACAAAAAAAAACACGTCAGAGACGGAGAGCAATTCTAACTCTCGATTACTTCTTGCCAACCCTGCTGATATTTTATCCAGTAAAGAGGGAAGGAAAAAGTGTCAAAACTTCACCTTCCTAGAGCACGTCTGAGACATCACAGACAACAGTTTCACACCCAGTGTACCAGCTGAGGCATACAATAAGAATGAAATATGCCTCCTCATATTCCTATTGAAAATATTTTATCTAGGCAACAAAATTAGTCTGGAGCTATTTAACAGGTCTAAACAAAAAAAGCAAACACCCACAATCTTAATGTGGAGTATTTAGGAAGGCACGAGTAAATCAAAGTCTTACAGAACTCAGCAGTCATACCCCTCCTGCCTTTACTTCACCTTATATCCAGTACTCGAGCTCACTTATTTCAACACATCTAAACAGCCTTCATTTGCATTCCAAAGAAAATATTCATTACGCTATTAATATTTAAGCAGGTGAAAGCCAGTTAGGACAAAAATGTTCTCAAAAGAACAATGGGAACACACACAAATATCAGAGATCAAATTTTAAACAGTAAAATTTTAAGGGAAACGTAAGAAAAAAAGGAATATGACTTTTAAGACGAATGCCTCAGCAAGGAAAGACAAAACGGAGTCAGATTCATTTTTGTGCCCCGTTGTGGTTACCTTTACACACTTAATATACTGCAGAACACGATTCTGTTGTAAGATATATGGTTTTAAACCATCGTTTGAAATCGTGGCAGTTCTCCAAAACAAATGAGTAAACAGAGAAGAACAAACGATATCATACATATATAAGTACCTGAATTTTTATTGCGCTTTCTTTAATTTTCTGGAACCTCTTCTTTACAATGAATCTTCTGACTACAGCCTGCACAAGGATAATTTTTTTCTGGGTTTGCAAGTAGGTCATTCTTTGGTGTTTTACAATCAAGTGGGATCGGTACCATCGCTGTAAGACAACAGCTGCTTTTTTATAGCTCGCATACTGTGATTTAGCTTTGTGCATTAAGTAACAGGCTTGTAATGTAATAGCTGCTCTTTTAAGTTGAATAAATTTTCTACGTTGCACAGCCATTTGAAGAAAAGACTGGATCTTCCTTGTGGCACGTATCTGTCTCGTTAGTTTTCTTGCTTTCATGCCACGGTAGGCAGACTGAATAATTATTATCGCTTGCCTTTGAAGAGAATACTCTGCTTTCTGTAAACGAGCACTGTGACACGCTCTATACCACCTCTGAATAGCAACTATTGAATTCTGAACGGATTTATAGCGGGCCCTTGCTCTCTGGCATCGAAACGCTGACTGGATCGTTATTGCTGCTGCTTTTTTCACAAGAAAACGCTTCCTTTCCACACGCATTCGTAAGAATGATTGGATGCATAGCGCAGCAGCATTGGTTTTACGCAACTGCCTTGCCTTTTTAGCACGAAAAGAAGACTGAAGGCAAATGATGGCCTTCCTTATTTTTGCATAGTTTTCCATGTCAGCTTTTTTTGCTATTTTGGCTCTGAACCTTTGCTGTATAACTCTGACGGCCCAGCACAACTGCTTATAATATTTATGCTGTATGTACATCCGATAACTAGACTGTATTATAATTGCTGAAGCACGCATCATTTTCAACTGCTGTCGTTCCTTCATGCCTCTGTAAGATGCCTGAATAAGAAGAGCAGATTTCTTAATCGTCAGATATTTCTTTTGCTGATTTTTTGCTTTAACGTAGGAACGGTAGTAGTTCTGTATAACAACAGCTGCAGTTCTCATCTTTTGATAAGCGCTTCTATTTCTGTGCATTTTATAGGCTGATTGTATTGTACGAGCAGCTAAATGCATGTGCTCAATGCTCTTGCGCACTCTGATTCCTCTGTACACAGCCTGTAGACGAATAGTTGCTCTGCGAAGATAAAGATACTCCTGAGTATGCTGCCTAGACAGAATCAAAGCTCTGTATCTTCTCTGAAAGACAAGAGCAGCTGCTTTAAGAGAGAGATATCTTTGATGTTCTCGAAAGGCTTTGTAATTTTTCTGAACCACAGTAGCGGCACGGTGCATTTCTTGATGTTGTTTTTTCAAGCGCATGTCCCGAAAAGCCCTCTGAATACAAATTGCTGCTTTCTTAAATGAAAAGTAACGCTGTACTGCAATATTCCTTAGGCTATTCGCTCTGAATTTCCTCTGTATTAGCTGGGTTGCCCACTGAACTCGTCTGTAGCGGTGGTACTGCCTGTACATTCGGTAGTTTCTCTGTATTATAAGCGCTGCCTCGTGCCTTTTCTTCAAGAAGCATCTTGTTTTCATTCCTCTGTAGGCAGCCTGAATAACTAAAACAGATTTGTATGTTTTTAAGTACATTTTTCTGACACGCTTCCCTTCCCTGTAAGCACGATAACGTTGCTGTATGATTACTGAAGCAAGTCTGAGAACTTGGTAAGAAATGTAAATTTTTCGCATTCTTAGCGTTGCTTGGATGACCGTAGCAGCTTGATGCATCTGCCTCATTTTTTGCCTTGCCAAAAAGCCTCTATAGGCTGACTGGATGATAACGGCAGCGTTTAACAACGAGAGATATTGTTGACGTTGAATTTTTGCTAGTTTTGTTGCTCGGTATTTTCTCTGAATTACAACAGCGGCTGTTCTAAGGGAAATAAAACGTTTCCTTTGGAGAAAAGTTCTGAATCTTCTTTGAATAAGCTCAGCAGAATGATTCATAGTTCTTAAAAGTCTTCTTGCTTTCATGCCACGAAATGCAGCCTGGAGACAAAGCGTAGCACTTCTCACAGTCATGTAGTTGTGAACTTGCCTATTTCGCTCCTTACAAGCACGATACCACTGCTGAATCCGTCTGGTTGCCAGCAACAAGTTTCTGAAATCCCTCTGTTGTTTGTGCACTCGATAATAAGACTGTATCAGTGCTGCTGACTGATGCATCATTTTTAAGTCTTGCCGGACTTTCATGCCTCTAAAGGCAGCCTGAAGGACAATGGAAGACTTCTTGAGCTCCAAGTACTTCTTACGTTGCACTCTGCCTAAGCAAAATGCTCTATACTGTCTTTGAATTATAATTGCTGCCATTCTAATTGCCTGGTATCTAATATTTATGCGATGCATCTTAAACATGGCTTGAATACGAATAGCTGCTCGATGCATAGAATGAATTTGTCGTCTGACTTTTACGCCTCTGTAAATTGCTTGCATTTTGATTGCAGCTGCTTTTAAAGATAAGTACTTTTGCCTTTGCCATTTAGTGTGAATAACGGCACGATAGCGCCTCTGAATTACTACTGCTGCAGATCTAAGTCCTACATAGTCCTTTTTTACCAGGTACGATTTGAAGGCTGCTTGTATTGTCGTCGCAGCTTTGCTTAATTCCCTCAGTTGTTTCCTCACAGTCATTCCACGGTACGCAGACTGCAAGACTAGCACAGCCGCCTTTGTCTTTAGATAACGTGCACGCTGGTTTTTTTTCATACAGTAAGCTCTAAAGTATCTCTGAATCACCAGAGTGGATCGCCTCAGTTTTTTAAACTTTAATTGATTGACGTGCATTCTGTAGTAGGACTGAATAATTGTTGCAAGATTGTGCATCTTTTGAATCTTTTTTCTCGCTGCTTTTCCCCTCCATATCGCCTGAAGACGTACTACACAGTTCCGCAGCTCAACGTACTCCTGCCGTTGTTTTCGACTTATGACGATGGCTCTGTAACGCCTTTGGATATTGAGCACAGCATGGTTCATAAGTCTGAACGTTTTCAGAGCCATGAATTTTCTGAAGGCAGACTGTATTGCAGTTGCAGCAGCACACTGTCTTCGAATTTGCTTTCGAACCTGGTAACCGCGAAACGCTGCTTGTAAAGTAAGCACAGCTGCTCTTGTCTTTAGGAAGGTCAGTCTTTGCCGGTTACTAGTCTTGCAAGTTCTGTACCATCTCTGAATCACAACAGAAGCTTGAATCATTGCCTGATATTTTTTTCTTGTAGCATGAGCTCTAAAAGCCGCCTGAATTTTGACAGCAGATCTGTGTTCAAGCTTAAGCTTTTTGCGTGCCTTATAACCCCTGTAGCCTGCCTGTATGCACACTGCTGCTTTTTTAGCTTGCAGGAACTCCTGCCTCTGACAGAGTTGCTTGTGGTATGCACGATAGTGTTTTTGAATGACAACAGCAGCACTGTACATCAGTAAATAACGTGCCCTGGTCCTCCTCATTCTGTACTGTGCCTGGAGAAATACAGCAGTCTCCCTCCACCTTTTTATTTGCTTCCTGACAAGACAGCCTCGAACTGCAGCTTGAATTCTTATGCAGGCTCCCTTCAATTTCCTATAATCTTCTTTAAGTTGAAGAGCATATCTACGAGACCGATACCTTCGCTGGACATAAAGCGTTGCTTCCCTTAAGGCACGGTAATACCTACGAGCTTGTCTCATCTTTACACAAGCTTGAATTTTCACTGTAGCATTTCTCAAGTCTTCAAATCTCTTTCGGATGACATAAGCACGGAAACTTGACTGAATTTTTATCACAGATCTCAATATGTGAGCTTCTTTCCTGGCTTTCCTTCCTCTGTAGGCAGACTGAAGAACAATGGCAGCCAGACGCATCCTCTGGAAAGATAAGGCTGCTTTTTTAGAAGTGACATGTGCCCTAAACCAAGCTTGAATTACAGAAGCAGCATTTTTCATCTCTTTGTATCTTTTTACCTGTTGGTGTTTTCTCACATGCGATTGCAATAAAGTAACAGATTTTTTTATTAGTAGAAATCTTTGTCTTGCTTGTCTCATTCTCCACAGTGATTGAACAACACAAGCTGCTTTTGTTTGCCTGTATAGTATACGCGCTTTCTTGCCTCTAAAAGCAGCTTGGAGAACTACTACGGCTGCTCGCTTTTGCAAATAGATCTCTCTCTCATTTTTTCCTAATTTATAAGCTCTGTAATGCTGCTGAATCATCACTATTTGTGCCCTGTATTCCTGGTAAATACGTCTAGCTATCTGACACCTGTACCAAGCCTGAATCTTGATAATGCTTTGCTTAATACGTAGATACCGTTTCATATCTCTGTGCATCCTATACCAAGACTGAACGAGTAGGGCAGCTCTCTTTCTTTTAGTCAGTTTTGAAGATTGCCATTTTCTGAAATACCTCTGGAGCACTACAGCAGCTCTAATTTTCTCTTGAATTTTGTGTTTTCTCCATTTTCTGAAAGCAGATTGTATAGTAAGTGCTGAAGACCTTAAGATTTCGTATCTTTTCCGATGTTCCTTTGCCAGGTTAGATGCTCGCAGACGATTCTGAATTGTAACAGTAGCCCAAAGAATTCGTTTATATGCAGCAACGGCTAACAACATCCTTATCCTTGCTTGTACAAAGATGACATAGTATCTCAGCTGTAAATAACTTTTCCTTGCGGAGTATCTCCTCCAATAAGCCTATGAGGAAAAATAGAAAATTTAGCACATTCTTAGAATATCAGTATAGTAAATTAGTTTGACTTAAGTCTAAATTTGATGACTCTTGACCTCAGATGTTTTAAAGTTTCTGTATTCCTACTTAACCCACAGAGCACTGGAGCAAGCTGCCCAGAGATATTGTGGAGTTTCCCTCTATGGAGATATTCAAAATCCACCTGGATGCTTTCCTGTGCAACCTGCTCCAGGGAACATGTCTTAGCACGGCAGTTGGACTGTAAGATCAGGAATCTCCAGAGGTCACTTCCTATTCCCGTCATTCTCCACTGCCCAGATATGTATATTAAAAACAAACAATTCTAAACAGCTAATTACTTCCATCTTTGCTATTTTAAGCGCTTTATATTCTGGGAGAAAAAATAAAAATAAAAAAAATCGCCATGTCAACAGAAGATTACGTGTTAAAATACGTAATACATCAGTGACTCTTTAACATCCATTCCAAAGAATCTTAAGAATGCTTTGGGTAACAGTGGGAAACATATACTAAGAACTAACTATCCAGTTACTAGCTATGATCTGGTAACTAATTTCCGCTATTCTGAAACTGCCAACTATAAGTGTCATAACATTAGGAGACACACCATCTCTAGTTTCAACAGCTGCAGAAAAGCAAAGCAGAATTATCTGATTGGTCCTGGCTGGTCTAAGGCCCAGTGTGGGCTTGTTTGTGGTATACCAGTACAAAATATTTACTAAGAAGGAACAATGACGGATTTAAAACCATATTACCATTTCTCTCTGAATAGATATCTGTTGCTGTAAGCAGAACAAACGACGCTGAGCAATACTGTTTCTTCCAGGTTTCAGAGGGTTTCCTTGCTGCTGCGTAATCTCACTTTAAAACAAATTACCTGAATTACTGTGGCAGATTTACTTCTGGCTTCCTCCCATTTTGTCTTTTTTAGATTTAAAAAAATAATCCTAGCTAAGTGTCTTCTCCAGTGCTTCTGGATGATGACTGCTGCGTTGTGTTTCTTCACGAGGCGTCGATGGGACAAGAAGTTTATTGCGTATTTTTGAATTATCCGAGCAGCTCTGTCTCTTTCCTACAAAGAGTGAATTTGAACAGTCAGGACTGAGAGTTCTGTTCATATTTTGGATGCATTAAAAAACTATCTTATAAAAATTAGGCTTGCCGATACCACTGCTTTTCTTTATCCTATTTCAAAAAATTTTCTGAGACAGAATGCTTGCTTCAGCACCGAGTTTTTTGTAAAAGTATCTTTCTGCCTTGACAGTACACCGCGTCTGTTACAGTTTTTTAGTGCTGCTCAAGTAATCTGTTTTTAAGCCTCGATTTTAGTTCTCATTCACAAGAGTTCAAGATATATATGGTATCCAGCTATACTGAAATAACATAAAATTACAAAACTGGCCACACCAGATCGTGTCCACCTAGCCAGAGTTTTGTCTGCATAGACCAAGCAGTGTTTTTACAGTACCCCAGTGACAGTAGTATACAGACTTACATACATCAGGGCAACAAGAAAAGGAACCTGTTGATGTAATACCTAAGTAAAAAGATCATATAGTCAGAACCCTAACTGGTAGTCTATCCATACTGCAGTACAACAGAGCAGAGTTGCTCATATTGCAAGATTAAATTCAAAATAACATCTGCAGTGCCTGTGGGTTTTGTTTTTGACACCACCCGCCTACAATCAGCTTTGCTATAAAGTATATTAAAAGTTATTTATAAAGGAAACGCTTCTATCTTCGCATCAAGACTATTCTTTTAATAAGGTAAAGAAACTGGAGAGGAAAAATTCCCCATTGTATGCCACAGATTCTTAAACTATTCCACTTGGACACTGCTCGATTTTCTAATATCAATCTCAGATACATTTAAAGTGTTTATCAACCTTAATGGTACCAATAGTTTCACAATCATCACAAGTTCTGGCATAACTACTAGAAAAGCAAGAAACAAAATAATACACAACTTCACTCAGAACACTATGAGGAAGTCTAGCAGTTTAGCACCTATGCAGAAATAGTAAATCCATGTGAAAGTTTAATTTTACAAGCCATAAAGCATAATTAAACAAAATAACAATTAATAGGAATTTAAAAGGAAGAGCTCTTTTCAGTTCAAGGAAGCAGTGCAGCAACTTCACACCTGACTTCGGAAAAGGATTTAAGGGGTACTACATTTCAGTTAGAACACAAAATAATTCCCGAAGGACATTAATTTTTAAGGAGCATCCACTTTGCAAAACATGTAACTACTTTAGGATGGTTTTCTACTCATTTTTAGTAGATTATGCTACCAAGAGGTACATATAATTTGATAATAATATCGTTTGTACGAATTTTAATGCCAATATTATTCTAATAAACCTGTGTACTCTATGAACAGTGAATTTATATTCTTTACTTAGTACTTCTCAAAGTAGGAGTTCCAAGCATTGCACAGATAGAGTACCTGAGAAAGTTTCAGTTCCCTTTTCAGCCTGAATTTCCTCCAAGCAGACTGAATTAAACGAGCGGCTCGAGTTTCCTGCCGTAGATCTAGAAGCCGTGAGCACAGAAATGATAGGTAGGTAATAACAACCTATTTAAACACAGAATATAGCCAAGTTAAGAACCACACAAGAGCTGGATACATTTACATCAACTCTAACTAAAGACAGCTATCTCACCTTCTCATCAGGAATTGTGTTTGACATGTCTGAGTAATGAATCATTGCTGGTATTCCACCTAGGTCAGAAACTGCATTATTGATCAGCTGGAAGTTCTTCTTTTCATTTTCTAACAGTTCCTTGTACAAGACTGAAGCAGTTACAGCTTTGCAAAGAGAAAAAATTTGTCAAATTAGATCGAGCATAAGAGTAATGGATTCAAGAAGTGCTTCCGAACATTAAGTAACTTACTTTGGTCAAATGGTCCTTCCATAACATTTAGAGAAGTATCAGACTCGGATGAGGAGGAACAATTTAGTCCCACCTTATGAGTTCTTGAGCACTCTACTGTTTGAGTTGTACGCTGGCACACAGCTTCCAAAGGCACATAACACGGGTGGTAATGATGAATTAAATGACACAGTACTCTTCCATCTGAGAAACAGACTGTGAAATTTTCCACCTGTTTAATAAAATACAGTCAGATACAGTTTCCTTGATTTTTCAATACCATTTAATTGATAGAAAATCCTATACCCAGTTTATGTCTTGTACTTTAGAAAGTAATCCATCATAGAATGGCCTGGATTAGAAGGACCATAAACATCGTCTAGTTCCAACTCCTCGCTGTGGCGGGGTTGCCAACCAGCACATCAGGCACTAGATCAGACATGAATTCTGATTGCTTATTTTGAACAGAAACTATTGCTTCCTTTGAACATTCACTACGCTGTCATATAGCTGTAAGAAACCTGCAACAAGTGTGAATTGCTGTACAGTGAAACTTCAAGGGAAACGCTTGAAAAAGAAAGCACTGTTTCTACAGAAGGATCTCTGGAAACTTCTACAGATTGCTCTCATGTAGCTCTTCAGTGCAGAAATCAGGCATGAACTTGCATGAGCTTCAAAGACTGTAATTTGCCCTTCAGAAAGATTATCAGGTGTGACAGCATTCGGATTGAAGACAAGTGTCTTAACAGGGCTTCTCAGAGAGAACAACTGGTAACATAATCCTTTCAAACAGACATCTCTGAAGAGAGGAAACCTTCTTGGCCTAAACATTAGTTTAATTCCCACAGTTACTATGAACAGTAAAAAATGTATGCACAAATACTTTTAGGATGAATACTCATTTAAAAAAAACAGAAGAAAACAACAAAAAAACCCACTGCAACTAAAATGTTATATTCCTAAAAGGCATATTAATGCATGAGACTAGCTAGAAGGCAATACGCTTTCGCTCAGTATTTTAAAAAGGAGAGCTGCAGGTCAATCCACAGAAAGATGGTTATTCCCAATCAGATTATATAAAGTTGAGAAGGATATTTAAAACTATTTAGTATTGCCTGTAACAACATTATTTGATAGCTTAAAGAATTCTGCTCTCTAAAGAATAAGCATTTTACCTTGATATTGTAAAATCCACAAACAGCATTAACCCATGCCATCAGCAGCTTCACATTTTCACCGTGACTTTGAGGTGAGGGGCTACTACTGTTATCTTCTTGTATTCTGCAACAACTTGAAAAAAGCTTGAGAGCACCCAGCTGCATTTTTATCTTATGCGCATTCTTTAAAAATTGGATTTCTTCTTTTAACTGTTCCACATTAAGAAGAATATCCACCTATTACAGAAGACAAAAAAAAAAAAAAAAAGAAAGAATTTATTTATGTTAGTAGTGATTAATATGGACTTGCCAACATAGGTGGCAACATCCACTACCAACTACTTCAAGCAAAGAACTTAAACCCACGCTCAGCCTTTTCATGGCAAAAGGTTACAGAGCAGTTTAGCAGAAGCGGGTGCTGGAGTAGGGCAATGAAGCAGGAAGAAGACAGTAGTGAAGAATTTTTGCAACTTCATTAAATACTTTATACTGCCTGTCAGACTAACCTCAGAAGCTAATTCAAAATTCAATTCTCCACTTTCAGTTTCCAGTTAATAAGCGCTACCAGCTTTTGGAAACCAAAGTTATTTTAGTCTAATTATCAATTCCGGCAGCCTAACATCATATGCTCAGAAATATCTGTGTGGTTTTTTCCCACCAAAAACTTTTACGACTGTATACAAGAAAAAAAGCATGCATAAAAATGTTAAAATATACCGTTAGGGCTATTAGGTAACATTTCTATGACACTGAGAATTTACAGTGTAAACAGTTCTACGGTCTGCCTACACAGTAAAAAAAAAACAACAAACACAAAGAAGTAATACCTGGAAAGCAAAGACAATTTTCCACAGCAGAGCTAATGTTCGTTCCCTGTGTCTGTCCACAATATCCCTACAGTCAATTGAAGCACCTATTAAATAAAACAAAGAAATAAAACATGCACTAGTCCTGCAATGGGCTTAGAATAACTGATTTCTAGGCCTTACCGCTGTCATCTTTCAAGTGAATTCCTCGCTTTTTGAGAACACTGAGAACAATATCAACATTATGCATCTTCTGTAGACGACTAATTGCTGGAACTCTCAGCTGTTTTGAAAGATTCCAGTCTCTGGTTAGAAGTTCCATTGCTCTCCTAACAAAGGGAATTTCACAGTTTAATACCTTAACTTAGCTCAAGTAAAGTATTTTATAAGGAAAACAAAACAGTTCAAAATAATACTGTATCAACATACACAAGACGAATGCCACACTGTAGGTCCACAGCCAGATTTGTTACAGCAAAATCAAATTCATCAAGTGGAGTTTGAATATGGCTGACAGGTAGTCCCAGGAAACCAAGATGGCGGGAAAGATCACCTTCACCACTCAGAAAGTCACGAGAAATTGCCAGCAGAATGTCTTTACTTGTCTTAAAACAAACAAACACAGATATAGGTTAGATACAAATATTTAAAAAGATAAATGTCTTTCACAGCTTGTCTGCACAGTACAAAAGTACAGGAAATTAAACGTAGTAAAGACATTTGTCTGTATGACAGATGTTGCATATTCCCTTATCACAGCAAAAAAATAAGAAAAATCAGGAAACCCACAAAATGGTTTAAGACCAGCTGCAGTACGCTAGAGCAATACTTAAGAGCAGTGCAAAAGCTTAGCTTTAGAAAGGGAAGCAAGGTAATGCGACATAACAGAGTCTTTCCTAAAGAACCAACACAAAATGTTCTTAGGAAATCTTTTTCATAACCATGAGGTCATGTACTGAGAATGTTCAGGTAAAAGCACAAGCACGAACAGCCAAGACTCATTATAGAAAAATACATGATATTAAAAAAAACAAACATACATTCAGTCACAGAATGTTCAGATGCAGAACAATGCTCGACAGAGACATCAAATCATATCCTCTTACCTTGAATTCTGCATCCTTACAAAAAAGGCAAGGGTCATGGCCAATCAATCTGGACTGTTTAGCACGATCCAGAAAGCAAACTAACAACAGCAATTTTTTCAGTGTAAATTTCGACAAGGCTTCTTCATGACCTAAAATGACAGAATCAATTAAGTGGCAGTTCAAAAATTAATTGCTAAGATGGCCTATTTTGGGAAATGCTAGTTACCTTCTCGGTAAAGATGAGGCACAGTGGGATGTCTATATTCAGCTGCAATGTCAGGGTTCCAAAGCAAGCGATTAAGAATAAATATTGCCAAACCCATAAAATCACTATTGCTCTCCAAAGTTATCAGTTCCCCATAAACAGTCTAATATGAAGGAAAGAAGAAAAAAAACAGAACCATTAAAAATGGTCTTAAATGCTATATGCTCTTGTGAATATCATACACTAAGGAAATAGTATTGAAATTCTGTAATAGCAAGTGGTAGTTAGTCTCTAAAAATCATTTTTTTAAACAGTGACTAGAAGACAAAACCAAAGGAAATTTCAGAACATTCTGTCATATAAAAACGTCTTTGATAATTTCCATTTGATGAAATCAACCAGGAGCTCCCTTAAGAAAGATGCATTTTCCTATAGCTCACTGAGGAGGGAAACTAACTGCAACCTGCTCTTCTGTAACTAGTTCAACTTTCCTCAATTAAATATTTTCCTTTTTAATAAAGTAAACAACTTCTAACGCAAGTTGGTTATAATAAAGCAAAGGGAAAGTAAACATGCTGTAACTTAATCAAACCTACTTGGACTAATAAAACAGAAAATAAAAGAGAAACCTGAAACATTCTCCTCCAGAAAGCTTGCTAGATTTTCTAAATATTTTGATTACAGATCATAAGTTCTGCACTTACCTCCAGACCAATACGCAGCCACAAGGGATTGTAAGATAAAAGCCAGTTAAGGACTTTCTGCCTCTCGCCTGCAAAAGAGCATTTGGTGATATTACATTCAGTAAGTACTTCATATTATAGAAAAACAATTGCTTTTAGTTTAAACCAACTAAGATGTTGGTTTAAACCGACTAATGAGCAATCATTTCCTTACTCATAAAAAAGGAGAGTATGAAAATTTATAGTATTCTTACCTACATCTTTCCAAAGATGCCTATCTCGACGAACTAGCAAACGTCGAGTTTCAATCTCAACTTCCAGCTTCTTAATAGCTTTAACCATTGTTTCAGATGTAAACAGACGACAAGCATCCCGGCGTAACTTGTTCAGTCTACGACGAGCAGTATATGCTTTTAGAGATGCTTCCTCTTTTGTTGGTGCTTTAGGAACACTGGTTTTATGATGGTTCTCTTCTCCCAAGATAAGAGCAGCTGCATTTACTGTTTAAAACGCAGGTAAATATAAGAAATGAAATAATGAAATGAAATTACAAGATCTACTCTTTATATAAGAGCTTAATGTATACAAAGTAAAATGATAAATGAGACTAATGTTAAGATATTCATTAACATGAACAAAACATTTGAGAACATTAAAAGTGAAAATCCTGCACTTACCTTGTGAGGTGTTTGTTTTTACGCTGAAGTCATCAGGGGTAAGCACAAAATTTAACCACCAAGTGAAACCTCGTTGTTGCTTCTCTTTCCAACGTTCATCATAAAACATGTTTTGAGCAGCAAAAGGCATTGGGTGCCTAGGAATGACTTAAATAAATAAAATCAAAAAGTCAGTTTCTCCTGACTCAATGTTTAAAGAATAGCAGTTCTTGAAATGTATGACAAGCGAGCTGTGGAAAAATTAATGTCTGACACTCCATCTAGCACTACAGTAAAAAAAAACTAGGTTTTCAGAATCTCCAGTGACTTCTGAATCAGCCACCAGTAGATAAATTTCAGCCACAAAACATGGATAAAGTCAGACCACTATGACAAAGACATGATTTCTGGAACACAGGTCATTTTCGACACATATCTCAGGACAAAATCCAGTTGAGTTGTATTACCTCCAGGAACAACCACTTTATACACACATTTTTTCTGACCAGATCAGCTTACTAGTACCAGATTTCCTAAATCAATACATGTTCGTGAGAAGATTTCTCTTCTTAGGTATTCTGTTCTATTAAAATTTTATCAGATGTGGAAAAAGCATTTCACTAATAACCAAGAGTTGGCAGGGAACAGACCTGTAACATACCTTTTTGCACTTACTTCTTATATTCAAAACAGGAGGAAAGGACCATGTGTTACAACAGGTTTCCTATGGCATGCATGGTGAAAGGTACAAAATTTTCTACCAGTTATTTAATTGTGCGTACAATCTTCTATTTCATCCCAACTCTACCCAGTTAGGTCTCAACTACAAGCAACAGCAATTGAGCAATTAGTTCAGTGGATATGGTTCAGTGGTTACTGAATATCAGAATTCTGTTTACCTGTTTTCAGTGGTTTCACAAACGTCAGGTGAGACTGAGCCAATCCAGCAATGGGCTTGTTAATTCTACTGTTAGTTTTTGATGCTTTCTGAAGGGAAGAACCTAAAAAGAGCACACAAATATCAATAAAAAATGTCAGTGAAACTTATCATATTAGGATTCGTAATTCTTGTAACAGCACAGAACTGGAGTAATTTCCTACCAACCCCTATAAAATAGCAGTAATCTCTTGATGAAGAAAGTTAAGCAGAGTA
Organism: Meleagris gallopavo; assembly: GCF_905368555.1. NCBI lineage: Eukaryota > Metazoa > Chordata > Aves > Galliformes > Phasianidae > Meleagris > Meleagris gallopavo. Next base: position 7,999,401 of record NC_139413.1, read on the forward strand.
TCCAGTCTACAATCAATAAGGGAAGAAAAGTTAAGAGCACGGAACATCAAAGAAATGTACTGTTAAAATTGATCCTAACGGATCCTGATAGAGCTTTGACAGATGAAGTGACCTAGGGTTAATAGACCTAGATTTTCTGAACATACGAAAACAAACACTTTCAGAGCAAACTCTTTGTCATGCTGACATCAAATGAAGGATTAAAAAAAGTATGATGCTGCAAATGGACTTTGGTTCTTGGCTCACACCCAATGACAAGATGTTATCTCGAAAGCAAAAAAGATAAGAGACCGTAGTTTACAGACTATGTCAATATGTTTAGATGAAGTGGTTTTTTTGTGCTTATTCCAACCTCTCCCGGTATTCTCATAAGTTTTATGCATATTTTGATTGTTAATAAGAAAATTGGGTTTAACGTGGATTATTCTGAGGCTAGTTGCAAAGGTAACTTTTATCGTGAAATATGTTTTTTCTTTGTGAAGCCAGTAAACAGCACCTACTACACTATCTACGTGTGTAATTAAAATAACAGGTTATATTTTGAAAGAAACAGTGCTAAAAAGAACGTAATTCAAAAATGATGTCATCTACAATTACACCTGTGGATGAATAGAAATAATCTGGTGGGTAGCATTTCTTTTTCCTGCTGGACATGGACCTGGTAAGTTTTTATGAAGACAGCCTTAAAGAGCCTGAACTCAAACCACATTACTGAAAGCCCCAAACCAAATCCGGATCACAGAATGGGTCATCTGAAGAACTGAAGAAAACAGCATATGCTATTTTAATCTCAAAGCCATGATAATTTTTTCCTGGTAGTTGTATTACAGAGACCGCAAGATTCCCAAATGAAATGCTTATTTTAGTTACCACTCCTCTTCTATTCCTAAACATATCTGAGAGCGGAACCTTTTGAAACCATAAGAGCACACTGAAACACAAGAAGTCAGCTTGTTCTGATCTTCAAGCTACTAAATATTGGCAAACTGTGGAGGAAGGAAGATCTACAGAAAGCTGATATCATACTCAATGCAGACAGTAAAAAAACAGGCAGCACAAATAACACTTAGAAACTATTTGAAAATGCATGACAGCAGAAAGGGATTCAAATATTCACATTGGTAGGTGTACACCTAACAGCAATATTGTACAGTGAGCAAGTTTCTAGTAAATTTGAATTACCGTGCTCAGGAATTGCCAGATACCTTTTCCAGTTTCTGTCATTAGCAAGATTTAGAAAAGAATGAAGTAAATTTGAATCCAATAGTATAATCAAAACTCAGATCTAGTTTTCAGATTTGTACAACGCAGATAATTTCTAAGAAAGAAATTACAAAGACCCACATTTCAGAGATACGTAATATCCTTGACTGTTGCTAGACAGTTCCGTTTCCTATACAAATTTTATAAACAAAAGCATTTTCCAAAAGTGATAAATGAAAGTACAGCTCACCGGCTTTCTTGTTCTGCCCTATTCTCTCCCGCGTTGTATGTTTGAACGCTGATGGTCTCACGGTAGCTTGTGTTTTATTGTCCATGCTGGATGTAAGAGCTCTTTTTCTTTCCACTTCTTCCACGTGCACTGGGCCTACAACTCTATTTTTTTCCACAGATACTTCATTTTTCCTCTTACGACACAAACTGGTTGATTCAGTAGATGAGCTTACTTTGTCACTGGGACACTTATTTCCAGCTGAAACTGGACCTATGACTGGAAGGCGTTCAGATATTTCGGCCTTTGTGTATAATGGCACCATATTTTCACATGTCATTATTGCGCTATTAAGGCATTTCTTAGATTTGGGCTGAAGCATTTCCATTTTTTTCCTCTCATCAGCATTAGGCTTATTTTTGATGACAGTGGCAGACAGAACTGGGCGCTTTTTTGGTTGTTCTATCTGAGAAGAACGAGTTTGAAATTCCCCTATAGGAGGACAAGTGAAGTGATTTTCTTTGGATTTGTTATGATGAGGCACTTGTGAATCTACGCAACGCACCTCAAAGGCTTCATTTAACACATGTTCTACATGAACCTGTGTTTTTGTCCATCTGTCTCCATTTTCTTTCTGTTTTGAGGGGACACATTCCTTCACGACATAAGTCTCTGTAGTAGAAGATATTAAAGCTGCCTCGGGTTTGGGAGTCTTTGATTGCATATACAATTGCATGTCTTTCACAAACTGATCAGGTGACAGAATTGGAACAGATGGCACTACTATGTCTCCATCAACTTGATAATTGTCATTTACAAAAGAATCTGGACTTAAAAATCTCCTTGTACTTAAAAAGGGCACAGATGATGAATGTTCTGGAGTGCAAACAGGTGAGAGCGTGCAATTGAGAATTACTTCATCATTTGAAATTGGTGGTTTTCCTAATCCAGAACAACTGTATGCACTTCCAGATTTCAATTCACTGTGGTCATCAACTGATTTATTGAAGTTGTGGCTGTCCATTACAGGCAATAACCCCTCATTTACGGCAGCAGCAATATCTGAGAATGTAGTAGATCTCCTCATTGAAAGTGGTGTACAAGCAGTAGTACGAAGTTCCTCTAGCACTGGTGCAATAGGAGAGATAGGCAATTTATTTTCTGAGCCAACAGGAGATTCATTTACTGGCGATGTACTATTTTGCATTGCATTCTGATTTTCACATGATTGAAGTGGGCTTCTTAGTCTATCTGCCTCCTGGGAAACTTGAAAGGTTTTATTAACATTTTTAACTTTTGAATTTCTTTTATTAATTTTCCTCGGAATGGATGTTTCTGAACTGTTTTTCTTTTTTATAGTATCCCAAAGACTCTTCTGAAAAAGAACCATAAATAAATGTTAGTATGCTGCCTTTCTGCATACACTGATGCATAGAAGTGAACATCAGTACATTCTTTCAAAGTAAAATTATAAAAAAGAATACCTAGGCATATAACACAGACATGACGAAAAGGGAATATTTAGGCTAGCAAGGGGAAAGCTTGAGGGATCCACTTGCAGTTTTCTAACACCTAAGAAGTAGGTTTTACAGAAGCTGTGAATGCCCCATCCCTGGAAGCATTTAAGGCCAGGTTGGATGGGGCCCTGGGCAGCCTGAGCTAGTGGCTGGCAACCCTGCACATGGCAGGCAAATTGGAGCTAGATGCTCTTTAAGGTCGCTTCTATCTCAAGACATTTCTATGATTCTGTGGAACCTATGGTAGTACAGCAAGAGGCAGCAGGCACAAGTTACTTATGAGGAAGATTGAATCTGTTTATATATATGCGTAGGGAAAACATGTATCTTCATGATGAACAAAGTTAAACATAGAAATAGGATGTCCACAGTGGAGCTACAATCTCCCTCATAGCAAACACTCAAGGCTCGACTTGGCAAGGCGTAGCACAAGCTAGACTAAAGCTCTCCTTTAGCAGAAAATTTGATCAGAAAATTTTCACCACTTCCAAACAGAACATTTTTGTGATTGCCATAAAATAAGCATCTAAATACATTACTGCACTAAAAGTACCAACAAGACGATAGTCCAAAAAAGGCGGTAAAGTCAACACATTTAGTCCAGAATTCACTATGACTTATTTCCATCATTGAAAACAGGGTTTTTATTGGGGGAGTCACATTTTATTCTCTAAACAGTAATACATCAGTACCTATTTTTCAAACCTGCTGAAAAAAATGATATACAACATGGCCTCCCACAAACAACAATTAGGAATTTTTAATCCTTCATTGAATTTTACCTAATGAAAACAGTATGTTTCACCTACGTTAAAGTAATGAAATTAGATAAGACGATAAAAACGTACTCACCTTTTTTTTCACAGGCTGTTCAGCAACGCCCAAGAGCACAGCCTGATGCTTTACAATGCCATTGACAACAAATGTTACCAGTTCTCTGACCTTGCCTTCCTCTGACGGGGTCCATGTTACATAAACAAATATTCTTTGTCCTGACTAATGGAAAGAAACGATTAATGTATAGCGCTTATGTAAATTTTTTATCATCAAATATAAGAATAATCAAACCAAATGAGAAGCAGAACACAAAAGAAATGCATATTTTGACACTATGAAGTGATAATCCATCACTAAATGTCAGTTCCTCACCCTTCATTATATTAATTTAAGCAAACAATCAAAAATAGCATTTTACTCAAGAGGCATATAATTCTTCAAGAAATTATAATGGAAAGCAAGCAAGAACACATATAAATGTACCACACAAAGGATAAGACTAGGGTAAAGGTAGGTAGAAAAGATTACATGATTTTTTTGCACACATTAATCTAAAAATGTCATTTTCAGAGAACGGCATTTGGACTTGTAATCCGAGACTAAGTTTCAGGACCTTAGCTGAATGTAAACACAATCATTATTTTTTTTAGTCAAACAATCTGCAGAGAGACGATTACGCAGACAAGTTCATTGAATAAAAGTGAAGACACTGAGAGTCTCATCTGCAAATAAACAAGAAAGTCACAGAGCTCTGCGTATGCTGTAAAGATTCTTCATGCAGAGTGCCCTACCAAATAACTTCTGTGCTCTGCAGGTATCAGTACAAACAGATCAAAAAAAATTTTATACCACTGTCAAATTCAAAAAAAGGGGGGAAAGCTACCGATCTTTAGAGCATTTCAACAAGGAGTTCTGCCTATTTAAGCAGATCCGTTTCTGGAAAAGACACTAATTCAGCACATGCTTATACTGCAAGATCTGTCAACAATATGGCTGATGTGGTTGCCGAGCAGCTGTCCATCATATTTGAAAAATTATGGCTGTCCGGTGAAGTTCCTGGTGATTGGAAAAAGGGAAACATTACTCCCATTCTTAAGAAAGGTAGAAAGGAAGACCAGAAGAACTACAGGCTGGTGAGCCTCAGCTCTGTGCCTGGGAAGAGCACGCAGCAGATCCTCCTAGAAGCTATGTTAGTGCACATATGAGATAAAGAGGTGATTCGAGACAGCCAGCATGGCTTCACCAAGGGCAGATCATGCCTGTCCAATCTGGTGGCCTTCTATGATGGATGACAGCATCAATGGACAGGGGAAGGGCAACGGATGTCATCTATATGTACTTATGCAAAACCTCTGACATGGTCCCTCACCTCATCCTTCTCTCTAAATTGGAGAGGTATGGATTTGAAGGATGGATTGTTCAATGGATTAGGAATTGGCTGGCTGGTCGCAGCCAAAGAGTTGTCATCAATGGTTCTGTGTCAGGGTGTAGACTGCTCACAAGCGGTGTCCCTCAGGCATCAGTCTCGGGACCAGTACTCTTCAATATCTTCATCAGTGACATAGACGATGGCATTGAGTGCACCCTCAGCAAGTTTGCGGATGACACCAAGCAGAGCAATGCAGTTGATACATTGGAAGGAAGAGAAGTCATCCAAAGGGACCTGGACAAGCTGGAAAAGTGGGCCCATGTGAACCTAATGAGGGGGCCGGGGCAATCCCAGGTGTTTATACAAACTGGGCAAAGACCACCTTGTGAGCAGCCCTGAGGAGAAGGACTTGGGGGTCCTGGAGAAGCTGGACATGAGCCGGCAGTGTGCACTTGCAGACTGTAAGGCCAACTTTGTTCTGGGCTGCATTAAAAAAGGGGCAGCCAGTAGGGAGAGGGAGACGATTGTCTTTCTCTACTTGGCTCTTGTGAGGCCCCATCTGCAGTACTGCATCCAGGCCTGGAGCCTCCAGTACAAGTTGCAGAATTCTTGGAATGGGGCCAGAGGAGAACCACTAAGATGATGAGAGGGCTGGAGCACCTCTCCTATGAAGAAAGGTTGAGGGAATTGGGCGCGTTTAGCTTAGAGAAGGCTCCAGGGAGACCTCAATGCGGCCTTTCAATACTTGAAGGGAGCATATAAACAGGAGAGGGAATGGATGTTTACGAGGGTGGATAGTGATAGGACAAGGGGGAATGGTTTTAAATGGAGACAGAGGATGTTTAGGTTAGATAGTAGGAGGAAGTTTTTTGCTCAGAGTGGTGATGCACTGGAACAGGTTGCCCAAGGAGGTTGTGGACGCCCCATCCCTGGAAGCATTCAAGGCCAGGCTGGATGTGGCTCTGGGCAGCCTGAACTAGCAGTTGGCAACCCTGTATATAGCAGGGGGTTGAAACTTGATTATCATTATGGTCCTTTTCAACCCAGGCCATTCTATGATTCTATGAATAGTTAGTACTTGTTAAGTTCAACAGGATCTTTTAAATACTTCACAGCAGGATTTCAGTCTGCTTTTGCAAGCTCCTTGTTGCAGGTGATCTTCAGAGAGCTACCTCCTTCCCTCACAAAGATCCAGAGTGGGCAGGTACTGGAACAGACAGATCAGGGAGGTGGTGGAGTCGCCATCCCTGGAGGTGTTCAAGAAACTTTTAGATCTGGCACTAAGGGATATGGTTTAGTGAGGAAACGTTGGTGATAGGTGTACAGTTGGATGTGATGACCTCAGAGGTCTTTTCCAACCTCGGTGATTCTATGATTATTGTTTCTGTCTTAAAAGCCACATTCTCAGAAGTCAACTATCTGTGCATCTTACAGACATAATATATCCTACATTCTGACATAGAATTATAGCGAGGCCCTGGCACAGGCTGCCCAGGGAAACAGTGGATATCCCGTCTCTGGAGCTGCTCAAGGTTGGATGGGACTCTGGGCAGCCCAAGCTAGTGGCTGGCCACCCTCCGGACGGCAGGCAGATCGGAGCTAGATGCTCATTAAGATCCCTTCCAATCGAACCCGTTCTATCTCGACTTGGAAAAGAAGCTCTTCCCTGGGCAGCACGATTCCACAACTCGCAGGAGCACCTCACGCCGACGGAAGGAGGCTCCCGTGAAAAGAAGCCAGGCCCCCTCCGCCTGCAGCCGCCCGCGAGCACGGCTCGGAGCCCCCGCGTGCCCCCCGCAGCCCCGTACCTCCACAGAGAAGCGGCGGCGCTCAAGGCTGAAGCCCCTGGCGGAGTCAGGGAAGCGATCGACGAGCACCTCGACGCGCTCCGCGTTGGGGTTGTCGATCCCCAGGAGCCGCGTGCGCGAGGAGCCGACGCGCAGACTGCCGAAGCTGAGGTACGGCGGCCGCGAGAAGTGGCTGAGGACCAGCACGGCGGGCTCCTCGTCCGAGTCATCCTCGGGCCGCGGTACGGCCCAGCGCCGCCTCCGGGGGCTCCCGGCGGGGCTCAGCTGCCAAGCCGCCGCTGCGGGGAACGAGCTCGTGGTCATGCCCTGCGCGGGTCACGCAGTGGGTCCGGGCCGCGGCTCCCCTCGCAACCGGGGACGGGAAGCCGCGCTGCGCCACCGCCCCAACCGCTGCACCTCCGCCCGCCGGTTCAAATCCGGCGCCTCAGCCAATCGCTGCCCTTCCCGCCGCTCCGCCAATGAGCGCCGGGCGTTTTATTTAAACGGCCGACAGCGCTGGTCAGCGCGGCGCGAGGGAGGCTCCTCAGGGCACCGCCTCGTGGGGGCGGGGCAGACCCAGCGCCAGGGGTTAATTAAAAATGAGATAGTAACAGAAATAAATCAACAAAACATGACATTAAAGTATTCCCGCTTCCTCAAAACAAACAAACAGAAGCAAAGCTTTTTTTTTTTTTAAATAAATTTAATTTACAAAATATTTTAAAATAAAAAGTAACACACACAAGAGTGACAAAAATGTTGCCTCATCTTTGTTTATCTTTCAGGAGTTGTAGAAGTAAAAAGACACACAGAGCGTTGTTTCCATAGTGTGTTCCTACACTGCTCAAAGTGAAAAGGCAGAAAGCAAAACAGAGCAAGCACCACTGCAAGAAGCCCTGTGAAGCGAGCAATGTTAAGACAGAAGAACTTTACTTTTCCATAACAAACAAAATTACACGTTGGACTGAGTACCCCTACATTTACAGTACACTTTCTAACTTCACCTTACAGCAAAGAATTTCTCCTAAAAAGACAACTTTAAAGACTTCCATCTAAATTAACAACCTATACAGACCACATTTAAAACACAGTATTTCATATACCAGTGACAAAATATTGAGTTTCTTTCACCTTATTGTTTCATATAAAAGGACCAACATTTAAACATGAGCAAAATGGTACCGGGGGATTAAAAAAAAAAAAAAAAAAAAAAAGTCATTTAATGCTTCAAATCCCTTTATACCAAACCATTTCTTACAAACTATGCAAAGGATCGCTATGGGCTTAACACAGTGACTGCCCTGCACTATGTTCTGCAAGTTTCTTCTTTGATGCATATGATGAAACAACCGAATCACTGTGAGATGATAAAGTTAAAAAAAAAAAAAAAAAAGGACAATGCACTAATGCAGCATGATAAATGTACTACGTGCAGAGTGCAACCTACTACGTGAGTATGCTTGACACAGGAAAGAAAACATAATGGATTTTTTGCAGTTGTTTTCAAGGGGCAAAAAAAAAAAAAAAAAAATCATCACCAATAACCGTCTCAATTCAGCCATTTTTCTTTGTGCGAGTTCCTACAATGATATAATTATTATCATTTTTAATTGAACTGAAGAGTCATTCCTCAGTGTTGCAAATACTCTTTCATATTTATTACTATGAAAATAAGTTTAGCTCTTTAATGACGGCAAGTCCATCTTTTGCAGTAGTGTTTTGGCCTGACCCATCTTTAAAAACAGCTACCCAAATAATAATGCGGACTGAAGTAGCACTAAATATTTTAAGGAAACCAGAACCTTACAGAAGATGTATCATCACCATTACAATTACTGATGTTCAGAAAAAAAAAAGCCATGACAACGATACCTCTGTAGGAAAAGTGTCAGTGCTCAAGCAGTAAATTTCAATATAAATAAATAAAACTGAATAGACAAATCAATTTAAGGAAAGGACAGCAATCCAATCAACAACTAGAAATTACTAAATTTGTCTAGCAAAATGCACATAATTCAGTGTTTACAGAATGTGTGCAGTAAGTTCTCAGAACTACGTAGAATTTTGGAGCACCGATGTGGAGTCCAATCCCTCTCCCCAAAGGTCAGCATGTGGAAAAGACCAACATCTTTCAATGTGCCACTCATCATTCTTTAGACATTTTGAGAGACCTGCTTCCTTCTTTGGCAATTATCAGTCAACTGAATCAATTGCAGCCAGATACAACACAGCTCTCCAGGTTAATAGGACATGACTACTGTTAAGTACACACACGTATTAAAATGGAGGTACTAGACACCTAAGGAGTTCTGACCCACACAGATGTGAGGTTCAGAGCTCTGTCCTTCAATTTCAGAACTCTCAAAAGGAACCATCTGCCACTAGAGATCAGCTACTTCCATCCACCACATGAAGTACTAGTCCATGAAAATTTACACAGCTTATACACGAATAGATGTAAAGCCGTAAGAGTTATAGCTAGTGATATTAAAAATAAAAACTATGCAATATTCCCTATTTTTATTCACTGTCAACTGGCAATGATCAGCCTGACCAGCAGGTTAAAACATTAACTAGTCTGATTATCTGCAAACAAAAGAATGTCAAAGAACTAGTATATTGTTTTTTTTTTTTTTTTCCAGGAATGACTAGTATTTCTGGCCATCCAAACAGTGAAGACAGAGCTCGTTTTTTCCTGAAAAGTAAGTCCTTGTTATAATCTGTTCCTTGTTGGGCATCCAAAAACACGAAGCTCTTCAGAAGATATTGACCTTAACTCCTTCTGAATAATCAACTAATTACAGAAAAAAGCCATTATCAGAATATACGTAAAAGGCACAATCAAAAAAAAAAAAATTAAAAGGACATTATCAAGTAAACGTGCTCTAAATTCTCTTCTAGTATTTTACTAGAATGCCTTGCAAAAGAACTGGACTTCAAAAGAAAACAAGTTAGTTACCAACCAATTTTAAGTCATTGTTTTATCGAAATCCTACAATACCTACTTCTGTAGTAGGCCAGAAGAGACAAGAAATAATGAACAGGCTTCTAATTCTGAGAACTGCACTGACCCCACAGATGTCAGTTTACTTTTAATCGTACAATTACAAATGATGGAACTCATGTTTCACAACACATGCTAATATGACATGTACATATAAACTTGAAAACTACAGATAAAGCAGTAGTTTCCAAGTCATGGAGTGTAAAGATGAAAACTGGTTTGTTTAGGAAAGGAGATAGAGGTGGAGTTAGAAAGCAGGAAGGATAGTACTTGATAGCGTCCTTTCAGAAGGTGGCATTCAAAGGCCTCATTATTGCTGTATATTTGCTAGTATTCAGATTCTTACCAGATATCTTTACAGCACGTCAGTCTGAACATTCCCAGAGCACAGCTCTAAATTTTACTTTAGAGATACAAACATAGAACAGTTAAACATCCATAGTCCTGTTTCAAAAACTGAACTTTTTAAAGTTTAGGACTTTTATTGTGCTTCTTTGGCTAAGTCCTATTTAAGTATCGGTAACACTTAAAATACTATAACTCTGCCACTACTTAACAGCTAACAGAAATCTTTGGTGTGCTAAGAATCCGATAGGGCACAAGCTTCAAAGTATGAACATTCAGGCAGCTCTGACCCCTCTCCTGCAAACTGCTCAACACTGAAGTAAATGGGAACTAAAATAATCTCACACCAAAGTATTTAAATAGGATTTGAAAAGTTCAGTGTTTACAGTTTACAGAAAAGGGATGATAAAAGAGCTTTTCAACACAGATTGGTTGTGTTCAGGTCACTGGAAAAATCCAACAGTTACAATAATTCATATAGATCCAGTTTCCCACTTTAAAGATACTTTAATATAATAATTTAATAATAGCAGATTACTGGGGAGGCTGGGGAAAAATTTACCTTAGACTATAATTCTTGTGAGCAATAATGAAGGTTATAAAATGATATCCAGTATCTTCTTTGGCATAATTTTCACAATACAAACAAAGAAGAAAAACTTAAATTAGGCTTAAAATAGAGAGCTTAATGATCTTAAATTATACTAGATTTCATGGTAAATTACACTAGACTTTATAGTTAAAAATAGGTTATTTTTTTTTAACCTTACTTCTAGTAAAGAAAAAGCTAAAAATAACTAAGACATAGAATACTCTCTAGAGCTTGATTTTGCTTTATAAACAACACAAGACAGTGGAAAAAAAAATCGCTAGCAACTCACAAAAGATTTATGATTGGTGATTATTTCTTTTTTAAAGAAAACAGTTGAATGCTGTACTGGAAATAACCGTCTTTAAATTTCTTCATCACAGATAATTTGAAAATGAACATGCTAAGAGGGATCCTGGTAAAACTGATGCTCTAACAAGGATAAATCACGCCAATTCTTTATGACTGTCTTTAGGCTACATGACATTTCTTTCAAACCTAAGAGTGTGGGAGACACTTTAGAAAACAAACATGACTGAAAAAGAAAAATGTATACTAAAATTGCATAGGGCTAACGGCAGAAAATTAGACAAAAATATTGTCTAAGTCTTCATACATAAGTCAATAGTTAAGACCAAAGAAAAAGTAACAGACCAGATGTAGGTAGCCTAATTATACTTCCGTTGTTCTTTACAGTTCCCTGTTTTGTGTTCTTGAAATATCTAAATCACTTTCCAGAATTATCTAGCTCCCTCCATTAACTTGGCTCCAGAGTCTTTAGAAATTTAAAAACTCTCCAAAGATGCCTGAGGATTCAATTTTAATTTACAAGCGAAAAATAATTTGAAGTTTGTGTTTTGTATTACTGCCTACGCTTACCATTTCTAATGAATTTGATACAATCCTTTTTCTTCCAGTATGCTTTCTATTACACTTATAACTTTAACTCAGTGAGATGCTGAAAGGCAAAAAAAAAAATTAAATTAATAGGCAGGTACATAATTACATTTTCTCAGCAACTATCCTTAAAAGATATTTCAGAGCATAATTTTTAAAAGACCATCTATAATATTTTATAAACTCTTAAAATCACAAGAAACACTCTCTGTATACATCAGTGTGCCTAAATGTTCAAATATCATGTAAACAAACCTGTTTTTCCAAAAACTATGCAGAAGACTCACGAGTCCAAATAAAATACAAAATATAAATCTTAATTGCCATATCAGCCTCCTGTTGGCTAATGGCTTAGTAAATTAGGTGGAATGTTATGCTCTGATCACGAATGTTCATTGTTTGAAATGTTCTGTACAGTAGGAGCTGTATCCAGCCCCAGTAAAGTTCCAAGATATGACTGGTCTCTAGGATCCAACATTTGCTCAGGTCTTACAGGATGAACAATATTTGCAGGCTGTGGAGTAAGAGTATATTTCTCTAGAAATGACAGATCTGTCGCACGTTGATAATCTGCCTGCTCGTGCTGTGGAGGAAGAATGCCATGTGACTGAGTAGTATGCTGTACTAGATCAGCTTGAGGATCAGGCATCTGAACCGGTACCAGAGTCACCGGCACGCATACTTCTGTAGATACATTCTGTAACAAAGTTTTGGCTTCCGACTGATATGTTTTGGACTGTTCCACATACTGTTTAGCCTCAGTTTGATAAACTTTGTCATCGGAAGTGTATTGTACTGGTAAAGAGACTAGTTTTTCTTCTGAAGATGATGTCAGTGCCTCTTCTGCTGCCTTTGTTCCGTGAACATGATCAATATGGTATTTCAGCTTGTCTTTTCGCTTAAATGTTGCATTGCAGTGTTGGCAATTAAATGGCCGAGCATCTGAATGAATAACCATGTGTTTTGTTAATGTCTTCTTAATTCTAAAAGACTGATTACAGATTTGACATTTGTATGGTTTCTCACCTATAATGAAGCAAAGAAAAGGTGTAAAGATAATTGACTCTGAATAACTCTACCTTATACATAAATAGATAAATTATACATAGCATAGGAACCCAGCATAAAATGAGCGTACTGAAAACAAAGAGCATATGCTTAACAACAATTCAGGAATCAAGGGAGCCCTTGAAAGTTTGGAAGTTATGCTTGGCATACCCTTCTCCCAATATTTGGGATTTCTGTCATAAAAACAATCAGAATATAAAGCAAACTACAAAAGAAAAAAAAAAAAAAAAAAACTGTCTTTCAACCGTTACAGCACCACTATTAAATAAGCTTAGTTTATACTTCACATTTTGAACGGATGATGACTTTCTCCGAAGATAGAAACCCTTCAAATAGGTTTCAGATCCTTGTTCAGATTACCAGTTGAAACATAGCATTCTCTGTACCCCTAAACTGATTAGGCAGTCTGGGGGTGAAGACATACCACAAACCTATGCTGAGATTTCTCAACATTTCAAGTTCAGAAGGCAGTACTCAGAAAGAACCAACGCATATGATGAAGAATATGTGTGGCAGCATCCTGCTACTCTTATTCTGAACGCTTAACAACTGTAATAAATTAAAGTAATACCGTCAATTTTGAAGTACAAAAATAAGTTCCCATGCATTTTTGGTTTTTACCTGAATGTGTTCTAAAATGCATTTCCAAACTTGATTTTCCTTTAAAAACTTTCTTGCAGACTTCACATTGGTGAAACGTTGCTTTATATCTTTAAAGAAAAAAAATAGATTTCAGGTTAGATAGCTTTACTGTTAGTAGTTCCGGAAAAAAAAACTATGTGCACAGTCCTTTCTGAAGTTTTTTAACTGCAAAAGAGATGGAAATCCAGGTTTCCAAACTTCCTTATATTCATATTATATTCATATTTTTCATCATCTGTGTGACAATAAAGCCAATTAGTTCTCCCAAACTAAAACTCATAATCTCCGCTGGGATTGACAACTAACATTCAAGGAGCAAAGTCTACTAAAACTTTTTTCCTTTTCCCAAATATGTCCTTCAGTACCATTTTTGACTAACACCCACTCAAGGCTTTCACTCTGGTACAATTATGCCATAAATTAATTATTAGGAATGGTTCTGCCTACAGGCTACCAAGAAGAAAAAAAAAAAAAGACCAAAAAACTCTCCACAAAAAAAGCATAAAATGATAGGACAATTTACTCTGCTTCCAACATAGACATAAAGGCTTCCACAGTGTTGAGTACAAGCAGTTGAAATACATTATTTGAAAAACAAATAATTTCAGTTTACTTGGACATCTCTGAAAAGCTCATTTTTGGAACTCAATAATTTAAAAACCCTGCTGCATTTTAAATGCATAGAAATATGTAGGTTTTCAAAGTAATTATCTCCTTTCAGAATCAACAATCTACTTCCAGCTTCTCAAATAGGTAAGAGTGGAAGTTACTACAGTGCTCAAACGATGTCTAATAATTCACTCTTAAATAGTATGTAATGATAGTAAGAAATATTACAACAAACCGTTCATTTAGAATTTAGAACAACACCAAAACAATTATCTGATAGACTTCTATGGAATTATAATTTTTTTAATTTTTTTTTTTTTTAACCTTCATTACACTACAAAGAAAAGAACTCACTTCAATTGCAAAGGCCATTTTCTGACACCCATTTCAAACTATAATGGTATCTTTACCAAGGACAAAGGTAATGCACATAACAGACACAGATAACTACAGTGCTGCATGAACATGCAAGTCTTAACAAAACCAGTTATGTTACAGATGTATTTATGCAGTTATTAGAATCGCCAACACTTACTTCTGCCAAACTTTTTCTCCTAGATGAACACTTTTATAATGAACAGTGAGGTGATCTCTACGGCCAAAACATTTCCCACATTCTTCACACTGGTGTGCTTTTTCACCTTTAAAGGCAAAATTCAATACATTTTGGTTAAACCTTCTGGAACTTATGATTACGACTCTTGGACAGTTAATAACAAATAGACTGGATCCATATCAAACTCTTCCATACCTTCCTTGATTTTTATACCAAAGGATTATCTGCTATCAAAGAACAAAGTTCAAAAAGTAGGGTATTTCTATCAGAGCAAAGATTTTTACCATTTCTTGTTCATGAGTATAACTGACCTTATCCTCATTCCTACAAACAAATTCATTTTTCATGAGTTAAGGGACACTTCACCAGACTCTCACTGCACAAGAGGTACAAACAAATGACTAGGAATCTACTCTCCTCTTTACAGTCGGAAATGTTGTATATTCAGTAAATCAGAGGCTATAAAAGCTTGTTTTAACATATTTTCAGCCTCTAATTTTTAGAACTCAGAATTGCTTCACAGCATTTATCTTATTATCCTGATTTACATAGTTACCTTTTTCTTTTATTCTGCTGCTTAAAAGAATCTTGATTCTTTTTAGTCATCTTGAGATCTTCCAAATAGTGGCAGAATGTTCCTTCTCATGTAAGTAGGAGGAGTGTGGACAGTCAAAGAATGTAACTTTCTAGAGGGGGAAAAAGCAAATAGAGTAGAAAAGAGGATTTTTTTTTTTGTACTCGAGTTTTCAAAAAGATTTCTTTATTTTATAGCAAACATTATGATTTTGAACTCCAAAAAAGAAGCCGTCCTTCAAAGAACAGGCTCAGGAAGCTTGGACTCTGATCACTTTCATATTTTCATGCTGCCTATGAAGTGTTTTGCCTAGTAGAAGGCCATGTTCCCTTTGGACTCCGTTTTAAGAGAGTGCCTAGTGAATCTTTGCTCTACCTATATATTCTGTAACCTTTCTGGACTCAGTACAATTGCGAGATGTTTTTATTTCTTCCTTCTGGCTGTTTCCAGGGCTGACAACCACCACTTTCCTTTCTTCCTCCTTCTCCATAACAGAGAACTTTAGAAACACCTCCTGGATGTTTTTACATTAAAGTGATCAGCGTACAAACTATGACAGAGACTGTGACAGCTTCTTCTTTGTTGCGGTATTAAAGTTTCACAAAATTGCTATTAAAAAAAAGAAATCTGAACTCATTAAAAAAAAAATCCTCCTTTTTCACTTTTGCTTTTTTTATTATTATTATAGTTTAAAGCAATTCGATGTTACATGTTTTTGACTGTCCCTTGGCTTTCTAGGTTAACATGGAGGAAACATTTAGCACATAAACTTTGAGAACATGTAAGGTTAACTCTACTGAAGCAGACCTTAAAAGCACTTGGTCAAAACGACCACACAGATATACACCGGAGAAAATCCGTAATATGTTTAGTTGAAAGTAGCTGTTTCTGAGACTATCTTCAAAGCACATGCCTACCTGAGTGTATTTTTTTGTGTTTTGTCAGATGGTCATGCCGAATAAATGTTTTCCCACATTCTTCACATTCGTATCTCTTGTCATCGTGATGGACTCTTAGGTGAAGTCTGTATTACAATAGAGACAAATTTACTTTCACGTCACTGCTCAAAATTTGGAAATTTATAGTCATGCAGCCACCAAACACAACTTTGTTAATATAATCCGTCCTGCTACTCCAATGCAGAATTATCAGAAAATTCATTTTTTAAAGCTTCTCGCAAATATCAGGAAATAACATTTAGTTGAAATATTCTTAATGACTCTGAAAAAGCAAGAGGGCAGAGCTCGACTCTCACATCTGAAATTAATTTAACACAATATTTCAGTCCTCCACTTAATTTCTCTCTGATTAATGAAGATTCAAGTGTTTTCACAAATGCAGGATACTCAACTTTAATGCAAAATTCGTATGGGATTCTGTGCTGAAACCGCTAATATATTTTGTATTTTAAAAAATGAATGATTTCTCACATATTATTAATGCATATTCAAAATTTAAGCATGATTAAAGCATGTACTAATGCTCTCAGAATACATCAAAACACACTATAAATTATTATGCTGACAAAGTGAATAAATCACCTAATGAGACACTTCAGCATTCTATCTGATAAAAATCTGTACCTGTAAGAGCTTCCATGACGAAAACTCTGCCCACAAATACTGCAAAGATGAGGCTTCTCTCCACTGTGAATTCTCAGATGCTCTTTCAAAGTTGTTCTGTTTTAAAAAGGCAGCGGAATTCAATTTTAAGCAATGTCACTGCCACTTTGAAGTAAAATAGGTCATCATTTTCTCAGTTTAATTCTGATAGATCAAAACATATCCAAATAACTATCTCAAATTATGCAAATACACACACGCATACATCCAAAGATAGTACCCCAGACATCTACAATTTGCTGAAGCAGCTGAATTTGGACACAATATCACCAAAGAAACAAAACATCATCCCAACATACGCTTGGACAACATATTTTGAAAAAAACATCAATTTTGACAGTATCTTCTATGTAATATGTCACTGCGTATCTCTAAGATTTATTATCAAAATAGAAGGAGATCCAGATCATGGAAATCTATTACCTTAATTCCTCACAGAGCTAGTTTAAATGTACAGAAGTACTTTGTGTATACAGGTAAGTATGTATGTTTGCAAGTTTATTTTCCTATTACCTTTGCAAAGAGCAAAAAACTACAAGTGCATACTGGTAGCAATCCTTATTGAGCAAAGGAATTGGAAAATAAAATTCAATATACAGAACTGGTATGTGTATGAATTAAATAAAAAGAAAGTTCTTCAATCTATTACCAGTTCCTATTAAAAATGTTATTAGTCAAGGATATTCTACGTTTTACACAAAAAAGTTATTTCTAATTCAAGCAGTAATGTTTCAATATTCAACTGCACTGCATAATTTAAATGAAACTTGAAATGTATAAATATATATTGACTTTAAAAAAAAAAAAAAACCTCCTGCAGTTCAAATTGAACTTCATAGAATTATAAGACTGTCTTCTACTGTTTGTTCACTATTTCATTATCGCATTAGAATGTTTTAACACGTGTATATCCTACTGATTAAAGTACTAGGTAACACACATCATCACAAAAATCTGTTAGGGACAAATATTCTTCTTGTAATTATTCCAGGCAACTTTATCAGACACTAAGATAAGAAAATAAATCAAGAAAACAGGCTCCAGTATAGATAAACTTAGATCTTTTCAATAGATATTCTCTATGGAAAACTCACTAGAATCTTATTCACTGACATGAAGCTTGCTTTTCTCAAATGAAAAAAACACCAGCTGACTGTTATCAGAACCGAAATAAGTCACTATTTGGAAACATTTGAAGATGATATCCCTTCATAGAACACTGCACCGATTAATACCTGCACTGAAGCAATGATAACAACTAATGAAAACTTACATTTTTTAATTCACATACCTGGAACAGAAATGTGTGTTCAATTTTGACGGTTTGCTAGTGGAAACAAGGCACTGAGGGACTGCACTACACTTAAAAGTTTATGGCATTTGCTACTACATGCTACTTACACATGTGAACAAAAATAGAATTTATTAGTCAACATTTGGAACTTCAGTTTTTCCAAACAGTCAAACTAACAACATTCTTCTCCATTCAGAGAAACAGTAGCAAAGGTTTTACAGTTTATTATTCCATCTTCCATGAAACTCTTTGCAAAAGTCCAATTCCTTCTCAGCCACTCTCACCAGTACTCATCGCCTTCCCGTCCTCATCAGTGCATTTACCAAGAGATCTAAGGCAGAAAACTCTTCCCAAACAAATGCAAGATGTTCTGGCAAATACAGGATCCCTAACTGAAGTGGGTGAGAGGTAAAACACCTTTAATAAAATTCTGCTTCATAACTACATTACGCACAGCTGTTACTGGTCATCAGTAAACTGTGTTACCTGTGCCTCTTACACTGAGTTTTGACCTACTACCCCTCTGAAACGGCTTCCTTTACATTAAAAAGTCAAAACTAGAACTTATGCTGTGTATTTCTGTAATGCAGAAGTTCAAGTAGTCATGCACCTCCTTACCGTTCCCTAACAGATTTCCCACAGATGAAACAAGTCCATTTTCTCTTTCCTCCGTGAGTACATTCTATGTGGCGTTTCAGATTTCCTGTATCATTAAACTGTCGCCCACAAATGTCACAGGGAAAAGGCCCTAATGGTAAACAGACACACATAGTATTGTTATCCGTCAGTTAAGCCAAACAAGATACACACATTAGTGACTCGTAAAAACCTTGATCAATTTACAAATCAAAGAAAAAAATGCTTCTAATAAATGATTGATGTTTAGTACAGTCAGTGCAGTTTAATTAAACTTCCTTGAACTACCCCTTAATTCCTAATACCAGTTATTTTGGCAAGTATAATGACTGTGAAGCAAAAATTAGAATGATTAGTCAAAATATTCAAGCTCACTTTAACTGCTCCAAAACCCAAATTCTCATTGCTGACACCATCTATTCCCCAGTTCCTAGCTGGTGTAAATATCTGGTAGTAAGAAGGTCTCTGGAAAACTTCAGGGAGAATCTGACTCAACAGCCGAGAACCAATATACACAAAAAGCTTTTAAAACACAGAAGTAAACTTAATCCTCCCCCCAGCAGATATGATGTAGATACAATACAATATCTCAAAAAGACAGCTGAACGGAAAGTTAAAAAAATTAAATCCAAAAGAGAAGGAATTGGAAAAGAAAGGGGCGGATGAATTAGAAACCAAACTGATCAGGACATACAGTGGTGGAGGAAGTTTTACTTTAAATCTATTGTTTACATGTCAGAAGGAGGTTTCTATACCGAGATGGAATTTTTCTTGATGTTTCAGTCTTGCAAATCGGGATTTAAAGTGCTCTTCACAGTAGGTACACTTAAATGGTTTATCCTGAGAGTGAAGGATCATATGCTCTTCTAAATGAGGTCTGCGAGTGAAGGACTTCTTACAAATCTAAAACGATAATATGTTTTGTCAAAAATTCTTCCATTATTAACACATTTTTTCCTTATTTATCAACTTGTAACAGTTTACTCCACCTGCTCTCTGCAGAGAAAAACCTGAGTCTACATAAATCCTAATATATTACGCTATGCAAATTAGGACACAAATCAAATGAAATCAAACTAACATACTGGCATCCTGTAAACAGCCACACACTCCACCCTCCCCTCTTTCTACCAACTCTAATGTTTAGCACTCTTATTCCTGAAAAGAAACCAACCCAACTAAAAATATATATACATATAGATGTATATATATATATATAAAACAAACAGTTTTGGTTTGTTTTCAGACAGTAAAACACACACCTACGTGGGGCAGTGATAAAAGCTTCTTCTGCAGCATAAGCCACTGTAGAACTAGTGTCATACCTATTCCTTATTTCGACTGGGAAATTGTCTGATAGCATGTTTTTAAAGAGCGAACACAAATCCCAACAGAAAAATATAATCTCAAAATATGCATTAGAGACACAGAATATTTGCAACTTTAAAATAATCAAAGCCTAAAGGAGTAGGAATTACTAGCTGTTATTAAAGTAAGACTCACAGAATAGAATTATAGAATGGTTTGGGTTGTAAGAGATCCCGAGGATCATTAAGTTTCAACCCCCTGCCGCAGCCAGGTCCACCAATGTCCAGATCTGGTACTAGACCAGGCTGCCACGGGCCCTGTCCAACCTGGCCTTGAACACCTCTAAGGATGGGGCATTCACAGCCTCTCTGGGCAGCCTGTTCCAGCACCTCACCACTCTCATAGTAAAGAACTTCCCCAACATCTAATCTGAACCTTCCCTCCCTGAGCTTAAAACCATGCCCCCTTGTCCTATCACTGTCTACCCTAGTAAAAAGTTGACTTCCCTTCTTCTTATGATCCCCTTGTAAATACTGGAAGGCAGCAATGAGATCTCCTCACAGCATTCTCTTCTCCAGGCAGAACAAACCCAGTTCCGTCAGCCTGTCATTGCAGGAGAGGTGCTCCAGCCCTCTGATCATCTCCTTGGCCCTCCGCTGGACACTCTCCAATAGTGCCACATCTTTCCTGTACTGGGGGCCCCAGACCCCATAGTACTCCAGATGAGGGCTCACGAGGGCAGAACAGAGATAGACAGTCATCTCCTGTACACAGCTGTACGATTAATTCCTGTTCTTAAAACGTTTCTTATTTAGGAGCAAATGGAATCTGTAATATGTTCATACAACATAACTTCGTCTGGAAGAGTACAGCCTCAGGCAGCCATGCAATACCTCCAAACCATGCTGCAGTCACCAGCAGAATGAACACTACTGATCCCTACAGTTGATATCTCCCCACCTTCTCCTGTATGTTTACAAGCCAAAGTTCATAAACAAAGTGAGACTAGTAATTATATCATGTTACAGCACCTAGTATTAGACATATAGATGCTTACAGCAGTTAGCTAAACAAAAACAACTGTCCTGACTAAAAATAAACGCATACTGATTACCTTAAAAACAGAAAACCACATTTAAAACCTTAAAACGTCATCTGGCAGCAGACAGAGAATGAATGGAAATTCTGTACTTTTCTTTTTACAGTAGATCTAATTTCACATACACACACTTTTGCAGAAAATGATGGAAAGTATTCTATGATTCTAAATCTAGAAATAGATTTCACACAAATTTACAGTTCTCTTGACATGCATATGCAGCTAAATGAAAAAACATCTCATACTTAAACGTACACCTTCAAAGCCTTCCGAAAACATATACTTTAAGGTCAGTGCTTGAATTGTGTAATTAACAGAAGAACAAATACTCCATTGTTTAAGTATTCATAACTCTCAAGTTTAATCATCCGCAAATTGATGTACTTCAATAAAAGTAATAGCTAACCACATGAAAAAACAGGCCCTTCAAACTATTTTAGAATTCAGCTTGGTGCTCTACTTAGTCACAAACTGAACACAAAGAACAAAATTCAGCCTTTAAATCCACACATAAAGAAGAAATGTATACTTATCAAGCTTGCTGAAATTTCAGAGAAAAATATACCTTATTTTCACTTCAGCATTCAGGTCACAAAACAGCTTAGTACCTATATGAAAAAATCAGAACTACTGAAGTACTACTTACATCGCATTTCCAACCTTCACTCTTAGTCTTTTTAATAGAAAGAAATTCTTGCACATTCTCTGGATGAAACCTAAGGGAAGGACAGCAGCAGAAAGCATTCTTAGCTTCATAAGATGAAGATCACCCAAATACTAAATATCTATTTCTAAACCCCACATGCCATAAAAGTTGACCAAACAGCAGAACATGAGAATCATAATTAAGCAGTTCTAAAAGCACAAGTAACTTGAAAACAGCGTTGACTATAGACTCCCTTAGAATCCCATATGACAACTGGTGATACAAAGGACAGTCTAAACTAGAACACTTCGTGGATATTTACAAAAAAAGAGAAAAAAGTGATACATAAATATGAATATCTTTAATTAGACTTGTCATAAACAATTTATTAATCCAAAAGACTTTGGAGGGAAATTGTTTATCCATCTATTATCACCAACAGTACAGTATTAACATATAAAATTAACGGCCTTTCATTCTTCCTTCAAATTAAAAAAAAAAAAAAAAAAACACCAAACAGATAATTAACTATGAAGACTTCTGTTCTGACTGACTCTAATAGCTAATCTGAGCATTCTAATATTTACCTAAAAACCTACGGTACTGTAATAGTTACAGACTGCTGCGGAACTGCTATTCAGTCAGTTCTCGTGCACTCTACATGGCAAGTTAGTTTGACATTGCTAATCCCTAGGGCCTTTGAAAAGATACTTACAACCAATTATATAAATAAAGCAAAAAAATGCTGTTTGCATAAACAATTCCTCAGAAACATGAGTCAAATTAGCTCATACTTGCCTCTTCACGTGCTTTGCTAACGTCTTCTTGCTTGCATGCAGCTTATTGCAGTATGGACACTTGTGCTCCTTTTTATGAAAGTCTGTATCACTAGAGTGTTTCTTTCTGTGCACCGTCAGGTTGGACTTCGTTGAATAGCGTTGATGACATATATCACACTCAAAAGGCTTCTCACCCGTGTGTACACGAGTATGGCTCTCATATTTGCCTACATAACAACAGGAAAAAAAGTATTTATTAGCGTAAATATAACAGGTATCATCTACAGTACAAGTTTGGGGGTTGATTCTAAATTCTAGAATAATTCAGAGAAGGTCTAGGTACCTCCCACACACATCTACAGGCTTCTATTGTTTTACACCACTGAAAGCTGCACAACGATCACTTATGGATTTCATGTAAGGTTCCTCCATACACTTCCATCATTGCTATTTGTAAAATTAAGAGTAAAAATACAATTGCTCTGTATTACTGTTAAGTAAGTGCAAGAATTTTGAATCCCACCTGTTCAACCCTACAGCCTACTCTACTCTCCAAGCACTGGACGTACTGAGTACTTTCATTACACTGCCTTTTCAGAACAGCTTTCAGTTTGCCTTAGCAGCAAACTGGTATTTTTAAGAAAGGTATTTTCAAATAATAAAACCTATGGTAATACAAGCTTACAAAGAAATACTGTATATATCACTTTAATTAATGTTATTTCTCATGCTTTTTTTTTTTTTTTAGCAGAAAACCTAGAATGTTTAGTCACAAAAGGGCAAAAAGAGCCTCCAATGCATGAAAGTTCAAAACACACAACACGACATCTTCACAACCCATTTATTTCTGCACAATAGCCTTTCAGTATTTAAAGGAAAGGTGTCATGTCAAGAAATTTTCCTGATTACCTTTAATTTTAAGACATGACATTTGAAGTACAGGTTAAGTCTTGATGTTCTAATACTGAACAGCTATTATTACATAACTTAGGATTTGGGAAATTAATTTCACCTCAGTTGCAGTATCCCCTCTATAAAATGTGGATAACACCAAAGACACAACTGTTGATAAACTCAACTAACCAAAGTACTTTCAAAATGACAAGTTGTGTAGAAAAGCCAAAATAATTCACAAGTATATTTTTTATGCTACAGTCAATTAAAAAGAAAACAAACAGATCAGGAAAACAAAACAGTTCTAAGAGTCGCATTGAACAACTTTTTGAACAAGAGCAAGCTAAACACGCTGCTCTAAGTAGGAACTAACACACACCACAAACCTCCCGTTGTACAAACTTTCAAAAGGATGAAAGGAACAATGCAGCTATTATAAGAAAAAAAGTCCTGATGCTAGGAGGAATGGTTTCTTTCCCAGTGCTCTAAAGGGTGTCGCCCAGAAATTCCAATCTTCATCCTCCGTGAAACAGCTCCTTTATCCCCTGTACAATTAGCACCCCCACATGGAATAAAGAAGAGAGAGCTACCCAATTTGCTTGTTCTTACCTATTCGATCAAACTTTTTGTCACACTTGGGACACTGCAGCAGTTTTTTGTTACTGCTCTGAATGATGACCGGAGCTAAGCCTTCAGGAATACTTCCCACGGAATCAGCTACCTCAGAACCCTCCTCAGTATCATGTTCTTTTTCACTTTGCTCTTCAGTGTCTGAATCTTCACCCGACATTTCTTCCTCCTGTCCTTCTTCATCAGCATTGCATTCACTTCCACTGTCTTCAAACTCACTTCTATCAGATGTTTCCTTGTCAGAACTGACTTTTTCCAAATTGCTGTCAGATGCATCATCACTTTCACTATCGCTCTCATCAAATTTAACCGGACACTTACGGTTTCTCGTGGACCGTCGAGTGGAAAAGCCTGCTTTCTCAACCATTTTTAGCCCATGTTTTCTCTCCAGTGAAAGGGATCTGTGGGCTTTAGCCAAATGATTTTCTAAAGACTTCTTGTAACAAAAACTTCGACCACAGAAAGTGCACTGATGACTATTCAACAGTTTACCGGTCAGCTCGTTTAGCGTTTCTACAGGTGTAGGTGTGTCAGTTACCACATCGGACTGTATGCTAGAAACACTTTCATTATTCAGTAACTTCACTGCATCTATAATATCTAAAAATTTTGCCGCTTCCAGCACCAGTGGAATTTCATTTTTATATACAAAGAACTCAGAGGTGTACAGAAACTCCAACAAATGCTGAAAGACAGAATGAGTTACGTGATCTAACGTGACGACGTCAGTGCTTGGATTTTTGCTTAAACAGGCGTGAAAATAACTACTCCCAACAGCCACTACAACTTTGTGAGCACTAAATTCTTTTCCTTCTACGATTATGAGTAAATCACAAAATGACGGACGCTTCTGTCTATCGTCATTTAGGTACTTGAGCAGGTTTTTGTTGTACTGTAAAGAGCTTAGGAGCTTCCTTTGTTCCGATGAGGGTGAAAGTTCTGGGGCAGATTCAAGCTGATCTGCAGGAGCTATTTCTGCAGACTTGGAGACAATTTCCTGGGCACAGTCTACTACAAGAATCTGATCCGAAGCAACTTTCTCATGGCCAAGGCGAACCTTTTCGTTTACATTTGCAGCGAGCCGTCTCCTTTTCTTCATTGCAGAAGCACAACTTTAAAACCAGGAGCTTCATAGGTGACTGACACAGAATTCCCCTGGAGACTTGCTTCCGCGCCAGACTTCCTTGAGAAAATACCTAACAGCAATTTCATAATCTGCAAAAGAATTACGACAACAGCATTTAGCATTCAGTCGTAACTCCCTTTAGGTCCACGCCCTCCGCACCGCACTCAGCTCTAAAAAACACTTGAAGCACTTACGGAGCCCGGACGCCCTGTCCCACTGCAGGCCGCCACACCGCACCGCACCGAGCGAGCGCGCTGCTGCCGCCTATTATTAGAAGCGGGAGGCGACGCGGCCAGCTCACAGCCTCGCAGACGCATATAGCCCGTGAAATACTGCGCGACGGCAGCGCGCTATTCTTACCGCACCAAGTGCGCTATTATTATTACAGCCCCGCACGGAGCGCAGCCTCCACCAACGTCCCGCCGGGCGCGGCCCCGTCCCCGCGCCTGTCACCGCCAACGCCAGGCCGCTCCCCGCCTCGCCCGGCCCCGCCCGGCCCGCCGCCTTTGTTCCCCTCCGGCAAAACCGCCGCGAAGCCCTGGGTAAGGCCGAAGCTCCTCGCCCGAAGGACGGCGACGGGGCCCTGAGGCGCCGCGCCCGGGAGCAAAGAGGGCGCCTCGGGCCCGCCCCCCTCACCGGCTCCCCCACCCCGCCGAGCGAGACACAAAATGGCCGCGCCCTCCCGCGCCCTCCGGCGCGCCCCTTCCGCGCTGCCGCGGCCCCACACACCAGCGCGGCGCCGGGCGCTCCGTGGACGCGCTCGGCCGCTGAACGCCGCTGCTCCCGCACCGCCCCGCGACCGCTTCCGCCGCTTCCGGGTCCCGGCGCAGCGCGCAGCCGCGCTCCCCGCGCCAACGAGCGGGAGGCAGCGACGCTGTCGCTACTGAGCGTGCGCCGATGCTATCTATCGCGCGGCGCCCCCCGGCGGCCGGGCTGCGGTGCGCGCTGCTGGCAGCGCTGGGTTGGCGGGCTGCTGTGAGCGCGGTGACATTTCAAACAGCTGCTCCGACAGCGGAGCCCGAGCGTTCAAATACCGTGAAAAAGCGAGTGACGTTCTGCTTCAACAGCTGCCCCGCGCGCGTGACTTGAAACTTCCACACTACAAATAGCGTTTTCTCTGTGACATCATTTGGCTGCTACAGCGTCTCCTATGCGTTCCTAAGCGCTCCTTCGCGGCTCTCCCGAACTAAAAGCGGCGGGCAGCGGCGGGTTGCAGCTTGTGGGAGCAGCGCCGCTATCACGAGCTACCACGAAGGAGACGGGGGCGCGGCATCCGAACCTGGGGCCCAGCAGCTGTCCCGCTCCGCAGCAGCTGTAGATCAGCCGTGGGTGGCTCCCAGGAGCTGTGCGTGACCTTCAGATACTGCTTTCTTTCTTCCAATAAAAATACCGGACATTCTCAAAGTATTCGTCACCTCGTGGCTGTTGTTGTGCTGTGCTCACAACCCTCCCGCTTTGTAATTGAAGTCTAGAATTATTCAACACTCAAATTCATTTCTCACTGTAATTGCACAGTAAAATCAGTATTTTAATTATTTCGTCTGTCAGTTCTTTCAAAGGCTGCTTCTGAAGTGAATAAAAATAGGCACTGTTAAGTCGTAAGAGCAGCCAATAGCAGTACGTTTCCTTCAGGAGTAGCCAGGCCGGGAGACTTGTGCAGAACAGGTCTGAGCTGTACTTGCTTGTCACTGCCTGTGGTAGTGGGATTCCGGTGTTTTTCAGTCTTTACTGCATTATCAAGGACCAGAATTTTCCATTCTTGTTGCCTGGCATGGAAATATTCATGTAGATAGTCAACATCGTTATTTCTACGTAAGATTTTATGTTTCCACGTATACCTGGGAGATGTTTCTATGGCAAAGAGTCAGATTGTTACTGGAGGTCATTTACATTATTGTTCTCATTTGAAAGCAATACTAGTGCCTGGTTTGAGAGGTAAACATAAAGAATTATGGCCAACCAAAAATATTCTGGGCATGATTTCTTTCACCAGCAGAATTCAGAGTTGGCTTCCAGTGTTCTCCTTAAACAAAGCAGAAGACTGTGGTCTAAAGTCAGAAAAAGTTCTTCCCATTCCACTTTAACAAATGCCTTTTACCATTTGCTTCTGCCTTGTTTTTCCTCTAGATAACTACCTTTTCAGATATTGGTTGCTAGTATTATTTACTTTGTGCTGAACATGATATGGGTTCTTGGAAGTTTGCAAAGCATCCACATCTGTCCTAATTGTCAGCAGGAGTTCTGACTTAGCTGAAACATAGATAACACTTTTTCTTTTTTCCTGTTTTATGCCACCTGAAGGATTTAGTTCAAAGAAAATTACACAGTGCTAAGTGATCCATTACAGCAGCTGGCATTGCTACAATAATTATCTTCTGGAAACAAAATGTTCTTGAACTTTCAGGTCATCATGGTACTTTCAGTATGAATTCTTTTACAGTTAAAATGATAAGGGTAAAATTTAACTGTATTAATCCTTTTTGTTCTAATACCTATTCATGCTGAATGTTCTTGCTACTTAATGGAATATTCACATAGACAAAAAGACTGGCTTTTATGTTAAATAAAGAGAAACAGCATCAAAGAAAAAGCACTTGCTCACATCTGAGGCTGTGATTTGCAAATACACATCTAGATTTGTCTAAGAAAATAGTATTTTGATCACAAATATTCTTAAAATATTGGAAATTTTGAAGTAGCTTTGTGCAAGAGAGTTTGATGTTAGAAGATGAAATTTCATCTTGAAATACCTTCAGCTCAAAATCTTCATTTCTAAGATACGAGACTATGACAGATACTTGAATCAAGTGCAATTTAAACAACAAGCAAAAAGAGAATCATCTATGATTTCAAGCATCTAGCTGCAAGATCTAGCTAAGTAATTCCCATTTATTTCCAACATATTTTTTAAAAGCTGTTCACTGCAAGTACCCAGTTATAAATCTAGCAGCATAAACATTCTAAACTGCTGCCTTCGCTTTGGCTGTGACATTTATTTAAGGCAAGTGCCTATTTCACTGGGAATTTTAGAGCTACTTTGCTGTGGGTTCATTTCCTATGACATTACTGAAACATGACCCAGACTGTCAGTCACGCTTTTTGTATCCCAGAGATGTCTTCTCTCCTTTCCTTAGAGCAGTAATGTGTGGGCTACGGGAAACCCACGAAACCTATATTTCCTCTAGTCTGAAATTTTTCTGTATTTTATTGACAGCCACCACATACACACAAATGTTTTAAATTAGTCCTGAAGTGAAAGGATTATGAGACTGTCTAGAGACTCCAACAGTTTTTCTAGCCAACATTGCTGAATAAAGCTGGAGCCATCGCCAGGAAATTCTTTCAAGTAGGCCGTGAAACAACCACCCCAATCTCTCAATTCAGATCTCTGTGGGGCACTAATCAACTGGAGGCTTGTCACACTATTAGAGGTGTTTGGCATGCAAATCCAGTTGATCAGGCTTCTCCTCATCTCCTCTTCAAAGAGCAACATTGAAATGTGTAGAGAAGGAGTTCAGATTTGCCTCCTACTCTATCAGCCTGCCTCACTCCATCCAAGGAGCTGAATCAGAGAAGGGCAGAACAGTACCCCTGCTTGGGCTCTCTCCAGATTCTGCTGAGAAGGGAGACTTCACTCTCAAATGTGTTATCAAGAGTATGGATTTAACAACCGTCTTGACTTTTGCTGTCTTTTTTTTTTTCTTTTTTCTTCTTCTTTTTTTCTTTTCTTTTTGAGAGGGGTCAATGCAGTATGGACATGGCAGAAAGCTATTACAGACCCCACCAACCAGATTTCCTCATGGAACTCTGATCCAGCACAGACCTTAGGTAAAATTATTATGGAAAAGGAACAAGAAATTCAGAGCTGTCAGAATAAGGCAGAAGTTTAAAGTCTGTACTGAAATGTTTCTCAACACTAGGCTAGTTCTCAGTTTTTGTTTAGAGCTCTGCTGTGGAAGAATAGTAATTGTATACATCAATGCATGACTAGGACTCATCATCATCATAGGTCCACTGCTGTTTACACTTAAGATTTGCATGAGGAACTATGAAACTGAGAAAATACTTAAAGTCAGCCCATTGGAAAACTAAGCAACCAATGGATTCAAAGTCTACAGGAAGATTTAAGGATGTGCTGCATTCTATTTGCACTTTGAAAACACACCAGCCACAGAAGCCTTAAGATAGAGAGAAATCACCTGTGTATGTGCTTGTGGCACTGCCATCTCTCCCTGCTCCACCAGCTCCTCTGGTGCCTGACAGCCTACAGGAAAAGAGAAGAGTTGGTGAAAAGCTGAATGAGAGAAAATCTCAGCAGAAGAAATACCTGGTATTCTCCTCTGCTGATGGAAAACTTCAAGCATTGCTACAAAAATTGCTGTCGTTTACAGCTGTGGTCCCCATTCTGAAGCCGTGCAAAGAAGCAAGGATTTACATCAATTATTTTAACCCATGTTTTCAAAAGAACAAATTAAAGCTTCTGTGATAATTCATCGCTAGCATCAAAGTCTTATTTTCCTATAAGCAAGGCAAGAATCGGGGAGAAATGCAACAACTTTTATTAGTTCAGATAAGCATACGTGACCACCTGAAGTAAAACCAGACCAGCTTTGGGTATATGACCTCAGGAAGAGTTAATGTGCTCCAAATTATCTTTATTTTTCCAGTGATATCAGCTGGATTAATGGAAGTTATTGCCTCTCCCTATAAACTTTGCTTTATTTATAGCCTTGGACTGTCACAGCTGCAACAGTACTATCAAATTTCCAGTAAAACAAGCAAAACCAGACTTCACTCTACAGAAATAATCTTGGCTCAAAAATCCTTGCATCATGAAAAACTATGTGGTAAATAGCTTGAAATGTTTTCTGTGTGTCTTACATTGCTGTGTTTTCATTGCCCTGCACAACGAGGGACCTGTAAACGCTGCAGGAATGCCCTGTGTGGTGAGGCCCTGATATAATGCAAGAATTTCAGTAATGAAGGGAAGCAGAGAGCTGTTGTCACTGTCACTTTTTTCAGTCAACCAGAAACCAATTATCCCTAGTTGACAGGCCCAATTAAATCATTGGGTAGAAGTGCTAGGTAATTGGAGTGGGGTTTTTGCAGTCAGACTTGCTGGTGTTTGTTGGGCCATAGAATAAGAGTCAGAGCCTCCATGCTGTCCATAGATAGTGCTTTTCACCCCTAAGAAAAGTAGTTGCTTTTCTTTAAAAATTAGTAATCTTTTAATATGTATATTCTCTCTCATTGTGGAAACCTGAGGGTCTGACTAGCTCTTCAGGTTTATAGAGAACATGAAGTTAGGAGTTCTGCCATGAAAAGCCTCATGTGAAGGCCTTGTACTGATTTACACTTAGGATCCTAGGTCCTTTATCTAGTACTCTTGCAAAGACATAGGGAGTTTCCAACTCTTATGTTACTTTGAAACTTGAGGGCATATTTAACATAGAATTAGACTGATGCACCAAAGGATTAAATATTTTACTGTACGGATTCAGCAGAGCTGAATAAGTGAGGCATTGAGGCCGAGGCCAATTCTTGTTCAGATTATTACTGAGTCATGGCCCTACAGGGTCTAAAGAATGCATTGCTTGTGATAGTAGAAGGAAAAGGTACAGAACTAGTTTATTTTGAATAACCAAGTTTATAATAAGATTAAATTGGCCCTGTCTTTAATGTCCATCCATGCTAATGCTAAGTCTCACGTGAGCTAAATACCCCGTGTCAGTTATCCAGCATACTTGTTTAGAGTACATAGCAACACATGCAGTTTACTTATGCCTACGTAAACAACATGTTGAATTACAAATAAAATAGTAATGCTTCTTTCCGCAAAGCAGCTCTTTCACATGCTTCTCCATGATATCAGAACAGAATTCTTTTACAGGCTCCAAAAAGACTTTTGCTATACAAGTAATGCAGCACCTGTTGTGCAATGAGAGCCAACTTGTGGCTGCTTAGCCTGGATGTGACAGATGCTTTGTGGTATTTGAACCATTCAGTCACACAGTTGCAACACACTTGCATTGCCTGGCAGAAAACAGAATTTGGGGCAAAAAAATGAGAAGGACAACAGCGGTATGTTGTTAGAAGTGCAGCATGTGAAACTGACAAAATTACCGACATTATTTAAGCCTCTTTGTCCCCTGATAATGTCCAATATGTAATTACAAGGACAGCTAGAAGTAAAATGTAGTCAGACAGGCCTATCAGCTCACTGCTGACTGGGGCTTTTCAGATCCCTTCTCGTTTCCTTTGTCTTGAGCCCTCACATGGTTACAGTTGTCAGGCAATCCAGATCTATCTCTGTTATAGAAGCAAGGTGTTTCAAGGTGTAGAAGGAGATTACAGTGCTATTCTGTACTCTCCCTAATCACGATCCATATAATTTTTAGATGTTCTTTATATTGAATCATAAAGTTAAGGCTATGTATAATTTACAACACATTTTTTTTCCCCCAAGAGACATCCAATTCTAAAAACTGAAGAATGTTTTAGTGTTATATGAGTGTTTCTAGCTGTGTGTGTTCATCCACCCGAGCCCAACTTAAATAAGCTACGATGCACTGCCAGTGCACTTACAGTCAGGATGAAAGGCTGCTGTTATAAAGCTTATGCCTTGTATTACTTTGCTCATTATGATTAAAAAAAAAAAACAAAAAAACACATAATTAATGCATTACATTTGTTTCTGAAGCATCACTAGGGTAGAAGTGAGGACCCAAAAATCTAAAAAAGCAAACCTGCTTTGAGTCAAAAAAGGTGTAGTTACCATATGCATTGTGCAAGCAAGCAGTATAGAAGAAAAATGTTAATTAATTCTGCATAAATAGCAATCTAATATGCATCCAACAGCCAAAGCAGTTTGCACATGAAATCTCTACAGAAAAGGTATTTAAAAAAATAACCAAAGCAAGAAACATAACAGCAGAGTTTGTAAAATTAAAAATGAATGCAGTAGCAGTATAACGGCGTCATTCTGTCATTCCAAAGCACAACACTATGGAACAGTTCAGTAAGAGTCACCTTGTTACAATGACATTCCTAAATAAAAATAAAAATAAAAATGAAACAAACAAGAATGTACCAACACAGCATGCTGCTTGGGATATTGCTGAGTCTAAATCCATTTCAGTGCATTCTGGCATTCAGGACAGTTGTACATGTCTATTTTGCTGTGGCTACTTATTTTCCCAAGGTTGATGTTATTTCATTTTAGAAAGTATATTTCCCCAGTAAAAAAAGCTGATGGGGACAACCAGGTTTTAGTTTTATTTTATTAGGAAAAATTCACACAGCACTGTATCACTTCTAAACAAAAGGCTAGCAGCATTTCTTCTGGAAGAGTGAATGTGAATTCTCTCAGATCATTTTGAAGTGCAAAATGTTATGCACACTGTGTGAACAACTTCTGTTGTTAACAGTAGTGCTGTGTCACCAGTACCACGCACAATGACTATGGATGCTGTTCTGGTGGTGAAAGGGCTGACAGATGCTGGGTGCCCTTCTTAAAGACCCACAGCTAATGCCTTTCTTCTTATGAGCATTTTTTAAATTTGGCGTACAGTAGAGCATTTGAATCAAGACAGGGAGAAGATACTTCCAAATAAAAGTGAGATGCTACTCTTTCTTTCTGAAAATACTTTCCTGTTGGTAAACCAAAGAGTGAAATCTTTATTACCCTGAAAATATTTCACATAAGAAGTGGCTTGGATTAATTGAAAGGTTTGGTTGGAGGAATCTTAACTTAGTTTTCAAATTTTTGAAAGCACTTGAAAAATTATTTTACTTGCCCAAAGGGGAAAAAACAATGAGCCAGAAGGTTATATTTTTTAAATTGCCAAAACATTTTTTCAGACAATTTTGAATAGAAGACCATTAAAACAAACAAGCAAAACCCACCTCTTCCTTCTAAAAGGCTCCAAAAAATACCTCATCAGCTCTGCTTCAAAGAGTGTACTGTTGAGAGAGATGAGCATATGTTCATACTGTTGCTCAGTTTTTGGAAAACAACTCCCATTTACAGTAGCATACAGCCCAAATTACTTGTGCTTACTTTTATGCATAAATGTGGGTGGATACGTTTTACTTACTATCAGTAGAGAACCTGTGAGATTTGCATCAATTTTGTTCAGGTACAAAAGTTTTTTTTTCCCATTTCAAATTACAAGTGCAACAACTACTTTCAGAATCAATGGGACTTCTGAAACACAGAAGAATATGGTCCTAGATAAATGCCAAATCATTACAGAATCTGTTACAGAATCATGTTAATCGGTCACAAATGGTGCAGTCTGTCAGACTACTGGTCTCCACAGCTGCTAATAAACAACACGTACATTAAGTTCTGCATGCATGGCCCTCAGAAAGTTAATTCCATAGCTTAACGAGGTAGCCAGCTGCAATGATCATATTAAAATGCAATTCAGAGTAATAATTTACTTTGAGATTTTGATTTCTCGCCTTACTTAAAGAGAGCATTGTATACAGACATGTTTTAATAATCTACTTCATTAAATTAACACTAAAGTCTGACTTGAGTGGAGTTGGTCAGGGTTGACATGGCTCATTTGACCCCTTCTTCAGTGGTCAGATTCTGCCACTCATCACTCATTCTGATTAATCTTATTTAAGAAACAAGAGAGCTGTATGAGCTGTGTCTTTAAACTACAGTTTATTTCTATTCTTTAGCAACATTCAGGACAACATCCTCCCTTCCACCCCACAAAATTAAAATGCAGCGAAGGGACTGAAGTCAGCAGCAAACCGCCTGGTGACATAAGTTGGCCTCTGGATACTGCCAGAACATAGATAAATTATAACAGTAATACCCACTCTTTGCCCCATCACATCCAACATGATGCTCGGAGGTCCAGCTGTGCCATTTACATCCAGGGGATGTTTTCCTTTGACTGGTATGGGAACAGGGTGACATCATGTCACCTACATGTATGTCCTCGTCACTGAAGTCAGAGTCACCCTTAGTGAATAAAATAGGTGTGAAGTATTCTAAATCAACACAAGTTTGGAAGCCAGAATATTTCATTTTTACCTTGTGAACAATATAATTCAAAGTGACAGTCTTTCAGAATGTAGTTTGGTACAGAAGTGCAGCCTATAAGAAGTGCATTGGCATTAAGATGAACGCTGTCTTAACCAATACTTAGTAGGAACTTGATATCCCTTTGGGGCACTTACTACTACCTACTGTTACTACAATATTATCCAATGCTTTAGCACAGAGGCCAACATTTTCAAGAGGAATTTAATACTTGCCAGGACCCATGCTGAGATACTTCACAGATGCCTGCAGCGAAGTTTTGCTTTGCACTTCCTGGAAGTCACATCCTTTAACTGGTAACCTGTAAACTAAAGAGCCTCAAATCATCAGATATTTTTTAAAATGCTGTTGCAAATAGGCAATACAATAACTGAATGGAAAAAAAGGGGAAAAAATGATATTAGAGATTGGGAAAAATTAAGAAACTTCTCTATTTTCCTGTTACAACTGTTTCTCTTTGATGAGTACTGTGTTCTGCATTTCCATTGCAAACTGCACTACCTGCAAATTGCAGTAGTCAACGTATCTATTCTGCTAGAGTGAAAAGCATAGAGGTAAAATATAGATTTGCAACTTATTTAGCACTTAACATATCAGTGCTGTTGTAAAAACACCATTTGCTTCATTTTTCAAGTTCTCCTGTAACCGTGGAGCTCACAGGAAGATTATTGATACTGACAAACTTCCTGATTAGATGGTCCATTAGCAGTAAGATACAGAATACTAATTGCAAATTTTCATTTGTGTTGACGAGGCTCGACCTCGCATTCATCAGCCAGTGGAACTGCTTCCCTGGTGGTATCAGCCACACACTATACAATAAATAGATGCTATTTGGCAAATTTCATCAAAGATGGAGGTAAGTGAATCACACGCTACAGAGCTCTGCAAGTCCCAGGGGAATCCTGCAGTTCCTTACAGAATCGTTTGTTTTGGCTTAGTGTAAAATACTCAGGAGAGGCTCTGTATGTAAACAAACGAACAAACCAACCCAAACAAAGCAGCTTAAAATCCTCTCCAGAAATGCAATGATTTGAACAGCAGGACCTGGACTAGTGGCTGACCCAGAGCATGTACCGGCTGCCAGCAACCACAGCTTGTAGTTCTGTTGCTGAATACACTGTTAGAGCAGTAGCTGGATCATTGCTCCCACCATTTCTGTTACATCCCAAACAAGATTTATCTGAGTGAATTGGCTTGACAATTCTGTAATCTCCAGTTCATTCATGTTCTACGTTAACAGGTAGAAATCCCAGATTACCTTGCTGGAAAATGGCTATGTGGAAAACAGAAAAGCAATGAAGTCCTCATAACATCAAAATGTATATTGTGTTTAAGGAAGCAAAAGGCTAGGCAGTGCTTGCAAAATAATTTTGCATTGTAAAATACAACCCTTTAGTTTCAGCAAGCCATTTATAATCTGCAGATTGGTAAAACAGAAAGCCCATGCTCTGTCTGGGTCTTCTGGTTGCGTGTTCTGCTCAGGCCAAGGAGGAGCAAAAGAGAAAAGCAAGACTTCACAAAGGGGATAAAAAATAATGGTACATGCTAACAACAAAGAAAGGGAAGTTCAAAGATAATATTCACCTACTAACCTAAGGCAAATGTAATTATAAAAAATTTACCTCTGGAAGAGCATCTGTGGCCAAAGAAATTTCCTAATGTATCTTAAAGACAGTAAACTTTGAAAATGTTGTGTGAAATCCACACACATATAATTGTTCTTGATGCAAGATGCCTAATTAAAATGCAAATGGATCTATGGCAGTTTTGTTAATGAAGTAAACAGGTTCGTATTGCAATATAACTCTTTCTTTAGCCTTATTCATGTTGGTTTGTCCATTCATAATTATCTTAAGAACTGCAATCTAAACATAATGTAAGCTATGCTCATTAAAGGTGGTACCAATATCATGAACAGGAAGATGGGCTGTCAGATCCATTGTTCTAACAGGCTCCATTATTCTGAGTTGCCAAGAAGTACATAAGAAACACGTTCAAATGCCCCAATCATCATGACAGTATCACAGAATCACAGAATTGTAGGGGTTGGAAAGGACCTCTGGAGATCACCGAGACCAACCCCCTGCCAAAGCAGGTTCCCTACACCAGGTCGCACAGGTAGGCATCCAGGCGAGACTTGAATATCTCCAGAGAAGGAGACTCCACAACCTCCCTGGGCAGCCTGTTCCAGTGCTCCGCCACCCTCACCATAAAGAAGTTCTTACGCACATTCGTGCAAAACTTCCTATGCTGCAGCTTATGTCCTTTTCCCCTCATCCTGTCTCCACGTACCACTGAAAAGAGACTGGCCTCACCGCTATGGCCACCACACCTCAGATATTTATAAACCTGGATCAGGTCCCCTCTCAGTCGTCTTTTCTCAAGGCTAAACAGACCCAGTTCACTTAGCCTTTCTTCATAGGGGAGATGCTCCAGGCCCTTCACCATCTTTGTGGCCCTCCGCTGGACTCTTTCCAAGAGATCCCTGTCTTTTTTGTACCGGGGAGCCCAGAACTGGACACAGTACTCCAGATGAGGCCTTACCAGGGCAGAGTAGAGGGGGAGGATCACCTCCCTCGACCTGCTGGACACGCTCTTCTTAATGCACCCCAGAATGCCATTGGCCTTCTTGGCCACGAGGGCACACTGCTGGCTCATGGCCAACCTGTCGTCCACCAAGACGCCCAGGTCCCTCTCTGCAGAGCTCCTCTCCAGCAGCTCATCCCCCAGCCTGTATTGGTGCATGCAATTATTCCTCCCTAGGTGTAAGACTCTACACTTGCTTTTGTTGAACCTCATCCGGTTTCTTACTGCCCAGCTCTCCAGCCTGTCCAGGTCTCGCTGAATGGCAGCACAGCCTTCAGGCGTGTCAGCCAATCCTCCCAACTTCGTATCATCAGCAAACTTGCTGAGGGTGGCCACTATCCACTCATCAAGGTCATTGATGAAGATGTTGAACAAGACTGGACCCAGCACAGACCCCTGGGGGACACCACTGGTTACAGGTCTCCAGCCAGACTCTGCACCACCAATGACGACCCTCTGCACTCTGCCAGTCAGCCAGTTCTCAACCCACCTCACTGTCCACTCGTCTATCCCACACTTCCTCACCTTTGTTATAAGGATGTCATGGGAGACAGTATCAAACGCCTTTCTAAAATCAAGGTAGACTACATCTACCGCTCTTCCCCCATCCACCCAGCATGTGACAGCATCATAGAAGGCCACCAGGTTGGTC
The DNA here is from genome assembly GCF_905368555.1 of Meleagris gallopavo. Lineage (NCBI taxonomy): Eukaryota > Metazoa > Chordata > Aves > Galliformes > Phasianidae > Meleagris > Meleagris gallopavo. The sequence goes on from NC_139413.1 coordinate 8,036,906, forward strand.
GAGCACGACCTCCCCTCGGTGAACTCATGCTGACTACTCCTGATAACCTCCTTTTCTCCCAGTTGTCTGGAGATGGTATCCAGCACAAGCTGTTCCATCACCTTTCCAGGGACGGAGGTGAGGCTGACAGGCCTGTAATTACCCAGATCTTCCTTCTTGCCCTTTTTGAAGACCGGAATGACATTGGCTATCCTCCAGTCTTCAGGGACCTCCTCTATTATCCAAGACCTCTCAAAAATGATGGAGAGCGGTTCGGCAATGACCTCCGCCAGCTCCCTCAGCACACGTGGATGCACCCCATCAGGTCCCATGGACTTGTGGACCTTAGTACTGCCTAGGCGCTCACGCACGTCCTCTTTCCTGACTAAAGGGAAGTCTCCCATTCCCCAGACCCTCTCACTAACCTCCAGGGTGTGGGAAACCTGAGGGATAGCCTTTTCACTGAAGACAGAAGTAAAGAAGGCATTCAGTATCTCTGCCTTCTCAGCATCCCCCCGTTACCAGAACCCCCCCCTCACTTAGTAAGGGGCCCACATTCTCTCTAGTTTTCCTTTTGCTGTTAACATACTTGAAGAAGCCTTTTTTATTATCCTTTATCACTTTAGCCAGATTCAATTCCAGACGGGCTTTAGCCTTCCTCATTGCATCCCTGCAGGCCCTGCAGGGATCTATATCTGTATCTGTAGTATCTATATCTGTATCTGTATCTGTAGTATCTATACATGCTCTTAAATTCATACAGGGGGCACCTGCATTTACCTGGAGATAAATATAATTCCATTGCTTTTCTCTTAAAAATGTGTGCTTTAAAATAAATCTGTCACAACGTACCTTAGACAAAACTACAGTTCTACAGATCAAATTCCACTCATTTTTCTCATACGAGCCTCAATGCATCTTCCATATGTTTATCTGAATTCAACAGGACAGCTTGAATGAGAGAATCAGTGTAGGCTGAGAAGTCTGCTAGTGGTGTGAAGACCCAAGGGACATCACAACTGAGTTGTGAGATGATTTCATGCCTCATGTTTCATAGGTTTGTCAGAAAGTGAAATTCTACCAACGGTGAACAGTAGCACATAACTTGATGAAATCTGGCAAGTACTTAACAGAAGATGAAAACAAGGAGCGCGACTGAATACTAGCAAGAAAACCAAAGACTCTAGTAAAACAAACAAAAAAAAACAACGGCAAGAGCATATTATAAAGCAGAAGATTTTCTGCATTAGGAATACAAAACTGGGAACTGATCTAAAACAGGCTGGAGCTTGTGCAGAAAATCTAATGCTGTACTGAGAAAATTACAGGATGATATGGGTAGGAAGGGACCTCCAGAGATCTCTGGTCCATCCACTTGCTCAAAGTAGGCTCAGCTCAAACAGCTTGCCCAGGAAGGACCTTGTGTCACCAAGTTTTGCATATCCACAGTGTCTCTCTAGGCAACATTATCTATACCATTTTTTCACTCTTCCATGAAATCATCCATCTGCTTCTGATTATTTACCTGTGTTTTCATTGCCAATGACCAAAAAGCACCTACTAAAAAAAAGTTCAGGTTAATCAGCTACCAATGGTTTATAAATTTGCATCACCTACTTTCAAGGGAATTTTACATTTTATATGGAATGTTTAGCTTCACTAGTTCTGTTCACTTTAGAGTTTAAATTAAAAAATACTGTAGCATTTTGCAGACTAGAAAAGATTAATTACTCAAGAAAATCACCTGTAATTGTATTTGGCACAGAATCACATTCATAAAAATTGCACTTTAAATTGGACGAGTAAACAATGTCACCATCTAGCAGTGACAGGCAAAAGACACGCCATTAATTAGTGCTGCTGTCATCTGAAAGTTGAAAATTGCGCTTGTATCAGGCAACAAAAGATGTGAGATGATGAAGTTTGCCTGCCAGAGACGCAGTAAAATATTTTAGAGGACATGACACTGGTGAGTATCATCTGATACCACACTGCACTGTAATTATTGCAAAGGAGCAATCAGAACAGAAAGGGCAGTACTTAGGTAAAATAGAATGTTCAACACAAGACCTTTTCTCTGAGAAAGTGGCATAGCCTACAACTTATTTAACTGCAGAATCTCATCAAAATAAGAGACATTGAGAAAGTATCGAAAATACATTCGATGTTACATTTCACTGCATGCAAATGATGTTCACAAAGTACCAACACCACAGAAATTCAAACCCTTCTCTTTCAGCAACTTCTAGGAACTGGAGCAGTGGTAAGTTAATTTAGTCTGCTCATCATTAAACGTTGGGATATGAATCGCTCATGAGAAAGAAGAAAATTTTGAAATAGGCATTGAGAAAGGCAGAGCGAATTTTCAAACGGGATGAAAAAGCAGCTCTTTTGGCATCCTCTTTTGGCTATCCTAAAGGCAGCTCAGATTACCGAACTTAAACATCAGCACACACATTTACACGATATTTTGCATTCTGTGAACAAAGCTGCAGGTCAGCTGATGAGCATCAGACACGGAGGCACCTTTGGGCAGAAAGGGCATCGCCTGTGCCTGTGCAGTACAGCAAGGAAGGAATAGCAGCCTGAGGGGAGGCTTCTGCTGCATCAGTGGGCTGACTGTGGCCAGAAAGAAGTGGTCTGGCCCCTGGCACCATCCCCTTCTCTTATCCATCTAACTCCGTCTTTCCCTGACTTTGCAAATGAAAGGCCTTCCTACTTCAAAATTACAATGAGAGAGCAGGTCCTGATAGCAGCTCCTAGTTTTTATACTATTTCATTAAAAAACAACAACAACAACAACAACAAAAACAAAAAAAAAAAAACAGAAGTAGCTAAAGCCAGCTTAAAAGACGAAATAAACAAGAAAACCTCAACAAAACCCCTAAACAAACTAAAAGCGGTTTAAAAGACAAAATAAACAAGAAAATCACAACGACCCCACCCTTCCCCCCAACACACAAATCAACTAACTAAGATTCTGGAAGAGAATCAAGTAATAAATGACTACAAAAAGACTGAAAGTGGGAGTGTTTCATCTTTTTACTTCATCTACTAATGAGGTATGATACAGAAAAAAAAAATGCAGAAAACACAAAGTGTTTGTTAGCAGACTTTATGTGAAAAGACACGAAGGGTTTATACTCTGAATCAGAAGGAACGCGATGTAATGGAGCTTTAGCAGAAGATGATGCGGGAGGCTCTTTATCTTTCCAAGCACAGAGCGCTGCCTGCCCTGCCAGCCACACACCGCACAGACTGTGACGCTCCTGCTGCTGACAGCCGGGCAAGACTCCAGTCCGGCTCGCACACAAATCTGCACCAGGTTTGAAAAATCACTCGGACCTGCTGAAGTAAAACCTTAACAAGAACAACTGCCTTCCAAATCAAAGTCTGCTGGGAGCGGGCTGCTGAGGGCCACGGGCAACGATGGGCTGTGGTGGGCTCGGTGCTGCTGGTAGCACCTTAGTGCTGGAGATAAGGAGAAAGCTGTGAGGATCAGCACCAGCCTTTTGGAGAAGAGACAACTTGTCAGAGGATGTCCTATCAGGATGAACATGGCTCATTCAAGAATTAACTCTCTATTCGTCTTCTACCTCAGTTTTTTGCTGCTCCTCCACTTAAAAAGTAAGATTGGTTCTTTTTCTTATTGTTCTGACGTGTCCTCTGGGTAGACTGGAAGACGTGTGCTTCCAGCAGGAAGCTTCTGTTGTCAGAAGGCTTTAAACATTTGATGGAGATGCCAAAAAGATTTGGTTCTAGGAAACTAAGTTGCATAAATTCGCTGTGCATTGGCTTTCCTGATCTTCATACTAATATTTTGTCCTAAAAGAAGAATGAAGGCATTTTTTTTAATTTTGTTTCACATATTGAAAGCATAGCAGTAAAATGTTCTGATAAAATTCTAACTATGAAGTCTGCATTTTGATACCATTCATCCAGTATACTTGAACTTAGCTGTTTTAAATACATAATATTTTACTAAATCTGTACAAGTTATGTATTTTAGTAGTACGCATTACTTTATGATATAGATGTTGACTTTTTGATTAAAACTCCAAAGGAATCACTTGTTAAACAGCTAATATATTTGAGAGAGTATGAAAACTCAACTACTTTTAATAGAGAAAACATTTGTGGCAAACTTCCACAAAAAGAGAAGCATGCAAAGTGCTGGGAATGGCAGTGGGTTTCCTTGGCAATTTTCTCAGAGGGCTGAGAGATCTTGGCTAAATCAAGGAGGCTAAGTGGCCTCAGCTGGTGTATGTTTATGTAAAGCAGCAGCTCTTAAACATGCTTAAAATGAAGACAGGCGGGATGCGTGTCTGTCTGAGGAGGCTGTTTGATTTGTGTATGCTGAATGTGAATTGCAATAAGACAAAGCTTTGAGCAGCTGCCATTAAACAAGAAGACTTGGCATTAGTGTACAGTGTTGTGTAATCTGGGTCACCTTCTGTTGCTGCATCACTCAAATTGTTACTTGGACAGTTTACAGCCTGAGCTAAATTAGAGGATGAAAAGCAAACAGATGCAGTTAGATCAACAGGCACTGAAAAAATACCTACTTTAAAATGTAGTAAAAATGACATATGAGATGTCACAGAAAAATGGCTTTATTCTTGCACTTTTCTTTAGAGATATACTAAAGCCAAAATGTTCTGAGTTATCTCACAAGAGGATATTTTCTGGGAAAGAGAGAATAGATCCCACACTAATAAATAGCAATTTTAAAAATCAGTCTACTGTAAGATGAACAACTGGAAAGTCTGAAACAAATTCTGCTGCCTAATTACAAAGAAGTATCAGGAATGGTAATAATTAAATTTCATTTATACACGAGGCATGGAATTTTGAACAAAATAAATGCCATGGGAAAGAAGGTAACAAATTAGATGTTTATAAAATTGAAAAGGTCGCATTGAAAACATCACACATAAAGAAAACATTGCTAGGATGTAAACAAGAAAAAAGCCCCCCAGGAACCAGTAAACAAAAAATGGTAATTACAGGTCTTGGCATTGGTTGAGCTTTGCTTAACACAGGATGTCAAAGGAAAGAAAGTAATGATATGTTGTATTACACCTTTTCCTTAACACAGGAGCTGGCTGGGTGACATTTCAGAGGTGGCATGAGTTTTTTCTCTGGTATATGGCCATATGGCCAGTCTCCAGCTACAGGCTTTTCACTCTTGAGGACTCACTTTTCCCTAGGTACACTCGTGCCTGTTACAAACTGATGTGATACAACTTGATATACCAGCACAGGGCAGCTACAGCAGCAGCTAGAATCAAGCTCAGGAGCATCTGTATCTGTGCAGTGCACGTAATCACCTTGATGGGTATTCTCTCTCAAGAGTCTGTATGTCACTTGAAAGTGCTGAGTTTCTGCTAACAAAAATTTAATTGGGAACAGGCCAAAGATGTCTATGCAGAAGAATTGATTGTTATTACTTACTTATTTAGAAAATATTATTTGAAAAGCTGAGAAAGGCTGAGAAAGATGTGAAGCAGAACAGAGATGTTTTTATGATGTGTATAAGCATCATATAAACTGTTATTTTTTAGATTTTTTTTTTTTTTGCAAGTCAGTTGACTGGACTAGTTTTTCCCTGAAGTATTCTAATCACAGGTCCATCTTAAAGTCTCTCATCATTATCTATTTTAAATGAATCGGGAAATAAATAGCATTTAGAAGGCAAGACAATCTAAAACATTTTTTTATAGGTTTATAACATTTCTTCCTTCTCATCCACACTCCTGAAATGAAAAATGGTACACAGAAATGAAGTGTCCCATGCAGATAGAATACTACAGGGTGATCGGTCATTCCATAACAGTTGCAATGAAATTAAAGCATTTTGCAGGAAAGCTCTTACATTAAACCAAAATATTCTAAGTAATATAGCAAAAATATAATAGGTTGAACTAAAGAAATTCAAACAAATTGTCCAATCTTATCAAATTATGTTCTCTCTTATTTGTGGAATAGTTCATGTGTACCCAGGTATATATTATGAGAAAATATTCTTTAATTTCTGTACAATATTAAGCATTAAATAGACTATAAGCTTTTATTAGAGACTTCTGGTTGCAAATAATGCTCCTATAAAGCTGAAGGCATTATATAACAGCCCAGTCACACATGGTTCCTTTTGAAACCACAAGTTGTGTAAAAATATCTTACATTTATGTGACACAACATCAAACTGTATAGTGACAGGATTTCAACCTGGAAATCAGTCTTCCAACAAACAATACAGTTTTTTTTCTTTAATTCTAATTATCTAAAATGCTTTTAGAAAGGCCGCTCATTTAGTCTCCCAGAGCCCCAGCATGATGCTGTCAGGTGCAACAAATATGAGTTCTCAGAAATACTTGTGCTTGACAAAACAGAATTTTGCAGGGATGGAACTAAAGTCATCTGGTTCCAAACCCATTCCTCCAAGTGACGTTATCAAAAAGGGAAAGTACTATGTCCTAAGAAATACATTAAGAAGAAAGTTTCAGGTGTTACTTGTTCTTGTTTTATTATAGAAGAGCTTTGAAGTATGTATAGTAAAACCCAAGACTGAATTCACATCTGGATGTAGGTTTTTATCATACTGACTTGTCCCAGGTACCCCCAACAGATAAGTGAACACAGCTGATTAAAAGATGTGAGCAGTAAACTGCCTTGTTGCAAAACCTTTATTAGAGAGAGACACTGGCCTGCTTGTCTCTTAAGAACAGTGTGACAATCATAACTGTGCTAGTGTTTCAAATGAAATGTTAGACATAAACCCAATGGTGTCTGAAAGCAGTAATTCCTCCTCCTGTTTTAACTATACATGTATTAAAACATTTGACATTTAATTGTGATGCAGAATTACATCCTAAATATCAACCCACTTTCTAAGGTATCACTGTAAGATTCCCATTTGCTGGGGTGTTAAAGAAAATGGGTTCTGGCCACCTTAAAGTTTATCTTGTTAGTTTCTTGGAAGTGAATTTACACCAGATACAATTCCTGCTGCCTGATGCATCAGAGAATTGATTTAATTTTGCCTCTTTTTTTCAGCTGCTATTTGTATCCACTTTTGACAATCAATAAATCAGATTTATGAAAGAAGGAAGTAATGGTCAACTTCTGTATTTAAGGAAGGAAGCAGTGGTCAAGTCCTAGAGAACACCACAATGCTGACTTATCTCTAATAAGGTTGTTTAAAGGATCTTATAGAGGAGAACCCAACTTCCTGGAAGTTAAGGTTCTCAAGCATCTCTTACTTTAGTTGGTATATTGATTAGCGCAATGCCTGGAAAGACTTTACTTTCAGGTGATGTCTAAAATGGCCATTGTGAAGTACTTTCCCATTCCCTTAGCGTGAGAATGGTGCTACAGCCCTATAAATTCATTTGTGCCTTGTTCCCATGGTTCTGAGTACTGTTGTACTGGATGTAAGCCTTCAATACATGTTCATAATTTTTCCCCAAAATGTTAATAAATTAGGAATGGAATTTCATCTGAGATTAATGTGAACAAAACATCCAAGCTTTCTCTGCAGTACTTTTCTGCTCCTCTGAGATGCTGGCACTATGCAATTTTTCCCCATGGACAAGACCTTTTGGTTTCCTGCAATTATTTCCATTACTCACTAAACTTCCAATTGATGCTTAATTACCATGTTAGGAATAAAACTTTTCATATAGAGAGATTTGTGGTTTTGCTCATACCCCTAGTCCCTCCTGCACGATCAGTGATGCAAGTAGCTTTCCAATGGAGTATTGTTAAGATGCAGTCAATGCATTCATAGCAGATGCTGTACTTCTGCAGGTCCTCATTATTGCACTGAGGAGTTTTGCACCAGGGCCACAGCCTCTAATGTCTGAGCACCAGGAGCACTACAGCTTTCCCTCTGTTTTAGCTGCTGTACATTGTTCCCATATTGTATAAAAAAATGAAATCTTATTTAGAGGCCTGCTAGCATCCTAAATGAGATTAATGCCCTATCATTTTTAAACAAGGAAGTAACTTCTTCAACCTTGTTCCACTTGCATAAACATGACATTAAAAACATCCCAACCACGCTCACTTTTGAGCCTTTTAATTCCAGTTCTTACAAGCATCCTTAAGGCTAGATCTGCCATTTCAACTATAGAGCAGCTTCCAAGTTGAGCTGCCTGTGACCGATCTACTAGGGAAGACATTGATGGGAAAGAAAAGAGCTTGGGCAAAAGGGTGTGTGGCACTTGTGCTCAGCTAGCTGCACAGACTCCACAGCTGATCTTGAAACACTGATATAGCATCACTTTACAGGAGAAACGTGCCAGGCACTTCAAGCGCCATATGAACAGAAGACATAAGCAATGTTTTAATATGCACATAAACTGTTCAAAAGGTCCGCCCAGCCAATCTTACAGCTACAGCTAGTAAGCCACAGGAGCACTGGCATGGGGATTTGGTGACATTTGGTTCCCAGTTTTGTTGTTGTTGTTGTTTGTTTGTTTTGTTTTTTCTTTTTTGTTTTATAATTTGGAAAGTTCAATAAGGATGGAGATTCAGATTAGATGTTGGGTAAGTTTTTCACAGAGAGGGTGGTGAGGCCCTGGCACATGCTGCTGTGGTTGACCCATCCCTGGAGGTACCAAGGCCAGGTTGGATGAGGCTCTGGGCAGCCTGATTTGATGGCTGTCAACAACCCCTCAGCTAGGGGTTTGTAACTAGGTGATCTTTGAAGTCCCTTCCAACCCAAGCTGTTCTGTAATTCATTCTACAGATGGCCCAGGTGTTGTTTTATTGTTTCCTTAAAAAAAGAAGGAAAAAAAGCTGTCCTTAAGAGGTGTAGGGGTCTCTAGACCCAAAGCTACCATAGACACATGAGGACAGATCTGTGCTGCAGACTGAGAAGTCAGTCAGACTCTTCCAGTTCTGCACTGGGGCAGGTTTTAGCCGTGGCCAGAGCACAGCTGCCCTCAGAGAGCTTAAACAGCATGGCTCTGCTGGCATCTCTTATCTCACTTGGAGCAAGAGTGAGCCAACATCAGTCTTAAGGCATTTGATTTTCTAAAATTTATTAGCTTTATTAGTTAATTTTGGGATTAAAGTGCATGTTTCTGGTATAGATGGATTGCTTCTTTCCTGCCTATTACCTTGCCTCAGTTACGGAACTGAGAGACAGGAATCTGCAGTCATTAACTTCTGTTAGATTTTGGAACTTTTCCGCATCTGTAGTGACAGTATTTCTTTAAGGTACTGCAAAACTGAATTGTTTGAACAGTCTTTGTGGCCACATCAAATACTTTCCTACTGAAAAGCTGTATGAAAAGGCAAATATATTACCACTACGTGGTAACAGGAAAATGACATGCAAGACAGGGTGAGCAATCAGTGCACCCTTCAGTACTGACTACATCCAGCTTTGTAAGAAAGAAAAGCAATTAGGGAAATGCTGAAGAGGGACAGCAGAAGTAGGGAGACATTTAGAAAGATGTCACCTATAAGAAAGGGTCATAGCAAGAGAAGCCTGGCAGAGGGTGTGATTACAGTGTTTCCTACACCAAAGAGAATAGCAATCAACATCCATCGGCTGCTGCCACGACCTTCCGAAGGGCAGGCGCTCTGCAGCCATAGATTCCACAAGCAGTGGCGAGATTGCAGCGAACTTCTCCAATTGCAGGATAATCAAATCTCCATATCAGAGCTTTTTGATGAATAGATTAGATAAATATCTGCCAGAGATTGTTCAGACTGCTGATTAAAGCTGATGTGACACAGACGGGGCAGTCAGCACCAACTCGGGTGTCTACAGGAACCCAATGCACTAGAGCCCCAGGACATGCAAGCCATGCCATGGCCAGGCCCAGCTGGGCACAGCTCCTGGGCAGGGTGAGCAGATGGCACTGCACAGAGGATTAGTGCTGATCCAAGCAGGGGCAGCCCTGCGCCAGCCTTGCTCGGTGCACGGTCTACAACATCACTGCTGAAATTTCAGTAAGGAAATATTTCACTCCCAGCCTTTGAGATAGCAAGCATCTACTCTTAATTTTCTGGTATTTAAACTGGCACTTCAAATATCAAAGGCACTCATTTCTATGGGGGTAGATAGCCTCGGTGCTAGAAACCATACACTGTGACTTCCAGATTTTTGAATCAAATGATTTATCCTTTTACTTGCAGTTTAAGGATACTGAATAAATTCACAATACAATGCAAGGAAAGACTAATAAATAGATTACCAATAGAACAATTTCTGTGGCAAAAAGCCTATAGAGGAATAGAAAACTGACTGCCTCTGAACCTTAATTTTGCAGCCAGCTCCTTATTCCTTATATATTGAATACATGATTCAAGATCAGAACCTACTGCAGGAATACTCCTAGGAAACTCAAATAACATTTCCTGACATGCAATAATAAATAATCATTCTGGAATTCTTCACTATAATGTTTCATTTGAGAAAAGCTTGATTTTTAGACAATAAACTCATTTTTTTTAAAACTGAAGTTTGGAAAAAAACCAAACAAATATATCAGCTACCAAGCAATACACATTAGTCTGTTCTCCTAGACCCTGGATACACAGCATATTCCATCCAATAATACAACTGAGAAACAGCAGTCTAAGTGCCTTTCATCCTACTACAGGAGGTTGTGGCCAGGGACCTCTCAAGAATATTTCTTTTTGTTTTCTTTATAATTCACATCTCAGTATTACAAAAAAAAAAAAAAAAGATTTTGGTTGCCTCAATCTCCAAGCAACCCTAATTATTCCTTTTACTCTTTGTGGTGTTCAGAAGAGAAAGAAAGGCTCTGATATTAACATTGCTTTCTACAGAAAGCCTTTAAATGTAATTGACTCATCTGGAGTCACAGAGGGTAGGCAGCAAACAGACAAGGTATGGATATTATTTTCTAGATTGATATTACAGATTAATCTGTTGGTGTTAGAGACCAGCATGTTTCACCAATTAGTTCCCACTGTACTTTCCTGTTGTTTTTCAGCCATTTACGGTGTGATAATACGTGAAAGTCAAAGTCCAGCAAACAGCAAAACACTCAGATAAACCTTTTCCCAACGAGACTCTTCTGTTTACTTCATATTGATTATATTTTGTTCACCCATAAAATGGGTCAGCAGAAACCGCCCCAGCCCTTTGACAAAGATGCCAAGTGACAAGGTGCTCTGCGGGCAGCCTGGCAGGCGGTGACGCACCACGCAGCTGCCACTGCAGCTCCACGGGGCTCCTGGGGGCCGAGGCAGCACACTGTCCTCTCCAGGCATCAACAAAGCAAGTCTGCAACGGTGGCTGCTGCAACTTCAGGGTTAGGGAGCCTGAAATCTCATCAACGGGGACAGAAAGCAAAATATTTCTAGGGCTAAATATTTCTGTGGGTAGAAAAGGGGCATGGGATGCTAACCCGCTGTGTGTGACATCCCTGCTCCAGCAGACAAGGCTCAGAGGCAGTGCCCAGGCAGGGCTCTTGCCTGGTACAGCCTTTGTTGGGAAATGCTGTACTGGAATAATTGTGGCCTGGATGGATGCTTATGGGAGAAGTCCTTGTTTTTTTTTCCACTGCTCTTGCTTGGCTGCCCAAGGCTCAGAATACTAGGATCCTATTCCCTTAACCTTTCCTGGAGTAACAGAGACAGACAAAGCATCTTCAATTGCATTACTCAGGAAGTCAGAAAACAGGATGCGTTCCTTTAAAGTGTTCTCAATCACAGTGATTGAGAGCAAGACTGTGGGAAGCACACTAACTGGCATAGCCCAGCCTAAGGACTTGGCTAGTGACAGGATGGCTTGAAATTCCCCTTACTTCATTTCTCAGAGGTATTGCTGTGTTTTCTCTGTTGTGGGAATGCCAAAACTGCTCTCTAAAGTAGTTAAGCTCAGAGCAGCTCTGATTCACATCCAGGCTGCCCAGGGAGCTATAGGAGTAGATGAAAGGCAGTGTATATTGCTCACACTGTCCTTGACAGCTTCCCATTCTCCCTTGTTGACAGTCCTAGCAGGGATAGTACAGAGCACTTCATTAGCTCTTCCTTCCACATGGAAGCCCCAGAATTTGATTGTGACGTGAAAACTTTGAAAACAACAATTTGACAGAGAGTCAAGGCAAGGATGGAGAAAGCTAGACAGCCATCAGCCTGTAAGGATCCAATAACTGCAAGTTAAGTAACCTCCACTGATGAACTAATCACAGCACGGAATCCAGAAGTCCCATTATAAAAGTCTGCCCTTGAGAAGACATCTGTATGCAGCAGTACCCTAAAATATATTTTGCTAAGCTTTGTCACAATTTGTAGGGACAACTGTAGCAGTGCTTTTGCTATGGCTGGCCATACATGAACCTGAACTGAACATAGTCAAGTGCCCACAATGCAGAAGAAAAGAGAGCAGGGCCTGTTATCAGCAGCAAGTCTGCAGAACTATGCATGTAATTCTCTTGATGGGATAAAGAAGTATAGAAGAGCTGAGGATTACATGCATAGTGTTGAATATGGTCCACGTGAGATGCAATTCAATTGCAATGGACAAGTCTATAGGCCATGGGGCTCACAGTTCCCTTAGAGTCAGCTGACTCCCATAATTTCAAGAAGGGCAAAAACACTGGAGATGTCTGATATAATGTACAGCAGTGCAAACTGTAGATGTTCTTCTCCAGCAGCCCTTTGCCTTCCTTGGGTAGCTGTGGTGCAGAGAAATGATGCACCAAGCCAGAGAATGACATCAATGTATCTGAGATTACATCAGAGATATTGAGTGGGAAGATGCATGTGGCTCCTGTAGGCTCTGTCCCTACAAAACAGTACAACCTACAAAACAGTAATTAAAATGAAGTTGAAATTAAAGCTCCATGTTGTTTCTATCCTAAAATATTGGAAAATATAAGAAATGTGTTGGTGGGAACAATAATCCCAAAACTGTTTGCTCACTACCTGTGTAGTTATTTGGAACAGTATATCCCATGAGAGCTGAAAGAAAATAGGTGCCTCTACAATGCAACTGCAAAAAGAAAGTACCTGGCCCACATTTTGCAAGAAATACCATTTCAGACTTTCCAGCTAAACACATCCCTTCTCTCAATTAAACACTGCTGACATTTGTATTTCTTTATTCACTACTAATGGTATTGAACATTTTGTGTGCCTCAGTCTGTGTAAAAACACCCTCTGCTTGATGTAACTATCTGTACTGTTCTCTCTTAAGTATGTCTTAAATGTCTGATTCAATTTAGTCTAACTTCTACGCACTCTGGAGCACGTGGACAAGTGCAAGAAGAGTAAGATGCCTAAAATAAATTGCTATTTCTGTATTCAATTGGCTGTTTCTAAAGAACACTGAATTTCCCAAAGAAAAAGTAGACATCCCAGACCTTCTGCCTTTGTCCATGATAGTGAAGAAACAGATGTGTTTAGGGGGAAGTCTTGAATAGGATTAAACATAAGAAAGGATTGGCTCTAAACACCTTTGAGGAATCTGGATAGAAGTCTTTTCATCAGGCTGACGTAGTGATCCAACAAGCAATGGAAAGAAGGAAGAGGTCGTAAGTCTACGCATGTAGCAGAATTAGACCAAATGAATCATTACAGTCTGCTAGCCATATAAGATCCTTCAGATATTGCACTTTGTCTGAGGAAATGCCTAATGACATTCACACGGGCACTTTCTGTTCTTGAAGACCTCCGCAAGCATTCTTGCTGCCCAGTGACCTGTGAAAATGTCTGACAGTGGACCTGCTGTATCCCCAATCTTCATCCCTGCCTCCCAGTCATCTTACTCCAGTAAGAGTTGCATATGTTTTTAGTACTTCTCATATTCCACGTACAGCATCCAACAGAGCTGATTACAGTTCTGATTATTCTAGCTTAACTTTAAAAGCTTCCTAGCTTCAGTGGGTGCTGCTGTGCTGTCCAGTAGGGCCAGCATGGCTCTGCTTTACAGCACCAGGGATTTGTGGCTGCTGTCAAGAATGGTTTCATTTCAAGCTGACTGAGAACGATGTTCTTTGAGATACCTGAGATCATAAACAGCACTACATTATTTAATCTTCACTAAGGCTTAACTGGCTTGTTCATTGAGCTTCAATGTTCATTGTATCTCAGCTCTTAAATCTAACTTTGAGGGAAAAAACATCACTACTACTAAAATCAAGAGGACACTGTTATTGCAGTTCACATGAATTTCTGTATAACATGCACAGCAACCAGTTGGAAACATGTTTGCATCCTGAGTTGCATCATTTCTTCTTTGGGTTTGTATAGAAACAAGCTGTTCTAGCGGAAACCCACAGGACAACTTGCCAGTGCTATTTAATTGTGCCTCATTGAGACTTGTGTTGTCATCTTTACTACAGGCAGAAGAACTCTTTCCTTACTTTTATTAACTACAAACATCCAGGCAACAGAGTGACAGATTCTCCTGTCTTCTTTTAGCCCTGCACATCTTTTATACTGTGTCTCTGAATCAGGCTAAGGAATGCTAGTTCCTCATGGATGACTGCATCTTTTCTGCAATCACTCACAAGCACCAGTACTTCCATTAACCACAGGCATGAGGTTACGCATGCTTACTGTAAGTCTGGCTTCCGAAAAGTAAGGGATTTTTAAAGAAATCATTACAGAAAGTGCATGCTGAGCTTTCTGCTCTAGTTGATACTTCTTTGAGCAAGTGGGTTGAACCAGATGACCTCCAAAAGCCCCCTCCAATCTCATCTGTTCCATGGGAAATATTCTCAGTTTATCTGAGCCTGTTACTAAAGTACTTGTATGGCAGTCATTTATGGGACTACATCAGAAAACGTGTCCAACCAATTCTGGAATGACAATCACCATTCAGTAATTAAGAGATTATTAGAGCTTGTAGGAAGCCAGTTAGTGACAGAAAGATTGAGAGATGGAAAATAAGATGGGAAAAGAAGACTTCATAGTATATTTCAGATCCCAACTTTGAAGAAAAAAAAAAAGTGCAAGAAAAATCAGTTACTAGCTTCATATAAACATCTCAGATCTCCACTGTGCTACTGATCTAATATAGATTTGGTGACAATACCTCTTCAGATCCACTGGAAAAGAGTAGGAATACAAATGTACACCTGAAACAAATCCCCACAGTCAGAAACATACCCTGACATCAAGGCTGGCACAGTTGAGACAGGGGAAGTGCAGAACAGAGCAATGACTGTTCAGCTGCCCCAGGAACATCTGCAAAACTTGCCACTTGCCTTTGAAAAAAGTCTAGCATTCTTCAGATCTTAACCTTGATGAGAGGTCCAGTGAGTCAGTCTTTCATAGTGCAGTCATGCCCTATTCCAGCTATTACATGCCTCATTTCTGTTAATCTTCTCTAATTAGTTCTGCTTCTCAAGTGAAATCTTGGAATCTTAATGTTTTCCTGTGCTAATAGCAAGGGCTTTGCTTTCATGTTCAAGGTTGGACTGCCATTTCACCCTGTAAAACTCATTTGTTCTCCCAGCACTTGCAGTTGTACACTGAGTTTTAGCTTAGACTCTCTCAAAGAATTTTCCTGACTTTCAAGTTATTGACGTTGTGAACATGCCAAAAGCCAACACGTTCATGAGAGGGCAGAAGAATAGGTTCCTTTCCTCTCCTTGCAAATGTGCTGAATTTTATTTTTTCCCAAAAAAGCACCTTCAGCCTTCTCCTCATGAAGGGTTTCATGTGTTTTACAAAGCATAAGCAGATTGAGTGCCACAGCATGTAAACTGGCAGCATCTCAATTTTAGGGATGGAAAAGCTGAGTTGCAGAAGGGCAAGGCAAATACGTCTCCTGCAGTGGGACAGCTGAGTACAGTCTCCCTGTTCCATGCTCTACTAATGTAGACCTTACATTTTTCACTTCATGTTATACACACATATGCCTATACAGACAGAGGAAGGAAGACACACTTTTCCAGATTTGTAAGGAGCCTGAGACATCCATAGCAAATATATATGAAATGATTATTTATTCATTCTTAGATTTAATACAGGCAAACCTAGAGTAGATTTTCAGTTGCTAACTGCAAGGACTTCCTTTGTACGTCACTTTATTTCATAACTTTCAGCCTTCTTCTACAAAGGGATCAACACACTCTCTGTAGTCACTAACATGCCATCCTATAGTCTTTGCTCTGGGAGGATTAGATGCAGCAATTTCTAGAGGAACATGATGGCTGAGGTGTGAGCACTGGCAGGAGAAGGCATCTGAGCCTTAGGCAAGAAAAGCTCTTCTCCAGCTGTTGTTCAGTTCAAGATAGCAGATGATTTTCAGGTTAAAGAAACTTGCATGGGCAAGGGAGAAAAGGCAACCTTCTGCAACGTAACTTAGAGTAAAAGCAGAGTCAACAGCTTACTTAGAGTGTTGCTTCTGCTGCTATAGTAAAATTTGTAATTCATCTCAATAAAGTCATACAAGGTTGATGCTTACAGATTTAAAGCTGTTACACATAGCAAATAGACAATACAGGAATAGCACGACATTAAAACAGAAAGTTTTTCCATGACTATTCTCAGTTATTTCACAGGATACAAGTAAAAAAAAAAATATATGTAACTGTTCAACCTCTTTTCTTGAAATAAAATAATAACATGTATGTGAACGTGCTATTTAGGAAGTAGGAAGTACCAAGCATTTTCACCTTTAAATAGTTCACTCCTAACTCTTATATCTGAAGACAACACCCAAAATATTTTGAAGGGTTTGTAGCACATTATTCCCTGTAAGCTACTTAGGAGTTGTTTTTATTTTCTAAATTCCTTCAGTGGGATTTATAAAGACATTAAGAAATTACTAAAAGGCCTTTTTTTCTCCTCAGAACAGAAATGAGATAAAGCACAGCACACACACACATAAATTCAGAGGCTCACTGTGAGATCAGTGCTCAATTTGGAAACTGCTCTGAAGGTGAATAGCACCTCGGCCTGATAGTCTTTTGGAATTTCTGTTCTCTGGCTTCTGATGAAGTGTGCTTGTTACAAATTAATGCAGCACATACTTATATCAGAATGGCATCCTATTGATAGGGTATTAGGAACTGGAATGTTGTCATAGGAGAGAAGACATGGGATAAGAACTAGGCAGGAAAGGCATCCTTACAAACTGTTTTTTTCAGTCTAACTGCAAGTTGTCAACCAGACACATTCATAGTGCAATAATCTAGAGAGCTCCACTTGCTTTTGCTCATGGTGGCAATGGTTTTATCACCTAAACATTTTCACTGTGGAGCACTGACAGTGCTTTCCCCCCTTCAAAGCATCACCTGTATATATTTGCCTTGACACTGTCTTTACATCATCTTGATATTGTTCTGACACTTAAAAAACTCAATCACTGTAGCCAGCTGCCAAGACAAAGCAGAGAAGCATTAAAAGGATTGTTAAAGAACTGTGAAGAACAGCAGTTTAGAGAAAACAAGACTGCTTTTTCAAATTCATATTCCAACTACGTTTTAGTAAAAGCTGCTTTCTAAAAACCTCAGCCAAGGCTGGCAAAAAACAGCTCAAAGAGTGATGGACTCTGCAGCTGAAGTTCAGGTGTTCCAGTGACAGCCCTCTCAGTGCTGAGAGCTCAGGTCCTTTGAGTAGCACTGCCTAGCAAGCACAGAGTGTTGAGCACTGCAAGATGTTGACATGAGGATCTCCCCAGAAACTAATTTGCAGCCTTTTTTTTGGGACAGTTAGGAAAGAAAGGGGACAGAAGAAAAGAGCCTGGAGCATTATTGCCCTTTGCTACAAATAAAGCAGAAACATACATTGTTATTTCACAACTTATAGAAGCAGCCTAGAAAGAAAGCAACACCTAGCATTGATCTAACAAATGCTGAATATTGTGGTAGCAGGATAACAACGTGCATGGAGTTAGGTTCAGTAAGTGTTACATGCTGAATAATCTGGGAGAGGAGAAGAAAAGCAATCTCTGCTTTTACTGAAACTACATGCAAATAAAAGAGAAAAAAATATTGAAGAGCAGGCATACAAGCCCTCCAGTGTCTCAGCAACCAACGTATCAGCATCTTTTGTACTCACAGATAAAGCCCTCAAAGCACACAGAAGGCAATGCTTAACCTACACACCTTAAAAAAAAATAATAATAATAATAATAAAAATTGTCACTATAGCAACTCCAAATGCAGAGAACATTGACTGACTTCTGCCAGCTCACTCCAGAACCACGCCACAGACAGGTCAGCCACCACAGGCATGTGCAAAACACCAGTGCTCCTGCAGTTGAGCTTCAGAGCAATTTGTGAACTGCTTCAGAGGTAGTAGGGATATGCTTGAGGTACTTGTGATGGACTCTGCAGCTGAAGTTCAGCTGTTCCAGTGACAGCCCTCTCAGTGCTGAGAGCTCAGGTCCACATCTGAATTTGATAAATAAAGCTTTGCATTTCAGCTATTTGACAAAATAACTACTGATATGAAGGGGAATTCTGATCACTAGGAATCACATTATTTCCCTCTTAAAAAATCTCTGCACATGTGCAAATTTGATACTAATCCAAAGTCTTCATTCTTAGAAGAACAACACCTAGTAACATAAATGTCACTTTATAAATCGATGTTATACTTGCACACATTCCGTTTGAACCTTACCTGAAAAGTGTAGTGAAAGCATATCCAAGGCAAAGCAAAGCAGAGCTCAGCTTGTCAATGGGGCAGTCTGCATCACTCTGCAGGTGACGCGCTACGCTTCCTTGTGCTCAACGAAGGACAGAGCTCTCTATGTTCTGTTCCTTTATTGCATCTTGCATTCTCACCTTAAGGTAACAACGGAGGGAAAGCAGTCTGAAGCATCACTGCTGCAGAGCCCCGGGCCTTTACCAGAGAAGCACTGTGCTAGTCAGCCCAGGTGAACCAGAAGCAGCCATGTGTAGAGAATAGCACTACAACCCCTGGGACAGCAATACTGGCAGCTAGACACTGACTTCTTACAGAGCACTGGTGCTTTACCAAAGCCTCCCAATCTGCAGGACTAGCCTGACGATGGATACCTAAATGATCTGATACAGGCTTAGGCTCCAAAGCTAGAAGAAAGCTCAGCTTCCACCTCATTAGCTCCCTAAGGAACCAAGGAGGAGCAAAGGACTGAAGGTGCTAATTTGTAATCTGCTGACTGCCCTACAGCTGTCTCTGTATAACCTCCCCACCAGGAACCTGCCCTACCTTGCTTAGGAACTAAGCTTTCTGTTTCTCAAATGTAATTCATAATTGCTGTACATGGAAAATATAGCAACTAGTGCATCAAACTATAGCAGGAATATTTAATGTTGCAGGATAAAGGAAATGTTAATACAGGGTACTTGCAACAGAATTTATAGAAATATACCTCTTCCAGACAACAAATATAATTTCTGTTGATAATAGATGATAGAAACAAATCAACACATGTACTTACAGTCATCCCATGCTAAGAGTAAAGTAGGCATGCACCTCTACAAGCCGATGTTCATAAGTCTGTGCTCATCTGCCACACCTGTCAGCAATTTTTTGGCAATTTGCATATGTTCAAACACAGCGAGTAAAGCACAGGTCAGACAAAAACAGGGCAGAGGCAAACTTAGTCTAAATAGTTATTAGCAAGAACAATATGCTTCCGTTTATCCAGAGGTAAAATTCAGCCTGAAATGCAGTTATTCACTTAGTTAAGTGAACAAGATGACTTAACTAAGCATGATACATTTACAATTAAGAAATAATTAAAGAATTAAGAAATAAGAAATATAGCACAAAGGAGACAGCTCCGCACAAAGACAACCACTTTTGAACTATATGATCCATAGTCTATATGGATGGTGATGGTCCAACTGCCCTGGCAAGCTGAAGGATAAACACTTTAGTGCTTCCTTCCTATGCTGCTATGCTTATGAACTCCCTTGATTACTAATGGAAAGATATTTGTTACAGAAGGCTACCATGGTCCAATTAATATTAAATTGTCTTGAAAAGACACCACAGTTGACCCTCTAATTAATATATTTTATTCATTTTAAATGAGACACTATTTTAGGAGCTCAATAACAGTGCCTTTTTCTGTTCAAGGCTATCCATAATTAATAATCTCTTTGACCAAAGGAAATGAATCCTAAGAGAAAATGGCTTTTGAGAATTCCCAGGTGCCAAGTACTGAGAATTACTTTCCAATCTGTTCTGCAGCCTCTCAGCACAGTACGCTGTATGGTGCCCTTTGGGATCATAAAGCAAGGCCTGTCATGGAGCTCTCTGCCAAAAGTGCTCTCAGTGAGAGCAGATATCCAGTCACTAAATATTTATCACAATTATTGCCATCAAATCTGTCATGGTTTTTTTTCTGGGCAGCTCTTTTATTCTAAAACACACCACCACATTAGGTTTGTTTAAACAATTTGCCTTTTAGTGATATTCCTCCAATACGAGGGGCTTACTGTGGGATCTCCCCACAGAAGGCTCCTGGGCATGCCCTGGCATTGATTAATCTTCCGTTTTTCCTTACCTTGACAATGCAGCATCTTGCAAAGGTTTCAGAGAAAGACATCCCTAATTGCTGGGAGGATTTTCAATTCCTACCCTTGCTACTGCTCTGGCTCACGCTCCTTCTGTGCATGTAAACTCTGAGCCCCTGCAGTCAGATTTCCAGCAGGGAGAGTAAGCTTGGGGCCCAGCAGGCAACAAGTGGCAGAAAACATCTATATCTGCACTGTCTGTTATCCTGTAGGAGTCAAGGCAGGAGAACTGTCCTCTTAGTAGCGTATCTGAAGCAGTGTGACACACAGCCATGAACTTTGAGAACATCAGGTGACTCAGCCAGGCAGGCAAGTGCTACTGCATAGAAACAAGCCAGAGCTGATGAGAGCAGAGGCCCTGACTGGCCTGGCAGTGGCACAAGCTCAGTGCACTTCGCTGTGAACACCACGACACAGAGCAGACATCACGCTCTGCTCTGAAGTGAAAGGAAGAATAATGAACTGACAAATAGCCATGTGATAAAACCAGCTCTTTATCTGTGTGGGGTAGTAGATGTCAACCAGAGACTTCAGTCTAGTAAGAATCCTAATTTTCCTGGCAGCCTCCAAAGTCTCATGCATCTCTCTCTGCAGGAGAGCAGTTCCTGTTCTTCCTCAACCACAGTATGAGTTTTATTTAATTTATATCATTCATTTTTTTAATTTAGTGTGTTCACATTGCCTTGCTATCAGGTTCTACTAAGACCTGGTTCTCAAGGAAGAGCCTGGCCAGAACTCTCTAGGACTGTAGTATGAACAAGAGAGGGTGGTAGCTTTTAGAGAAAGCTGGAACAACAGCTCTACAGACTACACAGTGTGTTGGGGGTCCCTGTACAGTTTTACCCTTAATCAGCAAACAGTTCTTGAAACCAGAGAGGAAACCATGGTAGTCTACACAGCTAAACTAACCTGAACTTTCATTTCATGTAGCTCCCAGTCTTTTTAAGATCTGTTTCTGAACCTACTCTGGAATTGAAATATTCGTTCCTCATGTAAACCAAATCCTTCCTCTGTTACAAGTCAGAAGACTTTCAGGATGCCACAACATATCTGTACGGTGGAGCTTCATCTCTATGTGAAACTGTAGCATTCTCACTCACTGGAAGCCTCCTTCTACCATCCTTCTGTTGGGTCTGTGACTGAGTTTTACCTGTGAGAGGTCAATGAGGGCAACTGGTGCAGATGATGACCACATTGTTGTCCTTCACCAATCTCAGTGTTGTGGCTTTGGTTCCACCAGTTGCAGCCCTCAGCACCAGAGCTCTGCAGAAGCAGAGCAGGTGGAGCCTCTGGTTGCACCCTTTACACAACTGGCTCTAGCCTGGTCAGCAGTGCAGGAGCTGCCACTTTCCCCACACAGTTTCTAAATCCCTGTTGGTGATGAACTCACACAGGGAAGAAATCATAGCTGATTTCTGAACCAAAAGGCTCTTCAGTAAACAACAGAAAGGGCAGGAACATGCACTCCTCCATGAAGTTCACCACTCTGAAAAAGACGGACCGATTTTCCTGTGCTCTGTACTGAAATCACAGTGCACTATACATCTAGCAAAACAATGTCAATCTGCTACAGGGCTGATTGTTTTTTTAAAGTCTGGCGAGACTGCAGGAGCAGCATCATGATTTTGATACAAGAGTACTGTTACATTGTATAAAACAAATTGTGTGAGAAAAGAACTGTGCACACAGGGAGCTCAGAGGGACAGCACGCACAGTTGGAGCTGATTTTGCTGTTCTGCTGCATTTTGCTGGCTTCAGCAAAGTTTAGTCCTCAGCTGTGTTACTGAGAACCTACTGGAGGCGATCCCAGCATCCACACACATCACTACGCAGCTTTGCACTTACAAACTTTAAATCATTTGCTTCCTTACAGACTTCAAAGCGGAACACAGTAAGCCAGCTGGAGAAAGGAACAGATCTATGAAAGCCTTATGCATTTTGTCATGGATTTTGCCCCTGTTGTAGTGCATGTTAAAAAACATCATTTTCTAAATATGCATTTTGTTGCTGGAGGTTTGGCTGTGCAGAAAGGATATGGCACGTCTGATATAATGTGCCTTGATGGCATCTCCTGGTTATCAGACGCTATAAGACAAGTGCGTATGGAGACCATGTTGAACTGGGAATCATCAGCATATGCCTATGAGACACACCTGACCACACCATCTTCCCCATGATTTATCACCACTGTATGTTTGACCATAGAATCATAGAATCACAAGGTTGGAAACGACCTATAAAATCATCTAGTCCAACCATCTTCTCATTACCACTGCTACCACAAGCTACTAAACCATATCTCGCAGCTCCTCATCCAGACGATGAGCTTATACATGCCTTCTGAAGCCAAAATTTAACCAGGATGTAAAGAAAATCTAAGATTCTGAATTGGTGACAAACAAAGTGAATGTGAAAATGTTACTTGCATGAAAAGAAATTCTTGCCCTATGTTACAGATTGTTTTGATGCATTTCTAACACCAACGGCTTTAAACATATCTAATTTTGACTTGGAAAAAGAAATCATACCTGCATCACTGTTACTTTTGCAGTCACTTTTTAAAATCACAGCACCTGTATATGTTAATGTGCATCAAAATCACTGCTGTATGCATTTCTTATATTAAAAAAATAATAATAAAAGTAAGAGGCAATGGAGTGGATAGTAGAATCAAAGGTAAAGAAGATGCCTCCTAGTGGCTTTCAAAAGCAAACACACAGGGACAGAATTTGAACCTGAAGTCAATTTTGCAGTCTGTGTTTTGCAGGGAAGCATGACCGTGCTTCCTGCAGTTCCCCTGGGTTCTGGCGCTGTTTCCCTTCTTGGTTTGCTACATGCTTGCTTCCAATGCTTTTACTTTCTTTTTTTTTTTTTTTTTGGAAAGCTGTGAATGCAGGTGGTACCACCCCAACTGCAAGCATTGCTCTCATTTTTCCGTGGTTCACAAGACAACTTTGGAAACATACGGCCTTGTATCCCAAGCCATATGCTGAGGATGTCCCCAGCTTTACCGAAGATCCAAAAGCACTGCAATCAGGAAAGACACTGATTGCATCCTTAGCACCTAGTTAAAATTGTTTTAGATTTTGAGCACACCTGATTATCTGTTTTTTGCCTCTGAAGAAATAATAGAAAAGCTGATCTGAAGTTAGCTGCTGGATTCCCTCCACCATGTACTGCAGTTGTTCATCACCTACCCGCATATCCCCATGCCCCTTGTGAAAGAATCCAGCACTACTGTGTTAAGAATAAATTCTGTATATGAATTAAACTAAAAATGGTTTTCATTACTTGGCCACAGCCTCGAACTGCACTCCCATCTTTACTCTTCTCCAGACTTAGGAGATAAGGACTTGCAGATACACTTTGAAACCATGAAAGAGGAATGTTATATTCAACAGTGTATACAGCAGCAGAGATTGCACAGCAGCAATAAACTCAGTTTCTAATCAACATCATTTAGGATAGAAGTGAAGAGGAGCTTTGAGAAGAAAGAAAACATTTACCTCATTTTGGAGGTGATTCGTTTGCCTGTTGCCGACAACAGAGCTCACCAGCTAATGGGCTGCAGCCACCCCCCTCTCACATTAGCTGGACAGTGTGCCAAGCAAGTGCCTTTGAGAGAGCACACCTTGCTGTGGCAATACAGTCTGCTAGAACATACATCAAACAGACAAGCAAGTCTGGGCTGGCACAATGAGAACAAGATGGCAAGGGAAAATGACAGCAAATGGTAGCATCCTTTGTTCCTGGGGAGCAGCACAAGTCAGCTTGAGCTTGCAGAAATGATCAGCACAGAGACACTCATGTAATAACATGCACTGTAATTTGAATCACAAATAGCTTCAATCTTAAAGTGCTTCCTAAATAACATTTTAAAATAGGCGTAAGGATAACGACTGAATAGCATTACAATATGGAATACTTCTCCTTCAGATATGTTATTAATTTACTTTTCTTGGGTTTTGGATACAAATGTATCTGAAACATTTTCAATATAAAATAGAACATTTAGATTAACTGCCCTTTTTCTTTTGTGCCTGTGTGTGGTGGCGGTTACTATGGTTATAACCATGATTCAAGATTTAAAGCCTGAAAGCGGTTTCTATAACAACATGCTAGGACACTTTGGACACACAGCTGAAGTTAGGGATTCAGGATTAACTCTTTATGACCATGATGACAAGCTCCTGCTTGTTTGTTACAGGTTCCCTCCTACTTTCCCAAGGTACACTTTCTCACTGAGCAGATGGAGCCATAATTCCAA
Source organism: Meleagris gallopavo (assembly GCF_905368555.1). Lineage (NCBI taxonomy): Eukaryota > Metazoa > Chordata > Aves > Galliformes > Phasianidae > Meleagris > Meleagris gallopavo. The sequence goes on from NC_139413.1 coordinate 8,061,608, forward strand.
CCACGGATAGCACAGGGAAGTCCTAGAGAGTGGCATTCCATCCCCAATGAAGTTTGACAAGGAGAAACAGCATCACAGTATCAATAAGCTGCTCATTGCTTTCAATAATTAGGACAGCAGACAAGCATACTGGGAGATGGGCTGCATAGGGATGAAATAGTGTCAGTGCAACGTTTTGGAAGTTTGAGATTTCAGTTTGTAAATCAGAACTGCGTGGAAAGAAAAAAATAAGTGATCTACTCACAATCTTGATGGAAATGCTATTTTGAGGGCTAAAACAGCCCCTTACCTAGCAATGCTTAATCCAGAATGGCATGTTTGTATGTCCTTTTCTTCAACATTTGCCAAATGCTGATCCTTGAATAGCATCTCTGCTTTTCAGACTACAATGAAGGTATCTGAACCCAAACTGTTACTCTTTAGATTATGCAGATGCATTCACTTCATCGTTAGTTCTTCAAGATTTAATATATATGCGTATCCACAATTTTCTAAGACTATCCTTGCAAGGAAGTTATTGTCATTGTGAACTGTATTTTCCAGGTTACAGTACAGTGTATGTAAATGGAGATATGCTGAGTTATACCAGAGCCAAGAACTATTCTATGCAGCACTCAATGCTTTGAGATACGTTTAAATATTTCTAGTTACATGCTAACTACTTCAACACTACACTGAAGTTGCAGATCTTGATATTTCATCAAAAGATTAGTTTTAAAATCTCAAGGACAAATTTTAAACAAGAAAACAATACAAATATGTTCACCCAGACGTCAAACTATCTGAGCCCTTGCTACCCTCATGTTATATTCAAAAGTTCTTTTTAAAAAGCAGTCCTCCTCAAAGCTCAAAGCACAGTAAAACTATTACTGTTGATGGCCATGGACATCAAGAAGTTAGCATCTCCTCCTAGTATTTTTGTTTTCCTCCTCAGAAAATTGACTGCCTCTGTTAAGAAGCTCAGAAAAATCTCTGCAGCGTATGTAAAAAAGGCCCTGAAGCTGTTAGTGCTGAGAGCCTCTGTACGGCTTAGAGTCCTCCCTTCAGGGAAGAAAAGGCACATTTGAAGAACAGCCTTGCGAATCACAAGGAGCCCCCAGGCATGATGAGATGATTAGTGATGATTAGCAAAGCGCAGGCATAACCGCACTGAAGTGAACCCAAAGTCATACCAATGTGATTGGTGGTGATTGAAATCTGATTTTAAATGACACTGCTGATTAACATATTTCACCAACTTGTGGGAAGAGTCAGCTGCAGGAAGAACAAATCTTTGCTGAAAGACATTTCTGCCAAAAACAGCCCAACACAGTTTGCAAGGTTTTGTTGGTGCAGACTGAATGGCTGATTGCTAATTTGATTCACAGAATGGGGAAAACTGGTGATTTACTTTAAATTGCACCAACTTAAGAAAGCAGAATATTTTGAAAAGCACACAAGAAGATTCTAGTTCTGATTCATACAGAACCTAGAAAAACTCCATTCAAACCTCAGGAAAGATTTGAGATCAGGCTCCTCAATATCACTTGCTTAACTGAAGAGCACTAGTTTCCTTGACAGGAGAGTAAGGAGCCAAATAGTTTCAGCTTTCTCACAACTCCTGCTCTACTTGCTTTACCTTTCCCACTAACTTAATATTGCCCTACCATGTTCACTTCCATGCAGTTCCAACATCCCAAACCATTCTGTATTACATCACAGAGTCACTGCTCCAAGAGGTGCTCAAGAAACATTTAAATGCTGCACTAAGGTAGATGGCTTAGTGGGTGGTAGGTGGATGGTTGGACCTGATGATCTTGGAGGTCTTTTCCAACCTCGGGGATTCCAAAATTCTATGATTCCAACAGTTTCTGATGTCTAAGGAAAGAGCTGGGGAAAAACAAACAAACAAACAAACAAAAAAAAACAACCCCCAAAACAGGCAAAATCATGCTTTTTAAGTACTGATTGGTAAATGAAAAATTGAGATTATATTATCAAGAGCATCACTAACTTAAGTAAACTTATTCAAGAGGAAAAAAAAAACCCTACTTCATCTTTCTCAGCATTTCTTACATTTAATAACTCCAGTACTTCTAAAAGATGGAAAGTACTGACACGTTTCTGGCAGTACTGGCGGTTTCCCAGTAGATGGCAAGCTTTACTGCAAGGAATTTTACTGCCAAATGCCTCAGCTACATGAAAAGGATTTAAACAGAGTAAAACGCTTGGCACAAATTCCTCTAGTAATTAGATTAATGTATCAATGTTTATAAAGAGACTGATAATTAACTCAAGCGTCAGTCAACGTAAATCCAAAGTGATCAGCATTTGGTTTCTATTTTTCTGATGCAACACACAAGTTTTAAGAAAGTCTGTCAGAACAAGTCACAGCCAAAGTGATCTTAATTGCATAAGAATGAAAACGACTTTTCTGCCTACCAGAGCCACCACACGTCAGGCTTTCCTGATTAACCTTGTGCAACTTCATTAAAAAACAAGCCTTTACCAAAACCACCAAATTTCCCTTACAACCCCTTCTGCAAAAGCACTAGAAAATATTCTTTAATCATTTGCTCAGAGTCAGACTTCACATCAGACACCATCACACCCAGCCACATCACATCACAGAGCACAGGGGTGTCTGTTTCCATGTTTTTGTCTTCTTCCTCTGCTCTTTCCGTGTAGCTCTCAGTAGCACTAGGTTTCCAAATCCATCCTTCCACATCATTCCATAGCAGCAAGGAAACTGAGTGTCCACAGGGGAGATAAGGAGGTGCTCTAAACAACTTGTTCTTCATAGGTGGAAAAACAGTTGGAAAATAGATTCTTGAACTATGAATCCAAGCTTCAAGGATTTTCTGAAGCACACATGATTTAGTAATATGACTTTTGTTAAAAAATAATAATAATCATAGGATGTCCTGGTAAACTTCATACCACTCAGTTATTGCATAGCCGTTGATGACCACCTCTACGAGATAAAGATTCGTGGTAAGACTTGCAGTTCTGTCTGGTTTACTCCGAGCACTGGGGAAGTCCTCAGGACCTTTTTTCTTTCCTTCCTAGAGTCACTTTCCATGAGAAATGATTCCAGATGCCTGCCAAACTCCTGCCAAAAAAACTCGACATGCATTACTGGTCACAGAGACGATATTTGCCGTTGTGTGGACATGTCACTTGAGGAACACTTGGAGGAACTCTGCAATAAAACCTCCGATCCTTGCTCCTCAAACCCTTGTCTTCAAAATGCTACCTGTTTAAGTTCTGCTGGAAACCTCAATTTCACTTGCGAGTGCCCGGATGGGTACAATGGGACCACTTGTGAAATATCCATCAGTATGTGTGACCCCAACCCCTGTGAACATGGAGGCACGTGCCTCGACGGCCTGGCCAGGCCCACCTGCCTCTGTAGCACAGGATTCACAGGCACACGCTGTGAAATGGATGTTGATGAGTGCAGCTCGGAACCGTGTCACAACGGAGCAGTGTGCAGGGATGGGATTGATGAATACTCCTGCTACTGTGTCCCAGGCTACCAAGGCAAGCACTGCGACCTGGAGGTGAATGAATGCGTGTCAGACCCATGCCTGAATGGGGCAACGTGTCTCAACCTTATAGGGAGGTATTACTGCATCTGTCCACTTGGGTACACAGGTAAGCAGTGTTTTAAACAACCTTTTATTTGTGTCATGGAGAACTACCATACTCCATGTTCTAAGATCTATTCCTATACAAACACACACGCACACACATTTAGTCATACCTATCTTACTACACGGCCTTCAGCCTCAGCAGCAGCAGCTGCACCTTACAGGCTATACCTTATCATAGTTGACTAGTGATATTGCATAAAGAAATTTCACATTTTCTACGAGCTACAGAGCACTTTAGCAAACATCAAACTGTGTCACAGGCCCAGTTAACTTTTGTTTTAACAGAAACATTCTCAAAATACAAGTCCTTATTCAACCACAGACAAAACTTATGTTTGACAGTGATAAAATTAGACTTAATTAGACTTCGTTGATTTGCTAATCACAACAAAGAGAATTCTTAAAATTAGGCATTTGCTTTGTGTGAGCCTTTTAAAACATTCTTCTTTCATTTTCCTCTGTTTTCTGAACAAAGGTATCTTTTTCAGTAACTTTCAAAAACATCCAATTCATACTTTCTCTTCTAATGGATTTCCCTTTTCCACCCTTGCTAACAGGCCTCTTTCTCCTCTTCTATTTTACTGGACCTCAAGGCCAAATAGATTATTCTATCACTTTCCCTCAACATCAATTCTCAGAATGGCTATGCCTTTCTGGTTTCATTCTGGTAAGTTTTCCTAAGCTATATGTCCTACTGATGTCACATATTATAACTCAAATTTTCCCCTTTTATTATTTTTCTGATTTAGTCTGGATGAATCCACATACAGATTTCTTTTCTTTTTTGCCAGAGGAAAAGTTTCCAAAACTCATTTCAGGCTTCTTTTCTGAGAAGGAAAGCAGCAATACTGCAGTGAGTTCCAGGCATTCAAAAAAAGTATGCCTTCCTCTATAGAGTACATCTGCTGACCACTTCACTTGATACAGAAAATTGCAGCTGGACATTCTAGAAGAATGGACATTTGTCAAGAAGGAAGTTCATCAGTTTGAATCAAGAAACAATTATCCTTAGATACAATTCTTATTGTTCAGGTTTTTAGCAGTACAAAGTTGATGAAATTTTACATGGCCACATAGTGGCCTTCCCAGTTGAGTGAGAAGGTTTGGTATCAACGTGAACTATGAGCAATGCTACAAAAAAAGAAAAAGAAAAAAAAAGAAAAGAAAGAAAGAAAGAAAGAAAGTGTAGTACAAAAGCCTAGAAAGAAAGATTTTCAGGATCAGAAACGGGTAAGAAAGTGAGGACTAGGATAAAAATGTCCTGCTGACAGAGAAAAATAGATATTTTATAGGCAAATTTTAGCTTTCCAAAGAGAATCAGGAAAATCAAAAAAGTGCCACTACATCTGCAACAGCCATCCCTCCCCCTGCCCATAAGTCATACATATCCTGAACTCACCACTTACCTTATGTAGACTTAACCTTGACTAATTATATTGACTTTCTCGCCCCTGCCCTACCAGAAACAGAGGATTCATGTGGAACTACAACATCACAGAAGTTACACAGAAGGAAAAGTGTGATTAGGTTCCCAAACCTGGTGTGATCAGGTTTGGGATAAATTTCCATTTTATCTGGTCCCATTTTTAAGGTTTAGGTGTGATTTTTCTTGCCTGCTTCCTCTACTGGAGAGCACAGAATCACTGCAGGGGGCTGTTCCCTTCAAATTTCAAAGATGAATTCACAGATAGGATAGCAAGAGAGCGCACACTGAATCATTAAAGAGCAAAAAGAGGATGTCTTTTAGCAATAGATTGCCAACTAGGTAAACAAAGAAAAAAAGAATCACACAGCAAAAAAAAAGGGAAAAAGAACAGCTCTTGCTTCAAGTGATCCAAATGAATAAGAAATAAGAGATGCGGTTTACAGCTCCATCCCAAAATCCCCATGCAGGAAGGGAAGTCAGAGGTAAAAAGCAGCTTTCCAGCTCTGACGCAGCTCTTGTTGGAAGCCAGCCCTCAGTTAGCATCCCTCATGAGCAGGGTGAATGTTGTTTGAAGGAAGCTTGTTACCTTCCTGCCACCCCGCTGCTACCAGCGGGTGTCCGAGCCCGGGCCAGGAGAGGGGAAAACTGCATAACCAGGGGAAAGCAGGAGGAAGGAGAAGCCTATTAACAATCAGCATGGCTACTCTGCAATGATTAGACTCAGCCCAGACCTCCTGTGGTATTCAGGAAACTGTATTTGTTTAACCTGTGCTGTCAGTGAGGCCCAGGCCTGGATTCGTAGACCAAGAACTCAGCTTGAGAGACGGAATCTATACCTTAGAGACAGAGGGAGAAAACATAATAAAATAATAAAAGCCCAGACAGAGAAGTGAACATTTAGACCAAAATAAACTGCTGGAGGGAGCTCATCCTGCTGGAGTTGCCCTGCTTTCATCACAAAATTCTGCAGGTTTCCAGGTGGATGCCAAAAACAAGCAGAGTCACTCCGAGTGCAGAGCAGTCAGAACAAGCAGAGTTAGGAGATTAGAGAGCCAAGGAAGGAAAAGATGTCTAAAACACAAAGGAGAAGGAGCTGCAGTGCTTTGACACACGGCTCTGACGTCGCTCTCAGCAGCACAGAGATGAATCACCACTGCTCCAGACAGGAATGGCAGGCTGCTCCTTCAGCAGTAATACAGCAGCTTTTAAAGGCTACTTAACCAAATGATTTATCAGAAGCATTCTTTTTTGTTGTTTTCTGCACCTTGCTGTGAGTTGTGCTAAATGCACAAGCCAGGGGGATTATTGGATGAAAGCCCCGAGGTGTCCCCACTGGTAATAAAAACCCTCATTTACTCCACCAGGGGATCTTGCCAACCATTAGTATCCCGGCCTGACACCATGAATTACTGCGGGAAGTCATCCAGCCTCATCTCATTTCCCTAAGATGTTAAAAAGGTGATATCTCCTGATATGGAGGTAGAGAATGCACAGTAAATTCTACAGCAGTAATGTTAACCAAATGCCTGAGTTACAGGCTGCAGTTGCTACTTGCTTTGTGGACTACGACTGGTATTCTGTACAATTGCTATGCTGCAGCACTTCCTAAAATAGCTGAGAAATGTCACACATAATTCTTACACAAATGGAAGAGGTTAGAACACACCAAGAGCCCAAGACTGGAAAATTTAGCATGAAATCTGCAGTTTCTATGATAATGTTCTACATGTGTGAAATTATTTACAAGACATGTGTCATGCAGCTGTTAAATAATGAAGCCCAATTGCCTCGTCGAAGCTTTGCTGGCTACCTTAATCAAATGCCTCTTTCCCTCCATTGGCCTAATTACACTTGCTTTAATTCACCCCAGCAGAGCCGGGCGATGGCGCCTGTTGGCTGCCCACAGCCGGGGATGCTAATTACCGTGCTGCACTCCGCTGAAGGAAGCCAGTCCTCTCAAATGCTTTGCTGCGAACTACCCAGGACCTCTGACTGCTCCAAAAACCAGTCCGAGCCCAGGACAGTCCCCTTTTGCATAGGGAATGTGCTTCAGGGTCAGACGAGATAGGTACAACAGACTACATCCATTCTTCATGCAATAACTTTTACTATGATGCAACTGAAACAGACTCTGCATAATACAAGGAAATTATTAACTGATGAATCCTAGTTCTCACTCAGTATTCTTAGCAGTAAATACGCACCATGCAAATATTTACACCAGATGCACTGTATGCCTTAGGCACTAAAAGAAACACTCCCAAAGCCTTTAGGCACCCAGTTGTCAGGCTACCAGCATGGAACATCTATCCCATAAGCTGGCTGTTGCTACAAATCGTCACACTGCTATTCAAACCAGTGCCATGCCAAAAAACATAGGAAAACTGCTAAGTGGCAAAAAAAATCTTGTTGAATCAAAGTGCCACTGCTGCTGTCCTTGTGCCTGCCTGCACTCAGCCTTGTTGTTCCAAAACATCACTTCACCTCGCTCCATAAAACCAAACACTTCCTTCCAAGTGGGGATTCTTCTATGAGTTCTGCTGGAGAGAAGGTGCAAGCTCTTTGCCTGCTCTTTTAGATCTGGTGATTAGGAAAAACAGGAAGGCTATCTAACACACTCCATCTGGGTGGTGGGACACAACCTCACTCCATACAGGTAGAGGAATTCTAGGAAGCTCTCCCCTTCCCAGGGTGCCTGAGCTCCACACTGCAGTGCAGGAAGGGAGAGAGCCTGGATTTCCCCCTTTGGGCTGCACAGGGCCCACACATTCCTCTATCCAACCCTGCCCACAGGCAGTGCATTGGAAGTAGGGGCCACACGCCTTTCATCTTCACCTGCATTTACTTTTTATTGTCAAAGAAGAGCACAGCAGGACTTAGCTAGAAAGCAAGCAGTATAAAACAGTCTCCCAAGAAACCACAAAAGTTATAAACATCACTTATATCCATCTTCCCAATCCCAAGCACCGGTGTGGCTAGGTACACATGGCGCTGCCACCCCTCCCTAACTCCTGGCCCTGCAGAGTGGCCAAGGAGTGCCTGGCACTACCCTCCTTTCCTGCCTTCTGGCACATGATGTTTGGCGCTCAGCATATTCATGACAAAACACGAGACTGAGGTGCAAATGCACATCCAATCTTTTCATCTCTCTTCCTCGCATCTGAGAAAACCTGACAGCAGACTCGCTGCGGCTGGGAAGGAATCCCTGTTCGTGCGGCACATCACATCGGCTGGGCACATCAGGGAGGGAAGTTTTCTTCTGAGGCAGCATTGCCGAAGGCAGGTTGCTGGGCTGATAGATTAAAAGACGTGAAGCACAAAACAGCGTCGAGCTTTCCTGCTAATCGCCACGGCCTGAAAGCCGGCCGGGCCGAGGCTCCACTGAGCGGGGCTTGTTTTATCACATGGCTTGCAGTGCTTGCTGTGAGCTGTTAACATGCTCTGGCAGATTTACGGTCACTAGACACACTTCTGCAAACACATTGCTTACAATTACAGTGGATTCACAGGGCAATGACTGCAGAGGGATCGCTCGCTACGTCTGGATGCGATGCACATTACCATAAATCCATACAGGATCATTGCGGTGCTCCCACTGGCAGCCAAATCCCCGAGGCAGAGGCCGGGGGTACAGACTGGGAGTATTACCTATCTCATGCTTTATGTGAGGCCTCAAGAAGTTTTAAGAATACATTCCATAAAATTATGGTAATTGTGCTTTGTAACTACCAGGAAGATGAAAAAAAGTGCACGTATTTTGATGAGAGTTAAGTTTAAATGCAGTGAAAATAGTTATGAGCTAGCACCTTCCCAGCTTGTCTTGATATTTTCAGATATTTTCAGATATTTATCCATTCTATGGATTTTTATTCTTTTAGGCGAGCATGCTACATTCAGAGGGACAAAATAAACCAGAGATCAAGAAACAGTGCTAAATAACAGCAATATCAGTGTTTTCAGAAGAAACAAGGAGTTCCTAGTTAAACATACTAATTTCAGAACAGAACAGGAAAAGCAGCATCAGGAAAGAACTAAAGATGAACTACTAAGATAATCCCAATAAACAACCTGTATTCATTGCATCTTTTGAAAGCCTGTCCCACCTGAGAGAGGGATGAAGTCCTAAGCCCCCAGAAAGGGCCCAAAGTCCCTGCAGTTTCTTCCCTGCTGAAGATTCCCTCCCAATCAGGAAATGCCCTCGAGAACTGTTCGCAGTATTGCTACTCCTTTGGCTGCCAAAGGACAAACAGGGAGGTCAGCCTAAAAACAGCTTCTTCACTACAATGTGCCAGTGAATTTTGAGGCTGATATGGCTGCTAAAATAAGCTGACTTGGCAGGTGGAAGTTATTAAATTAAAAAAAAAAAAAGAAAAAAAGAAAAAAAGAAAAATCAGTGCTTATTACTCAAAGCATGAAATAAGTAGATAAACATACAGAATGCTGGAATGACCGAAGTGGGAAATGCAGGACATTAATTGTCCATTTTTTTTTCAGTCTCCTGGACTATAGTAGAGATAAGGAAAAGGAGCGAGCAGGTAACCTGCCAACAGTCATCAAGAGCTGTGAACTGCCATTAGCACTGCTGTGGTCTCATCGGTTATCTCCACAGAGCAGCTCCAGGACCGCAGCCTTCTCAGCTCCCAAGGCTGGGCTGTTTGCACCTTATTATGAGGAGCAGACACACACTAAGCAGCAAAGCACAGCTGACCAGTCAGTGATCTTGGGTTCAGCCACTGGTGCAGCTTTGATGATATTAAGTTGCTAATCACTTGTGTTACATAAATACGATAGTAGCACGGTTTGAATGAGCAAAAATTTGTTTAACTTGTTTCAGTGTTCGAGCTAACATTAAAAGGCCTGCTCTTGTGAATTATCACAGAATCACAGAATGGCCAGGGTTGGAAGGGACCTCAAGGATCACGAATCTCCAACCCCCCTGCCACATGCAGGGCCACCAACCTCCCCATTTAATATTAGACCAGGCTCCCATGGCCCATCCAACCTGGCCTTGATCACCTCCAGGGACGGGGCACCTGCAACCTCTCTGGGCAGCCTGTTCCAGCACCTCACCACTCTCATAGTAAAGAACTTCCCCCTGACATCCAACCTAAATCTTCTCTCCCTCAACTTAAAACCATTTCCCCTTGTCCTGTTATTATCTACCCTTTCAAAAAGTTGACTCCCTTCCTGTTCGTAGGCTCCCTTTAAGTACTAAAAAGCTGCAATGAGGTCACCCCGCAGCCTTCTTTTCTCCAGGCTGAACAAGCCCAGCTCCCTCAGCCTGTCTTCGTAGGGGAGGTGCTCCAGTCCTCTGATCATCTTTGTGTCTCTCCTCTGGACCCTCTCCAACAGTTCTCTGTCTTTCTTGTACTGGGGGCTCCAGACCTGGAGTACTCCACAGTACTCCAGATGGGGCCTCACAAGAGCAGAGTAGAGGTGGACAATCACCTCCCTGTCCCTGCTGGCCACCCCTCTTCTGATGGAGCCCAGGATACCATTTGCTTTCCAAGCTAATGTCGGGTTTTGGTGAATTCCCTCAAGCCTTGCAAAAAAAAAAACAAAAAACAACCAACCAAACAAACGCCGCACACTGTGACACTTCCACTTGAAACCTGCCGTTGCTTGGGAGAAATGACCAACCCACCACACACCAAAACAACAAAACAGCCCGTGAGCCTCGCGCTAACCCTGCGCCTAACGCCCTCTCCCCGCAGGCGCCAACTGCGAGCTGGATGTGGACGAGTGCCAGTCGCTGCCGTGCCAGAACGGCGCCACCTGCCGCGACGCGCCGGCCGCCTTCTCCTGCTCCTGCCCGCCCGGTTTCCGCGGCGCCCTCTGCCAGACGGACGTGGACGAGTGCGCCAGCAGCCCCTGCTTGCACGGAGCGCGCTGCGCCGACCTGCCCGGGGGGTGCGCCTAGGGACGCGCGGAGAGCGGGGGAGGGGAGCGGGGTGGGTCAGGGGAGGTGACCGCGCAGCCCTTTGCTCACTGTCTCCTCCCCTCGCCGGCAAGGCGGCAAGAAGTTAAAATGCCCTTGGCTCTGTGCGGCACTGCTCAGCGACAGCTAAGGCATCTGTGTGTTACCAACAGTGCTGCTCTCCTGCAGCCACAACGCAGCATTGTACCAGGCATTACGAAGAAAAAAATCAATTATCTCCCAACTGAAACCAGGACAAAACAGAATCTGCCAACAGCAGATAGGCAGAAACACTGGAGAAGAGGCAAACTGATCAGAGTAGCCATAGCAATAGGCTCCATTAGGAACCCGTCTGACACTTAACAGGCATATAGAGCAACAGCTCCTGATGCAAAACTACCTGCAGCCCATTCACAAAAGTGTAGTAAATGAAGAGAATTCAGGGCAAGGAAGCTGCTTCACCCAATGCGACCAGCTCTGCGCAGAAGTTCAGCACAGCCCAGGCAGCCGGAGCTCTGGCTTGCCTTTGTTCATTGGGATCAGCATATGATTTTCAAAGTCTAAAAATGTATCAATATTAAAATTACTTTTCTGATTCACATCCTCGTCATTACGTTTTATATCTTAGATCCAAATGCCACCTCTAAATTTAAGCACAGTCCACACACAAGTGACACACTGCCCCGCCATACATTTCTGCTTACTTACACTTAAAAAGGACACTGAAAAGTTTGTACTTGACCGCCAGACCCAGGGCCAGCAGTTCCCAGGCACTCCATCAAATCCAGCACGCAGCTCCCTTCATGTATTTACTGCAAGTCTGAGATTTAGGTACTAAACACAGAAATTACCAAAGAATTGTACTCTTACCTGTTGCTCAGGAAGATTCCCCATGACTTCAGATACACAATTTCTAGTATTTGTATATATTACTCAGTTTGTTCAGGTCTAAACCCATAGCAGTGGCATTGCTACCAAAAAGAAGCTAACATTATCGTTACTATTGGAACTACACAAGTAATTGACATTTCTGTATTGAAACCTAAGAAAAGCACACGAGCTCTGGGCATGTTTGGGAACAGAGGCTGGGCTCCTGCAGTGACTACCTTTTCCTGTGTACAGGTACAGCTGCAACTGCACTGGCACCGGTTTCATGGGCCTGCACTGTGAGACCCATGTACCTCCGTGCTGGTCACAGCCGTGCTACAACAACGCCACATGTGAGGACAGTGCTGATGGAGTCACCTGTCACTGCTGGCCAGGTAAGCCCCAGGTTCTCCTGTTACACCTCTTATCCCACTCAGTTAGAAAAGTTCACCTTTTTTTGCCGATACAGTGAAAGCATGAAGCCACGTGACCATAGAAGTGGTCCATGAGCTCAGTGCCCACTGGGTTCCATTCCTCACCGTGAGCCTGGGGGAAGTGGTCGCCCTGCCTAGAGCTGTGGTGCATTGGAACAGGCTGCCCGGTGAGGTGGTGGGGTCATTGTCCCTGGAGGCGTTCAAGAAGTGAGAAGAAGTGGCACTGAGGGACGTGATTAGCGACATGGGGGGGATGGGTCGATGGTGCTTTTCCTTCTCTGCTCGCCTTTGCAGGCTACACCGGCTCTCACTGCGAGACCGACATCAGCGAGTGCAGCAGCGCGCCGTGCGCCGCGGGCCGCTGCCTGGAGCGCTCCTGGGCCGCCCGCTACGGCCACGAGCCCGAGCTGCCGCCGCCCTTCCGCCACGACCGCGCCGAGGGCTACGTGTGCGTCTGCCCGCCGGGCGTCCGCGGTGAGCGCTGCGAGACGGGGAGCCGGGGCGGGGGACGCGTGTCCGGGCGGCGCGGGGGTCCCTCTGGCGGCCGTTCCGTGGGGCTTTGAGACTGCTGGTGGTAACCACGTTTGGGTTAAAGCACAAACTTCCGTTAGCGACACGAGTTTGAAACTCAGTGTGCACGGTTGCTGTGTTGTACGCGTGAAAAAACAAAGAAACAAGCAATAACCAGAGAACATTTACCGAGTGGCAGTGCCCCGGACCCAGTGTTCTCATCCCTGCACTCCTTCCAACGCCCTACAGAGATGCACTGGAACTGCAAGGAACACTTCTCCCTGGGAGCATAACGCCCAGTTTCTTATAAATGCAGCCTGTTGTGTGGTGATATGCTACAGCTGATATTAAAAATAAATGGTGCGTACAGCCATGCTCCTAAGAAGAGAGACACAATCCTACAAATGACAAGTTGCTGAGGTCTGTGTCTAACACAGCTTAACTGTTCAGCACAGCCACTAACACGCTGGCTTTGAGTTGTGCAACTCTGGGCCCAAAGTCTGCTTCTGCCTCTCCGTGCCCTTACTCTAAGCAGAAAACATCCGTAGCGAAACTCATGGAACCAGGCTTCTCTTCCTCATTCATTGCCTGCACAGTTCCCAACCCTTCTGCGTCCTGCTGGCTCACATCACTGATCGCTGCAGCTCAGCAGACACAGCAGCACACGCAGAACACAGACACAGCAGCACACGCAGAACACAACTCGCAGTCGGAAATCCCCGCGGCTTTCTCTCCGGATCGGCAGCGGAGCAGTTGGCTCGGTTCCGCTCCCCCCCAGCTGTCCTTCCCCGTCCCGTCACTGCGCGCTGCTGTTGCACCGCTGTTCTGCAGCGCAGCGCGGTGCTCCCAGCCGTGCCGGTTACAGCCTTACTTCTCCGCGCTCCCCTTTCGACGCTGCTTCGTTCTCCCCGCTTCCTTCCAGCGATGTCCAGCTACCGGGCTTCTTTTGCTCCCTCTCCTGCTCTTTAACATCTTCCGTGCTCTGTGAGACAGCTGGGGAGGTGGGCCCTTCGTTAGGCTTAGTCCTTTATCCTCACGGTCCCATCTATTGCCCTCACCTGCATCGTTCTGGTCTGGTTAGGGTTCCACTGCTTTCAGTCGTGCTGGGGACTCCCTTGCTCCCCAGGAGTCAATGGACCCACGTGCAGGCAGACTCTGATCAAGTCTGAAAGACAAACAAGTGTCAGAATCTATTAAATCTATTAGTCTTAAATCCATTTTGTCAATAGCTAGCCTTCTAAATCAAACTGCAAAGCTCTTTGGAGCATTGCTCCAAGTCTTGAGGACTCTGACACTCCTGCTGATGCTTTGTGCAAGTGATTTCACCTGAAGACTTTGTGTAAGTTCAGTTATTGACATCCCTGTTAGATACTCAATGTACACTTAATTAGGAAAAAGAAACAAACAAACACAAAACAACAACCCTAAAATAATTATTCTTAGCAAACGGTGTGCTTAGACAGCTCAGGTCAGGAGCAGCCTTTAATAGGAGTGGCTCTAAAAGCTGCTGGTGAAATGCCTTTCATCACCTGGCTGCAAACTGATGTCAGGACAAGGGTAATGTGCTAGTGGTCAGCTCACTCACTGCCTGCATGCGTCTGTATGGGTTAAATTTTAAACTATTTTCTTCCTGACCTGTGTGGAGTATGAGGCACTTCTCTACAGATATCTGTAGAGAAAACAGCAGCATTGCTCTAGTAGGTGGTGAGCGTGCTTGGCACCCTGGGCTGTGCTCTAATAGCTGGACATGACCTGGCTGCTGAAGCTGTGGCTTGAACTTGTGGGTTTCCATGAAGTGGTCACGTAGGTGGACTAGTGAGTCTTTGTATGTTTCTTCCAATTTAACTCTTCTATTTCTAAGCAGAGAGCCTGTAAGATGGAATGGAAACATTCATTCTGATGCTCAAAAGTCCACTTTCTCCAATTATAGCCAAATTCATGATAAATTAAGCACATTCTAATGGGAGTTAAGGAATACAAAGGACTGGAGTTGACTGCAGTAGTATGATTCTGGGTAGCAGATGAATCCCTGATCAGGATCACTGGGTTTATGGGTGCTTATCTCATGTATCTGAACTAAGCCAACTGCCCTTCTGCAAGACAAAAAGTCAGATTCTTTCATCTGGGTGTCAGCACATCTCACTGATCCCAAAGCCTTGCATTTCTGCAGCTGAGGGCCAGTTCTTCTGGCCTCCACATCTGAATATCCATATATGTTTTAGGTGTAAAACCTCAGGTTCCCTCTGAAACAGACAAAGATTTTCTTTAATATATGGCATTCAATATTTTAATACGCTTCTTTCCTCAGTAAAGCATTAACAGAAGATTTTAAGCATAGTATGCTGTTCCAAGTATTGTGAAGAAATAATAATCCACGGGGTCTGAATCATGAGGGCCATATCCAAAAGCCATTGAAATCAGTGAAAAAGTGTCATCACATCTGGGGACGTTTGTCGATTTTTGTAACAAGTATAAAATGGCATCGTTTCTTATTGAATGAGATGGCACATTGCTGTAAGTCAGTTGAAGAACTGGGCTACAGTCTTCAGGCCCAAGGGCAGGAGATAATGGAGCCTATGTCAGAGATAAAGTATTGCCCCACCCAGCTGGGAGAGGGGAAGAAATACCGTCTGCTATTTCTTGTTGCAGATGCTGATTATTCAGCTGAACTGAAAAATAATCAGTTCAGGACTAGAAGTCCTGAGAGGATCAAATCTGCCCCATTTGGTAACTCAAATAACTCATTTGCAACCAGACTTATTCATGCAATTTGATTCTAAAAATCCTGGTGTGGTGAATTTTTCCCAGCCTGTGATTTTTGGAGCCCTTTAGATATTTACCTTGTCCCACATCAAAGACAGAAAATTTGTGAGCAGGTTCTACAAAGGGTTAAAGTTCTCCAGCTCCCTTCTAAGTCAGAGGGTCTGGGGACGCTCGGATTTCAAGAGGTCTCAGTACTCTGCAATAGTAAGCCCAACATTTTTGATATTACCTTGGTCTGCTGGCCCCCTGGCACAGAAGCACTTTTAATAGACTGGGCTTTCATTTAAAAGTCTTTTGATTTGTTACTGCTGGCTACAGGCAGCAGTTATCCTGGAACTTCATCCTTCCATATTGTGCATATATTGTATTGCTCTGGCATCACACTTTTTAAAAACAGAGTGTTATTTGAAAGGTCCAGCTTCTCACTTTCCTCATGAAAACATGTGGGAAAGGAGGAGAGCAGAGCTATGAATTTGGTAGTGATGCGTTTCACCAGGTTGTAATAAACTTAACACCGTGTCAGAATTAAGGAGTCTTGAACCTGCAGGCTCTGTCAAATGTCACATTCCAGCACTGACTGGAACTCGAGGAGGGAGAGGGAGTAGCATGGGCTGCCAGGGGACGTGCCACCAGCAGGGATAGAGCTGCCTATGTGGCTGTGGGCTGCCAGGGGACGTGCCACCAGCAGGGATGGGGCTGTTCATGTAGCTGAAGTAGCAGTGTGAAGGAGCAAAGCCACCAAACAGTCTGTAGGCAGAGTGCCTACTGCCTGCTGACATGCAGAAAAGTGCTGGCTGACGAGGTTCTGATCACTTCTGGTGTGTTGTTATCCACTGTGGGCCAGCTGTGCCAGCAGCACTGCTGCTCACTTTGGCACCGTGAGATCCTAAGTGGGTTTTTTTGGCCTTTTTATTTGTCGTGTTTTCTATTTTTCCCTTTTAAATCTCCTTGGCCCTTTTCCCAGCATGTTGGACTGCTGCAAGAGAGAATGATATGATCAGACTGGAGTCGTATGCGTGTTGAATTTCTGGCATAGACATGGGGGAAAGAAACTGTCTCCTGGAACCAGAAGATGAGACAGATAAATAGCCAGCCAGTGCAGTGCAGCCAGAGTACTGAACACTCAGCTAACTAAAGAAAACCTCGACCTGGACACATGGGACTAGTCTTAAAAATGGTTCATTCAGACTCTCTGCACAGCCAGGGTGTAAGAAGCACAGGCATACACAGAGCATTGGGCCTCCATTTTCCTGCACATCTTCAGATGCTGCTGCTGGCAGGGCACTCAGCAGGTAATAGGGCTGCCTGTGTCTCAGCCAGACATACTTCTCTAGCCTCCTTTCTATGTGTGACAGAATTACACAAAACATAAATGATGTGAGTCTTCCAAAAAGGAAATCAAGCAGATAAATAGCTGTGTTCTCATCTTGTCCCCAAACTCCAATGTTTTTCTCTGTTTCCTCATCTATCCTTCAGCTGTTCACACCACAGCAGTCAAGCCTTCCTCCATCACAGCAGGTTAATTAACTGCGTTTCATGGGCCATCATCACAGTTTAAAAGGTTATTTTCTCTTTATTCTGAAGACAGAAGACAAGACTATTTAAGGGGCATTCACCAGCTTTTTTTTTCTATGTCCAAGGAAAGGATCAGGAGAAAAAAGAAAATACAAAGAAAAAATGAGACTCTTTTTTCACTGCAAGGAGACAAAAGAAGAGAGAAGCTGGGCTGGCTTGAGCTGGAAGGCTTTTTCTTCTCCCTTCCCAATCCTCCTTTGTGAAAATAATCGTTAGGATCCCTCCTAATGCAAAATTCTTCAAGGTCCTAGGGCAAAGGAGACGTCCTTCCTGATTACTGCAGAAGTTCTTTGTCTCTGTTAGGGCTTTTCCACTGATCAGGAAAGAAAGCTGTGGGCTGCACCTTCTCCCAGTCTTTTGCAGGCCAAAAATGGATAAAAGCAGTTACCCCAATCTGCTGGCACTACAGCAGGTTAGGTCAGATTCCTACCTATGCTGTGGGCAGTGTGCTTGGTCACATCAGCTTTGCTTTATGGTTTGTCAAACAAAGAAACGGTCCCAGAGACCGAGGTGCCACTTTTCTGATGTGTCCCAAATGGCTTGGCAGAGGGCTTGCCAAAGCAGAAAGTCAGCTGGAAGTGCTGATCAATGGCTGTGCAGACAGCTGTGGTTGGGTGGGTCACAGCAGCACCCATCTCTTCCAGAGTGAGAAAGTCACGGTCAGCACGTGGGTTCTGTGCACTGGATTCATGATTTTATCTCCAGTACAAGTCAGGAAGATGCCCAGAGCCATCTCAGTGTCTCAGTGGAGCTTAGGCCCAGTTTAATATCAGCAGGCCAGGAGTTACAGCTAGTTAGTGATTATTCCTGTACAAACAAAGGTTTGAGAGGGCAAATGTTGCTACCATCAAGCACTCATTCAGAGGTAGCTGGTTTAAGGAAAAATTCCAAATACAACACATGAAATAAAGAATGAGGATTTTTTATTTACAGGATTTGATGTATGCACCAGCTACTTACCATTCTGGAATTGTAGAGAGGCTGTAAAGGGAGTGCAAACATACATATTTTCCACCCAGACACAATTCATTCATTCTAACTATACTGTTAGGTTGCTGTAAAAGGATCTCTAAAAAGTGAGACCTTTAGGGGGCTTGCTGGCATTGGTCAGCTGCGCAGCAAAATGGGGAAATATACTCCCATTTTCTGAGCATGGGAAAGAAGTTCCTGTTTACCTAGACCTAACTCTGCAGTTCTGCCCTATCTCTGTTCTGGACTGTGAACTCCTTTCTACACTCCTGTGCTCAGAACCATAAGAAGGGGGGATTTCTCCTCTCTGCTCCCCATCAACCTCTGCAGCCCCAGCACTACAGGACCAGTGTAGCAATGCTGTATCAACACAGGATGCCCTCAGGGTCTGGCAGGCACTTGCTGCCTGTGAAAACCCAACAGAGAAAAAGACAATTAGCACTTTAAAGTACTTTTTCAATCTCTCCTAAGTCTCTGATCTTGAAAGAACATTTGGACAGGCTTTAATGATCTTGTCCTCTAATACTTTTTAACCTTTCTTCAATCTACAGCATCCTGGTAAGTAGCTGTTCTCATTTTCATCAAAATTGATCATTTGAGTTTCCCCTGTCCTCTACTTTTGTCACCGAGTTCTGCCATCACCCCTTTTTTCTTGGAGTTTGGAACTGGTCAGGATATTCTCTTGAATTACAGTATGTATTCTTTAGCCCTGTCCTGTGCACAACTCCAGGGAAAGATGCAGAGCTTTGTAAACAGTTGCAGAATCCAGGACACGGCGCATTCACAGCATCCTCACAACACCTTCATTCACTATTCATCAAGCTGTTCTCTTTACAATATGCACTATTCACTTCTCATGTGCTTAGCTTCCAGCTCCAACTCATTGCATATGTGGTGTGCATGGATGAGCATCTCGCTGGATAGCACCCAGAAGGAAGGCTGAAGCTGCACTTGCAGATTGCACACTGCACCATACTGGCTGTAAGATGTACGCGTACCTCAAAACATCCACAGCATACTGGAAGTTTGGTTATTACTGGAGAAAGTTATGAATTTGCCGTTTTTCTACCAGTTTCCAATCCAGAGCTCATGGGATATTCCTATCTGCAGCTAGTGCTGCAAGAAATACCATTTAGGGCAAGCAAGCATAATGTTCACATGCTCCAGCCATACAAACCACCAAAGCTGCTAAGACTGACTTGTTTACTCACATCAGCCCTTTCATTATAGACCTACATCTAGAGATATTTTGGGAAGTACTTTTTTTTTTTTTCCCAAAAGTTCATTTTATTACTTAATTTGGCTCTCTGCATGGCAGCAGACTGAGCAACTGTTTAAATGAAACTGTTTTTGTGATGGTTACTCAGAGATTGTCACGGGTTAAAAAATTCTGGTTTAGTGGAAGACTTTGCAGAAAACAGATTGTGTAAGTCTGTACCTTGTGTTGCTATCACTTGATCATCTTTCTTCATTTACCTCAATAATCTGCAACTTGGGTTTCACCTCACTGAAGGTCTGAACAGTTCCCGAACACAAGCAAATTCATTCATACAATTTCTGTGAACTGCATAAGTATTATCTGCACTTTAGAAATATTGGAAAAAAAAAAAAAAGGCTACAGTCCAATATGATCATAAGCATTCAAACAATGCATTAAGGATGTATTTGTGAATCAGTATCAGACCCAGCTACTATATTTGATGCTAAGCTGACACTGAAATAGTTTCAGGTTCTAGATACACACTGTGAACTTACCATAGGCACCAGCAGTGCAGAGGTCCCCTGTTAATGAGATAAAATGAAGCTCTGTTGAAAGCTTTAGCTTGTTCCTATTCTTCCTGCTGTAGGAAGGAACCTTTTGGTGGAAGAGTATTTCTACTCGCTGTGAAGATTTATTAATGAATAATCATAGAATCGTAAAGGATGGAAAGACCACAAAGATCATCCACTGTCAACCCATCCCCACCATACACACTATTCTATATCCCTCAGTGCCATATCCACTCTTTTCTTGAACACCTCCAGGGATGGTGACCCACCAGCCCCGCCAGTGCCCAACCACTCTTTCAGAGAGTACATTTTTCCTAATATCCAACCTGAACCTCCCAAAACGTTAAAGCTGAACTATGATCATTAAGAAATGAGCTCTGGAACACTTCATGGCAAAAATTTCCAGAACTAGCCCCAAGACCTGATTCACCCTAATATAAGTAATGTATATTTTTTCATAAGGAATGAAAATGACTCTCAGAAATAACTCTCCTTGTTGCAAGTTGCATTGGAAATGCAAAAATATTGCTGCATTATTCAGCACTGGAAGAACGCACAAATATCAAGGGTTTGTGTGTTAGTTAGGAATATAGAAAATGAAGTGCTAGATAGCATCTACCAATGTCATTTTCTGAACATGTATACAATTTTATACCTTAAAATTTCACAGTTGACCCTTCATTACTATGATCTATTTTCTCTGGTTACGCCGATATGTTAAATTGTATAATGTAGTTCGACATGATTGACAGAGCCTGGGAGCAGTGGATATTTTGAAATCTGGCACATCTCTCTGCGTTAAACATTGTTGCACATAAACACTTTTTAGCATGAAGAGCTTTCTTCCTCGAAGGGGAGGAGGAGGGGACGGATGGATTTTCAGCCATAAGCTCCCAGGTCCTGCAGAAAGCATCCTTAGATTTAAGGAATACTTGCAGAAAGTGCTCTTACTTTAAAAAAAGAAAATATATATATACATATATATGTAGGTAAAGAGAAAAAGACAGTTGTGTATTATTTGGCAGCAGGGATAATGCTTTTCAAGCACTCATTATTTCTGTGGCACTCATTCCTACTGGGTCATTCTGTTGTAGGACTGCTAAAAATAGTCCAAATATTCAGTGAGAATTTTCCTTCTGGGGATTTGTGCCTACTTACTTTCTTTCTGAATACTGAGAATAAACTCTTCCTAGCCTTTTTAATTGGTACATCTCTGATATTTATATTCTCTTACAATCCCATTTAGCCACCTCTTGGCTGAGCTTATGAACCCGCTCAGTTCCATCTTTCCCTAAGTCTCTCCAGCCTTTTTGTTTCTTGCTTGCTTGGCCTGAGCGTAACAGGCAATATCTTACGCAGCCTGGAACCAAACATAGTATTCCTTTTGCCATACCCTTTCTATTACTGAAAACACAGTAATATTTCCCTATTACAAACAGAAACTGCCATGTATCTCCCACTCTGTGTGCTTACAGAATGTAGAATGTTCTACATGTCTCTCACATCACTGGCATTACAGTTAACCCTATATGCTTCTTCCTCAAATGAGGTGTTTCTTGCGTACGCACATAGCTCCCCTGTGGATATATGCAGACTGAAGACAAACACAACCACTACTAAAAGCAGAGTTTCAAGAGTTACATGTGCACAAACTCTGGGAAACTAAAGGAACTGGGCAGACTAAGCTAACGGCAGAACTTTGTGCATCCTCCTAAAAATTTGACTCTCCATCTCAGGAACTGCTTTTAAGCACTGTATCCTACAGAGAGGCATCATTTTGGTCAAATTACAAAGTCAAGCAGGTCCTCGAACTGAAACAAACTCTAAATCTACATGTATTGTCCTCACTAACCTGGAGAAAGTGTTCAATGAGTAGATAGCACAGAGAAGATCTGTGTTATGGGACTAAAATATTTTACTTCCTCAATATATTCTAATTAAAAGAACACTTACGGTCAAAGTTCAAGCGATAAACAAAATGAACCAATTTAATAGTTCAATGTTTTACTCAATAGATTATTTTGAAAACAGCCTTAATTATTTAACCATTGTGAAGCCCGTTAAAATCTAGTTTATTGGAAATACGGTAAATTATACAGCCAAACATTTAAAAGGCATTACTTCTCTTTCCCCCACAACAGAGGAAATCAAGAGTGACATTAAAGAAGCTGAAGGAGTTCCTTCAGAAATAGCATGTGGGCAAGTAATTTTGAATCATATGCTTGTACATGTAACAATATATGCATGTACATATGCATGTGTGAACTCGTACACATATATATAAATCTGTAGACGCATACATTACAGCTCTTCAGAGTACTTCATTGCTCTGCTTAGAGCAAGCCTTTCTTTGATCACTAATTTAAAAGGTCCACAACTTTCATCTTTTCTATTCTGAAGTGCACAGTTTTCTGGCTGGTTTGTTTTGTGGCAAGAATGAAAGATTTGTCTTTACTCCTTTCGTCAAGATTTGCAGCAGCATGTTTATTAACAAGCAGAGTTTATGTTGGTCTTCATTACTAATTAATTATTTTAACTGCATGTCCTCTGACAGTGGGAAATGTGTAATGTTTGCATGCCAAACCTGTATATATTCAATATGCCAGCAATATTGGCCCATATTCAGGAAAAAAAATCAAGATGCTTGAGTAAATTTATTTCAGATTAAAGTATGCAGGCTGCCATTGTCTTGCTATGGCATTAAATTTAAATGGTGCAAAACCATTCATCACTTAATTCTTGTCAAGGTCACAGGTTTTATACAGCTTAGCTTTTCTGTTTACATGCTTGTTTTACATGCCTTTGAAATACTATTTCTTACATGTTAACATCTCCAAATAACTTGTAGCAGAAGGATGGTATTCCGGTCCACCCTCAGGAGAGAACTTTATTTGGTAAACTGCTCTACGTACTTCCCACAAAATGTGTAAGTTGCCCTACTATGTGGAGGTATGCAGTTTATTTGAACTAGCATCAGCATTTTAGTACCAGTGTTGCTCTCTGTACTCTGCCTGTACCTCTTAGCCTAAAAGAGACCATGAAATACTGCATACGCGTAGCATCTGCTACACATCAACAAAATACTGGACTTAGTTGGTATTTCAACACAGTCACTAGAGCCTTCTCTGAGAGATGCTATTGCTCGAAGTATCTGTGACGAATCCCATCACGGAAAGTCCACTCAGAGCATGTGGTCCTGCTGATGGAGCTATTTAGGTGAAAGTAGGCAGAGGAATTCCTCTCCTGATAAAGGTTAAACACCATGAATTTTGCACCCTCCTTTGACAAAAGGTACATTTTTTCCCAGTGTTCTGCAAAATATTCTTGTTTTCTTCTTTATCCTTAAAACACCAGCAAAAGACTTATAGACCGTTACATAAGGTTCCCATAATTCCAGTGGCATAAATGAAATCAGTTTTTAAAGCATAAAAGGCACCTCATCTAGGCTCAGAAATGTCAGTAGTAATTACAAACTTTGTTTCCAAGTATAATCAATTCTTTATTTATGGTGTGAAATGTTTTTTACCCTTTTGAACTTTCACTATTCTAAGCGAAGCTATATTGTTGGCATGTTCCTTTAAAAGTAATTGCTTCTGGACTGAGAAATTGAATGTCAAGTTCCAACTTGACGTAAATTAAATGGGTTACATTAATAGTCTGGCCCATGGTAGAAGTGAGTGTTTTGGTTCTGGGTTTGACTTCAGGACACGACCTCTTGATCACACAGGTCAGCACAGATGGGAAATATTGAACAGGTACCCTAGGTTGACATGGGAAAGAAAGTGTCTTGTACTGATGTATCACAAACTGTCTGATCCATTAAAAAGAAGCAGTGTCAGACTCCACAGAGAATAAAGCTTGCTTGTCATAGGTCATTACGCTCTTCAAAAAAAAAAAAAAAAAAAAAAAGAGTGCTTGGAAGGAAAATCACAATGATGGAAATCCTCAGGGCTGTCATGCGCATATAATCTTCTAAACCTTCTTGATTTAATACTGACAAGCCTACATAGAGGATGAAGGGATTAAAGAATCCAAACATTCTTATTTTTTACAGTACAGCCACGTCTCAGATTTCTCACCTGTACCTGTTACATACAACATACAGCATTTTACATTTAAAAGAAGGTTATCACTGTAGCTGGATCTCACACTTATGTGATCTGGTCTTAGGTAGACTTCTATTGCTGGCAGCCATGCCAGCAAGATCAAGCATTCAATGGTTCTTCAAGGATAAAAACCATGTGAAGGCTAAGAGAAGCTTTAATTTTTTCTTTTTTCTTCATTTAATTTTGAAACTGGAAGACTCCTCTTGAAATCATTTCACACAACCCCCTTGTTCAAAGTAGGGTAAACTTAAGCACACTGTATCTTCACTGAGCTGCATTGTGAAGTCTTCTCCCTTGCTTTCAGGTATTTATATGCACTGAGAAGATGCCTCTGAGCCTTCTCCTCTCTATGATGAACAACCTCAGCTCTCTCAGCCTTTTCTCAGAGACATATTTTCCAAACCATTAAAGATTGTCATTATACTTTGCTGCACTTGCTCCAGTATTTCCACTTGTTTCTTTATCTGAGGAGCCTGATGTGATCTCACTATTGCCGAGCAGAGGCAAAGGGTCATCTCCATTACCTGCTGGCAACTCTTGTCCTAATTCAGCCCAGGAGGCTGTTGGTCCTGTTTGCTGCAAGGGCACATTGCTGAATCCCATTCAACTTGTTAGCCAGCACTGCAACCACTCAGCCTATGCATGGCTCAGTGCATGAGACTTCTCCTCAGCAAGTGCAGGGTGTTGTACTTCCCTTCCCTTTGTTGAACTTCTAGAGGTTCTAAAGGTTGACATTTCTTTGGTTTGAGGTTCCTCTGAATGGGAACACAACGTTTGATTTATCCACCACTCTTCCCGATTTTATATATGTACGTGCATATGTATGTATGTATGTATATATATATACGTATACATACCCCAGTTTTAATCAATTTCCAACTAAAACTGATCACTAGTGCTTTTTCTTTGATCAGACTTGGGAGAATTATACTTTGCTGGCAATTAGTTATCACTGATGAGACCCAGGTCTGCTGTCTTCTCAGGGAAATAAAAGCTGTTTGGACAACGAAAAATAAAAATAAGCTGGTTAAGTGAACACCAAAATTAATTTTATGTGATATACTACATGAAAGCTCTTTCATACAAATTGTTCCCTGTAGAAATTAGCTCTTAATTATTCAGGGCTTGCCAGTGGGAGAAACAGAAGTGATAAAACCTAATATTCTTATGTCTGCCCATTTGCAACATTTCAGATAAACTCTGGCTAAAATAAGGCACAAACTGTTTCTGTTTAGGTACTCTGATTTCTTCAGCTACGTAAAGTTTAAAGAATATAAGCAAGCCTTTTACTGATTACCTGGATGTCTACCCCATTATTTAGAAGAAAAAAAAAAAAAGAATTTACTTAGAAAAGGACTTCTGCTGATTTTTTGAAACACATGGATTAAGGAAAGCACACTTTCTCTGGCTGACACTGAACTCTGCACTTTCCATAAACAGTCTCATAAAAGAAAAGAAGCCTAGTACAGATAGCTAATTTGTGCTGATAATTAACTGCTAGAAGTAGATTTGGTGGATCTGATTCTGATTGCTCTCCCACTGCTGTGATTCTTAGAGTCTGGCTGTGTTAAAAACACACTATTACAGAGTATCATAATGATCAATACTTTTATGGCTGTAGTTGCTGTAGTATGGGCACCATATTTTCTTAACAGAGAGGATTTAAGAATCTGTTACTAGGCCTGTGTGTGAGGCCAGAACACTGTGTTCAGTCACTAGCTGTAGTAACAAATAGAAAAAATGAATTAAATGATTTGTTTCAAGTATATCTGCACAACAATAGGAAGACTAGCTATATCACATACCTCTAGCATGAAGCGGGTCATCCTCAAAAATGATGGCCAAAAATCCACACCATGCTCATACAATTTTAGCTGATGTCCATCATGTTCCCAGTAGGATGGTTATGTGACCTGGTGAAAATGACACTTGCTTAGGTGTCAGGCTTCCCAGCTTCAGGAATATATGAAAATCTTAGATAAACCATTCCTAAATGTTGTTTAGGTGAGTTTTCACACTTCAAAAGAACTAACATTGAATGGAATAAGAGAAATGAAAAAGTCGAAAGAGTATGATCTCCTGCTATTTCCATTGCTATTGAATTTGATGACAATTTACAATCCAAGGTCTTCTGCATCTACTACTAGTCTGTAGCAAGCCACAGCTATTTACACAGGAAAGAAAATCCATCAGGTAGAGTAATTGCCTTATAAAAAAAATTGTAGAATTGGATAGTTTGAGGTAAAGTAGTTGTTCTTCTGCATTTAAAATGATAAGGATGTACCAATACATCCTATAGGAACAGAGAAACATAATTACAAACTATAAACAAAGATCATCTTTATACAATTTATACAGCTATTCAATCCACAGCTTAAAATGCACATGCTATGTATGTTATACATAGTTTATATTTTTCTGTTCTCAGGTCTCCATCCCCAATTAAGTTCTATAGGTCCAATTAAAACTATGATTTTCTAGCTTGCTGGCTTTTTCAGATTCTCTTAATATTGACTGACAATGCAGTTATGTAAATACAATCACTTCTGTGCATCGTGGAGACTTGTTTTAGCAATACGAAAAGCCTTGCAGATGGTTGATTATTTTCAAAGCAGAGGCTGTGCCACACCAGGCAGCACAGTGGCTGTGCTTGCCCAGCTCAGTTAAAGCAAGATAGAAGCAGCCAACAAGAGACAAAGTAGAAAATCCCTCTTAGGGGAGACTAGTCACATTTCTCAGTGGAAGTGTTCATCAACAGCAAGCACTCTTTTAAAGCCCTTACATGTTTGTAAAGGTGAAAATTCATTTGTTTTCCAATTCCAGAGTGAATCATATGCTCCAAACAGATTTTTAAGTCAATGAAACATGACCTTGTATGGTCTAATTAAACAACTCAAAGGTATTGGTTGCTTTAAGATCCCTCCGGATACACTTCAGTTCAAATGCACACACATCATCTGAATGTACAAGCTCATAAGTCTACAAAAAATGCAAATCAGATAATTAATGGTTTGAATTCAGAAATCGTACTGCAGCAGTAGTCTTCTGAAAGGTAAAGCGTGAAAAATGCCTGAACAAAATACACAGAAAATAGTCTGGAAATACAACAAGAAATAACTTTCTTCATTTCCAAATACCTAGTACATAACCAGATATATATTCATCAAAATCTATGAAACCCAGTAACCATTCCAGTTTATTTTCTGAATGATGTCCTGAACTTGCTTGGAGTGGAAGACTGGTTGTCTAGCCTTTTTGGCCATTTAATCTCCAAAATCTTATTTGCTAAGTGAGAAATTTATTTCTTAGTATTATCCCCTATAATATTTCTCCACTGAAATTTTTCTTCCTTCTTTTACTTGTCCTTCTTTTTTAATCTATCATCTTTCTCCACTGTTGCCTTTCACACCCTGTCTGTTGCTGCTCTCCCATCAGTCCTTCCTAGCTCATGTCAGTGAGCTGCATGCACGTTGTTAGTGCAGCCAGAAACCCTGCTCAGGAAGGATGCTGCCCGGGAAAACCAGGCTGCCACTGTTCCATTTTCATTCTTCCCTCCATCAGTCAACCACAACAGCAGCTGCTTCTTTTACTAATATATAAAGCTGACTAAAAATAGGGAAATTAAAGGAAAATGAGTGCCATGCAGGGACATATTTCTTCACCACGTTTCTCTTTACTCCAGATTCAGACCCTAATCCTACAATTGGATCCACATGGCTGGCTGTGTTAATCAAAATATGGGATGAAGGTGTAGGCTACAAGCAGCAGTTTTGCCATGCTGCCCGTCTAGGACATGGCCCCGTGCCATTCGCAGGCGATATTTTTCTGACCTCTGGCTGTGCCGCTCACACAGCCTTGTGTACGGAGCACTGCAAAGCAGGCACGTGGAAAAGGCTGCCTGATCTACTCAGAAACCAAAGCCAATGCTTAAATCAGTCGGCTGTTTCCAATATTTATAAAATAAAATAAACACACCAAATCTCACTAAACAACTAATCACCTACATGACTTTTTTTTTTTTTTTTTTTTTTTTTTTGGAATGAAAACTGTTTTAGGTGTGACAAAACATGTGAAACAAGTGGAAAAAACATTTCCAAGTACTTCTCTCAAAAAAACTGTAATGATTGAAGAGATTAAGGGATTGGGCTTTTTAACTGCTTTAAAAAAGAAAGCATTTTTTACTGAAAATTCAAACTAGTCTCTAGGTTCAGGCCAGCAAAATTTGAAAGGATTAAGTTACAGCATGCCATACTGAATGTGGCACATTATGAATTCCATATTCCTCAGCTAGAATGACATATTTAATGATTAAGCCAAGTCATTGCACTCTATTTCTATTTTAATTTTTTTTTCCTAACCAGTATTAACTTCAGATGTCCATTTCAAATGGCAAGAGGAAAAAAGCAGAATAGTGAATTTGTCTGCAAGAAAGGAATAACTAGGAAGGTCTTACAACTTTACAAAACTAGAGATCTGTGTGAAAGTTATCATGTGCAAATTATCCCAATGTTAGGATGCTTATTATTCTCCCGTTGTAAAGTATACAGTTTTCCATACGCTCCAGCTCTGCCCTGTATTCTGCCTTTCATTTCAAATGAGCATTTCCTGCTAAGACAGTAACAGAAATTGCCATACTGGGTCAAATTACTGGTCACATTAAGTTCAGTATCCAACTGAAGGAAAATAGGAGAATACAATCCATTTAAATACCCCTCATTTCTGTACCGTGATGTACATAAGAGAAAAACCTCCTTCCTGACCTCCATGACAGTTGATTTATGCCCAGAAGCATGAATTTTAATTTGATGACATGGAGATGGTCAATTTATTGCCTTGTGCTTACTCACTGATGAACGTGCATTTCCTCCTTCCAGCAAAGAGTAATTATCTCTTCACAATTATCAGCATAGATGTGGCAAAGTTAGAATTTCCAGGATTGTCTGCTAAGACCTGGAGGCCTGAAGAATATATGCACTGCTAGATCTTTTCACTGGGTTCAGTCTTAATGAGTCCCCTCTAAAATAGTTTTTTCTGCCTAAAGCAGGATTTTGTAACAAGCATTTCCAAAACTATAAAATGTAGGTAGGGGAAGCATTATCGCAGACTCTTTGTCTTCATCTTCCACAAAGCATATTCTAAAGGGTATGCTACTATTTAAGTTTCTCTAACATTTACTCCCGCTTGTATTTTACGCCTGGATGTGTATACATACATCTGTATTTATAAATAGTTTGGCCCACCTATGGCTCAGTTGCTGGGATTTATTTTATCTAAGAAAATCACAGAGTTAAGGAAGATAAAGTTGGGAAGGAATAGATGTGCAGACATTGCTCAGCTTGTCTGTCTAGCATAAGACAAGCAGATATGTCACACTGTGTGGTTTTGTCAACCAACCCATTTTTAAGGACCCAAACTAGATGCTATGGCCATGACAGAATACCTTATGCCAGGGCTTTGTTACCTTATTAGCATTAGAAATATTTTCCTAAAGTCTGACTTGAATCCTCTTGATGCAATGTGACTTCCCATTTGTTTATTATGATCACAGACAACGTGTTCTCTTTTTTTTTTTTTTTTGCGCTAATAGACTGTAACCACATCCCCTTTCCTCCTCTTATCTTGAATAGCATGACTTTTTCAGTCCCTACTCACAAGCCATATTTTCAAAACCTATGATTATTCTCATTACTCTTCTGTGAACTCTTCCCAATTGATCCAAACCTTTTTTGCAGTGCAGTAGAACTACAAGTGAACTTGATGTTCCTGCTAAGCTATGACCAAGACTTTGTAAACAAATGTGATTATTCCACCTTACTGGTGACTATTTTAACCCAAGACTATATGAACTGAGTTAGTCCTTCCACAGTCTAATCCAACACTTTTCAGACCATCACTCCAATTTCTTAAATTCATCTACAAAGCTAATCCTTTTCTTTATAACACTCAAATTTTGTCTTTAACTCTACATTAACAGACAACTTAATAAGCAAACTTTCTATTCCATCATCCACATCTTTTATGAAAATAACTAGAGCAGACATAGGACAATCTCAAACCATACTCAGCAGAACAACAATTAATTTCTGGTTGGAATTACACAATTTTTACACCCAATTTATAGTGGCTTTATATAGATCAGTTTCCTTGTTTAGCATATGAAAATATCAAAGGAAATACTGTATTTATTACTGTTATTAAAAGCCTTGGAGCAATTAGAGTAGGTTACTCGACTCTACCATCTCCTGTAACTCACTTTTTCATGACACTTGTTCAAAATAATCTGCTAATGGTTATGACATGGCTTCAGGCAGTTTGCTAAATACCCTGGTATGAGGTTTTTCATTCTTGGAGTGTCAGCAACTCAATGTCATCACTGAGCTGTAGTAATATATGTCTACCCCAACCTGGTGACAAAGCATATGTTCATAATCTTACCTCAGAACATTTGTCAGTGTCATGTTGCAAAAGGAGGCTGAGAACTTCCAATTTTTCTTGTTATTTCCAAAATAAAAAAGCATTATAAGTGCTACAGCTAGAGCTGCAGCACAAGACATCTGATAAGTACCTGCATAATAACTTGTCAACCTTTACTTCCTTTTGCTTAAAATTTAGTTACTTACCTTTCAAAGAGTCTGGATGACATTGCTATTCCATGATATTTGAATTCATAATATGAATAATCACACTGTGTCACAGGCTGTACGGAAAAGCAGTTTTCTGGGCACCACAATGGAAACAACCACGCACTGTAGATTAACTGAATCCAAAATTGTATCTTGTGTACAGGTCTTCTGGTGAACCTAAAACTGCGTTTAACGCAAAGTCAGGAATCTCCTAATTAATGAAGAAATGAGTTGAGGGAGGGGAAGGAGTTGGTAAATACCTGTTTGCAAAAAAATAAACATTTTCCTGGGAGCTTTCACAACTTGATCAAACCTTTGTGAACAAAGATCTGGGCTGCAGAGATAATTTCTCACTCAGTGATAAAATTATTTTTCTATTCTGGAGTAAATAAGTCAGAAAGAGACTTCAGGATTCACTGTTGAAGTTTTAAAATGGGAAACTATCAAAAAAACAGATCTGAATGCATAGCTGGTCGTGTGTCAGTTGGATGGTATAAATAGCAACCTGGGAAAAAGCTATCTTGCTTTGGAAGTATCCTAGTAACTGCACAGGGTTACTGCTCTAGCAATATTTTATGCAATTCATAATATAAATAAAGTGATATGAAAAAGTCTGTTGTCACAGATATAAATACTTCAATCTACCAAGCTCTATAATTATTTTTCATTCATTAAATTAGGGCCAAATCAAAATGTCTTGCTCAAGAGCAGAAGAAGAGAAGTATTTCAATAAATGTTTTTTTTTCTGTCTTCAGTACATTCAAAAATCTGCAGACGCTAATTTCTAGTAAGTGGTACAATGACAGTCAGTGGAACAAAAACATTTTACAAAACAAAGAAAGCAGACAAACTGTAGGTCTTTTCTGTTTCCTTACGGACATAGACAGATTTTTGAATGACAGTGATTGCAAAAAGATTAGTCTGGTTTTATAAACCACTTGAAAACCAAAGAGAATATGATCCTTAAAAGAAAAAATTCTATCAAAAGAGTGACAAATCAGTTTTGAACAGAACCTCAAAATGTGACTCCCAACAAAACACCACCAGAGTTCAGTGAGAGCATACTCAGACTGAACGTTCTGAAAAAGAATGTAAGTAGAATACATATCTATTGCGTAAGCACTTTAATGAGTCTTACTTTAAGCCTTGTTGATCTGGCTTGGGCAAAATACACCATCAGACTACATCAGCAGGTACAGAAGTGGAGCAAGCTAATCCTGGAACAGACGCCTTTATACCAAGCACTGCTTTGAATTTTGCAGAAACTTACTTGCGGACTGCATAAATGCTAAACCATTTTTTTTTACTTCAGAAAAAGATGGTTGCAACTAGGATACAGGTTTACATCACTTTAATGACAATGTTTACAGGTAAATACTTTCTTTTTGTGTACTAATTTGTGCACTTAGGCTGTATAGAACACGTCACAGCTGTCTGTCCAGACTACTTGCTTCTACTTGCGTGGTATTTATTAAGTGTCAAGGAACAGGAAAGAGATTTCTAACTAAAGGTGTGTATGAAAAGTGTAATTTGGGTAACAGTTTTATATCGGGTTAGTAGAAATGAAAATTAGAGGTGTTTAGTAGAAGTAGGCTTGAAAAATTGCTTTTGTCACTCTGCTTCTGTAAGAAAAGCTTTTCTGCTAAATTTGAGGCAGATAGTTTAAGAGATTAATGGGTAGAGAACAGCTACCCTGTAGTAGTAGTAGTTGAAACAAAAGCTATGAGTGCTGTTTTCAAACAGAGTAAGAGGGGCTGTTTGAATTCACCTCTGTTGTGAATGAAACTTTGTAGGAGGAAGAAATACTTATTACCTATAGAAATAGGATAAAAAATATTCACAATATATTTTTCTGAAATTTTAGGTAGGCATGTAATATATTTAGAAGAGAAAATGCTGAATGACTTCACTTTAAAAATACATATACGTTTAGCTGAGCAAATGTATGCAACCCTGAAAAAAACAGTTCCTCACAGTTGCTTTTCAGAATTCATTTTTTACATGCTATCTTCTCCTCCAACCTGAGCTATTTGAACTGCTTATACAGCTCTATAAATATTGGCTAATCCTTTTATCTAGAGTGCTTTTATCTTGAGTGACAGTGGTCTTTGCTTGCATAGCAGTTGGCAGATAACAAGCAGTATCAACCACCCACTTGTAAGAACAGCTGATTTATTTATTCCTGATACGAAAAAATGGTTTGCTTGCTTTTTGCTGTGACCTATATTTATGTTTCTGTTTCTGCTAATCCTATTATGAAATATCAGCCATTTGAATCTCTGTTTATATGTATGTACAAACAATATGTATATAGGTACCTCCAAAATCATTATTTCACAACATATTATTAACGTAATTACTTAAAAAATAAGCATTTGTATTCTGTCACTGAAACGCTTATGAAATTGCACATAATGAAGTCATGCTATGAAAGTCACTTTACAGTTAGAAACTGATGTTTTTACATTCTATAGGAAAATAACATACCAAAAATGGCATGTCTGTTTTAAAAACTGCTGCTATGCCTTTGTTAGACACCAATATTTGTGTTATAAAAGTGTTATCTAAATTTAAAGACAGAAAGGTATATGATTTCTAAACAAGTTTAGCACATTCATGAAAACTTTTCATTAATTTTACTTCTAGTTTGGTGAGGGGCTTGGGATACTGAACAAATGTGTGCAGAGTGGAACATGCAGCAGTAGAGTTGCTGGACAGGCACCACTGCATGCCATTCACTTGGTTGATCTTTTTAAATGGTGGGTTTATATTTTTTTCTATGAAAGGTTTAACAGCAGCCCCCGGTCTATAAATCCTTACGTTTGCTCTGATCACTCTAAGGCTCAATAGCAAAGCTAAGTACAAACCTGATCCTAGTGCTTTTAGGAATTAATTTTTCTCTCTGACACAAAAACCCAATGAGACCCATATTTCTACAGCTGTCACAGTAAGATCGAGCAGTCTACAAGACCCGTGGACGCACTGCTCTGGATGTCAAAGCAGGAGATGTACTAAAACATTGACTGAAACAGGAAACAGCTCACGGTGACTTCACTTTTCATATACCAGAGCAGTAAAAGCAGGACAAGTCGCTAACACAGAAATTGCCATAAACCGGGCAAAGCAGGCATTGTTCTGGCCCCCAGTCAGAACAGGTTTGGGAAGCGCACATCACTTTGGGAAAGTCAGTCCTGATGATTCATATTTCTGCCAGATGCCACTACACATTAAGGTATACAGACATCTCATGTTGGAATAAATATAAGCCTGGCTGGAAAGCAGAGAGACTGCTGCGGTATAACCCTGCTGTCAGACCAGGGAGGGCACGGTGGTGTTTGATACTCTGAGGCTTCAAGCGGAAACTGTGTGCTATAATAAAGGAGAACACTGTAATGAGGAAGATCACTGCTAAGAGGGCCTTTTACATATGTGCTGTGACCACTTCACTTTGCTTAATCTTTAAAACAATCTCAGCCAACTCTGAGTTCCCTTCTGGCTCTCTCATAACTTACCTCTCTCTAAGATGGGTCTAGTTGCAGCTGTGATTGAATAAAGTAGACAGGCAGGGAATTAGCCTTAGTAGATACATTTATCTGCTGCTATCTGAATCTATTCGTTGTGGCTGAATGCTGCTCTGTAATTTTCCATGAAAAAATGACTGTATTTGGCTATAAAAATAAAAGCTCTATGTGAATTTGTAAGTAAAACTAGGAAAACTAGGTGTGGTGCCTAGTACCTGGCTGTGGCTCTGTGAGTCTCATCTTACCCACTGAGGTAACCTGCAGGCACCTCATATGGTGAGCAAGCAAGAAGATGCTGAAGGCAATTCTGCTGCAGGGACAGACATCATTACACTTATAAATTACTTTATACTGTTGATATTTTGCAGTTATCTTTCAAGCTACTATTTCATATTCTTATCTAGAACAGTGCAAATATTAAGGATTGTATTTTGCATAAATTTTCAAAAAGCAGTTGAATGCTTTCAAGACAAGAAAGATGTTTTCCCTGATCCATTTCATGCTTACTAGCACAACAACACGTCATCAGTAGAGTAAAACTAACCTGTCTAACAATGGTTTAAATGCAGCTCACGTTCCCTATTAGTGGGTGAACAACCCAAATGCTCCTGAGAAAAGTTACTATAATTACCATTTTGTAGGTGGTCAGTAGTCCAAAGGGATAAGCTGATGAGTTTTATAGGACAAACAGATTTGTCTTCCTTTGTGCAGCCTGACCCAGTATACTTACTTGGCTCACAACCTATCAAATTGCAGTGAAGGTAAGATGAGGAGCTCTCCTTTTATCCTGTATACCAGAAACTAAGAGAAGAGGAAGTAGGAGGCTGCATCACTCATGCTTTAATCACCATCCCTGGGGTATTTGGGAAGATGATCTGTTCCTCTTTTCTTACTTTATAGTTTGAAAATAGTAAAGGTAAAGAACGTTCCACTGTAGATATACAATACCAGGAATATTTTTCTGGATCACATGGGTTCAGATCCCTCCAAGTGCTTCTCTCACATCCTTCTTGTCTCAGTCTGAGATCATAGCTGATGGGCCAGAAGTCACTTCTGCTTTCCTTTTTTTTAGGAGAGGTGAGATCTATTGTTCATTCGTGAAAAACTACAGTATGCATCTATTCCTGAAATGTGACAACTGCACATTCATTGTGGATGTGGTGCATCTTAGCCAGATCTCTGACAGAATGCAGGGTCAAGCTCCAGCAGCTCCCTGCTCAATCTGTGAATTTCATTCTTAAGTTAAAGATGATTTAACTGAGCACATGTTCTTAAAAACACCATCCTGGGCTCTAGTTGCTCAATCCGGAATCTCTAATTCTTTGTTCTTTAGGTATTCACTGTGATGAAGACATCAATGAATGTCACATGAACCCTTGCCAAAATGGTGGCATCTGTGAGAACTTTCCTGGGAATTACACTTGCCATTGCCCACCTGCAGACAAAGAAGGGATTTTTTACGGCGGCTGGAACTGCACAGAAATCCTCCATGGCTGTACTGATCAACAATGCCAAAATAATGGAATATGTATCCCGCATTTAAAAAATGGCCATCATGGATTCAGCTGCATATGCTCACCTGGATACACTGGAATACACTGTGAAACTGTAACTACATTTTCTTTTCAAGGAAATGGTTTCCTTTGGTTGAAGAATCCCACAACCACTGAAGAGGAATTTTCCTATAATATAAACCTGAGGTTTCAGACTGTGCAACCGTCAGCCTTTCTGTTTTACCGAGGGGAGAAAGACACATTTGTGAAGCTGGAGTTACTGAATGGCTACTTACATTTGTCCGTGCAAGTCAAAAACCAGCCACGGGCTCTTTTGCATATTTCACATAATGTCAGTGATGGAGAATGGCATTCAGTGGAGGTAACCTTGGCAAGAGCTGTTACTCTTAATTTACTTGACAGCTCTTGTACAGAATCATGTGTCAATAAAACTTCTGCTATGATAGATAATGATCACGTGAGGCTTGCATTTCAGAGCACATTTTTGGGCAGCTTACCAGTGGGGAACATTAGCAGCAGCTCTCAGCTTAACATCAATAATATACATTCTACACCTTCATTTGTAGGCTGTCTTCAGGATATTGAAATAGACTTGAATGTTATTACTCCAGAGAATGCATCACCTGAATCCTCTTTAAACGTCGAGACAGGATGCAGGAAGAAGGACTGGTGTGAAAACCACCCCTGCCAGAACAGGGGCCGCTGTTCCAACCTGTGGCTGAGTTACCACTGTGACTGCTACCGGCCGTACGCGGGGCCGAGCTGCAGAGCAGGTAAGAGCATGTGATGCCGTCAGCGCTGTCAGGGGGTGTTGAAAACATAACCTGGCCTCGGGGGTGAGCCAGCGTGACCCTAGGGATCTCTGGAACTTATTGCCCACCGGTAAGAAGGCACGAGGGGTTAGCAGTAGCACATGCTCATTATTTTCTAGTTATTTTCCAGAAAGGCTGCTTTTCAGCTTGACAAAAAGTCAGGCCAAACTGGGGGATTCTACTCATCCAGTTTTTAAATCTTCTTAGCACTCTTAGCACTCCATAAACTCTGGAAAACTGCAGTTCACAGGAGGTTATGCACTCCGAGTAAAATTTAGAAAGCAACTGAGTAGCTTGGAGTCGAAGTCTTATTTTCAAAGCATTCTTTCAGAATTTTATCCTCTCTAGGCTGACATAAAGAAACTCATTTAAGGCCAGCAAAGCACTGCAAGTTAAAAAAAATACATACAGATTGCAATTTTACAAAGTGAACAAGATTATCCTATTAACTTAATCTGATTAGCCTGAGGAGAATCCAGGTCCTCGGAGGCCGTTCCTTCTCAGCCAGGTCCTGCACAGCTCCGGGCAGTGACTAACGAGGGTTGTGCTACCAGAGAGCTGCTGAGGGCCAGAGGGAGACGTGCCCATGTGTTAGTGAGCAGAAGAGCACATGTCAGAACACAGCCTCTTTGGCAGTGAAGCAGGGATTCAATAGCTGGCAGTGCCTGTAGCGCATTTCCTGCTACAAGTGATCATTCTAAGCATGGGCTGAGACAAAGCGGGAGGACACCAGCAGGTCCCCTGCTGTCCCACATCCGTGCTGGAGCAGCAGTGAGTAGCCCTCTGGAGCTGAATAAAGCACATCTCAGGAGCACCAACAGTGCCGTGGTCAGATGAGAACAGGCAGACTGTACTGGTGTGGGCTGGCACAGCCGTGCTGCAGCCAGGACAGTCCACTGCCTTACCGCAGCTGAATGGCTGGGCCCAGGGGCTTGCTGGAGGCACTGCTGCAGAAAGCTGTGGCTTGAAATGCACTTCAAAATGTTTAAAGACAGTTTCATTTTGTATGCTATACTTGATAGGTATCAATACTTTTCAATAGTGTTTTTTTCCCTTATTGCAAAATGACAAAATCTGAGAGGTAATTGTAACAGACTTCTTTGAAGTCTAGCTGTAATTTATCCAAAGGTTTGGAAAGCAACTTTGGAGTATAGGACAACATCTGGTAAATATGTTGGCCTCCTTATATGAAGTGAAATTAAAACCAGTCAGGGCCAGGAGAGGCTTATGCTGGCATTACAACTGTTGAGAATGATTAGAAAGCAAGCTTTTTTTTTCCTTTTTTTTTTTTCCCTCTCTGCTGACCGCAGTATTCTTTGCAATGCGTGGCACCATGCCACTTTGATACATAGGTCCTAGATATATGCCATTTTTAAAAGACTGTGGCAGGTTGCTTAAAAAGCAGAGTGCAGGAGACGTGTGGCAAAAGATAGCATAAGAAATGCTAGCGTCTTTTTGAAGAAAAGTTGCTGCCAAGTATTTAATTGACAAGAGGTAATATTTTTTCTACATACACAAAATACCGAACAGATGTTGACTCATTTTGATCAACATCCAGATGTTGAAACCCAAGAGGTTAATACTGACCAAGGTGATGCTAGCCATCTCATCAAGCAGAAGATCAGACTGATGATATATATATGTATATATATATCATGTGTATATATACGTATTTATAAATAGAAATACAACAAAATGATTGCAAACATGAAATACCTTTTTGAGAACTAACAGTAACTAATTCCAGCAGAAATTTTATTTTTACCTACATGAGAATATGGTTCAGTCTGTAGTACGACCTTACCAAGAAGGTACTATCTGAAGAAGCTTCATGCCTCAAAACACCCATTTCAACAAATAATTATTTCTATAGACCAGACTTTTCAACAAGTAGATTTAGCAACACAAGTAATGTTACTCTTAGTACTAAAATTTTTGAAATTTGATTTATGAAACTGTTTATGAACAACGAAGGGATTTATTCCTTCCAAATAAATGCCAAATAATACTACTGTGCCACATAGTAGTGCAGTATGATTATTGAATGTCTGCTAGGATCTTCACATTCAGCACCCTATTTTCATGGCTTTTTTTAACGTAGTCAGTTAAAAAAAGTAGTGCTGCGGGCAGCAACTTGACTATGAGGTCTCACTCTAGGAGTTTTACTGTGCAAAAGGGAACTTACTGTTCAGCTATGTGAGCATTTAAAAAAAAAATGCTTGGTTTATTCTTTCTATGAATTTGATATATTAAAAAATAGCTCTTGAAAGTGTTTAGGCAGGAAGTCTATAATACCGAGGACAAGATCATGAAACGTGAAGTGTAAAAATAGAAACACTTTGTTGTGCTTTAACGAGATGATTCATCAGAATAAAATACGCTTTGGACTACATATTTTATATCCTTACGAGTCTGAAAATCATTACTGAAAATAAAAAGTAAGGCAGAGAGACAGATGGTTTTGGTTTAATCATTTTAATTGATAAGCCCAAAAAAATAAAAAGGCGCACTCAATCCTAGCTCATTTTTCCCCATGACACAGTAGCATTATAAGCACTCAGGAGTGAGCAGAACTTATGTTAGAACTTACTGAGTCTGTTGAAAAACCTGTGCAAGACAAAATAGGTGTGCTATCTGTAAGTTTTACACAAGAGGGTTTTGCTAAGCAGCTTTTGACAATACAACATAAAAAACGAATGAAGTTCAAGAATTATGTAAACTTCCCTTGTCATCAGAGGATCAAAGGAACTAGCTTCTTTTCTAAATGATTTTTCTGATGACAAATCCAGGAAAATATAGAAATTTGTCCTTTGCAAACACAGTATCACATAGAGCATGATAAAAGGGAAAATTGTGCACAATAATATAACATCTGGTCCTGTACTGGGCCCTAATGTTACAGCCATGGAAGCCGACAGGAGTTTTGGAATAGAAGCTATTTATGGCCAGAACAAGTTCTTTATTCATCCATAAATACCAGCACATCTTACTGCCATAAGTAAAGTATATAATCAGAAGTAGCTATTTGATCATTATACTGGTTCCTTTGTCATTTAGCCCTGACTATTTTATTTTTCCTCTTTCTTCCCTTTTTCACCTTTTCTCCTGTTGCTAATCCCAAGAGTATATTCCAGGTCGATTTGGATCTGAGGACTCCTCAGGCTATGCTGCTTTTTCTGTTGATGCTACTGAGAATGAAAATCTGAATATATCAATGTTTGTCCGAACACGCAAATCTTCTGGCTTGTTACTGGCTTTGAGAAACAGTACCTGTCTCCATGTAAGAGTCTACTTGGAAGATGGGAAACTAACAATGTTAGCTCCAAATTCCATGAAGTTATTAGGGAAACATCCTATAAATGATGGAAATTTCCACCTAATAACATTAAAAATAGAACCAAATATGTTGGAATTATTCCAATCCTCTCAATACTTAGGCTTTATTTCTACTCCAGTACTAACCACCCAAAGTAAGAACTTTCTTTACATCGGAGGCCTACCAGATAACAGAGAAACTGATAGAAATGGTGGGTATTTCAAAGGCTGCATCCAGGATGTAAGAGTGAAGAACCAGCCGCTGGAATTCTTCCCCCTCACCAATTCACTGAATTCTTTTATCAACCGAACCCTGATCAATGTCAGCCAAGGCTGCAGTGGTGACAACCTCTGCAAGGTAAGAATGACATTTTTCATTGCATTTTCATGTGTTAATCGTGGGGAATTAAAAAAAAAACAAAAAAAAAACATAACTTTTTCTACAATATATCATGATAATAACATCTTAGCAAAATGTGAAAAAATACTAGAAAGAACAGATTTTCATATGTTTTGATATAGCTAATTTATGATAAATATGATGGATAGTATCAGCAAAATATACTGGCATAGAAGAAAATAAAAATATTTTAAGGTTACAATACTATTATTCACAAATTATTAAAATGCTTTGTGCAGTCTTAGTACTAATCTTATTGCTTTCCATTGGATATAAAAAGAATTTTCCTTTTTGACAAAAAGTCCTTCATTCCTAGAGTTGTGAGTCCACCAAGATTGATTCATACTTTGGTTGTTTCTTCTCTTTCCCCATAGTCCAGTCCTTGCCACAACGGTGGTGTATGCTATTCAATCTGGGATGACTTCACTTGCACATGCCCTCCTAACACAGCAGGGAAAGCTTGCGAGGAAGTTAAGTGGTGTGAGCTCGGGCCCTGTCCTCATGAAGCACAATGCAAGCTGGTGCACCCAGGATTTGAATGTAGGTAAATTTCAGTTATTCCTGTCATTTTTGGAAATTAGACACAATTGATCAGTATTTTCTTAAAACTAAGTATTCACTTCTTTAAAAATTCAATGCTATTTCTATATTATGTAGGCTGCTCCGAATGTGATGCCTCCTATTTTATTTTCATGGAAATGACAACAGCTGCAAAGAGGACAGTAACAGTATTTAAGAAAGCAAATTCTTACCTACAAAGCACCATTCTTCAACACAGTCACCACTAGTAGCTGTGCATTTCACCAGTGATGAACAGGAGCCTGCATGCTGCGCTTGTGAAAATCTCACCAGTGGAGGTGACCCACTGTCGCTGCCACGACTGCTGAAATGCTCCACCCCTTCATTGCACTCTTATCCACTGTTTGGTCTCCATAAATGTTCAGCAAACATCAGTGAATGTCAGTAGGTGCCATTTTTTCCCTGCATGGAAGAATTCAGGGACACACCTTTGCTTCCTAAACACTTCCATATCAGATGCCATTTTGTCAGACTTCCTCTCTGCTGCTGTCTGTTGCACAGAAAAAAAAAAATGTAATGGGATATGGGCAGGAAGTTTCAACCTCTACTGTCATATCACCAACATCTGCCTCTGACATCACTGGCAAAGAGAATAAAATAAGAGGCATTACTTTCGGAGCAGCCCCATATAATAACAGAAATAACAATAATAATAACAATTGTAAGTTATATTAATGAGAATATCCTGGCATATCAACATCAGAAATTTTCAACTGGACCCAACAAAGCAGGCACTGATGTTTACATAATCTTTGCTTTTGACTTATCCAAGAGAGCATGTCAAAGTTGTAGAACAGATTGCTACATTGCCAGACTGCAAGGGTACCCCACATCCCTCCACTGCAAAGAGATAAGACGACATGCAATGTTGGATCAACTTAGGATGTTCTCCATCCTCCTGAAAATAAAAGCTACATGACATAAATTGCATCACTTGATATTTTTCAGTGTTTAATATCTTTGTAGAAAGTCACCTTAACACCAGCTGTACAGTTATTAAATTAGTATCTTGGCAAGAAGCAGCATGCCAAGTGGTCTATTTGTTTGAAAATTGATAGCCATTAACTGACTGAACATTAGCCAGCCTGCACATCTTTCCTTCTCTTTCTTTCTCCTTACCACCCTGAACTGTAGCAGAATATAAGAAGCAAGTAGGGATTTTGGAGCCATATTTTCTCTTTTTGCTACCAAAGTCCTAACGATGCTATGAAGAAAGAGAAATATACAGAGAGTCTGCTAGAGTGGTTGATTCTTAGGAATGAGAAGGTTCATCAACAGAAGATTTCTATCATGGGCAATTTACATGCAGATCAATATGGTGCTGTTTTCACAGAGATTGTTAGAATCAGCACTGCAGCACTTGTAAATATTTACAGCTGTAATTAAAATAATTGCGCCTTCTCTAATACACATATTTAATGCTGGCATCAAATATGTTCTCTGAAAATTCACTTTTGCATTTTAGGAAAACGTGAACTCCAACAATACAAAAAAAAATCAAAGCAAAAAACCAAAACCTAATCATAAAACACACACATACACACAAACACACACACTCAAATCACACAAGAAGAAAAAGAGAGAAATCCTTTACAAGAAGCTGATGCAGGGAGAGTTTAATAACAATAAAAAATTATACTCAGTGGCACAAATGACAGTAAAAACCTCTTCCCAAATACTATTTAGAAAACATTGGTACAGTTAATGTAAAATCATTACATGTAGTCAAATTTGGCTACATTTGTAAGCCTGTACAAAGCAACTGAGCACCTCAGGCAAGCCAGTGCAGCACCACTGGCTATGGTAACCTGGTCTTTAACTATTATTTCTTTGCTAAGTGCTTATTCTGGGCTACCCTCACAAGAAGCAGCAAGGTTCAACTCTTATCTTCGCTTGCCTACTTAGATCAGCTCACTGGTTTTAGTAGACCTACTTCTGATTTACATTACAGTAAATAAGGGCCAGAGTCATTGTGTCAGGGTCGCTGTCCCCCCTTCCCTCATTAAAGGGAAATGAGCTGGAAGCTGTAGGATTAGGATTTCAGGTAGCACTGCTCTGTAATCTTTGCAGCCATAAGAGGCAAGCAAGGATAACTGGGACACTGATGGAATTGAACTGCTTTTCAGTAGAAACAAAAGGATTTAAGTGATGGGGATCATGGGATCTTCATCTCTCTGAAGAGATACTGTCCAGGTGGACTGGTTTAAAGCTGGCCTGGTTTCTCAATTGTTATCTTTGCACAGGTCTCACTAATGCAGTGTTTAGCGGCCGAAGCAGCGCTATATTTTACAGAAGCAACGGGAAAATCAGCAGAGGCCTCACCAATATCATGTTTGGCTTTCGAACTAGGGACACAAATGTGATACTGCTGTATGCGGAGAAGGAGCCTGAATTTGTTATCATCAGCATTCACAACTCCAAACTGGTCTTCCAACTGCAAAGTGGCAACAACTTTTACATGTTGACTCTCACTAGCTCACTGACCGTGAGTGATGGGAAGTGGCACCAAGTGATGGTCTCCATGCTGGAGCCCCTGTCTCAATTCTCGAAGTGGCACATGAATATTGACAACAAGGACACTGCAACCAGTACAACTGCTACAGGAAGTCTCAACTTTCTACGAGAAGAGACAGACATCCATGTGGCTGACAAGGCTTTTGACAATTTGGATGGCCTGCGAGGATGCATGAGCACCATAGAAATTAGTGGAATTTATCTCTCCTACTTTGAAAATG
Source organism: Meleagris gallopavo (assembly GCF_905368555.1). Classification (NCBI taxonomy): domain Eukaryota; kingdom Metazoa; phylum Chordata; class Aves; order Galliformes; family Phasianidae; genus Meleagris; species Meleagris gallopavo. The sequence continues at coordinate 8,105,079 of NC_139413.1, forward strand.
CTGATGTCCTAACTAAAAAACCTCAAGAGGAACAATTTCTCAAAATATCTGCAAACCCTGTTCTTACGGGTTGCTTGCAGGAGGATGCCTGCAGCTCAGAGCCCTGTATGCACGAGGGGACATGTGAAGACTTGTACACCTCCTATCGCTGCATGTGTCCCCCGGGGTGGGCAGGCACCCACTGCGAGACCAACATCGACGAGTGCTCCTCCAACCCCTGCATTCATGGAAACTGCACGGATGGGATCAGCTCTTATGAGTGTGTTTGTGATCCCGGCTACACAGGGTTGAACTGTGAAGAGGACATAGACTACTGCCGTGGCCACCAGTGTGCAAACGGGGCCACCTGCATAGATGGGATTAATGGATATTCATGTCTGTGCGCTGGTAACTTTACTGGAAAGCTTTGCAGGTAATACAGACTAGGTAGGTCCATATGAATTTTTTCAGGTCTCACCTGAGAGATTGTTACACCCCTGATGCTTCCATTTAAATGCACATCTAATAAACTGTACATTACAGACCTATACATTATACGCATCTACTTATATACTAACTGTGGCTGTACAATTGGTGTACAAAGAGTCTGAAGTACAGAAAGTCATAGAAATCAGTTAGATATGGACAATGAGTGGAGAGGCACCAGCTCAGATGCAGACAGATGACAGATTGAAGAGAGATGGGGAGCAAGGCAGAGCTCTGCTGCCAGCCTGAGTCATACAGCTCCTCAGTGGCAGCATTACAAGTCAGCTGGACAGCTGAGGTAGATGCATTGCAAGGACTTTGAAAAGGTTTTGAATCTCTGAAACTATGTTTTATTAGAGAAACAGCAAACTAGTGAAAATCTTAGTTGGTGGGTAAGAGAAACAAGTACAGAAGAGTTTGTAAAAAACTTTTTCCCCACCCATAGCATGGTTGCTAGGTGTGTCTTTTCCTTCTAGGCTTCTCTCAGCCCAGCAGTTCTGCTGGCTGTGGCACCACACTGCCCACTGTATGCATCACATCTGCTGATCTCACTGTACTGCTGATGTTCCTCCCAGACGCTCCACTCTGAGGGGTGCAAGCTCTCCCTTCACTTGCCCTTCTCTGCACACTGTACATTTCTCCCTTCTGAGAGGGCAAAGATATTAAACAGCTAATTTCTACAGCTACTACAGCTAAGAATCTCTTTCCTCTAATTTAATTTTTAAACAAAAGTCCCTAAAAAATTATACATTTTTATATTCTGACCTGCTACCAGCAGTTAGTTATTTTCACCATACAGTCATGTTGGTCTGAATGTAAGGATTTTTTTTTTATAAGAAATTAGATTGCAAGAAAAAGTGTTAGTTTTTCAAACACCCTTCTACTCTTTGCAGCCACACACTGCAACATGACTCAAGCTGTTGTGACCCCGGGGTTGGTGACAGAACTTAATGCATCCTTGAGAAAGCAACTTCAAATTCAGGTAGTTAAGTAAGCGGCCCAAAACACTGTGCAGTCCCAGACACCAGCTCTGCCTTTGTGTAGTGTTGGCATCCACCCTCTCCAGCCCATCCCTCACCATGCAGGCATGGCCAGCCCCAGGCACCTGGCCTGTGAGTGCACACAGGCACGGGGTTTCCCTATGAGGGAGGGAACCAGGGAGGCAACAAGTTCTGTGTGTATCTCCAGAACTATGTGGTCATCCATGGGTAAAATATGATGCCTCTCCTGTTTGCACTGGATGACATTTGCCAACAGGAGCACAGCTCTCACTGTTCTGATACTAGCAGCGGTAAGTTCTGCATTCAAACAACAAATTTGCAAGGTAGGTCTAAACATTTTCCTCTAAAGCAATGGACTAGACTCAGGAAAAGCGAGAACACAAGACATTCAGAAGTGAACAAGGAGAGAGCAAATAACAGCTGTCATTGCCTTTCTATTTATCCAGATATCGAAGATTACCCTATACAGTTTGTGGGAATGAAGACAGAAATCTCACCTGTTACAATTATGGCAACTGTACTGATCTTGGAGGCAAGCTGGCCTGCGTGTGCCTGCCAGGATTTGTTGGAGAACGGTGAGATGCTTCACTTTATGGAACAGTTCTTACAAAAGTCATTCCAAGGATGCGCCATCTTATAGGGAAATTACTCTTCTGCAGAAATACAGAAAAAGCTGGTTTTCAAGTGTAGCAGTTCTTTGCCCAAGCACCTTTCAGGGTCTGAAATTATAACAGTCTTACTTAGGCAAAAATTACAAATTAACTCAGGAAGGATCAGTCCAGTACAGCACCACTAATGCCAGTACAAGCCTTTATTTCTTAGTGAGTGTTGTACAACTTCTGCTCTTTGGATTCAATGCCAATGTTGTATGTAGGCACACTAGAATGTTATTTTTCTATATATATAGGCACACATAAACACACATATCCTACTCATATATATATAAAAATCAGCCAGAATACACTGACACATAAATAAGCCAAGCTGTCCTATTTTCACATGTATCCATTGTAAATAAACAATCTATTCTTCTACAGGGATAACATGACATGAAATATGTGGAAGTGTTATTTTCTTTACTGAATGCCAAAATATGAAAACAGAATTATTATTTAAAATTAAAGTTGAGAAATACTTCTTACATATTATAGTATGAAATAGAAGGAGCCATCCCAATTTGTATGTTGTAGCAGTTTGCTGCATGATCACTTACCACTTGTTGATTCTCTACAAACACCTCTGCATCAAGGGAGGTCTGAAGGTCTCAGTGCATCAGGTGCTGTAAAAACATAAGAGGACATCATCCCAGTCATAATATGGCCTGAAATAGTGGCAAATTTCTGAATAGTAAGAAAAGGTACACTGAACATAAACAGAAAACTAATGACTTTTGCTTGCAGTGCAATTAACATTACATCACAGTGCAATATCCAAACATTCAGCAGGACCAAGCTGTGCTGGCTTTACAAACACAAAGCAGTGTTTCAACAAATAGTTTTCATTCTTTCAGAATCTGATTAATTCACTGACTTTGTGGAACCTGTACAGTAAACCAAAAAGGACAGATGAAATGAAAATTTCCACCCACTCATTGCACAGTGTAGTTGGCTGACACATCTGCACTGTACTCTTTAACTCAGCCAGAAGGCCTGCATGCCACGCTACAAAAAAAAAAGCTTAAGAAATAAAATAATAAAAGCATGTTCTCAGGCAGTTCTTCAGTGTGTATTTTTTTCAGGACTTCAAGACAAGTCAAAGTGCTTTTTCCTTCTTCCTTCCCCTGCCAGGCAACTTGCTAAAAGCAGCTCTGGGAATGAGCCTTGCTTACATCCACTCCACTGGCTGGCAATAATGTCTATTTTATGGTTCCCGTGATCCTCATATTGAGTAGCAGCCTTGCACCAAGCATACTGCACTATAACTGACAATCAAAGCAGGCATTCTTCTCAAACGTCTAAAATTGACTATTTGTCCTCTTTTCCTCCAGGCTGACACACCGTAAACCAGGAATATTTCTGTTTGGAGAACTTAATACATAAGAAAAGAAAATTTCACCTCAAACAGTTAACATTTTTTCAGAACAATTTCAAATGTATCAGTTAACAAGAAAATTCAAAACAAAACCCTTCAGTCTATTCACTGATTACAATAGTAAAGCAGGCATTTTGGCTTCAAGACAGTATTTCATCCCTAAGAAAACTAACGATGTACAACATTTAAAAAAAAAAAAAAAGGGTGTATTTCTATGTCAATCAATTGACTTGGGATTACAAGGAAAAAAAGAAATAGCAAATAATAAGTGAAAAGGAAAACTTGAAAAGATTAAATAAAAGGAAATGTAGCTGTCTCTTGAAAACAATTATTTCACTGAATTCAGGCAGTTTTCAAAATGACCAAAGAGAGTTAGGTTTAAAAGTCTTCCTGTATTTTGTTTTTCAGTTTTGCATAGGGAAGTTCATAGCTATATAATTTTTATGGATTGAATTAATACTTAATTTTCAGCTTTCTGATGTATGTAAATGTAGTTTATAATTGGAGGAAGTGGCTGAAATTTTTTCATGGTTTAATAAAGAAAACCAGCTAAGAGTGTTTAATGCAAAGAACAGCACATCTCTAATGTAACACTAACAACGTCTTGAGTGCTTATGGACATAATTAAACAAAACAATTCCTGGTAATTTTCAGTGAATTTCACACATTCTACTTCAATAGTAAATGTGATTCTTTATCTGGAAAAACATAGTATTGACCATTATCAGTATTTGAAAAAATGAAGGCAGGGAATTCAGGGGAAGCTTCGTCAGGATAGAGAATCACCAAATCGTTATCAGTTTTTAAACAGTTGCAAATGCTTTTCATTAATCGTTGGTTGCCTTAAGAAATTATTAGAACTTAAATTTCCTTTCTTGTAAGAATTACTGAAAAGCATATAATGATACAAATTTAAGCTTTTAAAAACCTTATTCTGCAACTGCCTTTCTTAACATTCTCAGTGCACACCTTTCAGAGAGACCGTATAGGAGATTGTGCTGGACATCTACTGACACTTCAAATTGAGGAAAGAAATGGGTGAACATTCCCAGAGGCATTCAGTTGTGAAAAAATATGCTTTTGTTTGACTTAGATCTAAATTATCGAGAAGGAAATTGTGCCCTCAGCTTGCAGTAATGATGAAAATGGACCAGCAAGTGTTCAGCAGGACTTGTGCTGTATCCAGCTCTAAAACCACACACCAGCTTTCATTTCACTTAGCTAAGCACCGTTAACCAGGAAATGCTCCACAGAAATGAAATTTCTGGCTTAACTATCTATGTTTGAAAGTAACACAGGAAGTTCAAGATTTAAGAGAGGCTAATCAAGTCGTTAATAAGAATCTCTGAAGACCGCAAACACATGTGGAAATATACTACAGATTTCAAATGGAGCAGTCTCCTCATTAAAAGTTTCTGAATTAAAAATGTGCCGGTTGTATGCATTTTGTACCTGATTTCAGGGTCTCACTTTTTTGCACTCTTCTCTGTAGGTGTGAAAAGGACATTGATGAGTGCAGCTCTGATCCATGCCTGAACGGAGGTCTCTGCCAGAACCTGCTCAACAAATTCCACTGCCTCTGCGACGTGAACTATGCTGGGGACCGCTGTGAGATCGATGTAAGCGACCTCTCCTTCTTTGTCTCTTTACTGTTGTGGCAGAATCTCTTTCAGCTTCTCTCCTATCTTATTTTGAGAATGGATGATGATCCAGCAGTCGAGTGGGGTGACCAGGAAGACTATTAGCAACCCTTTGACTCTTGGTTTAGCAAAACAGAAGATGCCTTGACCAAAGAGCTTAGAAAGCAATGCAAGCATCTGAGTTTGAAAAATCATTTTATATGTTTTTTGAACTAATGTGAAACATTCAGTTTTATACAAATGTTCTTCAACTCTGGTTGTAACGTGGAAGCAAACCTTTCAGGTAATATCATGTTACTTTATAAGATATAAGAAAGTGAATGATGAGAACTTTGTGATGCAGTGCTCAGGTCCAACTTCTTGCCTGTTTGATGAACTACTTGGGATCTGTGTTAGTGCTTTCACTTCATATTAGAACAAATGCCAGCAAATCTTAAAAAGTGTCTCATCCCCACACCATTAGAGCATTTCACCACATGCACGCTGTCAGCACAAATAGTGGAGGAGATCAGAAAGTAAGACATAACAAGGGGAACTTTAAGATATACCTGTGGTAGCATTCAAGCCCTATGCAATGGCTGGCAAAGGTTTGTTGCCCTCAGAGAGGTTAATTTTACCATTAAATCTTACTGGTGTCACTATCTCTGCACTACATAATATGTTCATTGCTAGTTTTTGGCCATTTGGTCTCCCATTTGTGATACCAAGTATGGTGCTTTTGGATAAATAACATTATGGATTAGCAACGGGGCCCCTTGTACATCCACTTGGATTAGTGGCAATCCTGCACCTCTGCTCCATTAGCCTCTACACCTCCAGTGCATCACTCTGAGATAAATTGTGGCTATCTCATTTTTTATTACAATTCCTCTGTCAAGAAAGGCCCAGGAAGTATATTAGATTTTGAAATTATAAGTTTGCTGTATTTTCCAAAGATTTCTTGAAATTTCAGTAAGTCTCTCTATCAGTAGGTAGACTCAATAAACTAAAGTACAACCTTTTGTTCCTTCATAGGAAGAAATCAAGGTAGTTCAGCTGAGTGGTTGTATATAATGAAAATTACGAACACTGGGAGATACGGCAAAAAAAAAAAAAAAAAAAAGGAAAGAAAAAATGTAGAAAATGTAAAATATCTGAATTTGTGATGCCTTTGGGAGAGTCAACACAAATGAAGGACATTGCTAAATATAAAACAACACGTGAAAGTGAATTTTTTTGAATAATGCTTCAATGCAAAAAGCATTTGTGAACTGTGCAAATATTTCTCTGGGCATTGATGATCATATTATATTTGTATAGATTCCATAATCCTTTTAGCCATTTAAAATAGAGTTCTCAAATGACAGTGGCGTGTAGCAGAGTTATAGGAAAGATTAAATAGAGTTATTTGAAGAGGTTTTGTGACTCCAGAGAGTGATAAGTGATATGTTTAGGTTCCCATTTCGCTACAGTAAAATGCAGCAGAAGTCACTGCCTGAGAATCAAGTCTCTCTTTTCTCATCTTTCAGAGGTGTCCCCAGATTGATTATTTTTTTGAACATAATTCCAAGCATAACTGCAGCAACACTGGTATTATTAAATAAGGCTCCTATTTGCAGAAGAAAATGCTCACATTCTTTTGTGCATTTGTGGCAAATACAATGATTCATCCCTGTGAAATGTCACACATTCCTGTACTGAGCATTTGCCTTAGTATGAAAACTTAAGCACAATATAGTAATTATGGTAACTGCTACATTTATTAGGATAATATCTTTGTTATATTTATCTTAAAAAGTGATTTGGGTAGTTTTTATGTTTATTGCTCTTTAAAAAAAAAAAAGTACTGTTCACATGAAAGGTCCTTCCCTCTTTATAAGCAAGTAATTAATGTTGAAGAAAGCTAGAAAGTAATACACGTATTAACAGTATGCCTGACAAGCAATAGCTACAAGCGCAGCATGCAAACCAACAAATATATCTGTATGGAGATTCCAAAACTCTTTCTATTCAATACCAGAAATGTGATGACTGCACAAACAGTTTTAAATGGATTTAAAGGAACGTGTGAGCTTTCACGTACATTTAGAGTTTGTTACCTGCAGAGCAGCAGTTCAGTCTTTGAGTACATGCTACACAAATATTGTCTGTTCTTGCAATTTAATTCTTCCTTCCTCTAATGCCTTGTCATCATGAAACATCTCCTGACTTCAGCTGTGCTCCTCTCCCCTCTATATTTCCATATGTTCAACTACATCATGTACGTGTACAGAACTTTCCTGTCTTTGCACAAAATAAACCTTCTGCCTTTGTCTCTATGTCTGCTTCTCATTTCCTGCTGACAGCTCTTTCCATTTGCTTCAAGTGTGCCGTTTCTTCTGATATTACCACTTTACACACACCAGCAGAGGCTGCATTTCCCCATTGCTCTGCAGTAGTGCTGGCAGTGCCCGGGGCAGCTGTTCAGCTGCCACAGCCTCCCCAGCTGCAGCTCTGTTATGCATCCAAGGGCAGTTGCATAGCACAACCCAACAGACAAGACCCAAATCAGCAGCTCAGAGAAGGAGCGCTTAAAGGGTCTGCAGGGCTCAAAGTGACTCTTATTACCTGCTTTCTCCTTTTGTACTGTCAATACTTACAAAACTGCTGGGTGTTGGAAGGCCTCTGCTAACATTCTGACAGGTCATTTCTTCCCTTTGAATTACATCATAGCCTATAGGCTGGTTCTGACCTGTGCACAGATCTCCAGTTGAGAACGGACTTCATATTTCTAGTTTATAACGGTAAACAGAAAAAGGAAACAAATACCAGGTTAATGAAATTTTTTTTTTTAATATATACTTTCAAAGAAAGATAAGCCATTTTAAAAGAAACAGCTTTAGAAGCAAAGATGAAAAAAAGCTTTGCTAAGCACTAGTTTTTTTGTAAGTACATCCAATTGCAAAGATTTTTTAGGATACAAGAGGTTAAAGATTTCAATGTTTAAAACTAAGATATAGCAGCAAGATCTTCATAGATGAATGGAAGCAAACAAGCAAGTTCACTGTCTTGGGAGGTATGGCTTGTGATGATATGAACACTAATACTAGCAGTAATGGATCCCTCTGTATTTTGACACTAAAGTTCAAATGTTTTTTCATCTCAGTAACTGTCATTCATAAATATGGGCAATGAGAAGTAACAGTGATAGAGCTTGAAGAAAAAAGAAAGATTTCTGAAAAGAGGGGAAAGATAGTAGTGGTTGAGGTACTAAAAGGGGGAGCAAAAGGATCTGCATCAGCTGTGAGAGGAACAAAAGGGTATTCTTTAACAAGCGTGGGAAACAAAGGAGCAGTTTTGCACTGGGGAAGTGTACATAAAGAATGGAAAACTTCAAGTTGCTGTACTGACAATAGTTCTTACTTCTGACCCTTAAAAAACAGGTTCCAAGTGATGCTCCTCTGCTGCTGCAATTCAAGTTCTGCCAGCAGCATTCTCTCACAGTCTTAGCCAAAAAGAACCCACGTGTTTGTGAAAGAATCCTTGATGCTGAATGCTTATTTGAATTCTTTTAGTCCCAGATAATTTAATTTTTAAGAAACTAGATTCAATACACAGTTTGTTCAGTGTTGTATGCTATGTGACTATAATAAGTTAGCAAAACAAAAAATATCAAAAAATGTGCTTCAAACTCACAGTGAATTAAATCAGCTTTCACCTTTCTTTTTTTTTTTTTTCCATTGCAAGTATTTTCCCTGGCCTGACTCCCAGAGGTCTACTTGTCTAAATCATCTTTTGGCTCTTGAACTCTAATTTTTGCAGTTTCATATAGTGATTTTCCCTATAAATGTTTGCAATGAAAAGTTCTTCAAAATACTCCTTCAAGAACCACTGGTGACTATAGCCTAAAAAAATAGCCACAAAAAAACTCCAGCAGGTCATCATTCTCTAATACTTAGACAACTATTACCTGCAATACATCTTCAGAGAGTAAAATAAAATAAATGCAAAGTTTGTGATCATTTTACTTCGTGTTTCAAGAGTGCTCTGAGGTCCCATTAGGCCCCAAAGACCAGACTGTGCATAGCAAAAGGCAAACGCAATCCCTATGCTGACTGGCAAACAGCTCAGGATGTGCTTTAAAATTGTTTTTTGAGCATTATCATCAGCTGCACCTTTGGGACAGCACTTCCTCACAAAGCTTGCCCTCTCCTATTGTACTTGTGAATATACATGAAACTTGAAAGCAGTGCTAGATTTCACATCCCAGAATACAAGTTCTGCTTTAGGTAGCTAATGCTGTGTTCTCTGATGTGTGCTGCTGTTGCTTCCAGCTGGTATCATTTGATCCTCCAGGGCACAAGGACAAGCGTCATGCACCGGAGGTTACAATTCACATTTAGTGTCATTAAAAATACACTGATAAGCATGTAAGGTATGTTCAATATTGAATCTGAATTCAGTAAAACTCTCTCAGGCTTCCATAGCACCGGTGCACAGAATTTTGATTGAATTGGCACTGCAGCAATTAGCTAATGTATTCATTAACTGCAAGGGTTAGAAATGTGAACGTAGCAAATGATACTTAATTACAATAATTAATGCCTAGTGATTCATGAATAATGCATTCTCTAACTATTTACTTATTCATACTTGTGAAGCTATTAATGGATAATGATCATTGGAATAAAAGACATGGACATCAGGAATGTAATACTGAGACTAGTTTTTCTCAGTCTCACCATAGCTTTACGTGTTTGCCTTGCTCTTACATACTTCTTCCTTGCCAGTACCCACAGGGATGGAAAGTATTCGAAGAGCTACAGAGCAATCCCGTCACAAATAGAGCTGTACTGGCTAGTTCTCACACTGGGTCAGCTCTCAGCCAGTACTCTCATCAGGCTTGGAGAAAGTCCAAAGAGCCACATAATGCCAGAAATACAAGATAGGTTTTGTTTTGTTTTTAAATCATATTCACATGCAATTATTTTGAGGCAGCATTATCATTTTTGTTCCTAGCCTAAGTTCAAATGCTCAACACTAGGATAGTATTGCTCACCAGCTAGGCCAGGGATGTGGCAAAACAAAGCAAAGCCAGGAAAGTCAACCGAATCTGGAAAGTTCTGCTGTCCTGGCTGAGGAGCTGCACCCACCTACTGCTCCTCATGCACAGCAAGTGAGGCGCAGGGGCAGGCAGCAGGGTGAGGGCAAGGCTTTAGCCACAGGGCATGCGGGCACCTACTGGGGTTTTGTCTTCCCCAGTGCACCTGCCTGCTTTCCTGATGCTCCTGGGGCCCAGACAGGCAGGCAGTAGGAGGAGGTGGGCTGCTGTTGGGTTGTCGCTGCGGTGCCTTACAGACCAGCCCAGCACGTCAGCTCCTTGGAGAGGAACGCAGCACAGCACAGGTAAACTCACTGCAGTCTCGTGATTGTCGTAGGTCAGCCACAAAAGCAGACTTTACTGCTGCTGATGGTATGGGGACTCAGCTTCATTCCTGTGCCAGGTCAGATGCAGAGTAAGAACAAACATCTTTAGATTTGTAAAATGAGTGGTTCTGCTCTGAAAGTCATTGCAAATGTCACATTGCCATTTTTATAGCTGTTTTTTTCTTTTTTTACAGAGCTCCTTAATATCCTCTGCTATTTTCTATTAGTCTGTTTTCAAAACACAGAATTGAACTAAAACTTCTAAAAGAGTATTGCGAGAAACACATTTAATATGTGCCGTAACATAAGGTACAGAAACATTAGGTTGCAAAGACGATAAGGTTATCTGATGTGTCTTAGATGGGAAAGACAAGAACACTCCTCATGAGGCCGACATTACTGCACGCATCAGTGCAGAGCAGCTGAATATTTAATGTGTGTGGTAAATATAAGCAGCAAAGGGAGCCCAGATGACATATGACAGCATAACACTACGCAGTATAGGAATCGGCTCAAATAGGGTATTCACATAACACATTTAATGTTCAGGCTAACATGTTTTGTCTGTACACCATCCTTTATGTTGCAGAAGCATTGTTTTCTTTTTCTCACCTTCTGATGTTTTCCTTGTAGACTCTCAGTCACATCACATGGGCATTTACTTCAGTCATTGCTCACTTCAGAACGCATTCGAGCACTCCATCCCTGCATTGTTCAGATACTAAATTTTACATGTTTTTTATCATATGGTTTGTGAAAATTAATGTTCTTTTTTTTTATTTTTCTCTCTCTTTTTTTTTTTTTTCTGGCTTCCAGTGATACTAGAATATATACTAAAAGTTGTTTCAGATCTTTAGAACAATTAACTCAGAAATATGTGTGTGTATGTATATATATACATATGTATATTTATATACATATATTTGTAAGAGCAGAAACAAATAATTCTGTCTTCCAGTGACTTTCAAACAATAATGCTTGATGTCACTGAACAATCTGGCCAAAACCAGACTGAAAACAGATGATAAAATAAATATATTTTAATTCCTTAAATCCAAATTAGTGAACTCACTAGAACTCTCTATAGTAAAACAAATTCCAGCCTCACCTTCAAACTGAAAAATAAAGCCTGGGCTTATCCTTGACTGGTTTTAAAAAGAAAAATAAACTGGACGGAAGTTGAGGAATTCATAACGGAAAAGATAACGCACATGGAGTTGGCAGCACCTCTTGGGATTCAATGTTTGTCCTCTTCACTAAAATGAACAGAATTGAGAAATAAGTACAAAGCTATAAATGGGATTTATTGCCAGATTAGAAGGTGGCTTCAGAGGAAGCTCGTCCACCACCATTAAGAACTTTAAAAAAAAATCTCCTCATTTTTATTCAGGTACTTAAATAGGATCCATGGTCCTTGGCTGCAACCACTACATTATTTAGACAGCAGCAATCCTGTAGCACATTACTCCTATCTACATACTAGCTCAGCATAACAAATACATCTGACAGAATAGTGCTCAGAAATGATTCGTGTGCTTACAATTACTATTGAAAGGTCCGTGGAGTTGTGATGTTCCCAGATAAAGCAAGGGTGGCATGCTCATCTGCCTATGCATCTCTTGGTGAGTTCTGTACGTGAAGTATGTTCTTGTGCAGAGTGCTTTTCAGTTCTTGTTATGAAACTCCATTCCTAATAGTGTCTGAAAATATTTTTCACACTTTATTAGACTTCTAGAATATTTGTCCACTAAAAAGCAATAAAAAAAAATGCAATTCTTGAAGATCTGAAAAATATTTTGTGCACAAATGATCAGAAACACTTATATCTTTTGATAGAGTCATTTACATGGGAGGAAGAGCTTGTTACTTAAATATTTGAGATTCTGTGTACCAAGCTGTAAAAACAATAGTCCTCAAATTTATTCAAACATTATTTATTCTCTTTTCAAGAAGAATAAGAACTGCTGTGATACTGCTGCAACACAGTGGAAAGGACAAGGGAATCAGCAAGTGTGCCCTTTACAAACCTTTGCAATTATTTAGCTAGAGCAGCTTTTGCACCACTCCAAACTGCTTTGGTTGTTGGTAGAAAAGAAAAGGAGAACGGTAGCATTAAGAAGAGGATCTCAAGCACTATATGAGCAGGATAACCAATTATCTGTTTGGCAATGTGTAATGCCTTTCTTGGATATGGTACAATGAACATTTAAAAATTTAAAAAGTTACTGTATTGCCTCGTCTTGGCTGCTCAGTGTTACTAGACCTAACTTAGGTATTTTAGTTAAAAGTGTAACAAAGTCTATACCGTTATATTCCAAAGGAGAATGAACTTGAGACCCATTTGATGTGAGAATATATTAAATTACAACAGATTCTATTACTGTTAGCTTATGTTAAGGTAGAAAGTTAACCGCACTGCTTGAATAAAGCAGTACTTTAATAAAAATCATTTCCCAGGATGGATGCTTCAGTGCTTAACAAGTCATTTACTGGCATTCAGGAATGAACTCCTGAGTATCCCAATGGTACAAACTCCTGGTTATTTCACTGCTCAAGACAAAACCAGTAACTCCTATGAGCAAGGTGAAGTATGAGAAAGTCTTTAGTTTCAGTAACTCTATGATTTCAGCTTGATAGTTGTTAAATATCTTTTGCTTATTTCTGAACATGATTAATCCCCCACCTTAAGTAACAACATTGTAGACTTCAAACTGAGCTCAGGTGCCTGAGGATGGAGAGCAGCACCTGCTCTGTTCCTGGAGAATGTCATATTCTCCTCCAAAATAAATAGTGTACAGGAACAATCCCAGCTTGCAACAGCTCCATAATATTCATTATATGAGCAAAAAGACTACCCATCAGACTCTAGCTTTCTTGTTCAGGGCTGTATTAATACCAACATGTGACAGACAGCCAAAGGTGGAGACCTGGGGGTAAGTCCTAGCCAGACCTCAATTGGTCTTGCTCTTGGTGGGAGTGTTAGGATCAGGGTGGAATGAGAGAGCCCTCATACAGCCATTAGAGCAAGGGGCTGCTGTACTGGAAAGAGCTTGCATCTGCAGATAAAGGTGAATTTTGATCTGACTCTGCAGATTGTATAAAATGCTTACTTTCAGCCTGTACTGGAAGTCCATGTATTCAAATTAATCATCTGACTGACACAGAGCTGAGTTACTCACAGTCAATATGCCTTACTTTAGAGGACCAGAAATAAAAGCAATTAGGTGAGCCAGCATATTTTTTCTTAAGAAGTATGAACTTCAAGAAAATCTTCTGAAAGTGTAGGAAATCTTTAAAGAAAGACATTAACAATGCTGCCATTAAATCTAGCATATTAGAGTAAATTCCTCTAACGTGAACTACAATGTATTTTCTATCAGTTATCCTTAGGTGGCAGTAAGGTAAAAGCACGGAGCAGAAAGTTAGGAGAAATCTCTAATGTATTTATAGAGACCTTTCCCTCATGTACTGTGCTGGCTATAACATGTAAAGAGACTTCATAAACTTCTTGCATCTTCAGCAGAAATACAAAAAGCAATTACTAGATTAAGCTTCATCCAAATCACATTCAGTGTTGAATGCTGGCACTATTAGTGCAATGACCAGGTATTTCAGTATGCAGTACTAATCCAAGAGTCCCTAAGATCAGAATTTAAATTCATGGGGAGAGACAGACTCAAACACTCCTGTCAACAAAAAAGTACACTAAAAAGAAAAAAAGCTATAAGAATATGGTAAATTCACTATCAAACATCTGAATCAAAATTAAAATAGGATTTCAAGGAGTGATTATTGATGTAGAGCTCTACAAATTTTTATAAGAATTTCATTTACACTTTCCAAGTATGCATCTCTTCCAAAGTCTTTCTTGAATATAAAACGTACTGACGTAAGTCTTCTCTGATCATCATCTAGTAGAAAAAACAACAAACACTAGGATATAAACATACTCGAAATTTTTATCAAGGAATATCATTAACTAAGTAATGTGACAGTGTCATGTAGCGTGCTAAGGCAAGTATTATGTAGCCAATAAAGGTCTAACTTATACCATTAATATTTACAGTTGGAAGCATGAGATGGCTGCAATCTAAGTGCTGCACCCAACAAAGGCTTGTTGTTGACTTGATACCTTCTTGTCTGACAGTGTGAAACACTCACATAGCTACTTACTTCATCACCACTTGACAGCGTAATATTAATGCTAGGTAGCAACACATGGCTGTTTTGCAGAAGCTTAGCACCAAGTAGGAGGAAGAAATTCATCAAATGCTTTGGAGATGGTAGGCCTAGCTGTGCAGCAGAAAAGTAGAGATGAAGAGTATCTGGAAATTATCCACTATAACAGTAATCCTCACTCTGTTTCTGCTTCACTGCACTCTATTGACCTCCTTTCTGTGCACCATCGGACCGAGCAGTTTCTTATTCCCAGAGAAAGTGGGAAGAGATAAGTCTGCCAAGTTCAGCACAAGTTGCACCAGTTCCTCCCAAGAGCCAGGAGTCGGGATAGATGATCTTGCTTCACGTCACAGCAGTTGGGTCCAGAACCCATGGCAGGTGGCTGCCCTGTGTGAGACACTATTCTTTGACAGTTGCTAAGTGGTGATGATCATAAAGATCTGATTTCAGAAATAAAAGAGCATCTGCCACTAGCTTTGCTCATTAAAGAAGAGATCTTTTACCTCAGCTGTTATGAGCTGAGAAGCAGAGGTTCTGAGGAAGTAGTTCTCTGTTTGCAATTCATATTCTGCAAATCCATTAAAGTTAACTGAAGTCAATAATGCAGAACACAACTGAATTGTGCCTAGTCAAAACAGCAACCTCACCTCTTTTCCCCTAGAACTCTCATCTTCAGCACTGTAGCATCTTTTCTTATTCTTCTCCAGCTTTTGGGTCCCCTTCACCCACCTCATGCTCTCATGACAGCAGGCACAGTCCCCAGAAGGCCACTACTGCTCATAGTCCCAAATCTCTTTTCAGGAGTCATTTCTACTATGGCAACTGTACGGACGCAGTAAACTCAAACCAGATAGATGCAGGACAATGACACAAAGTTACTGTTTTCTGCAATAGTCTTTTGATTTTAAATATTATCCTAGTCCTCCTTGTGAGATGCTTGCCTGGTAAAGCTTTAGTCCATCATCAAGATTTATCTGTATAGAATCTAATGTCTTGAAGCTGTAATGCAGATAATCCCCTGTGGAGAAACAACACCTGATATACTTCACTGTTAACTATGTAGAAAAATAATCATATATTACACCCCAAAGCATTTCCCAAGCTGGAAAGGGATGTTGCACCCCAGAGACTGATATCTTCACAAAAACACTGTCATAGTATTTGTCTAGTCTGCCATTTAGCAGCTTTGGGACAAACTCCTCCTCAGCAAGATTTGCCTGGATTTACACCAGCTATAGATTTTCCCTCCTATGCTTTCAGACGGCAGCAGATGGCTAAGTTTCTACACCAGAGGCTGTCAATAGAATTTTAAAAGGCATCTCATAACAACACATTGGAGCTGCACATTTAATCTGTGCTGCACCAGCAAGATGATCTTAAAAAGAGCTGGAGTACACTTACAAAATTAGCACTGTCAGTTGCTGCAGAAATGCTATCAGGGAATCTTCTGAAAGCCCACAGCTTAATGACAGCTTACCTCCCAAACTGCCAGCCAAATCACTTCTCTGTGTGTAACCAATGCTCAGATGTCTAAGAGAAAAGGCATTTAATACTTTCTCACATGACGCTGATCCACCAAAATATCTAATGGAGATTTTAAGGAGCTACTTAGGCACTTAAGGGTTTTTTTTGGGTCTGTAGCTGAGCTCACATAAAGTACAGTGGTAGAAAAAGAAGTATTATTTCTTCTACCTAAGACAGACCATCTCAGACCTTTTAAAGACTATCATTTTTGAGCCTGGGCCACCTCCATTAAACAGTTGATATACACCAGGCATCAATACTCCAAGTAGTGAAAAGAAAATGCAGTTACTATACATAGTCTGTTGTTATGAGCTGAATTCCTAAAAGTGGGCATTTGCGTTTGAAAAGCTATATCCAAAAAGCTAATACTATAAACAGAGCTACCATGGCCATTTGTGATAGCATCTGTGTAGAGGGTGAGTTGTTTTGGTCTAAATGCAGCATGGTCTCTATGTGATCCAGAAATTATCTTGCAGTCTGATGTGAAAAGGAGGAGGTCTCTGAATGCTGATCAGACTGTAAGATCAAGGCCCGTGTGATACCCTTGTTTTAACCAAAGGCTGCTTTACAATTAGTTGCAATGTTTTTGAGATCTCCACCACCACTTTTCAATTTCTTGTTCCACTATAACTAGAACAAGCTTCCACAGTACATTCTGTAGAGTCACAGCAGTGAGACTTCACGTGTCAGGAGGGAGGCTGTCAGAATTTCTTAGGAGGCACATAAATCCCTGCGAGTGAAGCTAAATCACAGATTTCAATCATCTCTAACTTCCTCATTTTCTCACAGGACACCAAAGAAGTAGTTATTCCTTAATAAAACAGATTGCATTTTTTCCTGATCCATAACTGCACAATCCAGATGATCAATTTATCATTGCAGCTGCTAAAACTAATTCTCTTTACATTCGTGCCTTGATTTCATGAAGAGACGTCAGCCGACTAAAAGCTGACATTTTCCAGGAAGGAATTCATTCAGTCTGTCATATTTCAAATAAGACAAACCACTCAAACTACGTTTCATAAGCAAATGTATAATAAATAAATAGGTGTTTGTGGGTTTTTGTTTTCAGACATAAATATCCACCTGAAAATGAAGAAATAAAATTTAAAAAGTTACTTACCTACAAACATTCATCTTCAAGGTGGGCTGTTTGTACTGTGGATCTTTTGTATATGTCCAGGTTGCTCATCCAAGTTTTATATTCAGAAATGGCCGTTCAATTACAAATAAGACTTGGGGATCTCATTCAGGCCCTCCAGCAACGGAATTGCATTTTCCTGCAAAAATATCTCAGATGCTGATAGCAGAAAAAACAACAATAATCTATGAAAATTCAAGACTTTCTACAACTCTACTTACAGTACAGATTTTCAGAGGACTACAGTGATATGTGCGGGATGACAAGACGGTCTTCTCTTGGTGAATGTGCTGTCAGAGGGAGAAAATCCCAAGATCTGGAGAGAAAGTAATAGTCTCCTTAGGGTTACCTGGCATGACACAGGTATAATCTGCATGCGGAAGCTAGAGCTAAATGCAACCAAGCACATGGGACATGTGGGCAGCTTGATCTGGAGCTATGAGGCAGCTGGTTGCAGAGGGAAGCAGTCACACCTTTAAGCAATGACTCCAAGTCTGAATCTGTGCCTTCTATAAACAGCCTACTTGTTCTTTCTGTTTGCTTTCGCAAAGAAAGCAAAACTAGCAATTCTGCAGCAGTGTTTCTAGGTCAGTTTTCTTATCAAATAATCCCAAAGCCTGTTAGGCACCAGTTTTAAAGCAAATCAAGTATTACAGGTTTAAAGCAAATGACTTTCTTCACACAGAAAATAATGACTATCTAATATGATGGCCATAGAAAATGCATTTTTAAAGCTGATAAGATAAACTGAAGTAGAGTGGGCAGGAGGAAAAGGAGTTGGAAGAAGTGGCCTCACCGGTGATAAACAGTGGAAAATCAGCCAAAGTGCACCACAAACACTCTGGGTGCTGCCACCTATGTTCCCAAGGGTACAGAATTATTCACATACCTGGCCAATAACAGTTACAAGCACACTCAACAGAGATGAGTGCCCACATGGACAGCAGCACAAAGAAAGCCAGGATAAAAAGGATAAAGGTGTTAAAGGAAGTAGCTAATGGGTATTAATTTAAAAATTAGAATTTAAAAAATAGTTTGTCATTCCCAATGGCCAGTGCAGTGTTTGGCTTAAATGAACATGAACTTGCTGTTTTTGAGTCCAAAATTTACTGGTTCAATTTTGTAGCCTAACTATCGGGACAGCACAACTCACAAGACACAGTGGATCGTGCTTAGCATAGACATAACAGATTGTTCTAACGTGATGCTAGGCAGAATGCTAGGTACTTGCTTGTGAAACTGGAAAGCAAATAATGGAAAAGCAGTCTGAATGCACCATCATTTAAAGTATTTAAATTGGAAGAAAGTCAATCTATGGATTTACGGCCACTTTACAGCTGTTGAAAAATTGTAGTCCCCCAAGCTGAGGTTATCAATGCCTCTTATTATAAGACTCATTGGATTTCTTCTAGAGCTACTGGATTTCTTATATGAAATCAACCTTGAACAGAATTATTTGCTGATAAGATGATTGTAAACCCTCACTGAAACAAATTCAGCATATCTGTGGGCTTTCTAAGAGTGATAATGGCTTTTCTTTGTCTACACATTATTATCCCTATATACTTCCAAAACCTTCCAAAGTAGTTCTGACATGGGCTAGTACGATTCAAGCCAATCATAAAGTAACCGTAGTTACTTTAGCAAATGGTTTTGATTTGGGAGCAGTAAATCTGGATGTCTTGGATCAGATGTTTTTACTGCAAATGAAGTGATAACCTCATGGCTGGTGTCAGGACTTGAGAGCTGGAGACTTCGCTAGTGAGAGCTCTACTGCACACAAGCAATTGCAGAATTTCCAGAAAGGACTGCACATGGAGAGAAGGGAATTCTCCAAGGCTGGGCAGTTCCTGTGTTTTAAAGGTTTTGCTGATGTCTCTGTCTTGTAAAGCATCCACAATCCATGCTGGAATGAGGCTGATTAATTCTTAATGCCCAGCAGCAGACATACATCTGCTTTCAGTGCACATTGCACCATTCCTTTTACAACCTGAAGACACATACCAATGGCTCCAGTCATACTTCTTATGCCAAGCTCATGCCCACATCACAGTGTCCCAAGCATCTTGTGCTATTTCTCTTAGACGTAAGGGAGCTGCTTCTTTGGCAACACAGCCATCTCCTTTCTCCCTGGCTCTGGCTCAGCACTTGTGTGTGGGACCATAATTCTCATCCCCCATACAGCAAGCAGTATTAAATTGGCTAAGTCATGCTGATGTAAAACACACAAGAGGAAGAGGCACTGTGTATTTTGCTGGTTCCCTTGTGCTATTCCACTTGCCTTTGACATTTGGCACATGTGGAAACATTCATATATACAGCAAATCTCCAACGTTTCACTCATAAAATAACCGTTTGGAAGACATCTTGTTTAAAGATAACCACACATACATGAGATTGGTATGTGCTACTGAGTGTTGACTCATGAACTGGGCATTTTTTATCCAAACAGTTCATCTACAAAACTAGTCAAGGAACAACCTTAATAATCAGCCTATCGCAATCACCAAATGAAAGTATCAGCACTATACTGGAGTTTAACTGTATCAAATAATTTTATCTAAATACTCAAAATAACTTTGATTAAACAATTTAAAAACTTAAAAAGTGGATAAACTTTAAAACGAAATCAACAGTAAAAAAAAATCCAAACAACACCTGTTTTTTCTGAAACTTTTGTTTAGAAATTTTTCCATAACAGATTCACCTTATTCTTGCTGACATCCAAAGACATATAGAACACGCTACATAAAATACCTTAGAGAGAAGCAAATTGGCCTTCTAATGTTAGCCAACTTAATTTTATTAGTATTACAATGACACAGGATGCCATCTTACCATCTGTTTCCATTGCCATTAAGGATATAGCTTTTATCAACAGCAACTGTATATAGGGAGCAGGGGAACTCACAACTGCCATTCATTGGTTACCTTTTAACAAGGCTCATAGCATCACTCAAGATGGAAGAACCCTCAAGAGGTCTTAGCAGCAATTTGTTTCTGAAAAAACTGCTCTGCATAGTATTCTTTTGGTGATCACCACCAAACACTGTGATGAGCAGATCCTAGAGCTATCAGAGACAGAGCTTTTCTGATGCTTTCTCCAGACAGTTCAGTTCATTTTCCAAATTAATTGAAGTGTTCAGCCATCAGTTACTAGAGAAGCAGTTGATTTTGGTGGGACCAGACTTCAGAGCCTTTTGGCAACTCTCCTATCAGTTCCCTGCTTTGTTAAGGGGTCTACCTACATTGTGCACTTGGGCAGTGATCTGCAGGCTGAAAAACTAAGGCGCAGAACTTGGACAGTAGATTTTTTGGATTAATAGAAGCTACCCAAATGAATGCATAAAGGTCAACTTCTTCATATTTGGAAATTAGAAGCAACATTAATATAGAAATAAGGTTACATTATGTACCTGATTATTTTAAAAGAAAAACAAAACAAAACAAACAAACAAAAAACAACACCTCAAAATATTTTAATCAATTGAGCAAGTTATTTTATTTCTAACATACTGGCGCAAGAGGAAGAATTTTGTCCAGATAGTTATAGGCAATATGTGCACTTCTCAGTAATTTTTTCAAGTTCAAGTCACTCACAGATCAACTCAAATGCAATGAACTCAATATAAATGAAACAACAAGAATGAGGGTCATACAGTCTAACAGAGCAGAGAAATTCTCATATCTCAAACATACCTGCAACATCATTTTAGAATGAAATGACCTTCTCAATCTGGTACAGTTTAAAGGACAAACATGTTTCATGTCTCCTTATTTTAGGGCTGGATTCATATGATCTGTCACTTGCACTGCATTATTTCTGGTGCAAAAAATGTTTTTAAAATCACTGGAAATGTATATGGAGTCATCTAGGACAGAGGAAAATAATAGCCCAACTGGTCATGTATTCCCTAGAGAGATTCCCTGAGCCAAATTTGCTTTCATTATTACAGCAGGACCTTTTACATCAGCATGGAGGTGGAGAGAAAAGAGGCAGGATTGTTTTATGGTTCATCTTCTGGCATTGCTGACCTGAGCAGCATGAGCTCTAGCACTGCACACAGGGCATTGCCACACAACAGCACTATCGACAGTGGGTCTGTCACTGAACACACACTCTCATTCTTAGGACAGCAATAGCACTTCCTTAGAAATGACGAGTAAGAAGGTCACTGAAATATCCTGTAACATGCTGTATCTAACTGGAAAATGGGCTTTGACCTGCTATTTTCTATTTCTAAATATTTGGGGATTTGAAAGTTCAGCCTCAAGCACGCATTTATCCATGGCAGTTCAGCTGTCACTTGTAATACAAATCACAGAATGATAGATAGCAGAATCTACCCAGAAGTTCCATTCCTTCCAGGGATATTCTGTCCACAGTGACCACTTAGCTACATCATCTGCATCTCTTCATTGGTTTTCCTCACCACAAACTCTTTTTTTTTTTAATAAACTAAACCACATATGTAGCTGTATATATAACATTCATCTTCTATAAAATTTATCTGGTCTTAAACATTTTAGCTGGCAGATTTGTTTATGTGCACCGTACTTTCTGACATTATCACATTTCCTACTGCCACACGAAGACAGAAAAAAAAGACATAGCATCCTTAAATTCATCATCTTATGCTGTACTGCCTGTGTTTCTGTAGACTTAGCTGCAAAGCGTATGTGCAGAAGAAGGGCTGGATGAATATTTGAAAACATTTGTGAGGATATACTGATATTCATTTCCCACTGAATAGATTTCAGCTGTGCTCATGTGCAGTCTCTATATGCTTATTTCAAGCAAACATGCTAGTAGAGAAATTTACTGGCAGGAATAGCTATATAATAGTTACAATTTACACAAATATTTACAGTAAGCAAATTTTCTATATGCAAGTATTCGCAGAAACTTGACTTCTCCAGCAGGAGAAACAGAAATGGGACTGTCTATATAGCCAGCCAGAGTAGCTCATGTTTAACTCACAGTACTGAAAACTAGCAGTAATATATTCAGAACAAAAGAAGGAAGATGAATTACTATTGAAGTGATTAAATGATTTCTGAATTACTTCTAAAGTCCACAAAACTGTAGCTCATAGACTATTTTCAAGCAGGAAGTTGTCAAATGAAATGGGAAATGGGTCATTATGCTAAAATTCATCCAGTCCTGCTTTGTATGTTAAATACCCCATAGTGTGTGTGTAATTCTCCAGAGTCCAATGAACAAAAACTGGAGGGGTTAATTTACTTATCTTTCAATAAATGGTGCTTCAGCAGTAGCTTCTTTATGCAGAGTTCTAGCCATAGAACGGTTTTTGTTTTCCTTCCATGGTAGTAGCTCAAGTGTACCTCAGTACTCTCTTGACATAAATTATATTGCAATTATTTCAATCCTTCCAGTTGACAACTGACTTGATCTCGAACGTATTCACCTCCCTTGGCTCAGTAACGCTGGCTTTATTGATCCTCTTGTTGGCAGTTGTGGTTTCAGTCATTGCTGCCAATAAAAGGTCAACCCAAGGAACCTACAGCCCCAGCCGGCAGGAGAAGGACGGCGCCCGCGTTGAGATGTGGAGCATGGTGCAGCCACCGCCAATAGAGAGACTCATTTAGGGGAAGGCTCTCCTCCATCTTGGAAGATGAATGGAAGTGGACAATGTACACAAGTTAGATATGTTCATTTGCATTCTGCTTCTGGGAACACCTGTTGTAAAGATTACAGTGACTCTGAACTTTGAATAATTTCCTTTTAAGTTCAATAACATTTAAAATGTTCTAGCATTTAAGTGAACCAATGCCATTTATCACTATTTTGGGACATTTTTTCAAAGGATGATTTTTATTTGCACTGGAAACTTCCGCCTTGGTAATCTGCAGTAGGCATTACAGACAGTAATGGCTTCTGTGATACTTGTAAGTGCCTGTCTCAGACTCAACGTGAGAAACACCTTCTTGTTTGCGTTTTGCTTTGCCATTTTCTCATTATGATATTATTTGATGTGTCATTTTAGAAAATAATTGCATCTCACTTTGCCAGCGTCCTTTGGCTGCCAAAAAGGCAGGTGTGCTCAAAAAAGTTTTCCAAAGCTCACAGAAAATACAAGCAGCAGCTTATAGGTAACACACCAACTTAGAAATGATGAAAGAGTGACTCAGCTCTGAAAACAGTCTTGGTGATTCTCATGGAGTTCAGACTTTCATGTTAACAAGGGAAAATAAATTTTTGTGCCTGAATGTTCCTCTTTTGAGACAGCAATAATACCACTGTAATCCTTGGTAGCAAAATGATTGCAACTGTTTGTTGAAAAAGAAACAAATATGTAAAAAGGGGTGGAATAACTGCAAATGTTTGGAAAATACATTGTAATGAAAGAGACTTGAAAATCTTCAAGAGCATTTAATGAGTAGTGGTAGAGAGGAAAGAATGTGCCAAAAATACACTCAGGTTAAGGTTTTCTTGAACTGTAGGGGCAGAGAACAGTAACTCGTCCAGCTAACTTTCACGCATAGTGAAAAAATTAAAGCAATAAGACATGGCTCCCACACAAATTGAGCCAACAATAAAGAGGCAACAGAGTGGAAACTTCTTTATGGAATTTGTCTTTCCTGCAGCTCAGGTTATCTGTTCCTGCCATTATAAAACATTCCAGGAGTTGCATAATAGAGCACACATACTCAGCATCCAGGAGTTTAAGTGATCGTTTTAACTAATAAACAACTCATAATACATTTTGAATTAACCTCTTTGGGGACTACAAGATATCAATGTCAATCAGATTTATTTCCTTATTAGCTCCGATCAGTAACTCTGACAGTAAGCACATTCTGGTTATTTTTGCAGTCTTAACAGATATCTTTCAAAACAAGGCACTAAAGTAAACGAGAGCGGATAGTGGGATTCAAATTGAGTGAAAAGAACAGGGTGCTAAGGGTGGAATGACATCACAGCATGAATGCACAACAGATTTTACTCGAGCCCAGTTTACAGCTTTACTACTGAAGCTTATGATTTTGAATGCAATCATTGCTGTACAATTGCAGCTTAAATCCACAGTGCAAATGGCAACTAAGTAAAGAAAGAAAGTCAAGAAAAGTTAACAAAATAGTTTATAAGTTAATAAAAAAATATGATGGTAAAAGAGAGAGATTCAAGGAAGTTCTTTTGAAATATGGCATTACATAACAATGGCTATAAAAACTCATTTAGCCCAGCATTTTCCCAGTACTACGGAATAATAAGGAATAATATAAAGTTTGTGTGGCATTATCATTTCTTGAAATGGATATATATTTGAAAAAAGAAGAGCTGGACTCTAAGTGTATACAACAAGACAGCAAAGAACTGTGTCTGAGGATGAGTAGTGAAGCGGGAATGTTTTGTACAGATTCTTACACATGTGATTGAAGCTCACCAAAAAAAGCTACAAGGGATACAAAGTCAAAGCACCTTTCCGGATGGCAAAGATGCACCACAAGCTGTGAGAACAAGAGTGTGAACAAGAAGTAGACAAGAGGAGATGGAAGAGCCTGAGGAGAGAGAGCTTGGAAAGTGAGGGGGAATCTAGAAGCAGGAACTGGGAGCAAAGATCAAATGCAGAGAATGTGCTTCCACACATCTGCTTTATATTCCTGAATTTCTGCTCAATGATAATGGCTGTATTGCCAAAAGGAGGAAAAAAATGATAAAGATTTTCAAGTGAATAGCAGAGATGGGAGAAGAAAATAGAAGTGAAAGCAGTGGAAGGATGTAATAAAGATCTAACTTTGAAATCAACCCTTCTTTGAGCAGGAGGTTGGAGTAGATGACCTCAGGAGGCTTCTTCCAGCCTAAATTGTTACACGATTCAAAGAAAAAGGACAACAGAGAGAAAGCAGCTGAAGATGGAGGTCAGTCTGCATGAAGAGCTAATGTGAAGGAAAGTGTTATTGTTCACAGTGAAAGACACAGCAAGGAGGAGGAAGTTGGCTGGAAACTCATTCTGCTCTGCTCAGTGGATGGACTTTCTGGATGAAATTCTGAAAACAGTGGGAAAACAATCTGTAATAACACATTCAGGAAAGCGTTATCACACAGAGAATCTCCAGGGCTGAGAAAGATATGCAGCAAAGGCTACAGAGAGAGGAAAAGAAGGAAGATGAAAGCCTGAAGAGTTTTCATGGAGACCAAAGAGAGCTCTGGAGAAATACATTACAAAAGAATTAAAAAGGCACCCATAACATCATAAAAATTGGAAAATTCTCGTGGAACCTGAATGTGGTTTTTAGAAGGAAAATCAAGAAGGGAGAAAGCAAGAAGAAAAACCCTTAAACTAGGATTTGAATAAGTGTGACTGACGTCTGTCTCAGTAGAGGGGAAATGGTGAAAATAGGAGTGATGAAAATTCTTGCAAAAGTAAGAGGAAAAATGGGAATGAAAGCAGATGACTTTTGAGGAAAATGAAGGCAAAAGCTGGATCGCAGTCTTTCCAGTGCAGCAAGGGTAAAGCTAGGCATTCATAACAGTGACAAAGAGGGATGGAGAGGTTGGTGGAGAGTCAGGAAATGAGGTCTAACCAGTGAGGCAGATCTGTGTAGGATAAATTAGAAGGAGTGACTTCTATTGAAAGTGAAAATTAAAATATTTTTATTGCTATTTATGATCTTATAAGAAACAAACAAGAAAAAGTCCCAGCAGCACAAATTCTGTTCTAAATGTACTTTCTGAAAAGCTGAATTAGAGAACAGCACTCCAAGAAGGGCAGGGAGTCAGACTCTGCAGTTGGAAAAGTCTCACAGCACCTGGAAAAGCAGAAAAAAAATCCCAAAGCTGTGGCTACTTAGCAAGCCGAAGTGACCACAGAGAAGCCTGACCCTTTTGGGCCGTATCTCAGCCAAGAAGTTAAAACAAAGAGGAACACACTATAGAGAGTGTCTAATACCATTTTTGCTGAAATTTCAACCGAGGATTAAGCAGGTGCCAAGCTATTTACTGCTTCTCAGTCTGGATGTATATTAAAATACATAGCAAAGCACACAAGGAGGAGCAATAACATCTAAGAGTCGTGGAGAGCACCTGCAACTCCACATAGAAGACCTAAAGAATTTTGAAAATGCATTTTCTAAATATCTCTATTTGACTCAAAAGGCATAAGTAAAAGAATTTGTTCGTAATCACTTGCAGCCTATCCATTCAGGAAAGAAATGCATAATATGGTCCCAAACCTTACACATTTCAATTTCCTCTTTATGTCTACCAGTCTTCTGCAAATAAAAAGGTGCTAAATTAAAGCATGTCACCTGCTCTGTGCCATATCCCTCTGAAGATGCACAGAAGCATGGAGAGAATTAAGCAATTGACTCCTCCCCTTTCACAGTCCCTCCCGTTTTCTCTTGGAGAACAGTGACACCCAGCCTGAGAAGCAGCAAAGAGAGCCTTCAGACAGTCAGAGGAAAGTTTATGCTAGGAAGAATCTAAATACTGTGGCTGCAATTTGGCCAGGTCCAAATGATCATTGTGTGTTATTATGTTATGTGCCTTCTCCATCTTATGTAAAATTAACTGTTCCTTCTCCACGTGTACATAGTATATTTATAGCTTAGGTGGTGTATGTTACTACGTTCTGTGTACAATATAAAAATGGCTAATAAATAAGGATTATATTGAGCCCCACGTGACCTATATTTTTTGCTTTATGAGTTTATTTAATCATGTCCTTACAAAGGAAGTTATTCTCACACCAGGACTATATTTGCAATTTTAAAAGTTCAATTTGCAGTTTGGAATCGAGTGATCAAGAAACATTTTCCCTACATGGAAATGAGGCGAACGTGCTTTGTGTCTCAGAGCACGGGAACTGCCCCATTCTGTGTCGGCACCTGCACCACTGCCAGCATGGTGTTCCTCCCAGGGAGAGGCATTGTGCCACAGCCCAGGGTGGCATGGATCAAAACAGCTTGCATGGAGCTAATTTATACAAGCCAAGACTCTCATGTTCTGGGTTTTTGTTTTTGTTTCTTTTTTCTCGCTGCACCTCAAGCTCCCCTGTAGCCAAACCTGCAATGGCCCCAATTGCTCTGCTCTGTCCCATGAGTTATGTTACACACCACTACTTGTTTATAACTCTATAACTAACTGAAAATATTTTGTTTTTCAGAAGTTTGAATAAAACTACATTTATTGTTCAAATACACAAGTTATCGTGAGAGCGAGTACTCAAGTATGTCAAGTCGAGAAGTTTAAATCAGCAGTACCCCTTAAAGCCTGAACTGGAGAACCTCTCAAAGCTAATGTTCATGCTTTGCCAATATTTTAGTAGCTGGACACAGAAAAACTTTGCTCTCCCAAGCAATTAACATGTCAGCCGTAACTGAGCCTTCAGGCTTTTACAGAGGAAGCTTTGCTTTTCTGTACTTTCTTGAAAATGAACGCTAACACCAAGTGAAGCGATGCTGAAGTCTGACTAGTGAATGTTGTTCAAACATACACTATCTGATAATGAACATAATCAGTTATATTTTAATTAAAGAACATAACTGATACACTTTTAAAACAACCTTAATAGTGCAGGCCCACAGCAGAAAGCTTGTCTTCAGAGAGGAGAAGACAGCCAAGTCTTTTTTCCAGCCAAAAATTTCTGAGCTGTGTTTTGTATAACTTAAGCCCCAAGTCTCCTACAAGTCTCAGTGCAGGACAAGTCTTACATTTGTGGTGTCACATAATGTCAGGAATCACAAATTGGAGAATTTTGGTGAAGTTCCTTTTCCTATTCTATTCAGTCACCTCACAGCTAAGGAAAACTGACACCTTTGAAAACAACTTGAAACCAGAGACATCGTAGGTCAATAAAGTCGAACGGGGAGTAGCTGACAAGGCTGAAATTTTGCCTATTGCAAAACATCACAGATGGATGAGTGGATGGGGCTTTCTGCCACAATGAAGCACGTGTAGGCTTCAAACTACAGGCATGTGTAAAGATAGAGCAAAATCTAACATTTATAAAACATACATCTGGTGTGTATTTACAGGGAGCAGAGTAAGGTCTTGTTGAAATTGCACTCATGAATTTGATGTGGAGAATGGCTGATACCCTATGCCTCACAGTAAAAGCATGCTTTAACCTAAGCCCCTCCATCTATAATGCATGCCATGAGGTGCGAAGGCCTCTTGCACATAGAAAAGTCAGAGTATGAATTATGAATCAAGGCACAGGTGAAGTCCTAAAGGCCAAACAGAGTTCTCACCTCAGTGGTGATTTTTTCTGGGTTTAGGTTCTTTCAAATTATGTTTATGGAATAAAAATGTATTGGAGATTTTATACTGTAACCAATTTGAGCAACTTTTGGTTGTATTTTTGCTTGGTTTCACAGAAGTTGCTTTTCAGTTCTCCTTTTATTGGGCTGGAGGTTTTCTTTCCCTGAGATTATTTGGCAAAGCTATTACATTTATCAGCAGTTCATCTAACGGTGTCAGATACCAGCAAGACTGGCACGTCCCAGTCATAACTTTAAATCATCTTTTTTGATCACAGAAAAACTACACAGGCCTTCATCTGGTTTTATGCTCTTCACGGTGCTGTTTAAAGCATGACATTTTTCTTAGCTCAATATTGTGCATGACCTTTCTGATTTCCCCTGTAGTTTCAGCAAAAGCGCAATTTTCATTGGCATGTATTGTAATAAATAGCGATGACAAAAATGTGTGTTTCCAATTTAAAGCCACTTAGTTTCATTTGGCACCTGGTGCTCGGCTTTACATTGCAATAGAAATTCAAAAACGTTGACAGCAACACAGGCATGGGAGGAGTGAGAGCAAACCGACATGGCGGCTCCGTGCGGCCATCTTGGCTCAATGCACCCACGAGGCCTGCCGGTCTTTCTGTAAATGAGCATGGTGACACCTTCCTTCCTTTAAGCATAAGCCTTTGATGGGCAGCTGAATTCAGCAAGCGTTTTCAGAATGAGCTGCCCCAGCATCATGCACAACATATTCAGCGGGAACTCCAGCAAGAGGAAGGCTGCCAGGGCTTTCTGCTTGAGAAATGTGCCCAAAAGGGAAGATGCAGATCTGCCCTTTAGCTATGCTGCTCTATATTATGGTCCATTGCCAGCAAAAGTGAATAAACCAGCCCGAGACAAGATCATCCCAATTAAAAACTGTGGGTAATGGTGGATACCGTCCTGGAAAAGGCATGGCTATACCAAGGACCTGCACTGGCAAGATCAGGTCCTATTTGTCACTCATACCTGGGACGGATTTTTCTAATGTAGCCTGAGATCTAGAATTGGATTTTCAAATTTTCCAACACCAGGGAGAAAAGAAATAAGGAGAAAATAAACCAATTACACAAGTATTGGTCTGTTGACATTTAAAATGAGACAATGAAGAACATAAAAAATGGTTAAAAAAAAAATATCCTTGGCCAGCAACCCAAAGGACCAAAGACAAATCACAGAATAGGATGCAACTAATTAGGCTGAAATGCCAACAATGTTCAGGGCATCGTTCAAAGTATCCACAGTGTCAGACTGCTGCCGTGACCCCCACTTTGAATATGCCAAGGGGAAAAGCAGGAAAGGGCTGAATCAGATAAGTTAAATACAAATATATTAAAATGACATTTTAGCTCTTCCTCGCCATTTTAACATTTTCAAATTGTTAAATAAGCATGTCACCTTTTCTCAGATCAGGCCAAATGTCAGGTGTTTGTATGTATTATTCAGCTGAACATCTTAAGTACATAATCTTTCCCACTGCTAAACAGGTGGTACTGTGTTAACGGGTAATTTTCTTAAAAGGAGCAGTGAATACAGAATTGCTGATGCCACAAAATGTTATATTACTAGCACTGCAGCGCCAGTGCTAGTAGAGAGCTGAACTGAGGATTGCAGGGATCCGCAATTTTCTACCGTATCTCTGACTTTTATGGCTCACTACCAGTCATTTTTACAGTTTCAGAAGTCATCTACCACACTTTAGTTTCAATAATCAAAACTGAAATGCTCTCTAAAAAAAATCTGGTCTCCACTTTGGTCTTTGAGCCATTCAGGCTTCCTATCCTGATGCACAGAATCAAGCTTCAGCATTGTATGCTCCCATGCTCATAACCCAGAAGAGTTTAAACCTGCTCTGCCACCATTTTTACACCGTCTTGCATTGCCTTCATTAGCGCAATTCTCTACCCTTAGATGGGGCCATGGTCTGCCCCACAGAGCACCCACATAAAAGATATAGAGCTCACATCCCCCCCTCACAGCGCTTGCCCATGTTCGTGGCTCTGCACTGTAGATCTCAGCCCATAATGCTTCCTCATTGCCCAGGTTGCCCTACTGCTCCTCACCATCTTTATCTGCACTCTGCCAGCTGCTCAATCTGGTGCTTCATGGTCATTCTTCAGCCTTTCCGCCACGTTTTCTCCCTCTCAGCAGCTGATACTCAAGAGGTCAACTGGCCACTTTGATCATACTACTCCCTGATAATGCTCAACATGTCTATCTCAATTTTGTTTTTTTTTTTATGAACGTCTGAACTTCAAGCAGTACTCTCGCAATCATAGATGCATGTGAGCATGCACAGACATTCCTCTTTATCATTCAGGAAATGTATTAAGACAAACCAAAGGAGGTTATTTAATGCCACTATAAAAACACTCACCTTGGGAGTGTATGAGTTGAGCTCTTCCTGGAACTGCGCGCACCTGAAAAACAAATTTCTGTTGACAAGTGTTTGGACTTTACAGCTAAAAATAGATAATTTTTTGAGCTGAAGGGAAAAAAAGCCAGTGTTCAGTAGGTGTTTTTGTAGCCCATGTTTTCCCTTTGGTTTTCAGTATTGTTTGTTGGGTTTTGCCCTTGCATTGGTCCCAGACTTGTGACAATTATCTGTGGGTAGACTTGAAAAAGAAAATGAGAGAAGCAGTACGTACACTGCCAGGACTCTGGCCCTTCAACTTCCAGAAGAAACATGAGATAGGCAGCAACGGAAAGGAAATGATATACAGCCCACAGCATTCTCCAAACGTAGTTCCCAGACTTTCCTCTAAGAACAAGTACTTGTTTATGTTTCATATAGAATTTGTAACAGGATTTGGGTTTTAAAGCTTAAGAAGGAAGCTGCTGGCGTTCTTTTCTGATTGATGAAAATCTACAGACTGACTCTACTTTCCTTTAGCTGAATACCAGTGAACTCACAACATAACTTCAGGCATTGAAAAGGTTTTGTTGTTGTTACCGCTTGTCACATCAAATAAAAATCTAAATTCATGAATTTGATAAAGTTACTTTTTCTTTTGTGAACACAAAGCTAACACATAATGAGTTTGGGAAAGAAAATGAAATGCTTTGTCTATCATCCTGGTATGGCAGCAGCTCTACTGCACAAATGTATCAAGCTGCCTTTGGAGAAGTCACTAGAGGAGAGAGCTGTTTATGACTTCTTCTCTTAATCCAGTCCCAAATGTGACAGTACTTGGAGCTGCATTTTTCCCCCAAAAGCCACAAATTTACTATGCCAACTTTCATACTCGGGGTAATCGTGTGTGACTTACACAAAAAGACCTCTGAAATAATTCATTTTTCATTGACAGATATCTGGTATAGTTTTACTGACAGGAATAGAGTCCTGCTGCATCATCTGTGTAAACTTTCCCAACTTAGACTGGCTTGTTTTATTACCTGCTCTTTTTTCAATCCTTTGCAATGCTCAGTTTTGGAAGAATTGTTAATTACTCCCATTGAAAGGTAGCTGCAAATGCATTCTCAGAGCACTGAGATAGCAGACTTTAAAAAGTGGGTAAACTTAATCTGAAAACAGTGATGCACACACATGCTTGTTTCTCTCTAGAAAAATTAAGGGCTTTAATTTTTTGTAACTTCCTCCACTGGCTTGTAATTTGGATCTTTGAGAAGAAGCTCCCTACCTCAGCCATCTGCTTTCAGAGCTGAACAAATACGTGGGCACACCTACTGGGAAAATGAAGAAATGACTGAAAGATGTGCCTTGCTTTACCTAGCTTCACAAATCCTACGTTACCATTACAGCTTGCATCACTCTGCTATCTAGAGGAAGTTGGTGCAGGTCTGGTAGCATGTGTTAAAATCACAGCCTCATTGTTTTCTATGAATGTAACTTGTATTTTTATCAGTTGTGGATTGAGTATATCAGTACTGAAATCACAGTCTCCATGGTTTTTCTGCACAAGACATCAATTTGCCCTTGAATGTGACTTGCTCTTAATTCAGAAGAGTGAATCCCTAACCAAATTTTAAAGGATGCTGAACTGCTGTTAGAATTATAAAGGACATCAGCATTTCACTTTCACACTGTCTAAACTGTACTTAAAATTAGAATACACAGTTTTCTCTGTCTTTGAGAAACTGAAATAACGGATAAAAGCTTCCAATAAAATAAAGTACTTTTCTACTATTCTACATATGTGTAAAGTATGAAAACACTATTGATGCCAATCCATCAAACAAGATCACCCAAGTTGTTTAAATATCGATAAGTTTTATTTTATAATACAGTGTTGGGCACTTAATGGCAATGTGGACTTCACCAACAACTTCTACTGACAATCATAAACCTGGAAAATGCCCGCCCCCTCCCCTCCAAATTAAACAAAACCATACAAACTCACAGCTCATTTCCTACATATTACACAGTGCACTACTAAGAGTAGTCTAAGGTCTGAAATACAATTCTTGAGATGACTTTTAACAGTAGTCCAGAGGGTGCAAAAGCATGGAATAAATTTTTAGATTTGGTTCCAGTTGTATTAACAGCCAGTGAATAACTAAAATGCTAAACCTGTTAGCATAATGCTGGTTAGGCTTCTTTATGTCTGCAAAATCATTAAAATGGTCAATAAAACCTCAAAATGCACTGTATTTTACACCTTTTCTATAGGTATTAAGAAACTTAAGGACATTGATTTCAAAAGTCACTCATAAAATTAGAAGTCACTGGAAAAATTAGAAGTGATTGGATATACGTCTTTTTCCACACTGAGAATTTCTCATCATAACTGAGACAGGTCTTAAAAAAGCAGATAAACACAAACGACCAGTTTGCTAAACATCTAGGCATTTTAAATTTCCTTCTCAAAAACCATAAAGTAACAGATGCAATGCTCTTGTGCATTAGCTGCACCAAGACTAGCTGTTCCACAGTGCTTTACTGCCTCGTTCAAGTAAATTAATTTAAAGAAGCTCTCCAGGGAAAACTAAAGGTTAAAACAAAATGTACATCAGTATACAAAGATATTAATTTACAGAAAATTAAAAGGATACTGGCAACATTAGAAGATCTTTTAAGTAATGACTTATGATAATTAGGGATGCCACAAACTAAATTCATAATAACTATAAGGTCACCATCCTGAACTGTCCCCTCATTGGTATTAATGAAAAGCAGTACCTAACTCCTTGTTTATTTGTAACAATGATAAGAAAAAGTGATCAAATTATAAGTAAGGATTACAAATTCAAATATTTAATCCTACCTCAGCTGAAGTGCATACAGCTTTAAGATTACCCACTTGTACATAAACACTGGCTCAAGCTTTATTATTTCTGTAGAATGTGACATCCATAATTATTCCTGGTCATCGGAAATATACATTTGCCTCATTAGAATATATCTTCATGTTTTTATCTTACAACCATGTTTCAGTGCTACATGTAATTTTACACATTTTCTAAAAATACAATTTCGAAGACCTGCTTGAAAAGCAGATGTGCACATTCAAAACTACTAAATTACTTTGAAACAAGGAGAAATATTGCACAAAATTCACTGAAGATTTGAAAGTCAACACATTCCCCCTGAAACCAAGTAGCTCCCTTATTTTTAACAGAATGTCAATTCACATAGAACCATAACAAACTCAACTTTCAAATGCTAATACTGTCACTGGATTCTAAATACTAATATCTTTAGTATTGACCTAGGGAATAGTATAAGTGAATCTGAGTACCCTTTACTACAGTAAAAATGAGGATAACTTTCAGCTGTGTTACCTGCTTCTTATTCCAACTCAGCTGAAAATGGCAACCCTGCCAACTACCCGGCCCTCCACACCATGCTGGCCATGTACCCTTCAGAAATCTATTTAGAGGAAGTTTAGCAGCCTCCAGGAAAGTCCTTAATTAAGTACTTTCAGCTGGCCACCAGATGAAACTGTGAAACAGACTTTACAAAGCAAATCAAGGAAAGTTTTACACATAAATAAATACCATCCCTTTTTCATTCCTGTATTCTCATCCACCCTGAAGAACATGATATGGCCCACACCCTTGGGGTGGGGACAAGGACATATTCTGTCCAGCTCAGATTCTGTTAGCAGGTGAGCAACACTTGGCAGACACACATCTAATAGCAGCAAAGACAACATTACAGAAGACAAGTCACACATCCATCCACGCTGGTTTTGCTGGTGCATTCCTACATTCACACTTCAAAGATTCACTGTGGGAACAGGCAGCTTTTACCACTCTGGGCTTTGCAATAAAGCAGCTGCTTACCTCTGACACCAATTTTGGTAGCCCCAGTTATTTAGGCTGAAGTTCTAGCCTGCTGGGAGCAAGCTGACTGAAGTGTCACAGCACCTGGAGGGAGGCCTGGCACCAAGAGATGAGAAACCATCTCTCTTGGGAACGAGGGGCAGCCCAGCCCCTCCCCGCAGTTGGGGAGGACAGCAATTCAGAAGCTTTCTGCCAGGCAGGGTACCACAGGCAGGATTTCACAGGGGTGCGTTTGCAAAAGGACCTCGCACTGGCACTTTGCTTATTGCATGAAATGTTTCTTCAAATTACATGCATAGAAAAAAGCTTTGAGATGCTCCTAGCAATTTGATTAGACAGTTGCACCGAAGAAAGATTGTTCTGTAGGACTGAATATGACTGATTGTAGGTGAAAAAATGGAAGCTGTTTTAAAAACCTGGCTTAGCTTTCTTTTGCCTAAAATTTTACACAGTTTACAAGAACATAAAGTTGTAACACGCTCATTCTAAAATCCAAAAAGACATCTAGAACAGATGTTTGAGATCTAAAACATTTCTCTAACAGACTAGGTGAGATTTTCAGAAGCTCCCAGCGTGTCTGAAGCTCCATCTGAAGTCTGCGTTACCATGCCTGAGAGAGACTTCAGCTACAGACGGGACTTCTGAGGACCCCAGCTTCCACCAAACAGCAGCACTACCAATGAAATGCTAAATGACAATGATGATTTCAGTCAAAACGTTATATGAGAACTTCTACAACAACATTTTTTCCTCAAAACAAGTCTAGTTTTTAGGAGCCTCGTGATCTCCAAATATGTGGGATGGGAGAGCACACCACTGCCTTC
This sequence comes from Meleagris gallopavo, assembly GCF_905368555.1. Classification (NCBI taxonomy): domain Eukaryota; kingdom Metazoa; phylum Chordata; class Aves; order Galliformes; family Phasianidae; genus Meleagris; species Meleagris gallopavo. The sequence goes on from NC_139413.1 coordinate 8,140,765, forward strand.
CCTCTGCATGCTTAGAGGATAGGCAAGGATCACCTTAGTGCCCACAGTACTGTTCTTCCCTGAATATCCGTGCTGTTTTCCACAGCGTTGCAATGCTATATGCATGGATGGGAAGGCTTTGACTGGGACAACATATTACCCATTCCAAGAATCCCAGAGGGGATTTATCCCATAGGCAGTACTATTTTTGCCTGTATGATTCGGTTGGAATCACTACAACTGGATTCTGAAATCTGTATTTCCATAAAGTCCCTCATGGGGACTCCCAGGCTTTGCTTCACTATCTCATCGGAACAATTCAGCAATCTCTTTCTACTGCATTTTCTTTTTCCCTCAAAACAATACAGTTCATTTCAGGCAGACATCTATGTTAAATGAACTGTCTGTTTAGGTCAGAAATTTGTTCCCAAGCGTAAGAACAGACTACAAAGCTTAACCAAATAACCTGATATCTCCCTACAACACGAGGAATGGGAAGCTTTTTGAGATCTTGATGTGTTAGGAAAAAAGAGGACTCTGACAACCACCACAGGAGCTCTGACCAAACAGAATTCAATTCTCACCAGCAGCTGGTGAGGAACACTGATGATTTTCAATGACATTAGAATAATTTCCACAAATAAGAAGCATACAAGTCTAAAACTTGTAAAAAGTACTGGACCTGAACGATTTATCTAAATATAGAACTCAATGTGATAATAAAAATACTGCATATGTAGCCAATAGACGGTTTTATATTAGCACAAGGACAGAGGAGAGAGTGTTGAATCAAAAATATTATTTTGGACTTGTGTCTATTTGGTAACTGGTAATGACATTTCAATAAGGCACAAATACTAGCCTTTTTAAAAGATCACTGATAGTAAGTGGAAAAGATTCCGTAACGTTACACATCTAAGAAGGTGCCTACAGTTAAATTCAATGTAGATATAAGACTGAGATTCTTGAATATATACAAGGTTCAAAACCAAAAAGGCATACTGCTTAGTGACTATAAGCACTCCACAAGCTTTATAAAGAGTAAGGAAAGAAAGCAGAAACATTTTGATGGCAACTGAAATAAAAAATAATTCTAAGTCAAATTTTATCTCCTATCTATTTTAATTCAGCTGTTTATTTCTTTTTAGTTCGTTTTTTCACTCAATGTAACAGTGAATTATTATTACTGTGATGTATCAATCTTGATCCACTAGCAAGTTTTCAATTTTACTTTCCTTATAATAACTATGTGAATATTACCAGCCTCATATGGCTTCCACATTTTTTCCACAAAGGTGAGAATGGGACAATCTATGTGATAATAGGAGTTCAGTGCCTAACTCTCATGTAAAGTCAGCAGGATTTATTCTATCAGATAGACATTTTTGAAAACCATTTTCTGGCAGCATTCCTGGACTTGCGTGTTTGATTGATTTGAAAGGAACAATGGCCAGAAGTTCTGAAATTGTTCAATTTTCCTTCATAAGGCATCAATATTATCTTTGATAAACAAAGATAACAAGATCATCTTAGAAGTATGGACAGAAGCGCTGCACTGGATGCAAAAGGCAAACTTTGAAAATTGCAAGGACGTGGATGAGAACAAGTGAGAAGTTCTACAAGAACACAGACCTTTGCATCAGCTGTCTTCCCGTAGATGCACTTAGAAGCACTACATTTGGACAATCTTTAGTACTAGCAAAGAACAATGTCCTCTACTGTGTCATTAATATCACCTCCCAACAAGCGTCTATCAAGTTTTCCTGCCGTTTTCCTCTGAATAGAACCTGAGTCAAATACTCTGACCCTCCTGAAAAGGTTACAACAAAAAATATTTAAAATCTTAGCTCCTTTTGATTGTGCAAAATTTTTTTCCAAATAACATTTTTACATGAATTTTAAAAATCTACTTCCAGTTTATACAGCATGTTGTTACACATTACTGTAAACCAAAGGACAGAGCACAGAGCTCAGCACATCAAACCTCTAACTCAGAAACACTGAGATTCTTCAGCAATACATATTGCAGATGCCCTTAGGAATGCTCATGCTCTAATCAGACGCAGACGTTTCCCTAAGATTTCCACTTTTACAACCTTTTACCTCCCTTGCACTGATTGTATCTAGAGCCTTATCCTCAACGACAAGTACTGAGTCTCCCCTTCTCCCCAAATGAACCAAAATTTTGGGACACATCACTGAAACTTTTGCTTTAAAGCTTTATGCAGAGATGCCTTTGCAGCTCCTCAGTAAAGCATCAAACGTTGCCTGTCTAATGATATCAATCCATTCCCTTAGGTCAGCTGCCTTGCAATAAAGCAGTCAAGAAAACCCTTTCCATTTGTGCTGGCTAGAAGGAAAATTCATTCATAAATCTCAGCATGGAGACTGATATTAAATTTTGCTACAAACTACTAGAAAGATATTAAAGCGCAATCTGATCCAACTCCTGACCTCATTAAGTTGCTCACTCAGGCCTACGCCGAGGCTATGACTAAACATTCGTGCCAAAATGAGAAAGAAAAAAACATTTCTGGCACCAGTTTAGAAGAGCAGGAGAACATTCGTCTCAGGCATGGTTCATTTTAAAACCCACGTGTTACTTCTGCTAACTGCATCACAAATATCCTTCAAAGCTGACAATGGTAATCTACTGAAACTTGATTTCACACCTTTCCTATGCTGAGTTATCTTGGAAAAAAGAATGCACGTATGGTAAGATGGAGAGGTGGAGAAAGAAAAGTGGGGAATTAAAAAAAAAAAAAAAAAGGAAAATGAAAATGAGAGTTGCCCCATATAGCAGGAATAATTTTTGGACTTTAAATATGTAAATATTCTTCAGGAATGCTGCCAGAGGAAGACAAATGCTTGTTCTAAATACAGTGTACAGTACACCATTTGTTCTCTTTTACAAAGTTTGTTAAAAAGATTTTTAGGTGTTGAAAATGGCTAAGATGAGAGTTGGGTATAAGCTGTCTTGTGCTGAATCAGCAATTTTAATTTTCTAGTGTTACATGACATTCCCAGTGATGACTATTTAATAATTTAACTAAATATGACTTCCAAGTAACAGCAACTCGAACTACTTTCAAAAAATACTAAGAATCAAAAGAAAACATTGCAGAAGAGGCACAAATTAGTTTCCAAATAGTAATAGATTATAGAAAATAATAATAATAAAGGAATCTATCAATTCCACTTACACTTTCCTTTCTGAAAATTTGTAGATGAAATAGTCTACGTAGGGAAACTGGATAACATGCCTTTAAAGTGTCTTAGTTGTAAACAGAAGTTAATAAACTTCACGTTATAATAATTCAGCACTTCATGTACTTTACAGAAAAGAGAAAAGCACATGCTACCTTTTTGAAATCTGGAAGACAGAGCCACAGTTTAAGTTTGCAGTAAGTTCCAAGTTATAGTCACAAGTGATTCCTCAATCTAAAAAAATCCTTCCTTTTCCCCCTCCTTACTGAAGAAAATTCTTGTCATGGAGTATCATTATTGCTGTTTTGAACATTTGCATTCATCTTCTAAGATAGTTAAACCCCTTCTCAAAAGATTAAGGCAATTATCATTCACTAAAAGTATTAACATTTGTACATTTCAGACAAATCTAGATTGTTTGGTTCGTTTCCTGCTTAATGGGATTAATACAGTACCTTCAAAACCTGGTCACCTATTAGGTGATAACTTTCCTGCTGCTTAGAGGAAGTAAACGCTAGGAAGCACCATACACCTGCTGTATTTGTAGCACAGAGACTAACTAGTACCTGATTTAAGAGTGCATTTATATTTTTAGTTCCATTTTGTGGACATAACTACAGCCAACAAAAGAACTGGGTAAACATAGAAGCAAATGTCCGAATGGCAGAAGATGCGTACTGAATTGAAGAGAATTGGTTTTTATAATTGAAAATCTCTTATTCCTTTTTCAGATTTTGGTTATCACGTTATATGGAGTCCTGAGTAGTCTCCCTTTAAACTTCTGATGGGAGTAAAGTTTCTCTTCTTGTAGTTCTCTTATGTTTTATTTCCACTGCTACTGCTGGATAAGCTATCCTTTGAAATATTTAAACCATAATGAAAAGCAGAACTCAGCTTACATAAAGATACCACTTCCTGAAGAAGCCCTCCCTCATCTGGAGTTTCACTTCCTTCCTTCCTGTCTTTCTCCCAAGGGACGAGAATGGATGGATGTTGAGCAAGATTTGCTGGGAGTGGATCTTCTGAGGTATTGCTTAGTGTTTCATTCTGCTTCGCATACTTATAGCCCACTTTGAAACTTTCTAGAGAAGCAAAATGGTCACTTGATCGTACTGGAGATGGGGATGCTATACAGCCACTAGTGGTGTCCATCTTGTCAGTAACAAAGGTTTTCTCACTGTTTTCCTCTTTCAGGTTTGAGAGTGACTCTCTATGGCCACCAGAAGAAACTTGTTTTCTCGGAGATGGAGGGAGTTGTTTCCCATGGAGGATACTGTCATCCTGACCGAGATTCCAGTCTGCTTGGTCATTAGCGCTGCTGCACAGCAGGGTAAGGTTGCTCTCACTAGGTGCATTGGACTTGTTCTGAAAAAAAGAATGTGTTTATATTTTATGTCACAAGAAACACTAACACTTTTAAAACAGAAATACTGTAATGGATTTCGTGGGCTCCTAAATCATGGATTGCCTTCAGGTTTCAGTGTTACAAAGCAACAATTCCAGAAACAACGTAAGAGCAAGGTTGTGGTTTGTTGTTTTTTTATTTTTTTAAGCTCTCCTTCCAGAATACTGTCTTTCATCCAAGGGATCACCTTTTGTACAAAGATTCCGCATCCCCTGCCCGTTCAGTCTCTACACAAGCAGTTTTGACAGTGAACAAAGACACTTAGCTGGTTTGTACCATAAATATGAGAAGGAGCTAGACTAAAACTAAAACCAGATGGTATTTCCTCTTTGCTTCAGTAATTAATTATACCAACTTTTAGCTAAACAAACAAAAATGGGCATTTTATTAATGTGACCCCTGCGTGACATTCATAATATCAAATTTTACAAGCTTTTTAAACATTTGTCAGAATTTGTTGTTTCAGTGACAAATCTCTGACTATCAGATTCCTTTCAGCAAAAATAAATGTTGGACAGCTGATATAAGCCAGAATTCCAAAACACCAGTATTTTTTCAGCTAACAACATGGCAGTGAGTTGGGAAGGGTTTATAAAGTTGTAGGCAAGAGCTCTGACCCATAAAGCGGTTTGCTTGTGGATTCCAGGACTTCTGATGGAAATGCTTCGTATCAATATGACTAATTTAATGATGCAATGTGAAAATGGAAATTCCTTCTAAACCGCATAACATAGATTAAAACTAGCTCTGGGAATTTAAGATTGGTCTTAAATACAATACTAAATTATCTGATTAAGTAAATTATTACATTATTCACAGTTTTGTATGCGGTTACTGTTAAAAGAGGAAAAAAAAATGTTTCCCAGATGACTTGGTAAACTGAACAAAAGTGTAACCAATATCTTGACTCATAAAAATTCATCACAAAGCTGCCGGCATGGGTGTGCTGTTTTGCAGCAGCAGAATGACATGCTAGCAATTCTAAGGACAATTCAGCAGTGACTGGTCTGCACGTTGTTGATTTCAGTAGTGCAGGATTCCAGTATAAACGATTGTGGTTATTTTTCAAGTGAAACCTTGAGACTAACCGTAGTCTTGTAATCAATGTCATCCATCGACCTAAAGAAGTCCAGGCTCTTTGCTCCTGAAAGCTTTCCTTGATCTGAACTGTGTGTGCTCAGCGTGTCCAAAATCTCCCCAAGCAAGTCCATTTCTCCTTGTTGCTGTGAAATTATTCCAGTGTCCCCAGAATCATCACTATCATAAAAGCAAGCAGAAGCTTCTTCACTGTCTTCTGATGATAACCTAAAGACAAAATCTTTTGCATCAGTTGGGAGCACAAAAACTATGTTATTACAGACACTCCTGAAAGTAAGTACCAATATACATTCAAACACTTAAAATGAATATAAGCCCCACTTTTCTTCTAGATCAACAACCTTACCTAAAGATAAATCTACATAGAAGCAGTGGCCATTTGGTGATTCTTCAGTCTCTTTGCTCTTCCTTAACCACTACAATTATTAAGTTATCCTTAACATGATATCCCAAACCTTCCCTGGAATTTGATAGTTATTCCAAATTTGGCTCCACTTTTGCCTTGTCTATACCTTATATTTAGGTAAGAATTGCTACACCTCTCTCCAGCTCAACTAGCCACATCTTTTGTTCTAATGGCAAGGCTCTCATACTGCAACTCTTCTTCTATCACCTAAGCATTACTTGGGTAAATCTGCTATCTGCAATTGCAAATGGTGTTTTTGCCTCTTATTTTCTCTTTCACTCACTGCAGTAACCTTACTTCTGACCTCCACACTGCTGCAGTCTTTCCCTAGTGTTGTCTATACTTCTAAAAAAGTTCTTTCCATGGCCAAAAAACTCAAGGATCAGGTTAGCTGAGGTCTTCTTTGTATCCTGACCTGTAAAGATTCAGGATTATATCAAACTCTCCTAATCACCATACATACACACATATCCCAACGGGCCTCTTACTTGCTTGTTCTCTCTATTTCTTCATCATCATCATCTTCATCCAAGGTAAAATCCTGGTTATTGAGGTGCTGGTTGAAACGTGTCTGGAGGATATAAAATTAATATTACATACTTCTTGTCTATTTTAAACAAAGAAAACAAAACCCAAATGCATGTCAGCATTATTTGGAATCTAACTGCTACCACACTCATTAAAGACTTTCAAAGGCCCCAATGAGGAAAGGCACATATTGACTCAGTTTTCTAGAAGCTGTTATAAGAGAACTCAAAATTCACGGATGTAATTGGCTAAAGAGCTAGAAAAACATTTTTCCTCATGGTCTGTGGAGTGCATTATTATTTATGCAAAGCCTTGATTAGCAGAAGGCTGCCTATACAATGTAACGCATCACTCAAGCCTACTACCTATCATTTCTCTTAAGGACAAAGCACTGTGATTTACTGTTTTCTGACAGAAATATTTGCAAAGTTCTGAAATTAATGTGGTCTATTGAGCATGAAGAAGAATGGATTTTTGAAGCGGCAAGAAGCCTAGAGTCTCTTTACACAATTGTACTTATATTTGAGTGTTAAACAGAAGGATAGAGTATGTTAGCTTGAAAGCTGTGCACCAAGAATGCCTTCATGCAAGATACTTTATTTTAAATTACAGTTACTTAGTGTACACTCAGAGCATCCTATTAGAAGCCTGTACAGAGTAGTTTGCTGTAAATTCACACATTATCATACTGAGTAACTTGTTTAATCACATTCCTATTTAGCAAACATAACCAGGCTGAAGTTTCTTACTACACTTGGAAAAAAATCCCTATCTTGACCAGAATGTTTAAGTTAGAAATTTGTGAAACACAAGTGATAGTCGGAAAGCTTGTGCATCTCTTGCAATCATTTCATATCAAAACCCACAAAAAATTAACTGTGCGGACAATCCATCCACAGAAGTGATTCCAAGCATTGTAAGGCCATAATTTAAAGACACATGGATGGAATTTGTGCAAAGGCAAAACAGTGTTAGCTAACTTTAAAGAAAATCATACACAAGTATAAAGAAATGCTACTGCCCACATCTCATCATACAGTTCACCAAATGTCTGCAAGCCCCTGGTAGGGAGGAAATATGGCCTTAATTTCAGGCAAGGAGCTCAGAGATCTTGTATTGTGAGGATTTCAATATGTCACCTATTACAGACGTTCTCAGTGTTCTACACGTACCAAAATACACACTATCCTTTTTTTTCCCTCCATGATTAACAGGAATGACTCAATGTATATTCTTTATAGTCTGACACATATTTTCTCTTGTCCAACAAGAGACTAAGCACTTCCTATACTTTTTTGTCCACAAAGAAAAAATGTGGCTCTTAATGTGATAAACCAAGTAACAGCTGATAAAAAAATAATAATACAGCATTAAAAACAAGGAAAAAAACCAAACTAAGCTTCACGCTGAGCGAAAGATATAAGATGGAACACAGAGAAACAAACATGATATTAATATTTCTAATGTACAAGGACTAATGCCTTCTATTTTATTATGGCGGCTCACGACATTAGGGATGGATGTTTGTAGTGTGGCAGTAGAGGCTGAACCTTCCTGCCAATATTCCACCAGGTTTTGTTGCCACGTGACAGATGGCAGCAGAGGGACTGTCTGACAAAATGGAGTCTGACATGGAAGCACATATGATGCAAAGCTGTGTCACTGAAAAAAAGGCACCCATTGACATTCATCAATGCTTTCTGAATGTTGATAGAGACCAAACAAAGTGGATGTAAGCGCAGTTAGAGTACTGTGACAGTGGATCATCTCCTCTGGTGTAGATTGTTATGTGTGCGGCATGCAGACTCTTGTTAACTACTGGTGAAAACGCACAGCTTCTGGCGGTGACTATGTTGAAAAATCATTTTGTAGCTGAGAATTTGCTCTATCAGACAGTGCTATTGTGTTCTTTGTATCCATTGTAGTTTCCATGGAAATAAATAGGAGGCGTTACTCTCAGAGTGACCTGCATATTTTACTGATAAACACCTTACAGAACATACTCTCTCGTTTGACTTAGCTTAGCAGAACAAACGAATAGAGCCCAAATGCAATATTAAGATGTTTGGATCATTTTCTGAAGCACTACTTATTAAATATAAAACTGGGAAGGTTTAGGAAATATTACAGATAAACCAGATAAAACAGCTTTGAATAGGTGAGTCATCATAAGATATAACTTATCTGACTTTATTATTCGTTAGTACGACAGAAATAGGAATAATTTAAAAACTTTGAGCAGGAATGGTTTTACTATAATTATTTTAATGCAAAGAATCAAAATATGTAATAAAACAATCAGAAATAGAAAATCGAAATAGAAAAAAGACACTTAATGAATGCAGACAAGATCTGTTAAATACAGCATGGATTGTCAAGAAAGCAAATTGCTAAAAGATGGCCCACTGGTCTTTCGGTGGCTATACACCAGGGTATTACCTGCAGTTGTACTGCACCATGCTAAATAGAAGTATTTTATCTATTCCTTTCATTAGCAGTGGTCAATTAAATTTCCTTTGTAAATTCAAGTTATTTCCAGGCTCTGAGAGTTCTTTGAATTATTCCCATCATTACTGAAATCAATCACACCACTGCAAATAACTACAAGGAAGGTTAACTACTTTGCCTTAATTGATACTGTTAATTGGCTACCTCACTGATTTAAATTTTAGAGTTTGTCTTCACTGAGGCAATTAAAATAGTTTACTTCTGTAAGACTGGAAATTCACTACCTGGTCTGGAAAATTCTGACTGACGTGACATTCACTTACATTAAAGCTCTAACCCTGGAACTGACTTTTGGAGGGCAAAACCCTCTTTTACTTGAAATTTGCATCAGAATTAGATGCTGCCATCTTTTACCTCTATTAACATAAAGACAAGATTTTTCAGAAAGGAAGAGTCTTTAAAAACACTGAGAATTTTCTGAAAACCAAACCAAACCCTCGTTTATTCTCAAATGGGTTAACTCTGTCAATTGAATAAATTCCCACAAGATAACTCCATGATTTGCCAACGTAGGAAGTAATTTTTCAAAGAGCATAGTCTGCAAGTTTAATAATAAAAAAAGTTGTGTCTTTGAAAAACAGGAACTGAATGAAATTACTGAAAACCAGCAAACAGCACAGACATAGCAGTTACACATATTTGGCCCCTTGGGGCACCTTCGGGTAGTATTACAGAAGCAAATTAATGAAAGCAAGAATATCGTATATGAAGAGTGTAACGTAGCACACATCAACAAACCTTTAAAAAAAAACAACTAGAAAATTTCTAGCTCCGGATGGTCAGACTCTGAAAAGATTTTTGCTATCAAATTAGATGTTTAGGCTTCATACAAGAAAAAAATTCAAGATTAATCCAAATTAGATCAGATCCCTATACGGAAAGAAAATGTAAAAGGAGAAAAAAAGGCAAATATCTGTCTGTAAATAACAACATTCTCCAGAGTTTACAGCTCTGCAAGCTGGCCACTGAGACAACAAGCAACACATGTTTTTGAATAAGTGACTTTCCTCTAGGAGCTGCAATAAAAACTACTGCAAGGGAGGGGTATGTCCAGACTCTTTTGCAAAGAAAGAAAAAGAAAAAAAGAAACTCTTAATAAATTGCAAAAGGAGAACCATAAATCTTTTTCAGTGCTCCACTAGGTAAAGTGACATAGTACGTGCACCTGCAAAAGCTGTCAAAGTCATTTAAGAAGTCCTTCCATTACTGACGTACCCTGCTGTTTGCAGTTATTTAAGCTTTTAATTTGTCTTTTCTGCATTTTGAAGTGTGTAACCTTTTTTATACCATTTTATGAAAAAAGGACAGACTTCTGTTTCCTTCCTGATCAGCATTCTAATAACAACCAGACCATTTAAATTTATTACTGCAAGAAATGATATTGTAACACTCCTTTCTTGCTGCACCAGAACTTTATAAAGTCTTAATAGACTGCTGTCATGTTTTTTCTACCAACTGAAGAAACAAATTTCTTAAGAACTACTCAACTATTTCTCTTATTTCAACTAGTTCTGCTAACGTAATAAGTGTATTATTTAATACATCTACCTTATATATAAATATTAGCTAAGATTCAGCCTTAGAGTTTTATATTTTTCCATCTTCAAGCACCCTGCACCACAAAAACCCATCTCTCACCTTTCTAAGAATATAGCAGAGTTCAACACATACCATGCTGTTTATCACACAACAAGCTTGCACTCACCACAAACCACTGTTGGACTATCTCCCAAGCCTGCATGCAAAATACAGCAAAGGATCAACCACAGTCAGTGCGAGATTATGTTCAGACAACCCAGCTCCATGGAGAGCGATGGTTTTTACTAGTTATGTTTGGAAGTTGCATTCATTCATTCTGGTGGCAGCATACGACTGCAGCTGATAAGCTCCAGACTATGGACAGTGGAATGTTGTTGCCATACATTCCGTTTTTCACTGGCTGCAAGCAATTGCCTTTAATCCCAAATATATTCTTTCAATAATAAAGGGGATGCATTTGGCTAAAGATTCAAACCTTTGGTTTCTGCCTGACTTCTGACTTCAAAATCTCTTTCCACAAGTGGTTTGTTACCTATACAACTGCAGCAAATGCTGATCACTGAAACCAGAAAAAGGTGATGACAGGATAAATGTGGATAGAATCAAACAAGTGAGAAGGGGTCCTTACACGGTTCTATTCTGCTTGCTGGTAGCCTCACAAAACGTACCACTTTGGCATAAAAAAGCAGACAAAATACAGGAATGCTAAAGGATTTAAATTTAAGATGGTTAAATTTTTGATTGGGCATGAAAGTCAATCTTTGAAATGCCAGTTTTTTATTTAATACCAGACCTTTCAGAAACACAAATTTCTGGAACGAGGGCTTATTGATCAGCAGCGAGGCAGGAAGTTTAAGCAGGCTGCTGCCATTAATTGTCCTCGACGTAAGAAACAAATAATCTTTTGAGTAATGGCAGCACATATATAACTTCACATTTACTGCCTGCTCAATATATCAGCACGTGTAGAATTTCAAGTAAAGAAAAATATCTACTACACGTCAAATACATGAAGTACTGTTTGCTTTTTCTTAATAATTTTAAGATAATTCATTCAGTATGAGAAAGTAAAATAAACAGAAATCCACTATTACTTCTGCTTCAGTTTTCTATTTCACCTATCCTCTATGACACAATAACAGAAGCAATTAGAGTTTCACCTCCAGTAGGGAAGCAAAAGACCAGACCCTGACCAACTTCCCAGTTAACCACAACCCACTTCTTTCCAGTTAAAGACTGAGAACTGAGGCAATGGGTAATGAAATCAAAGGAAGCGTACTTAACCTTGCACTCTACAAGAGCCAGGACTGGTAGGGAAAAGGGGAAGAACAGAGATAAAACATAAGTACAGTTACTAAACTTTCTCTCCCTAGTTGCCTTTCCTTTTTCAAGGGTATGGTACAAATAACCGCCGACAAGCTGAAAGTAGTGCTTGGAATACCAATTAGCTACACCAGCACCAGACCAAGATGGATGCGAAATAAAATTCCAGGTGAATTTCTAGAAGTGGTCTCTTCAAAAATTCCTTGCATGCTTTTACCCATATAAAGTAAGATAACATAGTGATGCCACGTTATGTGATATCATAGAAGTTGCCCTGAACATAAACTAAATGGATACCATCTAAGATGCCAAATTTCCTCTTATTAGTAGAGGTAGTAGTATTACATGGGACTAAAGGGTAGTTTTACAGACTATTAATGCAATACAGAAACAGCTTCATCTTTCCTGCTTTAACATATCGAGATGCACAGATAATGCATCTGAAAGATCATGAAGTGGCTGGAAAACACACAACTGTATGCCATGAGACAACAGTGTCCTTGATTCTGAGATCCTGATAATTGAAATGGCACAGAAAAAAAGAGATCAACAAAGTAGGTCCCCAATGAGAAAAAGAAATCCTTTCTCTGGCAATAAAGAGTCCGCCACAGCAGGAAAGTCCCCGAAGTATGTTTAAAGACAAAGGCAACCTGAACATGAATATCAGTGCTGAGGCAGGATTCGTCACAGCAATGACATCTCTTGAGAGAGATGGTCATGGAAAGCACATTCTTATTATTTCTGTTCCAAATTAGGACCTTGACAAATTAACAAACTCTAAGCTTTCTACATTCATACTACTGAACACAGATATTATTTGAGGATTTTACAATACTGCTTTGCATTTTTACAGATAAATACACTTCTGCTCACTTTTCTCAGACACAATTGTTTGTCTTCCAAATAAGAAGTCTCCTTTTCTTTGATGAATCGGAGTGGTTTCTTTTGGGAAGCCCATGACATCTACCACCCTTATGCACCAACTGTGGCCCCAAGCTGCCCACAGCTGGTATTGCCCTGCACAGCCAGCTCACTCTCATTCCTCTCTGTGGCACAGAGGCCATTCTTAGTGGAACTGGTCACTTGCAGCTGACACACTTTGGTATCTGGGTGCACAGAGCGCAGCAAAGGAAGGTGGCCTGCCTGAACTTCTGTTGGCAGCAAGGAAAAGCATTAGCCTTTTAAAATTGGACATCTGAGATTGCCAGTGCTATTTGCAACAACTAAAGGCAGCAGCTATTTTATCAACAAGAATTCTTTCTGGTTTGGTGGGGGTTCTTTTGTGAGCGATTTTATGAATGAGATTTACCTGGCAGAATTTTCAGTTACAAAAACTAACAAAAAAAATTCCACTTATTTTGTTCCTTGATTGTTAGTAACAATATTCAATTATTTGACCAAAGGGAAGCAGCAGGATGGAGCACAGAGCAGTAAAAAGATGAGGGGAGCACACAACAGAAAGGAAAAATTATTCCATATCCCTATGTAGGAAGGCAGGAAAGAGAGCGTGCTTCTGAGGAAGCATGAAAGCCCATAGACCAGAATGTAACACAGAGTGTAGCTTCAGTGATTCAGAAGAGTTGCAAACATGGTTCACGTTGGTTGGAATATGTTATCTACTTAATATCATTCTTATGCAGGTAAAACAAAGATTACTGGCTAAGCCAATCTTTTAGTTAAAAAAAATGACATATTCTTTCTTGCATCAGCAGAACTATCACATGGCAAAATCCCTCCTGGAATTAATCATGGCAGATCACACACAACTTTTCTCAGAGGACAAATTATCAAAAGCACAAACATGTTAAGAGAATAATAGAAGTGACTGGAGGTAAAATGCATTAAGCAGGTGTGACTCTCAACACAAAAGTCATGTTTTTAGATCTCAAAATTTAATAGGAAGCCTATTACAAAAAATATTACAAAAAAAAATTACGTAAAACCTGAGCAGCACTGAACTCTGTCCATCAAACCTCCGGACAACTGTAGAGCCAATAGATACCAGTCACATTTAAGTACACAGTCACAAAGAAAAGCGATTGTGCCCTAAAACAGAAAGATTGACTCCAAATACATTTCTGCCCAAGGCTCCCAACCAGAAGAACAAGGCAGTTAGAGGAGTCCACCCGCCTGGCACCAGTAAGGCTATTCTGTTTGACACAAAGGGTCTTTACAAGGCACCTAGGAACATGGATGGCACTCTGAGTTGGGTACCTGCACTAATTCCAGCTGCCCTCACACCTAAATTACACAACAAGCAGCAGGAAAGCGGAATTACTGGGATGTAATCTCAATCCTAGGTGGGCTGAATTGCCCTTTGGCCATGCCTCTCTTACTCCACTTACTGTGGAAAAAGCACAAGATACCACTGCAAGTAACTTTGACATTTCAGTGAAGTGTCTAAAATTATCTGGGTTGAATCCTGACTCTCACATTCAGGGACACTGAGATCACTGCAGGAGAGGCTTTTTCTGATTCTTCTACTTCTCCCTCCTTCAGCCCCCAGGGCAAACTTTCAATTGAACTTCTTGATTCATTTTTTTCCCCCACTCAGTTACAGGATTAGAGAGAGAAAGAAAAGGTTAGGGAACAGTCAGTGACAGAGCTGAAGCTGTAGATACAAGGTTGTGCTCTCCGAACTTTCAGGCCAGGAAGCAAAAGCAGTCTGGAAGGAAAATAGGTGGACTGACCCCTGGGCCTCCTGCTTTGGACAGGGTAGGTCAGAACGCTGCCTGTGATTGCTCCTCAGGAGCACAGAAGAAACAGTAATTTAAGCAGAAGATAGCACTGTCACATTAAGATGTCCATAAGCTCTCCTGTTTGTGAAAGAGCGTTTTTCGTTTAGATTCTTTCATTTGTTTGCAGAAGGCCCTTGAAAAAGCCGCTCTTGTGTTTGCTGACAAAGTAAATTCTAGTAGTCAGATCTAATAGCCAGGAAAAGCATCTGCAAACTTTTTACTGCCTAAATTTCTCTCTTAGATAGATCAAAGTTAGATGCACTGGTGATATTGCCCTGAAAAATTAAGTGTTCCATTAAACGTCCCACCAGGCAACAAAAAATTCCAGAGCAATTTCCTGACCATTAAACTATCTTTCCTTTTCTAAAAAAAAAAAAAGAAAGAAAAAAAGAAAAAAAAGAAAAAAAATATCATGGTAATTGGTGGAGAGATTTCTTGAATGTTCATTGAAAAACCCAAAGAAGGACAGGCAAGGATTACTTCATTTCATGAGTTAGCAATGGACAGAATCCTGCCAGAGAGGTGCAACAGCCTGAAACCCATGGAGAGAAGAGAGTGGGCACAGAAGAGAACAGGACTCTCACTAATAAAAACACCAAAAACATTTTACAAAGGTGTGTGTGTGTGTATATATATATATATATATATATATATATATATATTTTTTTTTTTTCATTTAAATGTGTTCCCTGATTAAATGAAAATCAGCCACCATCGCAGCAGAGGCAGTGACTGCTATCAGCTGGTGAGGTGAAGCTCCAAGCAACGTGGGGACAGCAGCTCTGCTTGGTGCTGTGCATTCCTGATGAAAAAAGGATGCAAAATACATGGAAACACCTAAATCTTAAGGTTACATTAAACCCTGCTAATATTCTAGTTAATAATAATAATAATAATGCAAGGAAATGGTGCTTGATTTCTAAATGATCAGCTGCCACAAAAAGCAAGGCTTTTACATGGCAAAGGATACACCCTTGGAGCCACGAGAGGGCACTCTTGTAATCCACAATTTGAATTTTTGCTGCCTAGGTTTTCATTTTTAATTAAAAGGAAATCTGTTTCACAGAATAAAAAGATCTTATTTGACACACCAAGACAAAAGATTGTTGACCAAGTTAAGAAAGCTCATGATATTTACAGCACTTTTAAATTATGCCATTTTAGCTGAAGAAATGGAATTTACTAACCAACCAAAGCTTATTCCAAAGCCTATTTCTCAGAAACAAAACATAATTTCCTTTAAAAAATGCGTGTTACTGATTATAAAATCTGTCTATTTGTAATATTTTAGTCAATGAGAGGTAAAGATACCTCCAGCTATAAAACCAGTATTTTCCATGCACATAAGGCATGGATCCAATCTCAAGCACATTAACAGAGTACAAATAAAGACAAAGTTCTGTAGTCAGAGCTACTATCGTTCTGAAATTATTATTGAGTTATCTGTGAGGCTTTTTTCCCTCTTTTTTTCTTTTTCTTTCAAGTTCATTCTCAGCGTTCAGTCTCCTAATATAGAATACCTACATTCAGAACCACATTATCACAAGCATTCTCTCTTCTCTTTTATGCTCTTGGGAAAAAAAAACAACTCCTCAGAACAGCCCACTCTCACCATCTTTTTTCAGGTTAGGTGGGTAATCACTTACTGTAGGCCCTCGGTAGCTAACGATGATGTCATTTATTT
Source organism: Meleagris gallopavo (assembly GCF_905368555.1). Classification (NCBI taxonomy): domain Eukaryota; kingdom Metazoa; phylum Chordata; class Aves; order Galliformes; family Phasianidae; genus Meleagris; species Meleagris gallopavo. The sequence continues at coordinate 8,157,180 of NC_139413.1, forward strand.
TCCTGGTCATTGTAGGGGTATTGATAAATGTAGCACTCCTGAAGGTGAGGTTATTCTGAACACATCTTCCTCCCTGACTCTCGCTGTCTCTGTTGCACCAAAGCCAAGTACCTACTCCAATCTGAATTACGTACTTTCTAGCTAATACACTTCAATAAAGCTGTAAAAGCTACATTTGTGATATGCTAAAAAAAAAAAAGTTACTTCTACTCAGGAATACTAAAAAAGAAGTTCAGACTTACATGGCTTTTATTACCTCACGCAAAAGTTTTTTTTTTTTTTAAACTTTTTCAGACACTGCATTTAAATCTTGCAAAGTCATGGGAAGTCGTTCTCTCGGCTTCTCAATATATGAGCATTCAAAGTAGTGCTGACACTCATGGATTCCTGGTAAATCCACACTTCGAACCCAAATGCCCAGGTTTCCATTACGTCTGCAAGCCAGTGCGTGCCTAACAGCCCAGGTATTACATACCTTTCCTTAGAGACAAGGGGGCATTGCTAACTTACTCATTATACCATGAACCCCTTCTTCTTACTCGGTTTTCTGCAAACCTGCAAGGATATTTTATTAGCCACTAAATACGTTAGTACTATTTACATCCTCAAATGTTCTGTTTTTAATAAGCTACCCTATCACCTGATAAAACAGTAAAATTACAAAGATTTCATTCATGAAATCAAATAGATCTTCTGGGCTCATAATAGGCATGTTGTCTTTTCAATTATTTACTTATTTTTCAGCAATTCTGCAGCGCTCTCATTGCATACAGGCCCTTGTCTACTCAGAAATCAGCTTTACCTGCACATATGTAATGGAACAGAATTAAAGTAAATTATGCAAAAACTGAATCAGCGCCGTAATACCCCCTCATCAATAGGTAAAGGAACTCAGCAATGTCATCGGCAAGATGCTGCAAGCAGAGTTGAAGAGATCTCATGCTTGCATTAATTTTTATTTTAAAAATTTATAGCCAGTAATTTCTTAGATATCCTTTTATATCTAATTAAAGTAGGAGATAAAACAGAGACTTATTCAATCAAGGCATGAAACAGTTAACAGCGGTGCACATGCCAAGGTTTTAATAAGGCTTAACAATAAAAAGCTTCAACCCTCCACTTTCCCTAGATTTTGTTGTGGTTTTCCCTTGCTTAGGGCAATCCATCTGTTAATGTTGACTTGCAATACAGTTAATCTCATACACGTAGAAAAGTGTAGAACAGCTAACCTAAGCAAGAGTAAGCTCAAATGAATATTACAGAGATAGAACAATTCATCCTAGGCAAAGATTAATTGTGTGTATGTGCGCACGCGTGCACGAAGGCACACACGAGCATGCTCCTGTTATTTCATTATTTTTTTTTTAGGAAAGACTTTCAAAATGCCAATTAGAGGAGGGAAGCTGATCACGAGCATTTGCAATAACACATTTAATTATTTATCCTCCGATTAGATTTTGACAGTTTTTTTACATGCTACAATTTGCTTTGATTTGTTATTATTTTTCTGATAGCCTATTGCTGATCTGGCAAAAAAAAAATAATATTATAAGAGCATCGTGAGAGCAGTGCTATAGCTTAGTAAATATTCATTGTTAAAAATGGCTCTGTGCTGTGACCAGTGCTGGTATTCTCCCCGGGCCAAACTGGCCTTGTTTTCAATAAAACCGGAGAAGTATCCTTTCCCTGGAGCCCTGTTAGGCTGAGGCTGCAGTTGGAACTGTCATCTTCACACAAAAGCAAAGGGGCTGGGTTTTACAAACGCAAAGCTTAATTGGGAGATCTTCATGGATGTACTCTTGACATTTATTAAAGCCTCATCAACAAAACAGGAAATAACCATACTAATTAGCAGACCCACATACAAACTACTATTTATTGGGGTAAAAGCATATTCAGAACCGCAGTCCCCAAAACCCTGTTGTGAACCAACATTTAAAATGGTCTGTCACAAGGAAGGAAACTTTTGCATCATACCCAACGATCCAAATGAACTATATTGTACAGTATCTCAGGTAAGCATTAGATGGCTTTCATATGCATTCTTTCCAAGCAGCAGAGAATAATGGCTCACATCTGACTGGTCAAAAATATAACAACAAATTCTTTACACTTCAGTTATTAAATGTTGTAATATGGAAGAGAGTGCAAGAAAGTGCAGGGGTGCCTCTTCTTTGGAACAAGAAGATTGCTTGCTATTTGTTTAGGTTTAGGGTGGATATTCAAACAGATTCATGCCGCAGCTTAATCAATACCTCGTCCCTATATTAATTATCTATCAACATACATGAGCTGCCACATTAGCAGTAGCATTATATTGCTGCTGACACTCATGGGTAACATTTTTAGAAATCTAGGTGGAAAGATTCATCTCCAGCGTTGTGAGAGTGCTATAGATATAATATTAAGCAATAATAGTAGCAATGAGACTCATTTGTTGTATGCTATAGATTCAGTACCAGCTCTGAAACACTGGCTCTCTTGTGCATTTGTCAGTGCATATATTTATATTTATTTGGATGTAAAGATTAAAATAAACACCTAATCATAAAGACATTGCATTTATTTTTACTTAAAAACTTACCAAAGAACAAAAATAAAACCAAGAGTAGCAAATAGTGCTGTTTTAAAAAAAAAAAGTACTTGCCTTTACTTGCTTTTGGAGAGGAAGAAAAGGAACGGTGTAAAGAAGAGGTAAAGGCAATAGTGCAAGATCTGAGTACTTGTGAGCAAGCACCGCTCGCTCTTTCCCTAATCCTGGGCTCAGGTGGCGTTGGGGACAAGAGTCGGAGAGAAGACCAGGGACATTCTGGTTGCAGCAGGGCAAGAATGCGAGGCCGTTAGTCACCACGCTTTACCAGTAGTACACAAACCCCTTCTGTACCTACGTATGCATGCACGTATTTACATACGTGTCTAACTGTAAATGCACAGAAACGTATGGAATGATACGCCTTCGGTCCTGCTCTCAAAACCAGAACATGTCTGATATGAATAACAACAATAACACTGAGGGATTTAGCAGTGTGCAGCTGTATGAACAATCACACACACACAGGTTTAATTGTTCTGTCAGAACAAGCCCTCAAAAGAAATGCTAAATTGCACGGAGATAAAGTAATCTCTTGCCTCCTGCATTTAGCAATAGGCAGGACTACCACACTAGCAAATTACTGCACATTTCTTTAATAAAAACAGCCGATAAGAATTCGATGGCTGCAAGAGTGCATTTTGTGACATATGTACAGATACATACAATTGTAGATTCACCCACATTAATCTGCCTATATTGCTTTATGCTGCACAAAAAGCTTTTTATTACCTCACATTATCAAATTATTTTGGTGCAAGGGAAACAAGTTGCTGTATATTAAAAGGAGTTATCCATTAGCAGTAAATATTTTAAGAACCCATTCTTGTTTTTAATACTACAGTACTAGAGCCATACGTTTAGCACAGAATATCTTCTGTTCAGACACTGAGTGAAGAGAATGTGCTGTAGGCAAGTTTCTGAAAGAAGGGAGGCACCCCAGCTGCTTGTACATAAAAATACGGCGAGGGCACACAGTTTGACACTTTATCACTAGCTTTAAAGGGATCATGAAAGCATGCACAAACTAAAAACTGCCTAAATAATTCAATGCAGAAAATCATTGTATTATTTATAACCCCACTAAAAATCATGACTTAATGCTAACGTACAATTTCAGCATTATTTAGCAATTATCTGCATCAATTCTATGTTGAACTTCACTGACTTTGTATTCACTATGGATAAAACAAAGCTAATTTGAAACTATATTGATTACAAGGGCAATTCAGTTTTTATCATTGCACTCAAGAGCAAAAAGAAAATACTATTACAATTAGCTGGATTGAATTTCAATACATGGTATCTCAGAAAGATATAAGTGTTAAAAACCCACGTGTAAAAATTCACTGCGTTCATTAAAAGCATGCAATAACAATGTAATACAAAATCTATATCCAAACATTAAAGTATATACATACGCACATTCCTTGCAAGTAAAAAAGTATTATGAAACCTCTTTTCTTGATAACTCTGAAATAAAATTGTCAAAATGAACCCAGAGCCATTAAAACCCTTGCCAAAGTTGGGACGCTACACCTGTTACTGCAATTTGGGACCAGAGCAGACTGGAGAACAAAAGGATGAGATTGACATCCTATTAACTACTTGGCTCATTAATAAAATAACAAACTATAACTTTCTGAACAGGGCTAAAAAGTCATGCGACTGCCAGATCAATTTATTACAAATACAATATTGATGTATTCCATTACCAGAAACTAAAATAGATGGCTTAACACAGGTCTGTGAATAGAGCAGAGCATATTTGCTATGAGAAACCTTTATCAGAAACAGATTTAAGACAAATTAAATCTCAGATCTATACTGATAAATCTCCCGGGTTTTCCCCTCTCAGCAGAGATGAAGTACGAATAGCATTTTTTTTCCTTCTGAGCAGTATGCTATGACAGAAGTATTGCTTTAAACACCGTGATTTAATCATGCTATTCAAACACAGACAGTGAAATAATCTTATATTCACTGATGCATTACTCTAACTGGAAAAAATTTCCTCGCATGCATGTGAAGTAGGACAGACATTTCAGGGCTCTTACCTGTGCAAGTCTTCGCTTTTCTGAGTTCTCTCTTTTCTCACTATGCACTGTGTAGACCGGAGCACTCTGCACTGCAACTGCACCACAAGTTCGATAATCTTCCTCACTCTCCTATGCAACGAAACAGATTCAAATTCCTTCATTTATAATCATTATCTGCACATGTATCCTCCATATTATGCATGCAGAAAGCATTCAAAATTATCTTGCCACAATCTATTACTGTCATGAAAATACCATCTGTAGTAAGAAAATCAAATTTGGCTTCACAAATAGCTAAATTATCAACATTGTCATTTAAAAGATGGATTGTTCAAGTCTCTAGGAAATATTTTTGAAAGTTTTCTTAAAATAGAATAAAATATACTTTAAAAATGGTTCTCTCTCTCCACAGAAAAATCTCAAGCGGAAACAAAATCTTCCGTAGGAAAAGCAGCTGCAAAAAGCCCAAAACATCTTTTCTGATATTCCTGCAACATTACTTTTGTAAAATGAAACTGTACATTCATTTTTAAACATTGCAATTGTTCACATATCCTATGAAATCCAGAGAACTGCACCTTCTGAAATACACTGCACTGCAAGGCTCTCCCATCGCAAATTCTCAGCTTGAAGCAAAGGCTACAATTGTGATATCAAAGCAATCAACTTTATGAAAACATACATCCTGTTAATGCATCTTTGAAAACCTCTGTTGTTCTATGATAAAATATGCAAACAATAAAGAGATTATTCAGTGGATGCATAGAATGACAGATAGTTGCCAGAGGGCTCGTTATGAAAAATGTATTGTTGAACAAAGGGCTAAGCATATTTCAAAAGTCATTAAAAACACAAATCTCATGTGATTTGTTAAGTATGAGCTTCAAGCATACAGGAAGCAAGGTAAGAGAGTAGAAGTGTACTACGTACCTTATGTTTCAACTTATTCCTCACTTCTTTTATTCCTTGCCTTGCGTGGTTTTTTGCCTAGAAAATTAAAAGGCTGCGTGTAACTCTGTAGCCATGCAACACACTTTATGATGCCGCACTTATTGTACCTATTTCCTTTTTTTACACATGGTGCTATAAAGGACAATTACCTGTATCACAAATGTTGTGCGTGCCTCGTCAGGATATCTGATACATTTGTGCTTTGTCAGTATATACAGGGCTTTCAGTACATGCATGCCAGTGCAGTGAAAACATACATGCTCAAAAATTCTCCAGTATTACTAAAGACAGGCTGAAAATGGCCTTTACTCACTCCTTTATTTGAAACGGGCCTTTAAATTTCAAAGGCTATCTTAGCAGTAAGGCACATTGGAAAAATGTTAAGATTTTTCAAGATGACTGCTACAGTGTTCCAGTCTGGCAACTTGCAGGGCAACATCAATCTTAAGAGAAATGAAGTGATTTCATATGCAGATGGAGATTTTGCACAGCGTTGCTGAACAGAATAGTGCTGCTATTTAGGACAGAATTGTGTATGTATTAAAATAGGCAGCTAAGGATCACTGTTGCATAGAAAACAGAATCAAGAATGTTCTTCAATAGAGAAATGAATTATCAATACAGAATACCATGTTCTTATGTGGAAAAAAAAAAGAGAGGGAGGGAGGAAGAAAGACGGAGAGAGGGGAAAAAAAAGGGAGAGAAGGAAAGGTGAGGGGAACAAAACACAAAGAAAACTAAGCCTAATAGAAAGTGTGTTCTTCTTACATGGATATAGCTCGTATAGGAAAAAAACTAGAAAAGTTTTCAAGGTTCTCTTGAAAATAGAACATTATAAAATACAGTTAGGGGCTGAAATACGCAGAAATCACCTATTTTTCTATGTTTTCCAGTACATGGAAATTTGAAAAAAAAATCATTTTTTTGATTCAAGAGGTCGGAGAATTGTTTTCATCTTTAAATCATACATCTACAAGCTCAGTAAGAGCACAGTGGGGTGCCATGTAGCAGATGCTAACCTGAGAGCCACTTTAAACTTTCCAGCTCACATTCACAGCTTTTGGATGCATTTAGGAGCACTTTGTTCTAACTCTGAGGGATGGCACCAATCACATTATTTACTCAAGGACAGTTATCTAGCAACTAAGACATGCATATGCCATTTCTCTGGTGGTAGGCTCCACAAAGTGCAAGTGTGTGAGAAAACACATGACAATACTGCAGGCACACAGATCCTCAAAAAAATTTACCAGCTCCTTGGAATGAACAGAAGATCGATTTGAAAAATCTTGATTATCAAGGACAATTAACAAAATTGAATGCTGGGATAAGATCGTGTAATCAGTCTAAGCTAATGCAAACCACATAAGAATAATTTCCAGATAACCTGTTAATGAACCATTCCTTAAATTATGAATGAGTTCAAGATATGAAGTAGATTTAATTTATTTACCTGTTTCTCTCTTCACGACTGCTATTTTTTTTCAATCAATGCAAATTAAAAATTCTTTTTGAAAACTTTACTTAAAGTACACTGGCTTAGACTGATCATCTGATTTATTCAGCACTACTTATTATGCAGTCGACTAATGAAACATTTGGAAAAGCAAAAAAGAAGCCAAAAGTCTTTTCTCGTTTATTTAAAACCTAACTCCTAAATACTTCCTATTTCAATTTAAACTATTGCTTTGCTTTGTCCTGTGGGATTTTTCCACACTGGCTATACCTTAACTATTTATATGCTTTGTTAGTTAGACAGGATTTTAAAATAAGATATTTTTAAGCTCAAAGCAATAAACACATCTAAGTGCGAGTATTCTGACAGAATTTTTAGAACAGCAGATGATACAAAAGACTTGCTGCACGCATTACTGATGCTTTACATGTCTTTATGATAGTGCAGCACATACTGCCAAAGAGAAATCACATCTGTGTAGACAGGACTCCATTTGTCCTGAACAACATTCTCAAGTGAAAAGACTTTCTACCACAGGTTAAGACTATATACTATATAACTACATACTGTGGGTCCTTATTTACAATTAAATGTAACATTTACAAGATGTTTTAGACTCACCTTAACTTTGCAATACATGAGCTACGTCACCAAACCACAGTGCAAATGAGAAGTTCTATTTTCAGAGTCCATATTTTGATGACATTCTCATCGTGATACAAAGACTTTATAGCTGTGCATCAATTTGTTAAATGACATTCAAGTAAGTACTATGATTGAGACAACAGCACAGTGATTCTTTGAAAATGTCTGATTTTATGTACAACCTAGCTGGGAGATACCAAATCAATTCTAAAACCCAGTGCTCACTGAGAAAATGAATGAAGCTAAAAGTATTTGGCAGGCTGAAGTGCTTCTCTGCAATATATGTAGAAAATGTTTAAGTATTCAGGAAGAATCAGAGATAATAGGTAGAGAAGGCATTTTTACATATAATTTATTTGAAATAGATAACTTACAATTTTGTATGCTGTTTTCACAGCCGGAGTGGCTTTGGTCATTGCTGTGTTGATCAGTGCACCGCCTTTCTGCAATGAACAAAACGGGATATGTTAATAACATTTATAACCTAAGTTAAAAGTTAAGACAACAGGACAATTTGAGTGTGCTGAAAAGAATTAGCAGCCTAAAGAGGTAAGAAGAGCACAGCTGTGTTTCTTCCACAGCCTACTGTCTGCAGACACACAAGGGTTACAGTACGTCATTATCAGAGCTGACGCTTTTATCAATGCATTCTAACAGGATGATGTATTGTCATTCTTTATTCACTGCTACCATATCAAAATCAATTCAGAGTTACAGCAATTTATCTTGTGTTCCTACCCTAAATTATGGAACTTCAAAATACTTCAACTTGAAATAAATAACTATCATGTTTAATCACCTAAGAATTCTATTAATCTAAAATAATATATTTTACTAATCCTGCAGAATAACAAGGTTGTATCAAGTATCTTCTATTAGTCAAATTGCACAAACCCATATTAACTACATGCTGTTTACTAGAAGTGATAAGCTTCATATCAGTGTACTGAGTCTCACCCCACAGTAAACATGTTATATTTGTATGTTTTCTTTCCAAATAAACAAACTTTTTTTTATTATATACATATAAGGAAGAGGGCAAAGTTTTGAAGAAAGAAAGCTGTCAAGGATACAGTTTTTTCTTTTTTTCTTTTTTTTCTTTTTTTTTCAAAAATCAATTACTTAACCAACAAAATATTTATACCTTCACAGTATACATCCATTGCTGGTAAGATCTTGAATTTCCTGAAATAAAAATATAAAAAAAGAAAAAAAAAATCAAACATATATTCAACATCTTAAATGTTTCAGCCCTCTTCAAAGTCTGCATTAAAAATTCTCTTAGAGGATTATTCATTAATTTTGTTCTTTCCAGAGAGACAGAGAACTTAAAGATAAGAATATGTACACAGTAAGGAAAAAAAAAAAAAATCTTACTTAATGTTTTCTGTTTTCTTTGTGAATTCCTATCTTTTCACAATGTTTTTTTAAATTCCAATTGAAGTGCAAAGAGAAATTAAAACTACAGAAACATAACATACTGTTAAAAATTCTGAAAAGAAAACACCAAATTAAAGGAAAGAATATCTAAATGAATTGTGTTCAAGAATAATGATCCCACTGGGTAACCTTTCAAGTAAGACAATGACATGAAATGCAGATGGTTCCATCCCCAGGAAAAAGCACTCGAAAAAAGTCTGAAGATTATGTCATCATCATGTACTTATGCATAAGAGAAATCACTGCAACATGCTAACTGTATCTACTTTCTTTTTTTCTATAGAGGAAAAGGAATAACTATAAGGCAAGTGATAGCTATTGGTTTATTTAGGGCTACCCCACGCCACCAAGCGCAGGGTTAAATTCTATCAACCTCTTGTTGAAGAAATGAATACTATTTCCAAAACGTGCTTCCAATGAACCTGAGGGGACCAAGGCCTGTCCCCTCTCTGTGTAAGTTTTAGAGATGAATCACTTGAATACTCTGGTACCATGAGTTATTGCTAACCGCAACCAAGACATTTGTGTTGACATGATGAAATTTTGGAGACTGGCAGTTTCTCAAGGAGCGTATTGATACATCTGTGATGATACAGACTTCTAAAATGACATCACAAAACTTTAGCTTTGCAATAAATTAATAACCTAAAGCCATGGTAGCCTATTGCATGAGCTAAACCAAATCACACTCACTTCCTAGAATGTGACTGAGAACTAACTGGATAAGAGGTATTCCCAAGTTTCTTTGCCAAGTGAGGTGGAGAAACTGAGCTGCGTGCAATTGTACCAGGCAGTACAACTTTCACCCATGACACTAAAATCCACATAAGCCATTTTGTGACAGACAGACTCTCAGGAAGGATAGCATGAGTGAAAACAAAGCAGGCTTGGAAATGAGAGAAATCAATGATTATTATGGTCTAAACTCCATTGAGAATGTCAAAGAGAAACCAAAAGCAAATACTACTAAGTTTTTACTTCTTCTGTTTGGCTCCCTGGAACTACCAGCGAAGGTAGTGTGAAAAAGCATGCAATATGAGAATATGTAAGCGTAAAAAAGATGGCTATCGAATGTCTTTTCACATTTAGGGCAATAAAACTTGATCAGCTTTCTGAAACTAATTATTTATAAAAATATTTTCCAATTTCCAGTATAATTTTCTTTATTGATTTAGTTATGGTGGCATATGTGGAAAGATACAAACTGAAAAAAAAAAAAAAACTTTCCATTTGAATGTGCAATTTTTAAATTATACTTTCTCTACTCTAAAATGCACTCAACTCTCCTTCTAACAGCTTATAGCTCTCTAAAGTTCTATGAATTTCCTGTAAACTGGGTTGTCATCTGTGGGCTTTCTTTGTTGGTGTTAGTGTTGGTTGGTTGATTTGTTTTTCTAGTTGGTTTTTTTTTTGCTTGTTTGTATGTTTAAAACTTTGGACCACTTGATAAGATGCATGGGATTCAACTCTGAAAAGATCATAGTTCTACGCCATTAGCGTCAAAAATGTCACCTTCAATTGTATACATATTGTTAGCCCTGCACTTCATAATGATAATGAGACAGCAGTTATGTAAATACTGAATATATGCCCTAAGCAATTTGTCCACAACCTGGCAACGTACAGCTCAAGAGACTTGAAAAGTCACCACACAGTGCAATCCAAGTGAGAAGGGCTCCTTAGGCCGAATACTCCTGCCCAGATGAGACGTGGCTCACAAGCTGCCAGTACATGGCCAAAAATCAAACTTTCTCTCTGCTCTAATACAGTTTTATTGAGGACTCTTGACACTTAACTGCAGTGAGAAAATAGACTAAATACTGACATTAGCTATCTGACTAACAGATGCTCAATGGCTAAAATTTGTATAGAGAGTAGCATAAGCATAAGCTACTCTGTATTGACAGAAAGGAAGCAAATCTCTGTTTAACTTAATCACACTTTGATCATGAAAAAAAAAACAAACAATGTGCTAGACCATAGCACAAGACTCAGAGGGAGGGAGAAGGCAGTGAAAACCTTTTAAAGGACACGTACTCTGAGTGTGATGAGGGCATTTTGCAGAAGGTGAGGATGGCTCTGAACTAATACACCATCTCAAGTTCTCTGCCCTGGGAACATGCCTCTGTAAGAGTGGTCCTGCAAAGAAAGCCCATCCGTTGCTGCCATCTGCAACTCGATGGATGTGGTAGAGCCTCCATTTATCAAGGAACCTTCTACCTTGCTTTCATCAGGTAGTGCTCGTGCGCTGTCATGCATGCTGTGATCCAACATTTTGAAAGCAGATATAGTGCCTCAACAAGAAATACAGCAGATAGGGTATATAATGGGAATATATGTCTAACAGGAAACCATGCAATAATCCTGCAATAATCACAAATTGATTCAGCACACAGTCTTCCATATTGGTTAACTTTGTAAGCTGACGAATGTGAAAAGTGTTAAAATAACTGTCAGAGAATACAACCGTTGAAAACATCACCAGGAATAATACTTTTTCAATGAAGCAGGCAAGTATTTCTATATTCCTTTTCAGATGATATACAATTATTCAATATCAAGATTCAATTTCTTTTTCTTCAGTAGTACATTTGCTAGAGAGAATTAACTTATCTAAACAGAAACCACTGCTTTCTGCATTGCAGAAATAATTAGATGTGAAAAAGTTGGGTAAGTTTTTGAAAACCTAACTATCCAGAACACAATCAGCAGCACAAATACAAACATTGTTTTTAAAAAGTTAGCACAGAATTTAACAGGTAGTATAAACATGCAGATAAAATGCAACTGACATAGTGACGCATTTGATCACATTTTAAAATCTAAGTATTGTTTTACTGGATTAAAACAAAATATCTTCATTTGTTCTATTGACACAAGTGGATACATTATTCATCCCAGCAGTCAATTGTTGAAGGCTAAAACCTTTCAAGACTGAATGGAAATGTTAAAACAGTACAAACATTAATGACTTCTAAAATGTATAAGGACGTCATCATATTAAACAGCTCTCAGAGAAAAAGCATCAAGTATCACACTCAAATTAATTCTGTACCTCCACAGAATCCTCCCGCTGTGATTTCTTCTTCAAAGACATCAGAGAATCCCCTTCCTGCATTTAATTTTGATAGTCGACCATCAATAAACTAAAACAAAAAAATAAAAATAAAAATCACACTTGGTTGGTCCTTATATTTCTTTACAATGCTATAATGGTATGTATGTATGTCATGATGGAATTTATCTTCAAGATAACATATGGCCTACAGATAATATATAATTTTATATGGACTTTTCAACCAAGAACAGCAAAAATGTCAAAATACTGTAAAAAATATCACTGTTACTTCCTTTGAATTTCTGCTACTTTTATGTATATTGAGTAAATTACATGTACAATGCAGAATTCACAAAAACAATTTGTAAAATCTTATAGCCAGTGAACTTACACCAGTTTGTTCAGAGGTATTTTGAATTGCTTTCAAGATCTTCTTGCTTTCCTAATGGCATTAAAATATTTTAGCATATGTTTATGATAACTCTGTATTTATCATTATCAATTAAAGACAGACAAGAATTCCTTGATTTATGTTGGAAGTCCTAAGGTTACCCCTTATCGTAAACAGAAAATGATAAACAAACCTCCCTTTCTGCTTTACACGTCAGTGGGTCCAAGGTGGAACTTGAAGTACACAGAACAAACATCTGGACACATTTCACCACGTGAACTTCAAAGAAATGATAAGCTACAGTGTCTAATCAAGCTACATTAAAAATCCAATGGATATGTTTTACAGGAAGTAACCTTATGAGGACAGTAAGTGTGGGGACATCATAGAAAACAGCCTGTACCGAAAGAGAAGAGAATGACTGTGGCTTGTTTGCAGAAATGGTGGCATTAGCAGCACGGATTTGATCAGCAGTGTGAAAACTAACTTGAAGGATGTTTCACTTAAGTGCAAAAATGAAGTGGGGCACGATGCCAAGGCAGACTCTCCATCTGACTGAGCACAGTTCAGACTGACACCATGGGATTTTTAAGTTCTAACACAAGTAACACCTATTCAGTTGCAACTACAGGTACATATTGCAATAATCATCCCTATGTTGCATGAGTATGTGAATTTGAATCTATCTGTATGGATATATAAAGAAATGATTCAAACAGGTCAGAAAGAGTCAAAAGAAGATAACTAATGATTAAACCTCTCAGAAGAAATGAATGCATTCTTTTCAGGAATTAACAAGCTTCAAAGAATATTTTTAAAGGTTCAAAATTCCTTTCAGGAACAGCCCCTCCTTATTTATTTTGAAAAGGCTAACTCAAAACTGAGAGATAAAGGGAGAAAGCACTTTCCTAATTACACACAGTTCACCTCCTAACAAGAAATATGAGTTATTCACTGTTACTAAACAGTACATAGGAATTGACCAAAATTAATTGTTTGGTTATGTCATATATTACTACAGATTATCCAAACAATGTCAGTGACAATCTAATGTTTGTCAATATCTTCATGAAACAAATTACATTCTAAGAATAGAAAAATTCCAGCAGCAATAATGAGACAAGCACAAAGATAAGCAGTCCTTTTTCTCTCCTGTCTCAACTCCTTGTTTTTCATTTTACTCCAAGTTGGCGTTTTTCCAAACAGGTTGGGTTCATGGTCATACCTCTTTGGGATCACTGGATTATTTCACAGCAAGAAGAGAGATAAGAACATCTTTAGCTACTGCTGAGAAAAAGAAAAAGAACAAAAAACAAAAAAACAGCCATACTTTGAACTGTAAGGCATTATCTCTTTGGGGAAAGTTATGAGTTCATTCCATACCATAGACTAGCAAAAGATTTATGGGCATACTCAACATTTGGTAAAATTCTATCAACAGCAGGCTGAGACACTGGCTGAATTTTAGTTTTTAGAAGATTAGTTCAATTGAGTATTTAATGAAAATACTGAAAAATAGATCTGTCCAAACAAACAAACACATTAAAAAAACCAACACCTGAAATTATTTAAAGGAAGTGTTAATATTACTAACTGTATTGGCAATCATTACTTTTGAGTCATTTTCCTGACTACCACTTTTAATGAAAAATACTAACTCTGGTGCTACTCTCAGATTTTATCGGACTAAAGAACTATCAGACTCCTTAAATGTTTTTGAATTGTAAAAGTAAAAGATAGACCGTATGAAACTCTGAAGGTTTTGAGGCACAACTGCAAAGGAGGGAAGGCAGACGATGTTGTTTGTCAGTCAAACCCATACATATAAACAAATGTAGGGAGCAGTAAAAATTCCAAGTGAATCATCAGTTACTAAGAAGAAGAACTTAGTGGAGCAAAGAATTTCCAAACAATAGCAGCTCAAAGTATATCATTCATACAATTATATTGTTTAATGAAGTATTCTAACATTTCATGCTAATTCTATGAATGAATTAATAGTTACCCTGGACACTCAAAAGAACTATTTGACACATGCTACTATTAATTCCTTACACTTGAAGACAGAAATACAGTGGAAGCAAGTAACAGTACAATTCCTCGAAAAACAAAGGGAGCTAGAAATGATCCTAAGGTGATTTCCTGGTGATTTGATGAACTTCCAAGAAGAATAGAGGTGGAGGGGAAAGAGAAGATTTTAAAAAAAAGTATCTCCACCAAAAGCAAACAAAAACAACAACAACAAAAAAATACAGCAACAAATGACATGAGTTAAGCTTAACTGTCATGCAAAAAACACTCAAGCATATTTTATATACCCATTTTCTGCTTCTAAAAAATTATTTACTGCTTAACAATTAGTCATTTTCAGGAACATAATAGAATATAGTTTATTCTGTTGAAATGAACCTTTAAAACAGCTCATTTTCAGTGGGAAAAGCTATAAAAGATGCAGCTGGGCTGAGGGTTAGCTGAAGTGGGAGTAACAATCACAAGAAAGTAAGAGAATGAAAAAAATGTTTGCTATTAAACCACACACATCATCAAAATTGTTACTATTTCCTAATCCTTTGTAATATATTCATTTCCTTTAGTGTGAATAAAATTGAAAACTAGCTATAAACAAACTATCAACTGATTATTTTTACTTGAGCATATTAAAGCATAATGAGTAATTTTAGAGCCACATTGACAAGCCCATAATTTCAGTGAAGTTATACCTTTTCCCTACAACTGAAGACCTCACTTAGTAACTTGACAACAGTTTGGAAACTTCATTTGTAAGTATCTTTTTTCCTAAAAAAGTTTCAATCTTAAGATATGCAAAAAGCAAACAGCTTGCTCTATTATTTCTTTCCACTTCAATCACTTGTACCAGGTACACCAACAGGTTGCAGGTCTCTTCATTATTTTTTTATTTACATTTTGTAAACCATATAATATAGCTGTAAAATTGAAGGAGCCCAATTCTACAATCAGTATTTCCTTAACAATTAAGAAAAACATGTTTTCAGAGAACTTCTACAAACTATCATCCCTACATAAATCTTTACTACATTAACTACTGATTAGCACCAAGCATTTTTTGAAAATCAGAAAATCCTATATATAATGAATTTCTCTTCTCTATTATGGTAATCTACCTTCAAAGGAGTCCATTAGATTACTTCAGCATGAACCCTCATGCCTCAGTCATTCCAGATACTTGCAGGAAAATAACTACTTTGAGCCTCAGGTTCTCCTTAATCAGCTACAATATTCTTCCTACAATATTCTTCTGCCCCTATGGCTTGGGTTGGCAACATTCTCTGTATGCCTTCTTCAAAAACCCTAGAAATGAAAGCTGTAATTACAGTATGAATCCAGTTTTTAAATTAAATGCTACTGAAGTCCAATTTAAGCAAGCACTTTGCCGTTTAGATCTTTGGTCACGAGCCAAGGAAGCTGAAAATGAAGTTCCACCATCAAGCTGGGAGATCCATGATTTTTGCCGCCTAGATGAGTTGCTGACTGGCTCTGAACAGGTGCTGCCCCAGTTCTGCAACCTGGAGTTATTTTCCTTTTTTTTTCCTCCCGCTCTTTTTTTTTTTTTTTTTTTTTTTAATAAAAACTATAAATGAAATCTTAATAATAGAATAAAACTAGGATGACTGCCAGAAAGGGATATATATTTAAATATGGATGCATTTCCAAAGCAAATAATTCAACTTGGGGCTTTTACCATCTCATACCTGTTTAAACAGCTGAAGATTAACAGCAGTTTCCAGGAACTGTTTAGTAGTACTGGAACGATGCTTCACAAAGCTATTCTCACAGAAAGTTATAGGTTCCCCCTAAAAGAGTTTAAATGGAAAACATTGGATGTTAACTACAGTATACAAAGATGTTGATTTATTTAAGATCTCACTATACATGCATAAAATAAAAAAAACCACAGACAACAGCAAAGAAATCTTCATACATTTTAAATAGCTCTCAGAACACATGTTGCATTTGAACCTTTCATTTATGAAACTTTAATGCTAGTCTACAAAAAACACTTAGCAAGGAAAAGGTAAGTGGTTTACAGTTAACTCATATTACCTCTAAACGACTCTCCATTAAATATTTCAAAAAAGTGGTTCAAAGTTTGAGGGATAGCAGGTCCTTTGCTTTGAATAGTTCAACAGTCATTACTCTCATTTAACAGGAAAATATTGCAATAAATTTAAATTTATTTTGACATTATTTCCACAAAAACAAAAATCACAAGCATTGGCTTTTGGAAAAAATCTAAATAGACCAGATTAACATTTCATAAAATAAAATATGATCGCAACACAAGGAAAGCACATAGTCCATAGTTTACCAAGCACCCTGCAAAAAAAAAAAGTTTCAATGATGGAAAAATAAACAAGTACTCACTGAAAATGAAGTATTTGCTGAAATTTTATTAACTGTAAACAGCACCCATTTGAAAATAAGGATTCTTTATAAACAGTTGAAGTGGCTCCTATGTTATCCCCTAATTTGATTTATAATTTGCTATCCGCAGTGTGTGCAGAGCACTGGAAGTTACTGACAGGCATTCTCTCAAATTGTCCTTCTTGTCAATACTTTGCGATAAATATTTGAAGCTGTTAGATTTAAATGAATAGTAATTCACACACTAAAAAGTTTGTGTGGTGATCAAGACATTAACCGATTTCATCACAAATCCAAGAGGCCTCCCATCCAAGTATAAAGAACAAAGAAGTCATCAGTTTAGAAATGATTAGTAAGATGAAAAATTGGAATCCAACAAAATTATGCACCTAAATCTGACTCTATGATGATTTACTACCCAAAAAACTAAATATCCACAATGGACTAAGACACCTCAGCCACTCAAAAGAAAAAAAGAGATCAAAGGCACCTCCTTATATTGATCTTCCTGATACTAAAACAGGAGTTCTGTCAGGCTCCAACTGTTAGTCACTTTGAAGACAAATGTATTCATGCCCATGACCACCACTGCTTTCCACCCCATACCCTGGTTAACTGTAATCGCACACGGTACTTCATACACTTTCCTGGCTTCCTGGGACCTTCTATGATTCTAGAATACAACAGGGTATTCTTGGCACGTGACCTCTGTGAGTTTGTCAGAGTAGCTCTAAAATCACTCTCAAATGCTTTTTTATACCTTGCATTTTCTTTTTAAATGATGTAAGTATGATCCAACGAAATCTAGCAGTAAAACCACTCTGAGGTCCTTTTAAAATCCTATTCTAATCCTATCAAAAGCTTCCCTCTTTTTCAATTTGCAGGGGCATATTGTCATAGATAAAATCAAATTTTGGATATCTTACTACAGTACTTAAATTCAAAGTATCAAAAAGCTGTAGCGAGGTTCAATCCTACTCAGAAAAGCATGTAAGTTCATGCTTAACTTGCTTTTAAATTTTATGTTCCAACATCTCTAAGGGAACACTGATTTTAGAAAAAAATTCTCCCAGGAAGAGTAAGAAGCAATATTTAAGCAAATTTACTTAGCACAATCCTTTCCCTTTCACAGAGTACCTGGCTTGAAATGATACACAAAACCATCTCAGTACAGCATCTCCATCACATCTCCAAGATGAGCATTCCAGTTGCTCCACCTACTGCTTCTCCAGAGATAACTGGTGAACACTGTACACATGCAGGACATGCTGAATCTGTCAAAGAGCTTGAACTGTTTGTAGCACTTTAAATAGCACTGCCTTCCTGACCCACTTTGCATTAGCTTTTCTTGAGCTCCTGAAGACTCTTGTCTTAAGAAGATGACCTCAAGCTACTTAGCAAATTCAAAGTGCTTCAAAACAAATGAAACAGTCTCCAGTGAGATATGGTGGTACAAGACATGGTGTTCCTGAGGGCAGACTCTCTTCTCAGTTCTGTTGTTCTTCCAAAAAATTTCAAGGCAGCAAATTAGAAAAAGAATCCTTATTTATTTATTTCTTTACACAACAAATGATTTCTGAAAATACAGGGGTTATGTGGGAGTGTAGAACTGACTAGATGATGACTCACAACAGACTATGAAACCTTAAATTTAGAACCAAAGAAAAGGATATTATTTTCAAGGCATACGTACTCTTTAGAAAAATTAAAAGTAAGCAAAGCCTTTACTGCCACTTTCCCCAAAGTTGTGGGAAAGACAAAAGACAGAAAGGAGAGGTTATCTCCCAGTAAAAGAGAAAACAGGCAATCCTGCTCTTCCCTTCATATCAGCCTAGGAAGAGAGAGCAGCGAGAGATCTCCTTGGCAGCACCTCTCCAGCCTGAGCCATGTAGCAGAACACCAGAAAACAGCAGTTCAAACACACATTTTTAATGTATAGCTGTGCTAGTCTCCTAAATATTTCTCTTTATCACTGGATACATCAGATATTTAGTAAGCACTCATGCTTGGGTGCATTTATTGCCTTATCAATAAGGTTCAGAAAAAGAATAGCCAAGGCTATGCCTTGGCTGAAAATGTATTTAGATCTAATTTGGTTCGCATCCAAAAGCAATCCAATTATTGCAATCTACTGATAGTAAGGTTGCTTTAAAAACTTGATTTGATAGGTACAAATCTCCTACCAGTTCATCACATGAAAGGAAAAAAACCTGTAGAAATTTCAGACTTCAGTTTTAGAGTATCTGCTGTAACTTTTTTGAAATCGCATTAAGTAACAAACACTGTTAACACTTACTTCTTTCATTTGTTTCATACTCTGAATAAACACATTGTTTTCCTAATAAAAATGCCAAATCTTCAAGATTGCTACTCTAATCCTGAGAGGTTTTGGATTGCTATTTATATATTATAAAAGTGAAGCTATTTATCTAATATAAACAAAAAAGCTCCAGAAGTTTTTGGACATGAAGCATGTAACATTCATGTTTTTGCAAATACAGCTGGGTACCGTTAGAAACTCTGACTTTTACAAGAATGCTCCACTGATATTTAACTACTTCAGCATCAAATGGCCCCTTCCGTATTGATCTACAATGTACTTTCAAAACCAGTTCGATCAAAACTCAGTAGGGACTCCATACTGAAAAGTAGACAGCTAATACTCAGACCAAACAGACCAAACAGCCTATGCCCAAACAAGATATCTGTCCTTTTAACAACGGTTGCTATAGAATTTTCTTCCCCTTTCATAGCTTGCCACACACAGCAGGCATTTTTCACTCCAAGCTACATTCACAGTTTAAGAAAGCTACTTATGCCGACCTCAACAGAACGGGAAAGTAGTGATCTAAAACTGTGCAAGGGTTTTAAAAGGAAAGTTAGTGTAGATTAGATGGCATGTTTAACAAGAAGCACTCGCATTTCAACTGTTTCAGGAAGCATTTGTATCTTTTTAGAACAAGACGACTCTTACACTGTTTATATTATTGCTATAATATATGTACATGTCAACTCTTGCTTAATGTAAAATGAGCATATAAGATAGGTAAATATTCCTCGCTGCTGTATCAATTATCAAAAAAGTCCATTTTTAAACATTATTTTTACTTTTATATGAAAATCCCTTTGTTTAAAATCAAAGAAGTAAAAAGATGAAATTTCAGCTGTTGGCCTGACAGTTAAAAACAACCATCCTGAAAATAACTGAGTATGACTTAACTACATGTTCTACTCATGAAGGTACCATTTAAAATTACAAACAAATTACTGCAAGATTTGTCTATTTCTTGCCATCCACTTAATCAAAGATTCAGATGAGCTGGCATTTCTTGCAGTTACAATTAGGCCCTTCTAACACTGCTATTAACATCTATGTTCAATAAAGAACCGTTACAACAGTGTGGCTTTTAACATGAAAAAAAGGTTCTTAGAGAAGGGACAATAAAGAGACATAACAGATATAACACAGAATGGTTAGGTCTTTAAACACAAGCTACATTCTGGCATTTTACTACTCTCCATTTCTCTACTCTACTGTAATTTTTACGCCTAACTTGGGGAAAAGGCAAACAAATCAACGCCCATTTCTCAAAGTAGTTGTGTCCTCAAAAGAAGATTTCAGTTTGAAATTCAATTATAAACAATTATTGCTTAAGCATTCTTATGCATTCAAGAGCACTCTGAATCTTAAAAATATCCTTCAGTTCCCCTAACATAACACTTAATTGCACTATTCTAATTTCTATCATTTTAAATAAAATACCTGGGTCTGTTTAAAATTTAGTATAACTACTTAAAGTGTACTTAAAAATGTGCAGGCTAAAGCACTTCAAAAAGCATTCAAATAAAGCAAGGTCTGACAGGCTGTGCTATCTCCAGTATGGAGGCTATCCCATCCCCTCAAAATGCCAATCAGACTATGAACTCCTGCTGGCAAGAATTCCAAATCATGACATTAGCCTTTGCTCTTCTTTTCCCAATTTCTGATGGATGATGTTACAATCATCATAACTTAAAACAAAGATACACTGAGTTTATTTCTTTTGGTTTAACATTAATAGCTTTGATGATTTTTTCCCCCAAAACTAGAGGTGATTTATCTTTAACGACTATCTTTTGTTGGCTAATTCTTGAAGAAAAGCCAATTCTTCAAAAGCAGAAAATAACTTATTGTTGCTTATAACCAAGCAAGTTTTCAAACAGATATGTCTCCAAGTAGATTTGTTTCTTTGAAATACACTTGAAATGTATTTGTCATGTCATGATGGACTACATTTTTCTTGTTTAAATCACACCTATAATTCTTCCTGATGTTTGCTAGTTATAAGCAAAGCAGGCAAGCTAGTTTCTCCTTTTCACAATGATAAAAGTTCTCTCTTTTATTATTTGTTATTACTTTTCCTCTTCTAACCCCAAAATCTCACCTACCTTTTCCCTGCTAGACACAGTCAGTGAAATATTGCCTTTTAAAGATTTTTTTTTTTTTTTTTTACACCACTCACTGCTTTGTTATCTGTCTATATTGCATACATTTAATGGAGAAAAAAAAAAAAAATCTAGTCTTTGCTTATTACCTACAAGGTTTGTATAAGGTTCATTTTCCCTGGCCACCACAGCATTGCTAAAATTGCTAAAATGTTTGATTGGTGTGGTTTACACCTGCAAGGCTGTCTGAAAAATACCCAGGAAGAATATGTGAAGTAAAATAGCTGGAAAGGAATACAATATTGCACATGCACTGATTGATAAAACAAACGGCAAAATTGTAATCTTTGTATTTAACTTCCACCTTTGCATGTTCAAATTTTATTACAAAATATTTTGTAATAAATTCCCAACTGTTGGACTACCTAAAGAAAATAAGAGCAACAAAAGGTTCAAGTTATGACTAGACAAAATAACAATAATTTCTATATGTACATGCATCTACACGGTTTAAGGACACCTCACAATACTCTGATCCTTGCAATGTCACAGCAGGGGCAGACTGTAGGAACCAAAATTGTTCACGGTTACTGACGTTAGAGATCACCCAATGGCTACTATTTCAACCGCTAGCTGAGCTAGCACAAGAAGACACTGACATTTCACTGAGGAGATTTTCTTTTGAATACATAGAAATTTCTCAAATAAGGAAGTTAATAAAGATAAAAATCTTTTTTATTTTCTTTTTCTCTTCCCTATCAAAATCTTGGAATGGTGATGGGATATTAAAATAGGTAATAAAAGTAATATTTTCAGACACTCCTCAACAACCACGCATGAAGTGGATTCCCTCAGTATTAAAGTAAATCAGAAAATGGTCTTCAGCTATTGTACACATTTAGTAGTCAACACTAAAATAAATAATATGAATAATAATAAATAAGAATCACATAAAGTTAGACATGTGGATGCCAGGTCCCTATCACCAACTGTACTGACTTACTCTACAGATCCACTCCTATTATGCAGTAGTTGCCAAAGTAAACCACAACATATCATAAAAAATAATTTCGGCAGTTATATCAGATTTGACTGATTTATCTTTTTTTAATTCAGTGTCACGATTAAATCATACAAAACATATATTTCTGCTTTACTTGAAAACTTTACTGGATTGATATTTTTCTTACCATTTATTACACACACAAAAAAATATTATCACCTATATCCATTGCACGTCATGTTTCCTGCCAGTATTCAAGTAGTCAAATTTTCCATATGGTCTTTTGGAGTCCCATGAACTCCTTTCAAGACCTCTGAAGCTTCCCGTTTTCCCTTTCACCAATCACATTATTTTCAATAATTGCTAGACGTTTGTTCAAGACATATTGCTACACCAAGGAGAATCTGTCCTACGCTGAAAACAAACAGTTGCACAGAATGAGTGTTCAGTGTGATGAACAGCGTTTGGAATGAAGAGAAGTGTTGGATGAGTACAGACACTATCAAAGCTGTTCTTTACTCAAAGTGAATATTAATGACAGTTGTTTCATGTTTCAAGTTAAAATCATACAGAACACCCTGCTGCAAATAAAGTAGTTCACTTGAACATACTTTTAAACTTATAGGCAAGTGGTAACCATCCAAACATTATTTTATTTTTCATTAGGATGTTTATGATCCTAAAAAATGGTATCCTAACACCTCCCATTTCTTTATTCTGAAAATACAACAAGCTTATTTACAGCAAAAGTATTTCAAAATTATCTAGAAAATATTTTAAGTATATTCCTCACAAAGTTTTGGTCAGAACATTACTTGTGCCCTAAAAGAGTATAAATGAGCTCTCTGAGTTAGATTTTCTTCATTAGATCTAGCATGACGGACTCCAAGACAAAGGATAGTATTTTCTTTGCAATAACAATTCACATGTCCTGAGTTGCACAACAAATGCTCCCAATGCAGTCAAATGAGACTGGCTTTCTTGAAACTTCTAATTTACAAGGCACTCAACTTACTTCAAAAGGCTCACGTAAAAAGAGCTGAACTACCATGGAACAACTCCTTTTAGACTCTACTAGTCTGGAGCAAAGTAAGTTTTCCTATCGCAAACATTTTGTAAAAAACTATATTAGTTAATACAGTGTGAACACAGCTCAATTTATTTTTTTTTTTTTTTTATTTTTTCAATATATACACTTGGTCTTTGGACAAGCCAATCTAAGATGTGCTGACACTTGCTAGCATACAAATATTAAAAAAATAAACAGGCCACAACAATTTCATAAATACTTCTCTTATATGAAGTTGTCGAGCTAAAAAAAAAAAAATTAATACTCAAAAAAGGATGCAGAAACAAAGATAGTAAAGGTCATTTAGACATGTGTGCCAAGAGAAGTGATATATGGTGCACTACTTCCAGTACAATGCAAATACAGACATCTCAGGTACAGCAAGAGACAAATGAAAACAAAATGAAAAGCAGAGCTGAATTCAATGGAGATGCTAATCAGAATGCTGAAGAACTCACGTTCCATTCAACAAACTCACACCATAAAGGACTGACTCCATCCTGTTTATGATCAGAACTAAGGTTAAGAACATCAGCCACACTGACATCATTTTGCTTGGATATATTGACTGTAGTTTAAGACAATTTTTGACGCAATTGCTTGTAGCAAGCTGACGTGGCTTGACAATGACCAATGCCTTCATCTTTGGACTACGGGACAAATTAGATTACCCCTTCCCACGCAATGCCAAGTAGTGCCCATATGGAATAAACTGTGTCTGTTTTGTAGAAAAGATTCATTTTTATGTAATTCACACAGCGCTATTCTTCAACAGTTCTGAAAACAGGCAGAATAATTTCAGTACCATATGCAAACTGAGTTTTCATATAAAAAGAAAAATATAATGTCTGTCAAACAGAAATACTTACACTAAACACTTAAACGTTTCCATATGGGTCACTTTTTAATCCTGATAGTTGTCTAATGCTTATTAGTGGCATAGGCAGCAAGGCATGGCAATAAAGACTACGTGAAAGAGAACCTCATAATATTTCACCATTTCCCTTGCAAAAGAATGAGCTTGTGCACTTGTAAATTAATGGAATAAAAAAGTTGTCTTACTGGTTTGTATCTCAGAGCATCTCTGTAGGATCCAAACAGTGATGCCTGCGCCCGAAGAAACGCCTTGGCTACTCCGTCACCCGTAGCTGTAGACTGCTTTTTCAGTTTATTTTTCAAGGCCGAGACCTGCATGACAGAGTAGAGCAGTTAAATTAACACCTCAGAAATTGGTACAGCGAGGTATGAACCCAATCAGCAGGAAAACCATGGTGTCTACAGGTCAGCCAAAAATTCATCCTCTTCCTTGATAACTTATCTTTTTAACTGCAAAGAGCACCTGCTGGTCTGTTAATTGAAATGAAGGCAGGGGATGATGGTAGAGTGCTAATGCAAATTGGTTATGCTCTCTTTTTTTCCTAAGGCCTCTTGACATAAATAAGCTTAATTATTTTACAGTAAACTGCATGTGAGCCACTTTTCTGCAGATCTTTTTCAATCATAAATCTTGTCTTCTCATTTTGAATAAAGACAGTGAGGTTTTTTTTAATTTATATTTCAAAGGTTTGTTTTTAAGTACTCCCAATGCTCACTTGCAATTCAGTTATTGAGTTGTTTTTTTTTTTAATATCAAATTACTATCTTACATCATTTCTCATGCACCATAGGAGTAGCTGCTACCAGCATCTAACAGTGGGAAAGGTTCGCATAAATTCAGTGGTGCATTGTCTTTTGAATTGTTCTTGAAAATAAAACATGTGAAAGGGGAAGAAAAAAAAAAAAAAAAGAACTCTGACAATGCACTTGTAGCTTAAAAAAAAAAAAAGGAAGAAGAAAAAATGCATATTTATTTTTGTGCTTGACTTTTTTTTTTTTTTTTCTTTTCTCAAGAAGATGCATCTTTTCTTTTCTTAGTATAGATGACCATTACTTGGAAAAATTCCAGAAAAAAAATATTCTATCAATTTGGAATTGTTGCAATACTCTTTAAAGGTATGTGGAATTACACCCAGTTATAGTTTTATTTTCCTAATTACAACCATGAGGGATATCTGGAGAAATAAGCCAACTTCAACTATGCTGTGAATACAAGTTCCTGCCTCTCTTTGTATTTTGACACAACCGTAACAGCAATATTTACGTCATTAAATGCTATACGAAGTAACACATATACTTCCTCTTTAACCAGAACATTATGAGCACATACCATCAGCAAAACATCTTTCATTCTTTGAGAAATATATGCAAGAATGAATATCTTTTTGTTTCTTTATGCAAGCAGTCATGACTGTTCTTGTAGATGATGATTGTAATTGAAGTGTCAACCTAATTAACAACTAAACTTTGAATAATGCTAATGAGAACTGAACATGGCATCAGAGAAAAGACCGGCTCTACAGGTGATAAACCTTCACAGTAGTGACATTTTCCAGTGTAAAGTCACAGTTACTGTGATCTGATCAAAGAGAGAGACCCCCATTGGGTCCAATTATAACTATAGTTTTGAAAAAAGAATTACTGAGTTATGATGTTCATAATCTATGCAGAAAGGCCTTTACAGTATAGGTCTTTTCCCCATAGCTGTGATCTTTTCAATTTATATCCAAGCTCCATAGATCTAGATAAAAGTTTAGAGCCTGCTTCGTTTAGCCTGTGGAAAGCATACACCAAGACTCATTTACGTTTTTCCCTTACACCTCAAAAGAAATTAAAAAAAAAAAAAAGAGGACAGTTCTTAGTACAAAATCAATTAGGGAGGTCAAGGTTGGAAAAACAAATGCACGCATTTTATTTTTTTCATGCTGTATTGTTATATTAAAATTGTTAAAAATTAGGCTTATTTAATTCAGGCGCAAATAAATGGGAAATCTACCCATCAGTGGTAGCTCACTTTCACCAAAAGCAAAGAAAAGAATTCTCAGCCTTAGAGCACTGTCTCTGATAAACAAAGCATGCTTAAATACGTGAAAATTTCCTTTTCCCTCTACTTTCTTGGAAATCTATGCTATTCTAAATTATAACTTGCATACATTGATGAAAAAAAAGATGTTTTAAAATATGTCTTGTATTGTTACTTATCTTACACCAGTTTATGTCTTATAAAAGAGTAAAATAAAACTGAACACAGCCACTTTAGTAGAAAATATTTAATCTGGTATAGTTGCATTAAGAATTATCGTGAAACATTAATTAGAATTCAGTAGTTTTTCAAAACAGGAAATATTATTTAGTTTTATTTTTTAAAACAAAAATAATCCTATGCTATCTCTTCAAATATATTAAGAATAACTCAAACTAAAATTTAATTCACCAAATACATTTCAGCTACCAAGTCACGTATTTCCCAAACGCATATGTCACATGGTGTGACATGATCAAATGATCAAATGGTAAAAAGTTTCAGAGCTCTATCTTGTGTTCAAGTTACTTCGTACTCTCAGTAGTACTGTTCTAAACAGGCATGAGTTCATATGTTGTGTTGATCGAGGCCTGACTATCATTATTTTTAGGACTGTTCTCAAATCAGGTGAAAAACAACCGTTTCATCATACAATGCAATGGGGCACTGGGAACACATGAACTTTATTCTTACAGCTCAGCTTCACAGACACTCAAACAGAAGAGGCACAAATGTCCTCTTCACCTGAATTTTGCAGCAACACATCTGTAACAGTTTAGTATTAGTTTCAACAGTGACTAAATCAAATCACACTGTCAATTGCCATCTTGGCAAGTCTAATCTCAGCATGGGCTCTACCTATGCACACGTAGATAAACACACAGTAGTGTCACCAACAAGCAGTATGTTCAGTAAAGAATTTCTCATGGATCAATTTTAATGGAAACAGCAAAAATAAAACAGTCAGATAACAGACATCATTCCAACTTGTGTGAGATCACTTGTTTCTATGTTCATCAGCATTTAGTGCCTTTCCCTCCAGATAGATAAACAGTTGAACACTCCTCATGTCATTCTTGGAGGCAGGGGCACAATTAATGCAATTAAGAAAAATCAAGAAGAAGGAATGTGTGTATTTCACCTGAAAGAAAAAGGGTCCTGTGCTGAACACCAAAAGTGGAGTTGGGAAAATTTCAGTAGGTGGTAAGGGAAAGGAAGAAAAGAAAGGAAGAAAAGAAGATGTAGAGGAGGGGAATTATATAACGATGCGAGGGAAAAAGGGACTGTCTTATTTTTTCATTTCTGGCAGGACCCATATACCCTAAAATACCCTAAATACCCTAAAAGTATCAGGATGCTTTAGGCAAACACATATTTAAAACAACACCAGAAAGCAAAAAATCTCCCACTTCACTGCATTATTAGTACATTATTAGTTCAATAGCACTAAGAACATTCCAGTGGACTGGTCTTGAAGGCAGAGGGCTCCAGCACAAAAATGCGCAAGAAAACTGCACTGTCTGGAGTGCAATACTGAGCTGCCATCCTGGAGGAAGTTCTGGCCTCTGAACGATTATACTGGAGTTTTAAAAGTTTCCCCAAGCCTGATTTCTCAAGCGGCGCAGCTGGAGTCCTTTGCTGAAGCACTCCTAAGCACCATCACTGCTTGCTTGCCCAGGTTTCCTGCAAGCTAAAGTCATCAAACACCCATGGGCTATCAAACCACCAAGAGACAGCAAAGCCAGGCTGCCCCTTGGGGTAGTTACCAGCAAATCCTCCCAGCTCCACAGTTTAACCAGACAGACAGCGACAGAGCAGCTACTGCACTCAGTACCACAGGTACAGACATGAGAATGGGTGCTTTGAACTCCTTGTAAGGGTTTGGTGCACGGCAGGTCTACGATCGCTTATAACCTAAAACTCCTTTGGGTGATGCAATAATGCCAGAATAAATCTCTCCTAAAATTTCAAAGGAAATACACAGCACTGGTATGAAGCCAAAATACGCCCCAGTGGCAGCTTTACCATTTCTTTTCCTTAGATATGTTTTTATCCTTTTACCTATGATTACGAATGCCAGACTTTTTTTCTCCATTCCTTTCCATGACTTAAACAGAAAGAGCCTTTAAAAAAGTTTAGAAAAAGGACCTAGAAACAAACCACAGAGTTAGTGGTTAATTTTTTTTTTTTCAAGGAGTCACTTAATGATCTGTCTCAGAAATGATATTATTAATTCACACTAAAAGCAAACTGTTTTTATCTTCTCCTAGCAACTGCTTCTCATAGGAAAGTGACTTCATTGGGCTGTTAAACACTACCAGTGAAGAGCAATCAGAGCTTTCAGAAGGTTTAAATCAATAGAATAGTTTTTCAGAGATTTAGGAAGTCATAAGGTTGGTATGTGGTTTTGCTCTCATACATATGAAGTAACTAAAAAATGCCAAAACATATTGTATCGCTTGCTGAAAAGAAGCCTTTTTTTTTTTTAAACTAGTCACCATATATCCTTTAAGTTTCCAAACACAGTTACCTGATCAGAAACAAGTCATAACTAATATCTCTTCAATATTCATGTGAGTGAAATAATAGAACAGCACAGAAAAGTTTAAAAGAATCATAAACTGATGTAACTATTAATCAATCCCTTCCTCCTGCAAAAGCTTAAGCACGCATATAAATTTAAGCACGTATGGAAGTATTTGAAAGATTTGTGCCCTAATGCAGAGCCATGCACTGTACTTCCCAATGACAATCGCACTCTGAAAAGAGATACAGGGGTATTTCTTCAGTGTGTGAAATTTGCCAGGTTATACATCATTTCTCAGTGTTCCATCAGATCAGGTGACTGTAGCACTTTCAGTATCAAGTAAGAAGATGGTGGAGAAGAGAAACAAAAAAATCTTAAATGAAAATGGAATTTGAGGTTTTTTTTATATGAATATTGTTAAAGAAAAGGTTTCTACATACTTATCTACACACAGAGCATCTCAGACAGTCATTCAATAAAAATACTCTTCACCTATTCAAATGCAAATGTTTTCCAAAATAACTGCATTTTTCAATCTTATAATCCAGCTTCTAAGATCTAGGCTCAAGAGAATCTCAAGCACCACATTTGAGATTCAACATAAACATCTATTTCATACTACTGCAAATATTGCATACTGCTTAGTTTCTATGAGAGAGTAGAAACATTTTACCTATTTTCTCATGGAAAAACATAATATAATACATTTTTAAAAAGTCTTTCTCATTGCACGTTGAAGCACTGAAGATGTTTTTCTCCAACACTGTATTTTCAGGAATTATTTCCAGTCTCAGTAATTATTTTACAAATACTTTGTATTTGTATAATAATTTGTATATTTTACAAAGCAACTGTTACATTTTCTATGTGAATTACAGCCTACTTCTCAAATGCTACCTTTAAAACAGCAATGTTCATTGCCTAAGTTACGGTGTTAAAATACTGTGACTTACCTCAAAACCAATACTGAAAAAAAATTGAATTCTGTATTGTATCATAGTGCGTATGTCCAGTGTGCTATAAGGCCTATGCACCTTTCAACAGCTCTGTAGATTTTACAGTTGACAGTATCTAACAAACACAGAAGATGTAATAAACCAGTAGAGCCTACTGTTTTCTGAAGATCATATTTATAAAAGCTGTGCTTGAAGTCTACAGCAATTTCAGTAAGACTTAGTTGCTAAACGTGCAATCCTCCATTCTCTGAGGTTTTTCCGAAAGAGCTCAAGTAGAGCAAAGGACTTACCTTTTTTAACAGTCAGCTGCAAGCAGGTATTGCATAATCAGGCCCAAGGTTTATAAACAGCTACGCATCTATAGTCTGTATTAATTTTTATAGAAACTTTCTTTTGCTACCATGCTAACATCTTACACTGTTAAGTGGTGATCAAAGTATTACTGCATTAGGAAATTTAGTCTCACAGAAGTAGCTACTTATTTTCATCTTTTTTTAGTTAAAAAATAATAGACAAATTCACAGTGAAATGATAAAATCTAAAAACAAGTGTTCTTGTCAGAAGAGAGGAAAAAGAGGGTCTTTCCCCCTTCTAAGAAAACAAAGGATTCCTGAAAGTCTTGCACTGATTTATTTTTCCAATTTTAAATACCTTAGGAGTAGCGGAACTGCTACTGGCATGGCAGTATTTCTAACAGTCAATAAATCTAAAATATTATGTGTGAATATTGGAATGAAGCCATTAAGAAGATTACAGCATGCAACACAGCAGAGGGTCCACATGAAAAAAGGACTGGTAATTCAGGACAACTGTGACCACTGACCTCTGCACAGTCAAGACCACTGGTCAGTCTGACAGAATAATAGAGTTCACATGCATAGAAAGTCATCCAGCCTGTAACTATAATTTAAATACTTAAAAGAATGATTTAAAAATGCCCTTAAATCTCAGTTAATTTATTATGCAGCTTATTAGACAATGTCATATAGCAATATTTTTCTATCTTAAATTTATCTTAAAAAAATTCAGAATGGGAACATTTTATAGACACTTTACTAAGGTAAACTATTAAATACCTATGCCACAAGGACACTACCAGGCAAAGTGATCAAGAAAATAAATATCCAGTTTTCACCAGAGACAAGAAACAGTTTTAGAAAAATCTTTGAGAATATTATGTTTCTTTTGTTAGGCTGTTAATCTATCTGGAATCAATTTTTCAAAGGCATGGGTAGACTAGAGTTTCTTTTATATTTCCAGTTCTTCATCCTATTTTAACACCCTTCAGTGGTACTCCTGCTTATCATATTTTTTCATCAGAAGTTTTACCACCTTTGTACATAAGCTTATGTATATAGGCCAAAATATTTCACGTACGTAAGCATCTGACATTTGCTGTAATGTTTCAAGTCTAACATGCCATTTTGGCTCTACACTTCTACCGCTTACAATTTTAACCCAGATGTTAGCAGTTGCATTGTCCCTGATGAATACAGAAGGATAACCATTCTGCCATTTTTTGTGCCAAAGCCTGAGCTCTGTCTTTCGTTTGCAGATTTTCTAGCTATAATTTTTCCTTTCCATTAATTTTTAATTAAATTGTTTTATATATTTAAATACAGAAGGAGATTAAATTATTCAGAAGCTTCATTATAAAATCCTAAAATAACTTCTGTGAGCATATTTTGCATAAAACACAGTGCTGTTGTTTTGTTGTTGTTGTTGTTTTTTCCCAGTTTTCTTCAGTGAAGTCTATTGTATATTCTGCACATTAGATAAAATTCACTAACAATAGTATTTTATATATGTATCCTGAGGAAGAAAATACTCCTAAAAGTACGAAGAACTGTAACTTCTACTTTTTTCATGCTAGCATATTCATTTAGAGACCACTTTGGTACGCATCTGTAAAGTATATGAGAGCTTACATTCAGTGAAAATTCATTTCCACTTGTCCACAGGACCTCCAGCTACCTTAGTGTGTGACCAACGATGACGCCTAATTCTCAATTCTACCTCCAGCTATTATTTGACAACAGGCATGTACTTCCATAACATTAAAACCTCAGGCTTTTACACTGAATACAAGGTCAAGTAAGATCACCAACACAATGGAAGCTTATTTTACTTATTATACTCTCATAAAATACAATACATTCAAAATTTCTGTGCATCTGTGTGTACATACTTTTTCGTATACCAAGATAAAATTACATAATTCCAGAATGTTTTTTACATAATCAGTTTCTTATACATTACCGAACTGTAGTTGATAATGAATCAAGAGGAAGACTGACCAGACAAGCTACACAAAGTCTACGTTTAAATGCTATCATAATCAAAGGGAACTTACATCAATATAATCATCAAGAGTTTGATTTCTGTTGTTTCAAATACATACAAATTATCAGTGAAAACAAAGTGTCTAGTGACAAAAATAGTATGTCACATCAGTGTCCTTCTTTGATTATGACAGTTTGTTTTTAAGATTTTACAATTTCAGAAAATGTAGCTCTTTGATTTCAAATTTTGATATAAAATTCTTTGTGCTGACAACAGTTTGTGCATCTATAAGTAAATAATCAAAACAGTGATTTTAAAATAATTTTTTTTTCAGAGCTCTGTTGAAGGTAGGCGAATTTTGTGACTATATAAAATGATATACAGAACATGTTCCCCTATAGGCAATAGGAAAAAAAGGAGGGGGAGACCCTCTGCAAGATCAAAGTCCAGAAAGAACTGGCACTTAATTTATCATCCTTTACAGACAAAAGACAGTTTTCGTCATTTCAAAAGGATCAGATGTCTTTTATGACAAACTGGGTTTGCAGTTTAATTTACAAATAGAATTCTAAGTAAGCAGTCTTTGCTCTGCCAAAGCAAATGACAAACAGTATAGGTTTTCATTCGTGCAGCCCTCAGCAGGATAGAAGAGATTAAAATAAAACTGAAATAATTTAGAGAAAACAAATAAATGTTTCACAAAGTTGAAGAAGATCAAAGCCTGAATTTTCTGACCCCAACTGTACAAGCATTTCTTATTATATTGACCAGTGCCATCAGATCATTAATTAAAAGGAAAACGCTGGCAGGTGGCAGGGAAGAAGAAGCCGATAATTGGCCCCCTTCTTCTTTTTGCCTTCAAAAACTCTCTCGTTCTTTTGCAAGACATGCCACTAGGCAGACAGAAATGCCTACTTTGTAATATAATGATTAAGATGAGATGAAGAGACTCTTGCGTTTAGAGCAGCTATGCCTAATGAATGCAGCTAGCTTTATAATTATGATCCTACTTTTACAATAAGGAATATGATGTACCATTCAACATCTCCTCAACTGTCAGAAATGTAAAATATCAAACACAGAAGACTACATTTGCTGCTTTTTACCCCCCTATTTCTTTTACAGCATTTAGCAAAATCAGGCAAAAAAAGCATCCATATAAAAGAGAAACCCCAAGAAACATCTATAAGACTCACCACTTCACCGGGTAGGTTGCTCAGGTCATTAAAAGGGTTTTCTAGATTGTTTGTGTCAACATTTAGCAAAACCACATCTTCCAGTGATCTGTTTTTCACTCTCTGCAAAGAAAAAAAAAAATAGCAAAAAAAAATTTATTACAGCATCCTCCTTGAAGTACCTATTTACTGTAATAGCTGGAATAGAAATTATGATTTTTTGAAGAATAATACTGGCCAAGACAAGGTTGAGCTTTCGCATGTAGGATCTATGAATTAGGCATAGGAGTTAAAGATTATTAGAATACTTCTTTCTCATAAAACACTATGGTTGTATTAATAACCTCTGAAATACAAGAGTATTCAATAAATTAATTCCTAAAAACAGAGAATTACTTAAAACTGTTAAGCACAATATTATATATATACACACACACTCATATCTTTTAAAAACATTTCATTCTTTCCTATTTGTGAAAATTAGATAGGATAATAATCATATAACCAGAAGAAAATAGAGCAGAGTAATTATTTTCAGATTTATGTAAGTCCCATTCATGTGATCATGTGACTCCTACTAGCATTTCAAAAGATACTCTTTTGTCAATGGATTTGACTAGCAAGTAAGAATTAAACAATTTATTCCTTTGAGAGACCAATTTTAAAAAAAGCAGATAAAACTCTCTATGTATGGTCCTACAATAATATGCAATATTTTGGGTCAGAAAATGATATCAGGATTTCAGTGATTTCATTTACAGAGTGCATTTGTTTTTCTTTTTGTTTTTAATTTTCTGACTATTTAAATAAAGATCCTGGTCAAGATATTACTATCAATGCACATAGATTATAGAAGCTTGGTCAATGAGAAAAGAATATCTGCCTACAGTTAGGAAACATAAACTTGCCAGAGGTTCAGATAGGAGGAGAACCTTGTTGGTTTCACAAATGTGAATTCTTCCTCAGAAATTGCGTTAGTAGAAGAATAAAACAGTTCCTGGATCAATTACCTACGCTGCATGATAATCATACTACACATGTAGACAGACCTACACGTGTCACCAAACAGTAATTAATAGAAAGAGACAAAACAATTTATTTTTCTATGACTCAGCTACTATTTATCACTCGGGTGAGATCCATTGTTTTATTGTATGTTTAAGTATGAAAAGGCTTTTGGTTTTTGACAAAATTTTCTGTTTTCTAAAATAAAAGTTATAAATGTTATTGGATGAATGCTGGACTCCAATTTACAGTGGAAGAGGAACGCAAGTCAGCTGAGGAATCAGAAGGATGCTGACTTTCACTTGACAATAAATAGA
Source organism: Meleagris gallopavo (assembly GCF_905368555.1). NCBI lineage: Eukaryota > Metazoa > Chordata > Aves > Galliformes > Phasianidae > Meleagris > Meleagris gallopavo. Next base: position 8,191,813 of record NC_139413.1, read on the forward strand.
AATAAATTTAATTACTATTACTAGAAAGATCTGAAATGTTGTTGAACCACTAACAAAAATATAAAGGATAGTATCATTGAGATAATTAACACGCACAGAAACATAATGTAGAGCTTGTATTTTTCAATATAGTGTTTGAAAAGCATCATTTCAAATAGGGACAACTTCACTTTTTAAAACATTGAAGCTTAACATCTGTTATTCTGTTCTAATAACAGGAGATTTTTTCTGAAACATTTTCACTGAAATTATTATTTACGGTACACACATCTCATGCTTATCACTACTCAGAAGCGTATAGGAAACTTACCTCTATTAAACTTAAGTGGACACCAATTAGATAAGGCATGGGTGCACTGAAGAAAAAAAGAGAAAATCAAATTATCTTTCAGCTACAGCAGCATTTGTAGATTTAAACATTTAAAAAGTTAGCTTATTTGGTCTCCAAGTAACATTCACTCTGTAAGCTTGTATTAAACGTATACAGGTGCTCTTGAAATTTTTACTAGCTGATAGAAATTATTCTCATTATTACAATGTAGTAAAGATGACCACAAAATAAAGGACACTGGTTCTAACTGAAAAATTATGAATGAAATGGTGTGTAAGGCTTCCTAACCTCCTGCATATCTAACTTCAATGACTACTATATGGCTACTATAGTGAAAGCAATCCTATCCTAGTGAGAAAATTGTCCACCATCTCAAGTACAACAATTTTAAAATGCCATTCTGGAGAATGTGGTGTCAGTGAGCTTCTGCAGTGCTCATATAATATCTCATGTAATATCTTATATGACCCAAGACAGCGAGCTTATTATTTCCAATTTGCATGAGACAAGGAATCATTCTTCACAGAGCCTCTGCAATGAGACCTCCTGCAGTATGCAAGCAAGAAAGTAAACTAGTCAGATCAATTTTCACTGTTTTCTATAATGTTCTCTTTCGTCTATTGATCTGATAAAAAATATATTCACTATCTGGTGTTAAAGGAAAAAAATAATCATCACTGTGCTTTTTTATGATGTGAAATTACTAAAAATATTCTCTCCAGAGAAGTGAGCAATAGATAGATCAGTTCAAGGAACTCTGTGGGAAATGAAATACTAAGAGAGCAAAGAGAAAAATCAAAATTAAGGACTGAAAAATAAATTGAAAGCAAGACCTCTGATATGAACAGTGCATCAATCCGATCATCTAGCTGAGCTTAACGAGGCACTGACACTCAGGGACCCACTTCCTGAAGCCCAGGAAGGGCTCCCCTGGGCCATTTCCCATGGCCTCAGCAGTGCAGGTCCAGCTCCGTAAGAGGAGCAAACGCAGCTGGCTACGGCCACAGATACTGTAGAAAAATCTGGGCACACTATGGATTATCCAATTGTACTTATTAGGAATGTCCCACAAGAGAATATTGACTGAAACAAATGAAAACAAAATGATCTAAAAAGTAACTGACAGATCAAAACAAGTTTTCAAGATGTCCACACTATCAAAAATCAAAGGTTTGGATAGACCACAAAATCTCATGGCTTAAGGTTCTCAGGCAGTGGGGTGCGGACTTCCAAAAAGGGCAATGAAGACTCCCACATCGTCACAATGTCTTATTCTTAGCCCAATACTGAAAATCTGTGACCACTTCAGCCAGGCTAGGGCCTTATGCCTTCCAGACTAAACACAAATTACATGAAAACACAAACGGGTTTCTCTCCAAGAATGTGCCCGCAGAGCAGATGCACATACATTCATATGCAGTGAGGAATTAGACAGCTTGAAGACACTATAATTTCAAGAGTGTCTGACACTAGGCAATATATTTGAGTGAACAAATGTGAACGACTGTGGCTGGCGCATAAGCGCAGATTCTTCTGCTGAATGCTGAGCAAAACAGATCCTCCCCAGGTTCATCACATCAGAGCCCCTCAGTGTTACAAGTGACACAAACCGGAGAAACTACAATGAAAAGAAGTGCTATATCACCTATGTATTTCATGCACACTTTTCTAGCAGCTTCACCAGGCCTGTACTGACTTGTAATAGCTGATGATTTGCTCCATTAATAAATCTGTCATTAGAAAGAGTAGTGTGCAGAACAAAGCAACAGCTACACCATTCCAATTTCAAAGTTAACAGAACAAAGCTAATTAGATAAACATATCTTGAAAATGCATGAAATAAAAAAAAGCAGGTATGGAAAGTCAACTTGATTTTCAGCAAAGAATTAGTTTTATTACTGCAGGACTCTGAAGCCCTAACACCATATTTTTGTAAAATGTACATAAAGTTGCTTATTGTGGTACTACTGGGAGCTGCCATACAGTTTTTCACTTGCTTATGCATGTTATTACAAAAAATGTTATTAATCTACAGCATCATTTCCTAAAATAATTACTATGTTATACAAAACATGCATGTTAATTGGAAAATAATTGTCCTATTGTCATTAAAACAGACTTGCATATATCCCAACTCAGGAAATATCAAATCACATAAGAAATGCTACAATCCTAACTTGAATTTTCTAATTGCATTATATTCTTAACACAGCATCAGTAGAACAGATACTTTATCATCTACAGACTAAACTGTCATACACCCATATATCAGCAACTTAGTATGCCAAGAAATTACACAGAAATTCGATATAACGTGCTTTACCCTTTACAAAAATTGATTGTATTCAAATATAATTACTATAAGAATGATCAAACTTAATTCCTCTGAAAGCACTCTTGAAAGTCAGACCTTCACTGCACGAATGCAACCATATCATACAATGGCTTGGGTTGGAAAGGATGTCAGGGACAATCAGGTTCCAGTGCCCCTGCCAGAGTCAGTGTTGCCAGCCACTGGAGCAAGTACTAGACCAGGCTGCCCAGGACCCCACCCAACCTGGTCCTAAACACCTTCAATGACGAGGTACCCAAAACCTCACTGGGCAGCCTGTTACAGCACCTCTCAGTGATAAACTTCCCCCTGAAATCCCATCGTCATCTCCTCTCCCATAGTTTACAATCATTTCTCCTTGTCCTACCACTATCTAATCTTATTAAAAGTTGATTTTCCTCCTGCTTATAATCTCCCTTTAAACACTAGAAGGCCATAATGAGGTCTCCCCGCAGCCTTCTCATCTCCAGACTGAACAAACCCAGCTCCTTCACCCTGTCTTCATAGGAGAGATGCTCCAGCACCAGCATCTTTGCAGCCCTCCTCTGGACTCCCTCCAAAAGCTCCATCTCTTTCCGTGTTGGATGCCTCAGAATCTCTCTTCTTTTGTAGACTTCAGTTAGTAATCTTAAAAAATACTTAGAGAACTGTATTTAGAAAATCTGCTGCTCAAAGAATATGTTGTAGGAAACTTACTTCTCTGTGTTATCTTCTTCCAGAGCTAAAATGAGGAAGTCATTTCACTGTCTAATATTTTGTTGTTCTTTAGAAAAAGGAACTGATATATCCTTTTTTTCATATGATTGTTCCAATTCTCACATTGGAGCTGTGAGCAGAATTTAAGGCCAATGTAAGTCACATGGGGAAAGAAAATCCTCTCAAGTTAATAGACAGTACTGCTCCCACACAGGACTCTGAACTTATTCTTAACCAACCTGGATTGCATGACACTCCACACTGGTGGACTTTCACTACATTTAAAACCTGTCTTCACATAAAATTGCTTGACAGAACCAAAGCGGTTTTTTGATTACAATGGAAAGTGGGTGAATTTAAGTGTTTTAGTGCAGATTTGACTCAAAGATGCACTTTGCTTTTCTCATACACACAAAACGTATCGGCCAAGCAGTTCAGTTTCTTAAATTCTAACCCCTATCAAATTGTATCATTTATCTTCAGGAAATTTTAAAAATGTATAGTTCAACTCATTAAAAACAAAAAAGGTGGATTTCTCACAAAACGTGTTGGATGATTAATGTGCAAAGTACATTGCAGGATCAGGACTTGTACTTAGAGCAGTAAATTTAAATGTATTTTATCTTTGTTTAAACAAGTTCATACTCCCTTCAAATGGCCAACATTATCAAAGTGATAATCTTCTACTTTGTTTGTTTTACTATCATTCCAGAACAATGCTAAGAAAATGAGTTAGTGGGAAACATCTCAAAGTGCAACATAGTCTTTAAGCAAGGAAATATATTGTGTTCAAGAGGAAAAAAAGTTTTCATAAAAGCAATTACTCTGTCAAAAATATCAAGATGAAAATATAAAAAAAATTAGAAAATTATTTAATTCACTTTTAATCGATCTTCTTGGACCACACACTAGGTCTGCTTTAATGTATGCTTTGACTCTATAAATTCATCAAGCTTTTCTAACTTCACATGCTATACAGGTAAGAGAAAGACATTTATTCACTGTTAGACACCAGAGAAGTAAGAAGAAACGTGAGTATTTTGTGCTTTTATTACACTATTCCAAACTATCTCTGAAAAGAACCATTCAAACCAAACTTGATCAGAGAATTATAAATACATGACAATCTAATAAAAGTCTGAATTATAACAACTGTAGTAAACTCATCAATTGTGCATGTCTTTCTGTGAACTTCATGTTTCCATTCAAACAACATGAAGAAAAGGAAACTTTTTTTCCCCTTCTTTTGTCACGCAGTAAAAGAGAAAAGAAGATATAAATGAGTTTTACAAGTTTAAGAAACAACATGCTTCTTTTTAATGAGTAAAAAAAAAATTCTCAGGTCATGCCATAATAACCTAGAGTCTCAAGTATTATCATCATCACAGGGAACTGTGTACAGCATCTAACATTATTATTTCTCAAAACATCATCTGTGCTTAGGAGGGCAAATAAAAAATTTTCTAGCATTCAGGATGCACTCGGCAGGATACAACTCAAAGAAGGGGTGTTGATCTAACTTCTGAGAAAAGCATTTATGGATGATACTGAAGAATATGAAAAGCTTCTGGCAGTAAATTCAAGTAATACAAAAACTAAGCAAATACATCCAAGCTATATCCCCATCTTAGTGCATTTTATCAAAGCTAGGAGGAAAAAATTGGGACAGAGTTTCTCCAGAAGAAAACTATCGCTAAAGATGAAAGGCTTAGCTACTGTTGAAAGCAAAGCATGAAAGGATGCTTAAAAAAATAAAATAAAATAATATACTGATGAAGTATAGGAATCATCCTAGACAAAGTTATACCACAGACAAACATTGAAAACTTGAGGAGAAATATCAAAGACTTAAGGAAGTTTAATGAGAATTTCTTTCAAAACAAGAAGTTCAGTGGAATGGGTGGAGTTCAATCGAACATCAATATTCACAGGTTTCAGGAAAAAAAAAGGCCCTGCAAGCGCATAAGTGCATAAACAATTTATTTCTGTGAAGAAAAAAATGTTAACAGAAATACAAGAATTAGGCTGGTACGCATCTGACTTGGACTCGAGTTTTGTCTATAATAATTCTTGATCTCTAAAATGGCTTTAAATGGTTCATTTATCCACCACAGATTCGTAGCATCTATTTGAAGTGAAGGTCTCCACGGAGTGATACTCTTATATTAGTTCCCTAAGGGAAGCTCATTTGGTAACATTGGCACTACTGCCAACAGAAGTAAATCTTTTCTTAGCCTGAAATCTTAAAAATCAAGTATCTGGAATTGAAAATTACCTCAAATTAGCCTGGTGTAATGTATAATGACCGTCCAAAGGTAAACATCATCCCCTGAAGGATCAGAAGTCACTCAAAAAGTGGCCTTTTCCAGTGTTTTAAGTATAAAAAGGAGATTTAAAGCAAATTTGGCCAAGTGTTGAATATGATCCTGAACCCGGATGAGCCTAAAGCACAGACACGGAATCATACCTTGGACCTAAGAAAAACACTGATGCTTAAAAACGCTAATGCTTAATTCCAGAAAGATCAGTCAGTGTTTTTTGATGCTGCTATCAGTATCATCTATCTCAAGTTAAAGTAAACATTAAATAAATGGAAACCATAAAACCATTGCATTTAACTTACTGAACATGACAACTCTACCAATGATACATGAACCGTTATAACAAGCATGATTCTTAGATGCTCTGTTGACAGTAATCAGGACAGTAATTCCAAAACCATGTAAAAGCATACTGAAATATCTCTGTCCAAGGCATTGATTGAAGTGTTTTCATGAATCAGACCCTGCTGAGTTACTTCGAATTGTAAGACAGGTAAGAATCTCAGAAGTGAAGATAATAGGTTATATCTTACCAGCAGTAGTCCAGGAGATGTGGAGGAAGCACTGGGATGTAAATGTGCTGCCAATACATAGGATACAATAATGCAGCTGACGCATGAACACAAGCAGTTAACTAAAAAAAAACAAAACGTACACACAGAATTAGCAACAAAAACTAAGATGAAGAATAAACAGAAAATACAACATTTTAAAATAACTTTTATATTGCAAGAAACTTCACCTCCTCAAACTGCATATGATAGCATTGTTAATTACTTTAATTGCTTAAATATATGTATGAAAAAACCTAATATATGCACAACATTCGCAAGAAGTCAGACTGATGAGTCAAATTCCAAATCAGCCCTTCTCAGCTCATCTGAAAAAGATAAGCATGCATTTATTGATGCTTGTCATGGTCAACAGTTGCAGGTACAGACACACACGCACAGCACGAGCGCAGCCCTGCCACACCAGCTGGGCCAGGCAGGAAAGGCAGCATGGGGACTCGCCCATCTTCCTCTTTGGAACAAGGGGAACTGATCATGCATGAAGCCACACAAGTGTGCTGCACTCAAGCAGAATTCAATTCTAAATCTGTCACTCTATTTCCAAACTACCGTTGCAAATATAAAATAAATCTAAAGAGAGCGTTCCCTGTGACAGTAATGCAACTGTGTTACAACTTTCAAAACCTCCTGCCTCTCTCCCCTGGTCCCTAAAACAGAAATTGGCAAGTCTGGCAGCCAGCACCACCAGAAGATGAAGAACTCCTTGGCCAAGAAAGGAGAAGTTACAATCTGCTTCCGTTCAAAATGGTCATGTAGACACGGCTGGTTTCTGTTGGTTTCTCAGCGCTTTTAGTTCGTTTTTTGCTTGTTTTCTGGTTAATTTTTAAACAAAGCATCACTATGGAATTGATGAGGAGCTAAGTCTTGTTCACTTCTAAAGCAAACAAAATAATCTTTAATACATTAAGAACTTGGATTTCATCTCCCATATACTGCATTACTATTAGGGAATCAGTTCATTTTACTTATGTTAGTAGGTATCCACAGAGTCCACAGAATGAGAAAATATCAAGACCATGTTCAAAATTAGGCAGCCAACAACCACCACATATAATATTAAAAACCTGACCAAAATTATATACATATACACACACACATTCATATACATATTCAAATGTATAAATAAAGCCTTACTTGAGATCAACTGGGATAAGAACTGCGCTTGAAACAAAAATTCAGAAACTCAGCCATAAGATTTAACACAATCTCTTACAGGTTTGGCAGGTCACACCCAGACAGCAATTTCTGCTATTGATGCTATATTGTCCTTCTGCTTTCCTGCTTTACTTACCAGCATCACTTAACGAAGGCTGAGCACGGAAGCACACACAAAGGGAATGCCCCACACAGAAGACTCCAAGCTTATAGAAGAAGACAAGACTGTCCTAATGTTTTACATCACAACAAAATTACTGTCTGAGGTTAACTTGATTATCGCTGCCCTTTATTAGACGTGTACTTTTACAGTAACAAAATTAAGAGCTAAAAATAAAATGTAAATCCTGCCTATGTAGCAAGTGCTAAAATATTATGGATTTTACAGGAAAAAACGTCCCTGTTGGTGAAACAAATCAACAGTTAAAGCTTTCACACGCAGGCTGGCTTAGACAGTTACTCCTGTAAATAAAAATTACGCTGTAATTTTGTATATATATTCTTACACTAAAAAGGAGAAAAAAATCATTACAGGAACACGGCAGCAGAAATCAGGGACAATTACAATTTGTGCCGCATAGTTTGCTCAGCACTCAGATTAATATAACACGATTAAATATGGAAAAGAAGAGGATCTGAAAGCTCCTAAGGGATATCATTAGGGCAAATTGCCAAAGAATGAAACATGAGCCAGTCAGGAGAGCTGGAAGCTGCAGCAGTACCAAGGGACCTGAGCGCTCGACAGTTGGAGCTTCAGCGCGGTGTGAGCTGCGGGTTAAGGCGACGGGAGGCTGCTCGCTGACACGCGGGATGTCACCATTGACCGGCGCACGGCCCGCGCCTGACAGCTCTGCTGCAGGAAGCCAAGGATATCATCATCCCCTACTTAAACTGGTCGGTTCGTATTAACATTTCGCTTCCTAGCTTCACAGCAAACAGCTGCAATTACGCTCCGTTCAGACTTACAAAAAAGGCTGTTTTAATAATTAGAGCTTGGCGACTAAGAATTAATTGATTTGAAGGATGAAATTAATAAAACCCCTCTTCTACGTGGTGGGATTTATGAGCTTTATTTTCATATTGTTCCTACCCTACGTTTAACTTCTATTACAAATAGTGCAAATCAAGCTCAATATCATGGGTTTTGGTCCTTTAACGATTCCATATTCACTCTGAGTAATAACAATGACTGTATAATAGTCTTTATAGAATATAAATTCCAAATCACGACTACCTATACAAAAATCAGAGTGTAATTCAATCACAGACTGAAATGAAGCTGAGCATACAGTTACATGGGTGATCCCCCTGATGTATACATCTACCTCCTCCTCTTAACAAGTGTTGTTAAATTATGAATTAACATGACGATACAATTTGAATAAAGAAATATTTTTCTGTCTTAAGTATGTCTGCATTGTATTTTACCTCTTGCTTTAGCAGAGAAAGAGGACCATTCCATTTAAAACAACAGAAGTTTTATTAACTTTTGTTTTAGAATCTGTATTTCGGTGTAGCACTCAGACTGACATCTAACATGTTTAACAAAAAAAAAAAAAATTAGCATTTCTAGCAGGAATGGTAAAGATTACTTATGCATCAATATTTTGCTCTACTGGCCGTCACCCTTATTTTCTATCATTTTCAATCTAATGTCTCATTTCCAAATTTCCATTTATGCTACTGCAGTAGATTTCCAAATATTTAAACACGGCCGGAATGTTTCAGTTCCCTGCTGTACGCAGCCTCCAAGACAAGCGGCTAAGGGATTCTGCTACTCTTCAAACCGTGTGACATTTTAAATACTGTGCCAACTCTGTCTTTAAGCAAATACTGATATGATAATTATCAATTTCGTATCAAAACACATTTTCTGGCAAATTTTCTTTTTAAGTGTTTCAACAGTGAAAGGCACTAGCTATTTAAGTAACATATCTTTTTAACTGTCAGTTTTGCACATATGAAGAGAAGGAGATGCAGAATACTGTAAATCTCAGACTAACATTGCAAGTCCAAAGCAACCAGTTCAAGTGAACACACAGGGAGTAAGCTTCCAAGTTCTTCTATCTGTGCTTTGAGGTCTACAGAGATGACCACTGGATTTGGGGAGAAGACATCTGATGGCTGCTATGCTTAGGAAAAGAGCTAAGCAGGAACGTGCACCTGCAGGGAGCTGATGTAGGAGAGGAGAAGGCAGAAAGCTCCAAGTGGAGAAACCAGCCTCCGTTACTTGACTGAGTGGCGAGAAGTGCATCCGGTGAGATCTTTTGCAGAAAACAGTCCGTTGCACTGTTTATGGAAAAAGGTATTGCGTGGAGCCTGTTTGGTCACGATCCGCTTTTAAACAGATTATTCAGAGAAACAGCGTAGATTTGAAAATTCTCCTTTTCACGACAGGCAGTTATTACCCTAAATCATGAGATTCTCTTCAAAGCTTGGTAAAACCTTTCCTACTTAACCTGTGACTACTGGAGATTACATCAGCAGGTAACTTAGATAGCTTTCACAGTGAAACTTGCATAAAATTTGCTGTATTTTTGTACACACAAACACAAATCAGTGCTCAACTCTATACTATGTTAAATATTCTTAAATTTTTGAGAGCAGAATGTTTCTGCGGGGCCTACGTATTGCAAATTTGATAGTTTATCACATGGTTTGAAGCAGTGAATTACATTGGAAATACACCTAGAGTCCACTGCATTGGAGAATACTACCAGCATTGTAATGTGCCCATTACAAAATGGGCTGGCGATTTTTAAATAAAGCTGTTGTATTTTGAACATCATGTGTCAATATTGAACAGAACTTTCGGTACGTCTCCAGCATTTGATACTTTTTTTTTTTTTAGAGTATTTTTCTTTATTTCAAGCAATTTCTTCCAGATTAAAACTTTTATTTAAGCTAATATTAAAAATGGGTTGAAACAAAGGTGTTTTAAATCACATAAACAACTCGAGTCTATTAACATTTAATTTTGAATTGCCAGTGTTTTGAGAGGACAAGAATAAAATTGTGTCCCATTCTATCAGTTCATTTATTAACATTGGAGTATAACTGAAAATTTCAGCTTCAGGTCTCTTCTGGTAACTGTGGTCAGCATCACCATCTCAGCTTTCACCATCTACCATATGGCAAGGAAAACAAGCATAATTTTTGCTAAAATTCTGTAGCGACTCCAGCACAATCCTTTTCCCTTTCTCCTCATTAAAAAAAAAAATGTCAGAACTAAGTGTGAGCAGAGAATATGATCTCTCCAAACAGTGGAAGAACACATTATAAAGTTTGTAAGAGAAATTCATTATTGGGTGACAGTACATTGATTAATACCAACTACCAGCAAGGCTGAGATGATGCACAAATCCCCAACAGACCAAGGAGTTCCCTTCCTCCTCACAGCACTGAGCTGTCACTCAGGAAAGACTGTTCAAAATTTACACAGTGCTGAACAGGAACAGTCTGAACAACTTTAATTCAAGCCTTGATCAAAGCAGGTTTACCTGCTCATGGGCAGCTCCACCTTCCCCCCAAGTATCTATAATAATTTTAATGTGTGTACCTGCTACTCCAATATTCAATTTATCAGTGTACTCTTGATTTTAAAATGAGTACTTTTTTTTTGTTAAAAATCAGAGCAAAATATCTAGAACAAAGATTTTCCACAGGCTTATATATTATGTTTATTTTATACCCATTACTTATACAATTTCAATGAATAATATGAAAACAATTATTCTGCATCCTGTATAAAAGTATTTTCTCATCTACCTCTTACTTTCTATATTAATAATTTTATTTAAAGCAGTTTCAATAACCCAAGGTAGAAAGAGATGCAGAGCACAGGTGACAAGACTTGCACACATTGTAGGTGCAAAACCTAGAAGTATGGATTAGCAGAATCTTGTCTGAAAGCCAAAAATGGCAACAGAAGTTAGACAAAGTAAAATTAACCCGTGACACTATACAACCTTTCAAAATCTACAGTAAGTAACTGAAGAATTACTGTGATAAAACCATTTCCTGAAAAGCCTTCAAACACTGTCAATCTCTGTCAACACCATGTCCAGAAATGCCTACTGGAGTGCTCTCTCCCTCCTCCCTCACAGTGCCACTGGGCTAAAGAAATGTTTCCCTCCCACTGCCTTGACCACACATATGTTGAAAGATGCCAAAGATTCTGTTAACTCCTCTACTTAGCAATTACCTACAGCAATAAGATGTAGAGGGTCACCATTCCTAACTCAGTAGCTGCCATCAACCTGGACCAACTCTTAGTGCACTTACCCCAGCACTCTCGCTCATTAGAATTCCTGTGAAAGCAATAGCCTCTTCCTGAAGAAGCCTTGATCAGGTGAAAGGAAGCATCTCCTCTTTATCAAAATTCCTAAGATGATCAGCTTTGTCACAGGTAACCTCCATATCTAAATCTCGTTTGGTCAAGAATGAAATCAGGCCCCAGACCTGAAACAGATACTTAATGCTTGCTAAGACCGGTCTTCACATCCACTTCATGAATGGGCAGGTGAAGACTGCTGGGGATTAAAAATGGGAAGGGAGCCCTTACTTTGGCCATTTTATCGTAGAGAACATATAACCCTCCCCAGCTCTAAAGAATATGTATAGTCAGACTAAATCATACACTTAGTCTACTTCAGTGGCACTGGAAAGAAGACAGAAGCCACTGATTAAAAAAAAATTAAGCAGCAAAAGAGACCAGAGTGTACTATTCAAGCCATGATAACCAAAGCCACTTCTCATGCATTTCTTTAATTTAGCTCCTGGCTAACAGTTTCCCATCTGCCATCCCCATAACCTCAAAGAAGAAAAAAGAGAGGGCCTTAAGTGAGCCATAATGTATTTTCCTCCCAAGGCCCCCAGCACTTCTTCCTCACATAAAGAAGAGACAAGGGAAACATTTCCAGTCCACAGATGAAAATTTTAACTTAATCCATTGTAAAAATGAAATACAGAAAAGAAAGTAATATTAAAAGCTAGTCTTTGATGTTTTATTTTAGTGTTATTCACTTCCTTTTATCCTTATTCTAGAGAAGGGAAAGGGAAGAGAAGAGTGTTGTTCATGAACTTGACAGCACTTCATATACAATCAATTTCATTCTTTTCTTGCATTTCTTGATTCACAAAGCAGCATTATGGCATCATTCCTGTGCATTAGTTTGTAAAGGAAAAGGCTGAAGACACAGTTTGTTCCTTGCCTATGGCTTCAAGAATGACACATTTCTCAATAACAGAAGCTGAGCAGAAAATAGAATTGAAGTGGTAGTAGACAGGTGAGGACTTGGTGAGGAATAGCATCAGTGTAAGCATAGTATGCTTACACTGAGGACCTACGTACACTTCTGTGGATAATCTGAGGTACATATATACACAAGTAGGTGTGATTTGCATAGGAAGAGTCACATAACTATTCAGTTACTCCATTTCACCATTCCAACAAACGTTCTTTTTTTTATGTTTTATGTAGAAAAAGAAATGTTTGAAAGTTAGTCATACCAGTTTTGATACCTACCACATTACAGATTAGGTTAACTGACGCACTTCCTACTGATACTCATTTTCTCCATAACTATTCATGCTTTTTTTCAACATGTTAATTTCAGTTTTCTCATTTTTTTTTAAGCATCTATGTATATTCTTAATAACTTGTTTGTTCTCATTTTAACATTCATTTCCTAGCTGCTTTACCTCTTCTGTCTCAAAAAAAACAGACAGAAGAGCATTAATCTATACATCTTTATGTCTTTTTTCTGACCATCTCATAACTCCCCCTCTCTTCTCTCATCTATTTTATGACTCTCTCTATATATTAAGAGCTATCCTCTCATAAAATAATGGAGTTCTGCAAATGTTCTTGCTTCTGAAAGGAAAGTTTCCAGGAAAATAGTTTTTACTAACATTTCCTCCCCCAGAGTAACTCCATGGTATGTTCTTCTGCCATACACTAATTAAGAAGCAGCAGGGAACAGCTTCCTTGCGAATAACTGACAGACAACTTATTTACTGCAAGACTAGAGATAACCACTGACTATGTTATAATTCATCTCACCAATGGTGAATTTCAGAAAAAAAAGCAATAAGGCAGTATGTGAAAAAGAAATCTTGTCATAACGGCATACCAGAACAGAGAGCTAGCAGTACATTCACATACTCTTCTGTAACTCATCTTCATCCTCTTCTCACATGAGACAGTGCTGGTCATCCATAGCAGCATATGGACCCCTTCAATTCCCATTTTTCACACAGCCCAACCCACAGCTGTACACAACATTTTGTTTGTTAGATTTACTGAATTGCCAATGTTCACATGAAGTAAAAGAAAAAAAACTCTTGCCTATATCTGAATCTTGGATTTCTTCTTTTTTCTGAAAGTGATAAGTGAAAATTTTATTTTAAAATTAATGTATAGATCAGTCTGTATGACAAAATGCTTTCCTTCCACAGAATTTGTGTTTAAATCACAACCAATGATACAGTGCTGCATGTTTTACACAAGCTGACAAGTAATAGCAATCAGCAGATTTTCTGAACTTCCAAACGAAGAGAGTTTTCCAGTTCCTAATTCTTGCTGTAGATCTTAGCCTCAGTTTGATGCCATATTGACATCTCCCTTCCCTGCTCACATAACTCCACTGCTAGCAGCACACACTGGGCACACATAGGATAGGATCCCAACTGCACTCACAGCATCCACCTCAGGCCAACTTACCTCACCTCTGGCCAGTTCATCTTAGACTGCTTACACCTGAACCCTTAATTATTAAATGCCATCACTCTTCTTCTGTGCACAAACCGACTGATCTAATTGACCTAACGTTTCAAAATGAATTCTAACAATACTTCTGGGAGCTCAGTAAGTATCAGCAGAATATCTGTGCTGCTTTGCAAGTTAAATTCCTACCCGTTTCTATTTTCTAAGAACTAAATTTAGTCCTTCACACATTTCTGCCCACAGTGTACCACCTCGCAAGAATTTGAGATAAGAATTTCCATATTTTTTTAATTACTCGGACAGCATTATTTGAAATCAATCTATGAAACAATGTACATTTTTAGATAAAATTGCAACTACACTGTAGTGCAGAACGAAAAAACAAATTGTAGCTATAGGTGGTTGAATTAGGAATATCACATCAGCATGAGGAAACATGATTCTGTCACTAAGCTGTATGACAGTTCCTAATACAATGTCATTGTTTTCCCAACCTGGAAGGCTTGTACATAGCCAGTTCTTTCACTGTTTTGGATCTTTAATTTGCAGAAGAGAAACATCTCCACAAATAGCCAGCTTTGTACTCCAATTAAAATAATAATAAAAAAAAGAACTGTATCATTCTAGGCTCCCTGCTAACGTGCACTGCATTCCTATAATTACACCTCAGCTATCTGGCCCAGTCACAAAGCACTGCTTGGCTCATTTTCTAAGTATACCCAGCAACACACAGCACAAAGAAATTTAAATGAAGTGTGAGAAATAGACAAACACTGCAGTTGTTTTCTGAATCAGTTGATAGTATTACTGTTTTGGGACGAATGGATTTTAGAATCAACTCCAGGGTCTTAAATTTTGGGTTAGATGTAAAAGGTGTGAAGTGATTCACAAAAATAACGTGTTAAAGTGAGAATTGCTTGACCCCCCCACTCAGCTGTTCACCTGCATCACATTCTCCAAGGAGCATTCTCAACTTCCCAGTGCCTGAATAACCACAGAGAGCACAACTGTACCCAAAAAGGCAACGGAGGCAAAGAACACACAGCTATTGCTCAGACCAACTAGCACAAGCGAGTGAACTGCACAAAGCTCTCTTCATGTGTAAGCAACAGTAAAAATACTACCACAAGCATACATTGCATGTAGGTGATTTTCAGTGCTCTTTCAGCACATTAAAAAAAAAAAATATGTCTTTTATTGACATATACATTCCTTCTTACAGGGAGCACCAATGAAGCCAGCACAAATCAGAACACTGCAGCCACAGTGCTCTGACACATCAGACTCGCATTACCTAAAACAAATATTGGTAAAAATGGAGATAACGTTTAGACATTTGCTTTAAAGTGTAGCATCCTTTCCACCTGCCACTGTAGGCCACAGAAGATACACTCTAGTTAACATATTACTGACAGGATGATGAGAAAGCTCCTGTCAGACACTGGCCAGCTGGGTGTTTGAGACAAAACGCACAGCCCCAGCTGACTAGTTAGAGAAAGGCTGGTGAGGTACAATTACAGAGGCATATGACAAGCTTTCATGCTTGAGTGACTTGAGAACCGATGACATGGCTTTAAACAGCAATCCTTCCTACCTCCGGTCACAAAACAGCAATAAGTCAACTGATGCACTGTTGTAAAATCATGATTTATTCCTTTGCTTTGAATACATGAGAGTATGGTATGATGTTCTGGTAGACTACCACAGCAGGTGCACTTGGGGCCTCAACATCTAGGGCCTGCCTCCAGCATGCATAAAATCAATGTTGTAGTTCAGCCTTTCTGGAAAAGCCTTCCCCAGCACTTTAATAATTTATAGTGAGATTAAATTAAAACTTATTTGTACTGAAACTCTAACAGCTCCACGCACCTAACAAGAATACATGCAGATGTTGCGATGAGTGAGGAAACGGTGCTGTGTAAGAATACACAGTATGATATTTAGGAAAGGTCTTCTTTTTACAGTTAAAATGAAACAGTGGGCTCTGCGAATAAATCAATTCCTTTATTTCATTCATTCTTTCCTACGTTTCAAAGCAGATAATTTGTTTCTCTTCCTGAGTTTACCGTTCAAAAGCCAGAAATGGCAAATTTTTGCTGTAAATGTATCTTACAGAGCATAATTCTCAGGCTAGCCGAATCTGTCTTATTCTAACACTGAGCCTGAAGCAAGCTGTGAGGTTGGTGATAATCACATTATTAAAGCGGCTGGAAAGTCAAGCTAATAAAAGAATCAACAGTTAGGTCAAATAATGACCCAGAAGCTATGACAGAAAGGAGCAGTGGGAAGTTTCCACTTCTATCTTAGTAGTAATTGGTATGGCAAGTAGACAAATATCTCCATCAAAGAGTATTTAAAGGGATATAAACAGTTTAAAGACAGATGCAAAAAATACATGGCAACTGTAAATAAGAGATGCTTACAAAAGAACAAACGCTTGGCTAAAATAAAATACAAGCTGACAATTGAATCAAAGCCCCTTAGATAAATTGGTAATTAATATTATTTTTTTTAAAATACTATTCAACAGCTAAATGCAATAAACTTTTTTTCTGTATTTCCCTTTTCAAACAAGCATTCTTGCGTCCTTCTTTTTCCCTTTTGTCTTTTTCCAGGACTGATCCCTTACTTGAAGTAACAAAAGCATGAAAATTCATAGGGCTGCAATGCTAAACTTAGTCTTCTACCCTCTCCCTATACTTCCCTCCTCCCCTCAATGAGGATGAGGAAAAACTAAGCACGGCCTTGAATTATGCCTTTTACTTTATCAGTCCCTGTTCTGAGATAGCGAACCAAAGCAGAACTGATAACTGGGAGGTGACATCACAACCCAATCCCCATGAACTGACATAAACACTTGGTATTCAGTTAACCTCAGAGATAAGGCACAACTCCCTTAACAGAGAGTTGCACTTAGAAAAGATCGTTCTTTCAAAAAGAGTACTATACGTATCAAGCTGTATTTTAGGAATACTGTAGTGCAACTCTCGCAGCACAACATAATCTGCTACGTTTTGTACACACTGCATAAAGCTAGCACATATATGTCATTTGCTTACTTGTACTGTATAAGGCATTCCAACATTTTAAAGAAGAAACATGTAAAAAACATATTGAATGATTCTTAGCTATTCAACTAAATTCTTCCAGGAGATCCAGAGAAGTGCTCTATTTGATTTTTAAATTCTACTGTTCTGTAAGGAAGGAAGCCTAGCATCACTCCTGTTCTGTTTATGAAAATGTTAAGGAGGTCCTCACTGAAACTCCTGATAAGCCAGCACTACTCACTTGTTTTATTATATCTCACTTCTGTAAGAAAAAAGTTTGCCTAGTCCTGTATTGAAAATGCTACATATTGTAGCAGTAATTTCATTTAAATTCAACTTACATAACATTAGAAGACTGGAAAAAATAACCAGAATGAAGTAGTTTGGAATCTGCAAGTGGAAATAAGGTGGCGTACATGAGCACAGTATAATCCTGATACTATCTCTCCTGTTGTCACAGCACAGGAACAGAGGCCAGCCAAGATGTTGAGCCTAACAACAACATGCCTTAAAACAATCCAAATGTAGGCTGAGAGTACAATTGCAAATCCTGAGAAGCACACTGACACCTGCCCACCTGCAGGACCCTCTTCCACAGGCACAGAGCTGCCATCATGATTCCTATTTTCTCACTGCTGGAGCAGTAAAATGGGAGCATCATTACAGTTGATGTTTTTTTTCCTTTATGGCAAATTTTTTTCTTTCATTTTTCATACCAAGATGTGCCCCAACTAGCAAAAAAATAATAAAACAAACCAATTCCATGTTTCCTTTTACTGCATTGCCTGAACTTGTACCAAACCAGGTTCTTTGAAAAGGCTTTCCCTTGAAATTCTTGATGCCCACTAGCATCACCTTATTACTCTACCACAATGCCCAAGTCTTCCCGTGGCCAGTTCCACAGGAAATAATAGAAAGAATATGGGAATTTCATAAGATAGAGTAAAATATTTGGTGCCTAAAAGATATATCACAGTATGGTAATTTAAAGACTGAATATATACATTCACTACTTATTTTACAGGTTTTACAGTTCTTCATTTGGCTTCTGATTTTATGACCTCAGGTTTCTTTCATTCCCTAATTAGTATAGACAATTATTTTCATGTTCTGCAAGTCATCATTAATGTAGTATGTATTTTATACATAACATATACTGTATATATTTAATAGTTTATAGATTATCTATACTGTATATAGCACGTGTACTATATACTTAGATATACACAGTTTTAAGAATCACAGTGAATATAATATATACATTTCTTTATGTGTATATATGTTATTCAATTGCTAATAACTAGAATTGTAAAAACTGCCAGCCTTTTATGACGGTTCTTAGTCCTCTGTCGAGTTTACTTTGGACTCAAAAGAAGTTAAAGGCTTTTAATCCACTATTTACAGTCCAAAATTTCTCACTCCTTATACACACATACTAGAAATCAGCATCCACATGTCTTGGAAAATACAAATTTTTAATACTATACCCAAACTTGTGCGTATGTGTCGAAAATAATTGTTCACTTATTGGGTAGTAGAAATAGTAGCGTTTAGAAATATAACTTCTGTTTCCCACCATAGAAACAACATAAAACAAAGTGTTTTATGGATACTTTTGAAAAGTAAGATATTTTTAGGACTGATCTTAAGCCAAATAAACTATGTATCAAATAAAACCAATGACAAAAGTAGCTTATAAACAGTCTCATAGTAACACAAAATTAATATTTGGTATATATTCGAAATATAGGGGATTTTAAAGCCTCACAGGATTCTGAAAATATTAGAACAAAATTAACACCTGAATATTTATATATAGTTTCAAAATGAAATGCAACATTCTTTTATTAAGCAGTCCACGCAGGTAAAAGGAAAGAAAAAACATCTTAATGTGGCAGTAGTCTAAAACCTTTATTAATAATAAAATGCTATTTTGAGTTGTATGCTATTATAAGTCTGAAGAGCTGCTCCAAATCAGAGCTATTACAGTATGCACTCCCAAGCCACTCTGAGAAAGATGAATCTACCTATTACCAGGTTAGGATAGCAGCTATTATTAAGGCCCCTTGATTTCTTTCAAGTAGCTCCAATGGAATAAGCCACAAGTGAATAATAAAGATCTTATAATAGCCCTTAAGAATTCTTTTTAGGCTAGAAGGCACAGAAATGAGCTCTGGAGAGTTAAAGAACTCTCATCTACTGATAAGGAAAATAATTAACCTGACTTAATGTATCTGAGTAGGTCTTATATAAATCAGACTTTTGTATTTCAAGAGCCAGACTAAAACCATATATCAGAAAAGTATGTAGATATTGTCTTATGAGTACACATGGAACATATCTAAAACCACAAAGGTCTGTAGGTCATTCTGTGAAACGTTCAATATATTCTACTGAAAAGGAGATGTGTGAAGTACTTACAGTGCTTAGTTTGCTCGAGGTAATAATTATTCTTCTCTCATGCAACATACTGGCATAAAGTTGCAGCATGTTGTTCACATCCACAGCAACAAAATACTCAGTGAGGTTTCTCTGTTTAAATAAATAAAATGTTAACAATATAGCGACAATGGTAGCTAAGAAAAACATTAATACACTGTATACCAGAAAATTTGACCAATTAATTGGTGGAAAAAAAAATATTAAGGAAATCCAAATTAAAACACATGCTCTAAAAATAATAGAATTTTAAAGCTAGTGATGACCTAGCTTTGGAGCAAGTTATTACTTATTTGATAATGCTTCTGAAATTAGAGTTGCCCACTTTTGGAATCTGAACAACAAATATGTAGCACATCAATACTAAAGTATACTAGTAACTAACTTCCAACCCAGGAACAGATCCCCCAGCACCACAGTAACTGTTCTGCCATAGTTATGACAATAAAACCACAATGTTTTGCCAGTCTCTCCAAAAGTGAGCACATGTTATTCTACTTCAAGGAAAGCAAACCAGCTTTCCTTCCAGTTGGAAGAAAAACATGCAAAAACAGCCAGCTGTGGTAGAAGGTTGTGAGTGTACCTCTATGGCATTTAATGAAAAATAAAGCCACCAGTACATTTTATTCATAGGTCAGATAATATAAAAGTGGGGGAAACTGGAAAAAATAAGAGGTTGTGTCAGGTGGGTGGGTCTCTGTGTTCCAGATGAACTTAACAATATTTCTGTGTGGCACAGTACCACAGAAATACGGGTTCTGAATTAGTCCAAAGACCACCAGCAAAAATGCATAGAAAAACAGCAAACATTCATAACTATTGGGGAATAGGTACAAAAATATACCAATTCACTTCACAAGATACAAAGTGTACATCTGATTTCCTAACTTCACATGTCCATTACCTCACCTGCAACCAGAACCTCCATTGACCTCTCAGAAACAGCATACACTCCTGAATGCTAACACAAGAACCCACCGTGGCACGTACCAGCCCAAGGACAAGAGCCAGAGCAGTGAAACTCAGCTTACACTAGATGTGGAGTCAGCACAGACAGTGAGGGCTTTTAACCCCGAAAGACATTGAGGGCTTGACAAAGGAGTGAAGGCCTCAGGGCAGCACGTGCTCTTGAGGCTCAGAACTGTGACATGGCCGCCACCAACAATGCAGGTAATGCTGTGTGATCCAGAGCCACTCCTGAGCAGCTGCTGCTCCAGTTCCTTGCAGGCCATAACTAGGGGAACCTAACCTGAGGGAAAGTCTGGATGGTGACCAGAGGATTCACCTCCTTTTTGGATACATTTCAATTTTAAATTAGAGCTTCTTAAAAGAAGTGACAGAAGATCCAATGAATTAAGCAATTTTATGTAAACTCATAAATGTATTATTAATTCAAAGAGACAGAGCATGGAGTTACTCTTGGTCCATCCTGCATAGGTATTGGGAAGCTAAATTGAGAGCGTTAAGGGCCACAGATGCACCATTTAGAAATATTCTGGTCCTTCAAGCATCCCCTTTAATGGGTTGTCAGAGGCTGACGTGCAATGGTAATTTAAGTCCCCCTTATGTAGGACAGCCTTTACATTTTAGTTGATAATGACATGCTGATTCTGTTCAGCACAAGCTGTGGTAAAAAAAGTTGGCCATCTTGCACAGAACATTTCTCTGGGAGTCACAGTTATGTCTGGATTAGAGCTGAAAAGATATTTCTCCAGAAGTTTGTGAAACTTATAGCAAAGAACAAGGAAAAGTCACTGTATTATTGATTTACTAGATCTATCTCACCTCTTAACTTCTACATGTTCTATCCTCTGCCATTTTGAGCATACTGGAAGAGTGGGTATTTCAGAAACAGAGTCAAAAAATATTAATAGTATAGCAAGGCATTTAGATAATTACTTTACAATTTTCCCTCAGAATCAGCAGAGCACATCCACAGCAATGCCATTGCAAGAACCTCACTCACCCAGAAACTCAAAATGAAACCTCTCCGTTTTCTTTAAGATGAACATACTAAATACCTCCTAATCTCCAAAGTTATGCTTTAGTAGGAGACCAAAGAACATGTTAGAACAGAATTTTTCTTACAGACAGTGGAATTCAATCTAAAGGGTAAAACATGAAAACAAACATCTAAAAACTAATCCTTGTCCTAACCAAAGAGCCACTTCCCACTGTGGGCCCTTTCATCTCAATGCAACAACAGACTTCTGAGTTACCTCAAGACTCCAGCATCTCCCCTGGGTTCTCTGCCACCAGCTCAGGACTGGGCTGAAGCCCTGCTAGGAATAAGCTCCCACTACCCGCAGGTTTGGACTTCTCAGCCTACGCTTGTGTGGCTTCGTTGCCTTTCCCCCCCCCAAACTTTCCTGCATCCCTGGGACGATATGTTTGTACTGCCATTTACCCACCACAGCCACCAAAACATCTAACTTTCAGAAGACAGTCATCAAGTGAAAGTGTAAAAATGCAAACCTATAAAGCTTTGTTGAATTCCCAATTTAATGCAGAACTAGAAAGCAGAACTAGAAAGCAGAACGTTAGATAACCAATTAAATACCTTCTATCTAAACACATCATAGAGGACATGATCTGACATTCTGCATTTGTACTGCAGCACTACCAAGAATTCAGCATCTACAGAACGAAAGCCTTCATTAAAACGTAACAATAATTGTTTCTGGTGTATGGTTACCATCCGTATATGAGCAGGTACAGCATGTTTTCCAAAAGCCTGAAACAATGCCTTCTTACACAAAAATTAACTGCCTATCTTGATAGCTAAATTTGCAGCTTAGCAAAGCAGTGTTTAAAGGGCAGATATTCAAACAATACTAGCTGTGTAAGTGGAACGTTTTGCATATATAGCCCCTATAAATGCAAACAAAGTAATTATGAACAAAAGGCAGACAGCAGTGCTCAAAAATGCCCTGTATGATGCTTTAACAATGCATGCAAGAGTAACTTTACTAGCTAAAGGTTATAATAATAGACATCAATCATATTCTAAAAACAGTCACAGAAAAATCCACCCATTGATAAAAGCAGAGTACAGCCCTACTCAAAGAACGAGGCTTATACTTCCAAATTTCTTAAAAAGAAACTGCATACTTACACTTTCAGGGATTGTTGGCAATCCAGTTATATCAGGAGTAATGAAATACAAGTGCTAATCAATGGGAAAAAAAT
Source organism: Meleagris gallopavo (assembly GCF_905368555.1). Classification (NCBI taxonomy): domain Eukaryota; kingdom Metazoa; phylum Chordata; class Aves; order Galliformes; family Phasianidae; genus Meleagris; species Meleagris gallopavo. The sequence goes on from NC_139413.1 coordinate 8,214,622, forward strand.
GAATAATTTAAATTCGGCTTGGCAAGTAAAATTATTTTTAAAATATCTCACATTCAGGATTTCCAACCCCATCTTTGTTTAAGCAAATAGCCATGTTTCCAATAGGATTCTTACTACTACCAGACAAAGAACTAAGCAGATCACGTCATGAAATCACAATTTCTGGCTTAACGCAGCACACAAACCAAGTGAACAAAACACTGTACTGCTGTTAAAATGAAATTAAGCCAGTTTTAAATGTCTCATGTCAAAGTAGCATTCATTGGCTTTAGCACTGGTTTCATAAATTTCAAGCACAAAAATAAATGTTAAAAAACAAAACGTAAATTTAGAATGAGTAAGGAAAAGTCATTTACATGACAATTAATGAGAACAGTAATATTACTGCTCAATATACAGCCTCGTCTCTTTCCAAACATCTTCAAATCCAAAATGTGCTAACAGAAATCCAAGGTCTGACAGCTCGACATTCCACAATCATTTATAAAAAACATTCGCAATTTTAAAATCTTATGTTTGAGGCCATTTAGAATGTAAACATAAAACGCACTAAACTGAAAACAGATGTAGTTTAGGTTGTTCTCCTTAATCCAGTGCTTTTAGGAGTGAAGTACAGATTTAACTTCATAATTTTAAGATATCTTTCATAATTACTCTAAATCTTGAAGGACAAAAAACCTTGAAGTAGATAATAATTAAATGTGATAATTATTGAATTTTTAGCTTTTGTTACTTTAAGGTTTTTTTTAGTTTTTCTTAAGATGTCTGCTTTTATACTGTATATTTTTTTATCATTATTAGCAACACAAAAACAGTTTTTAAGTCAAACTTGAAAAAGATACAACAAAACAAAAAAGCGTCTAAGATATCGTGTCTTGTGTTCAAACAAGAAAATATATTAATACAATATAATCTGTGTAGAAAGCTCTTATTAAACCAGTTTGATACATTTAATAGAAAATTTTCTCCACATATTAGGTCATTTGGCAATAGCTAGAAAAAAAGAACAAAAAAACAAAAAACATCACTAACTCAAAAAAATCCTGGAATGTCTTGTGCAAATGCAGTGTCGTCTTTTTTTTTGTGCATCAGCAGGAAAAACTACTATTCTGTAGTCAGGAATAGGAAAACACTTAGATTAATGCAGTACATTCTTAAAGAGTATGATGAGAAAATAGTTTTCTATATGTAATAAGATTGCAGAAAATTTAACAACAGATTTTCTGATTAATGGATTTAATAACTTGGACTAGTAATTATTCATCGTTAAGAAGTTAGTAATATTTCACTCACTGAACAGAAAAGGAAGTTAGAGCTATGAAAAGCAAAGACGCATTACTGCAGCCATTATGAACCATTAAGCAACAAAAATAACATGGTATGGAGTCCTTGCACATTTATGAGAACTCCCTTAGGAAGATGCATATGACCATGAAAGACATACTAAATTAATAGTTGCTGTCCCATATAAAGTCTTCTGTAAAAAAAGGAAAACTAGAAAATGCAAACTTTGTTAAGTGTTTGATTTTGGTTATGCTCTGAAATTAGATTGGTTTAAACAGAATAGGTAGGTTAATACTGCTCTTTTAGGCTATAGACAACAGCACAATTTCCAAAAGGTTAAGTATAAATAAGCCTGAAATCAGAAAACATATCCTATAGCAAGTAATCACTACTTTAATTACAATAGGTTTTAGATAGTGCCTTTTAAACTCACCGACACAAGGCAAGGCTGTTTTTTCAAAACTTGCTTACTTGCAAAAATCATCTCTTGGTTCTTATGCAATATGAGAGAAAGATTGAATTGATTTTTTAGCTTTTCAATAGAGCAAAGATGATTCCACTGTTTCTCATGTCTAAAATGTGTTCTGAAAATATGCTTTATTTTGTATGTTTCATCCCCATCTGAATTCAGTCTTGACTTAGCTAACTTTTCCAACAAAAAAAAAACAAGCACTTTTGTTGGCCCTCCATGGGTAAAATGCTAGAGACAGAAAGCTCAGGTTTCATAGAATCAAAGATTGCTCATATCAAGACAGAGGTGCAAGAAGAGAACATGGTCCTTAAATAGATCAAGGCATTTTTGTGTTCTACTTACTGAAGTTTACTGTGGAAAAAAAAAAATGTATCTGGATACTGGCATATTTTATGCATGATTATGTACACGTAATTGTAAGTATCATAATGGTCTGCCATTTAAGCCCCAGTTCAATGTCTATGAGCCTTACTCTGCATATCTGAGTATATGGGAGATGAATCTTTTTAATTCTGCATCATGAAATTTGATCTAGGCTCATCCTGGCACAATGAAAGACAACCTCATGCTGTTATTCCTACAATTATTTTTCAGACTGCAGCTTCTTTTAAGTCTATGACCACTGACTGTTCCACTCTCACCTATTTACAATACATAAGAAGCCAGAAAGAGACACCAATATGAAGATTGACATACAACGTTAGAGTTGAAAGTGGCCACAAACATTTCCCTATTCCCTGCAGCACTGAGCTTATGAAAATAGATGCCTGAAGATCCAAAACACATTTTGATTCAAGGGAACCTACTCCATCCTGCTTTTCCCTGCCTGTACCCACAGTACTGCTCATCTGTGCCTGCAGCCAAGCACTTGGCAACCAGCCCACATTTGGATTATCATTGTTCAGCTAGAAAGATAACAAAACTGTTTCATGGAACAAACTACTGGGAACAAGAGGCAGCTGAGAAAAAAAAATTCAAACGTCAACTAATATTGAAATAAAACCAGCAAGCATCAACTTAATTGCAAGCAATTTGTCATCCCAATGTTGCTGGTTGTATCCTCCACTCCAAAGTTCACCACAACATTCATTTGAGATAGGAAAGCTCTGTACAAGATGAAACACAGCACTGACAGCAATAGACAGCAAAGCTTTCCAGGAAACAAAAGGAAAAAAATCTTAAAAATTTATGTCCTACTGAAACACGGGAGGATTTTTAAAGGATGTTACCAAGTGTTTTATGATTTCTAAATTAGAATTGGTTATAACACTGCAGTTAGCAACTACAAAATATTATTCCATATACAAGAGGATACTACTGCAGGTCACTCTGAACAAATGATTTTAATTTCTGTTACTTACTGAAAAATAACATATGTTATAATGACAACACAAATAAACAAATATATATATGCACATACACAAATACACTGAGCAAAGCAACAAAAAAAAAATCAAACTGTAGCCTCAAAAAACAGCAGTACATTCTGGTGAGAAACACCATTCAAGACTGGAAGGCCTTCAAGACAGTTATTATTATTGTTTGAAGAATAAAAATACTAGGGCTCTATAGACAATTGAAATAAAGTGTAACAATGCAAGAGAAATTTGAAAAGAAATGAAAATGAAGGCAGCGTTATTTTAAGGACCAAAAGTAACTAGGGACACTGGTTTCCTCTCTATTTTTGTGCACCCTCCTGGGAGGGTCAGATGTTTCTTTAGAATCTGCTCTTACTTCACTTGAAGTACAGGGCTACAAAATAAATGGGTTAAAAGTAATAGGAATGTCACAAGCAATGTCAAGACAAACAATTTATTGAACCTTCAGTAAGTAATCAAAGACTTAGTTTCAGTTCTTTCTGTGCCTTGCAAACTGATGATCCAACTACCATGTTATTTGCACACATTTACTTCTACATAAGCTGTGGACACGAAGAATGGCTTTATATTTGATACAGCCTCTAAAGACATAAAGCATATTTTCATATGCTTATGCTGTTATCATCATCAGGAATTATAACAGCAACAGGCTCACTTGGATGTTTCTATGGCAAAACCAACTTGCTGTGCTGAGAGCATCCAGTGGCACATCCCAAAGTGTCAGTGTACCAAGCATCGTGGCACAGACACATTCTTTCATCTGTACCTACGCTATATAAGCTTTATGTAATGCGGTATTCTCCTATCTTTCCTAGAGTATTACCACATGATCAAGCAAACCTAGAAAGATGGAGTGGGAAGATGGGAAAGCTTACACAAACTTGTTTCCAGTTCTTTAAGTCTCACGTACTCTGGCACAAGAAGCAACAACACAGAGTCAGTGTGTCCTAATTCACAGTTGGAGAAACCAAAATTATCTGCAAGAGCGAGTTAGAAACACAAAGAAGTAGTTCTAGCAGTACTAGATCCCACGATCCACCTTAGTTTCCTTTTTCATTCATAGAGCAAAAATCCAATTTTTTTTTTCTTTTTCATTAACTTTAAGAGAACAACTCCAGATGTAGAGAAACTATTCTGCGCCGAAAAAAATGAAAGGTTAAAAAAATTATCCAAGCCAGTTAATGATGGAAAGCCATCTAAGATTACAGTTTACAAAAGGATTGTTTTAACCGTACGTAGGCATTTTGAATTAGGCAACAGAATTAGGAATAATGTAGAGAATACTTACCACACTTAAACTGACTAAAGCGTTTGCCTTTGGCACAGGATGGCTATACAACGATTTTAACAAATCCTTTGAGTCATTTTCCTATAGGGAAAATTTAAAATTTTTTAAAATTTTAATTAATCATTACATAAAAGAATTATTACAATTTACTACACGTCAAACAATTTATATACATACACATATACATTTAGTGAGAAAGACAATGGCAATTTCCCATGAAGTAATTAAATATGAAATAATAAGCCAACTTCATTTATGTAAGAAAAATTCTTTTATTTTGCCCCATATACTCCATAAATTAATTACATTATTTGTAACTGAAAATAGCATTAAAATGGCTATTTAGACTTTCTAAAAGAGTTAGCCATGATATTCATCTAATGAAAACTTTGTTAACTATGCAGTTACACTTGAATTGTACACTCTTGGTCACACAGTGCCTGGGAAAGCGCGACAGCAATGTTCTCTAACAGCCTCCTCAGCAACATATATGGCAAGAGGCAGCACAATGAAGTACGTGCTTCCACACATTGCGAAATCTTTCTGATCATCGATACTGAGGTTCCTCAGTATACAGCACAACAAGCCTAATCTAGCATCTTAAAGCAATTGTACAATGCCAAAACCACTGAACAGTGGAGCAGAAGCAGAGGAGAAAATGATTCCCACCTTCCTATTGAGGTCAAATACCTCGTCAATAACCATTTTACTGCTATAGTGAAATAAGAACCAAATACAAAGCTCAGTTTAAAGATTCAGACTACTAGTGGTGAAACTACACATACAGAATAAGTTTAACATGCATTTAACTAATCCAACATCTAGAATGATGCTTTTATTTATTACGTGAAGTCCATTTACTATAGTGCATAATAACTGCTTAATAAATAGTTCATCTACGTTTGAAACATCAGCTTTTCCAGTCAGCATATGGCCATCCATTGATGCCTTTTCTTTTTTTAAATTTCTATCTAGTAGTCTAATGCAGTTAAATCAGAAAGATATGGCTACAGTGTTCTCCATAAAGACAGATGCCACTATTTCCTTCCCTGCATAATCCTGGAATACGTTTAATTGCTCATGAATATGCAAACTAAACTATCATGATTCTTCACCAAATGTTGCAAGCAATTTTGTCTTGCTAGTTGAGATGACAGAATTACGAGAGGTAGTTTTTAGTTAATGTGAAGGGTGAAACAGTACATCATATTTTACGCAGTTCTGAAAAAAAGTGTTTGTAACTGATAATCAGATAGTTCCAGAAATCTACAGTTTACAATCAATGCATCATAGAGTTCTCCAGTGATGTAACACTTAGCTCACACTTCACCCAGGACTTGTTTATACTAAGACTGACACTTCAGACAGGTAGATTCTCAACAGCTTTTTAAGATTCATGTGATATTCAAGTGATAGTTAGCGATAGTTGTGGCCCAACATTTACACTGATTGAACTCCAGTATAACAAGTTTAATGACTTTCTTCTAAATTTTACTTAAAAAAAAATTAAACAGTGAAGAATCACTTTATGGCACTTGAAATACTACATTATTTGGTCGCTGCTACTGCTGCAAAATCTTTTACGCAAAGAAACAGACTATGTAAAACGTAAAATTACCTGCTCTTTAGCCAAATAATCTGCCAGAGTATTTAAAAGCTTATAGTATACTTCAAACCAGGGTAGGTAACTAAAAAAGGAGAGGAAAAAAAGAAAATTAAGATATCAATGTACTTTTCCAGTGTTTACGAAATTTACCATAAAATGACTAGTACATTTTTGCATTTTTACATGTAAATAAGTGCTTATAAACCTGTTCCTCACAAACTTCAGTTTAATGCTAAATCACTGTTAGGTTGTAGCAAAGCTCTACTTCTTTAGACTCTATCTACTAACCAGACCTATTTGGTAAGACTTGGGCTTTGCTTTATTATAAAGCTGACATCTCAGTACCTCAGATACATTATGTATACCAATTCACTTTACACAGTAAGGTGGAAATCTACTTTAAGTCCCACGTACGTGTAGATTAGCTTACAATATTTTTGCTTCTCATTACTCTAAATGCATCCAAAAAAATCACTTTAAGCATTGTCAAACACCTTTAAATCACAGTCCCATTGCCTATTAAAGCTCTCAGTAGTTGTGTTGGTAATTTTCCTTGCCATTTTGATGTTCTACACTCTGCTGTGCTTGGGCAGACTGCCACAAACCATCTACCTGGGCAGAGCCAGTACCCATATCAGACAATTCATGCACCACTACAGAATAGCACAGATGCCACACATATATAGAAGAATATATGAAGTCTTCCCTCTATGAAGTCATTTCTATACATAGTAGCAATTTCTAGAAACAGTTGAGCATTTACTGATACTGCAAGCACAATAATACCACTATTTCAAAGGCTCCTACCGTAAATCTGCAACCCATATTTGTGCAATAGTATCAATTAGTTAAATAGAATCCAAGATAAATATGACATAACCGAAGGGTACGAGAAGAGAAGCTCAGTGTTATTATTGCCTTTTTTTTCTCCTGACATCTCTTTACAGATGATTTACCTTTAACTGTGACATCAGAGCTTTCCATACTCACTATTTAAGCTTATGATACAGATGTAATATGTAGTTTACCAAACATTTCAAGTATAAATTATTCCTTTCTTAAAAATTAAATACCTTCCAGTTTCTTTCTTAGAGTTCTTTCCACAAATAAAAAACACATTACTAAAATGGAAAGCATGATTAATATAACTTGTTCATATTTTCATGTGGACAGGAGGGGAAGCAAAGACTGAAAGATTTTTTATTTCATTTTATACCTACGCTTTCCCTAACAGGCAAGTGGAAGCCACCAGGGGAAATCCTGGATGTTTCAGAAGCCAAGGCTACTTTTTAGTGAGCAGAGCAAGGGGTTACACTTCCTTTGCAATAGCTCCATTCTCAGTGAGCAGCTGGTAAGGCTTTAGAAATAGACTCCAGTTCTTAGAGGGAAGAAGAAGCATACACAGCTGCACCTCCATACTACCACTCACTGCTTCTGGGCCCGAACACTGTGCATCCTTTTAAAACACTATTGCAGTAGCTCCTAAACCTACTGGTCTTGGAGTTTAATTCCATTCGAAACTCCTGACCTATGACCTTCTGAAATCACGTTTCCCTCATCCTGGACACAAAAACAGAAGTACTGGGCACAAGTGCCAGGGTCCCTGCAGACATCGCAGCCACCAAACTGCTCCGCCGGCCTCCAGCTGCAGCAGAGATCAGAGCATGGCTCAACCACTTCATCCAAGTCAAACTATAAGGTGCAAACTGCAAAAAACCTTTATAAGCATAGACAAAGGAATAGTTTACATCATTTAAAGCCCTTCCAGTGTTTTGCCATCACTTCAGCAGTAGCAGGCTATATCATCCAAGCATATCATTTTTTCATTGTAGAATATTGTAAAATCTTATCTGATTCTTTGTATTTCATAATGAACATTTATGAACAGCGTGCTTTAAGTGTTCCTACTTCAATAAAATATTAACAATATTTCTGTCATATATCTATGATCTCAGCTCCCCTCTTATTGCAAAAACTAAAATTTAATTTTTGAATAAATTCATGAGGCCAAATTCATTACTTGAAATTAATGAACCCGAGCACAAAAGCAGGGAAGATTTTACTTTCACAGGCTAAGGCATGCTGACGTGAGTACTCCTACATGAGCTTGCTCCTTTAGCAAGATGAGGTTGATGATGCACATTCAGATCTACACATAACAAAATCACAAATACATGTTGTAAAAAAAAAAAAAAAGATCGTTTGCACGTAGTTGAAAAATATCAGCTTCCTTCCGAGCTGAAAAACTGGTTAAAGAATTGCTTTAAACCTTTAAACACCACAGACACAAGGTTAATATAATCTCAGCACGCTACTTAAACCTGAAAATTTAAGACAAATCAAAACATCCATGGCATGAAAGGAAAGACCATCTAGATCTGTCTTCATCAAATAAAAAGAACATAGATTCTCAAATGAGACCTTTGCTTTCTCATTGCTCTTTAATTGCACACATTGCCTTCACAGATAGCACGTTACAACTAATACTCTTGAGAAACGAACATACAAGACAAACGTACGAAAACCTCCAATTCCTATAAAGTTGCCTTCACGCAACAAAGAAGAATATCAAAATATGTGCATGACTGTTTTAAAAGATACCTATTTCCTGTTTTAGAATACAGTGGTCTTTAAGAGTACAGCCACTGCCTGTCATGAAAACACAAGCACGAGATATTTCATGGATAATTAGAAACACACTTAGCATTTTCTTTTAATCCAAATGAGCCACAAGACAGGAGCTCAGAGTTTACTCAAAGTCGTGCATAACCCTTGTTGCAGTAAGTAGACTTCCACCTCACTTGTGCTTCTGCTATAGCTCTGATAAAACTTTTACATTCATGAGTCAAAGGTTAAATAAAGGAAAGGAAATGTTTTCTGTCAAATAGTCAGGTAACCACTAACAGTCTTGAACTATCAGCAGGAATCTAACTTCTAGTAATCAAATAAAACTGAGGAAACTGCCTTTCCGTAGCTAAATGTCTAATGTCTAGGGGCTACTTTTCTGTCTGGAAAATTGACACAAAATGTGTAAAATTGAAACATTCTGCTTCTAAGGGATTTGCCTAAAGGAAGAGAGAGAAAGCTTCAGGAATGGCCTGAACTGAAGAACTACAAAGACTTACCACATAAACCTGTCTTCCTTATTATAGCATTTCATTTGGAAACATAGGTGACAATTTTACAGTCGTAAAAATTAATGAAATCTAAGACTGAAAATTTTAACGATGCATTTTGCATTTCTCTAGGTACATAAGGTCAACCTCTCATTCAACAGTTTCAAGATTCCTAACGAAACAAAGATTAGTCAAGTTATATAAACTACATATTAAAACCATTCAAGTAATTCTAAAACAGTTCGGTGTAAACTCAAAGCATTATTCCTACTACAAACAGCAGAGATACATAGAAACAATACCCAAAATAATTAAGTTCCTATTATTTGTAAGTGAACATTAAAATTTCTATTGCACCACTTCAATTCTGAGCTGCCAAAATTAACATGTAGAAAACTGAACTAGAAGAAAAGATCCAGTACAACATACGAGGACAAAAATACATTACAATACTCCTGTTGTGGTACCCAAATTCTTAGGGGCTACATGAGCTCAATGGTTTGTGGAGAAGGAAGTGACACAGCAGGACTCACACCCAGAGCTTCATTCAAAGTAGCCTCGTCATTTAAAAATAGAGAAAACCAAACAAGTCAAAAGAATTGCAAAGGAATCGCTCTACATTTCTGAAGAACGATCCAAGATTTGTTCTCTCACCTTATTATGATTTTGCACTCATTTGCACATTGAATTTGGCAAGTACAGACAAATTCCGCACGAGCGTTTTAGACCGTACCATAGCACTAGTAATTTCTTCAAATGAAAATGCCTGGGATAACCACATCAGGTGTAGTTATTTCAATGTATTAGCACTTGCACAGAAATCAGACAAAATATTCTGAGCTCAGAGAGAATTCTGTTCCTCTTGTGTGTATATCAAGTGTACAAAACTATGAAACATCTACAGAATTCCTGCATCTACAACCCAAGTATATGTTCTGCTTCAAATTCTCCAGCTTAATGTAGCACTACACAGCTGAAAATTCAAAGATGATTTCCTTTAAATAGCATTTCAAATAAGAAGCAAAGAAAATAATGAATTATAGAGAGATAAGCTACAAGACCTAATCTCATAAGCAGCTTTACATTGGTTGCGTACAGTTTCAGGACAAGTAGTCTTTACTTTACTTTGCAGTTCAAAACCCAATACTTTGCCAGCCTGGCAAAAGTTAACACATGAACTGATACCACCCACAAAAAATATTCACAAGAGACTAGCTGTATTCTGTTCTCATCAGCCTACCCAAATTTTTATAGAATTTCTCTGTCGTCACTGATTAGCTAGTTCCTGCCCTTCCTTTAAGATATTTTTACTTAGATTTTAGTTTTCTATTACTATCAGTTAAGTTTTTTTTATACTTGACTGTCTCTAGTCAAAGAAGCATTAAAGCCTCAGCCAGCAGTTTAAATTTAGTCCTCTTCTTAGTGGAGATACACAACATGTACATACGTAGATGGGCAGTAATTAGATACGGCATTTTTACGCCTGCATTTGTGTGTTTATATAAACTCCAATATTATTAGATATGTGACAGACACATGTAGTTTGAACTTCTTACAGAAGTGTCTTCGTGTATATTCATACTGAATGTACATTAATGGTATTTTGCAATATGGAAGAAAAAGCAACTGTGCACACATGTACAAAATCTTTACACATTAAGACCCTTTAATGAAGCAACCCTTCATTAAAACGTCTTTCATATTGGTTAACTGAAGATGAACAAATATGAACAAGGCAGAGGCAGAATAAACGCCAATAGAAGTCTGCTAGTGGCTCTTCTTTCACTTGGTCTTGGAGATCCCAGATCTTGGAGAAACCAGACCAGATAAGATGACACTTTAATGAAAACATTGATGCATTCTTTCTATCCAAGAAACACCATTTAAAACTAACATATAAATTAGAGAGAAAAGGGTTACCAATCTAGAAGTAGAATTCCATGAAGCTAATGCTATTATGCACTCAGTGTTGTATTGTAAATTTGGAATTGTCACAATAAAAGCAATAAAGGCAATGTTTTGATTACGGTTCAGTGAAAAATTATAGCTTGCCACTTTTCATTTTCCTACTTATTCCTGTCAAGTAGCAGGCCACTGGCTAATCTCTAACTGATGCATGTCTCTGCAGAAATGTTAAAAGAAATATGTTAGTTTAAACCAGCTTAGAACGTGAATCTTTTTCTTTGCAGTACTATAGGCAGTATTTAAATTTGCACACTTGAGCCCCATCCCTGGATGAATTCAAGATCAGGCTGGAAATGGCTCTGGGCATTTCAGTGCAGTGGTTGGCGACCATGCCCGTGGCAGGGGGGTTGAAACTATGTGATCATTGTGATACTTTTCAACCCAGGCCATTCTGTGATTGGTACTGCAACATTAGAAGCCAGACAGGCAAGGTTAGGAGTAAGAATCATAAGTTTTGTTTCCAGCTTGATGAAGGAAGAAAAATTTAACTAAAAAAAAAAAAAGCTAGAAGCATATGCATACATTCTCTACAGTGCTTAACAAGACACATCAACAAAAAATGCCACAACAAAAAGGGTTAAGTATTTTACCCTCCAAAATCCTGAACTAAATCTTTATGCGGCATTATTACAGAAGTTTTGTTGGAAATTAATTGGCTCCTTGTGATCTTTCCCAAAATTTTTTCCTTTGCCCCAAAAGACCACTGCACAAGCACTCCAAACAATAGTTTGGAATCAGTTTAAAACTCTGGATGGGTTCCAAAAAAGATGCCCCCATTTCCTCCATAGGTACTGCATGCTGACAGGTTATTACTTGAATACTTGAAGACAATTTTGCCTTATAATAAAGCACAATACAAGAAGGCTTTAGCTTACCTCCCCCCCTCTCCCCCCATCACTAAACCTATTACTTAACAGAAAAATAAAAAATAACCAGAAATAAAAACAAACTATTTAAATGAGGTCAATTTCCTAATCCTCAGTGTCAATTCTGTACCACAGTGCCATGCTGTTCATTGATGATTCATCTCATTCTGGAGTTGCTTATATGCAAAAAGTGGAAGACACCTGAAAACTGCTTCCAAGTACAGGAATATAGAATTGTGTATTTCATCATGAAATTGACTGGATACTTGCCAAAGACTCCATTAAGCATTAAAACTATCTACATAATGCTCAAAGCCTGTAAAAGCTACAATGTAAAAATTCCTGCGTTACACAAATTGAAACCATCATACGGAACTTGGGACCACTTCCCATCTGAAATCAATGGTAACATCATTGTACAGAAACAGTGTACTGATAACAATAAATATTAATTATTAATAATTGTTGAGAAGTAGTGTTAACAGATTTCAAGGTATGTTATATTTTTCCTATATTCACTTCTCTACTCAGTTTTCCATATGCAGCTTACCTCAGAATACAGAGGCAGACTTTGCCTCCTGACGTCAAACGGCAAAATCCAAACCGTTGCTTACTTTCAATGTCGGTGAGCACAAAAGTAAAATGCTGTCCTACTTGGTTTTGGGACACCCTGAAAAATTAAATACAGATCATAAGAACACCAAATGATAGAAAACACTAGCATAAGTCACTGCTCTTCAGCATTTTCATGCTCAAACCTCACTTCTTTTCCTCTCAGATTATTCTTTTCTTCCCTCCTTTACCCCACCTCTTCCGCAGGCACTGAACTCCATTCCCTCATTCATCCACGACTCCTGCTGCCATCTTTGCACCACCCAGACCTGGCCACCTCCTCCTCAGTGGGCCAACACTTCAAAGGCTGTGTGTAGCTCAGACCCCCACAACACAGAACAGAAGGTACAGGAGTTACAGAAGGCACAGAGTAGGGAAAATAAGAATGAGGGAAAACAGCTGCTGAATTATAAGGACAGACTTAGAATGGTTGGGACTTCAGTCTGGGGACAAAGACCAAGAAAAAAATATAACTAACATTACAAGATCATAGAGACAGGGGAAGAGAACTGTTCATAAAACAAAGCGCATTGCAAGCTTAAAACTGGCTTTTCAGTATGGTCAAACTTGGGTGATCTTCATAGAAATCATGAAATGCATTCAAGGTAAGCATTTAAGGACACAAACTACATCTTAACCTTACTCACAGGAAAACATACTGCACTTTTTCAACAACTTCCAGAATAAATAAGCTTTAGGTAGACTCAGCATTTTCAATTGAGAGAGGTAATGCATGGTATAGTCAAAAGTAAAATATAGCAAAGTTTTAATGGGCAGTGTAGAAGTTCTGAAAAGGTAACATGCAGCAGTTCTGACTGTAATTCTACTGTCTTTTTATTTTCTCATTCTTACATCATCTTCAGCAGAGTGCCTAAGCACCTGCTAGTGAGTGATATCGTTAACATACATCATCTGTGGTTGAAAAAGAATTCCTGCAGAATCTAAGAACCATCTTTCATCTCCCACTAAGTGCACTTTTTTCCCCATTTATCCCCTGCAATATGTGTATTTTTAAAAAACCTTCACCAAAATAAGACACAAAAAGTTACCCATGGGAAGGAAAAAAAGTAGGAGATCAAAGGCATAAAGTTACAATGGGACACGTGCAAATGCTTAATTCATGATGAGAAGAGCTTAAAGATCAGCCAAGTGATGCCACTGCCCAGACTCTAACTCCCACTCGTTACCATTTGGTCTCATCCCTTCCAATCAGTGACTAGCCTGAAATAAAAGCCTGCCCTAAGCGCAAATAACAGAACAATGTATCTTTAGTCCAATGTGATCATTAGAAATCCACCATCATTAATAGACTTATTCTTTAAAGTAATGAGTTGATCTTAATTACCAAACAAGTATTTTCCTCAAATATCTTCAGTCAACTGAAGCAACCTAGTATGCTCTTTACTTTTAGTAAAAGAGAGCTTGATGGCTCTCACTCACTCTTAATTTTTTCAGGTTCTTTAGGATAACTAGGATGCTGCCTACATATACACGTATGACTCAACAGCATCAGTGACAATGTGTCATTACTCCTCTGCCAATAAAGCCGTTTTCTATCCAAATCTCTGCGTTACTCTCAGGAATAAAGAGGCAAATGTCCACTGAAACCCTCAGGTCGGTGCACAGCCAGGTGTTGCAAAGTCCCTCAGCAGCAGCACTGCCAGCACCCTGTGCTCCACCTAGGGTACAGTCCCTCAGCCAAACAAGTGGTAAGTTATTTACAAAAGCTGACTTCATAGATGCCCAAGTATGCAGGTTTTGCTTTTTGTGTACTGTGTACACACATGCCATATGCCTCTGCTCCACTATTGCTTAAAAACAGTTACTTAGCCCAAAAAATCTCACACCAGTAAGGAGCCCTTCCTTTCATTTATCTCCTCCCTTCGCAACATTGGAAGATGACAAAGGAGAATATATGGTACTGCAATTAAAGCACATTTAAAAATTTCAATGCATGAGATCAAATATGATTTAATTCTGAGACTATTAAAAATAGCACAGGCAAGTTATGGCAGTCCAGCAGGAGGCAATCCCAATGCCATCTCACCACCTCCAACTCAACATTTTCCCTTCACTTCCTCAAGAGAGGCTATGCAGCATTTTCACAGTTGGTGTGAGAACAGCCCAGCTTGAAAGCTGCATCCCACAGACTTTAGGAGGAGCTGCAAGCAGCACATTCTGGATGCTCAAGATAAGAACAACCTCCAAGGCTGAACATCCACAAACAACCCAGAAGTCTGCATTTGGTCTCACTTGCTTCAGAAGAACAGCTAACAAAAGCCATTCTAGGTTGTTAATTCAAAAGCTCCATGCAAGACCTGAGGGCAGAAGGAGGCCTGCTTTTTTGCCCCTCTTCAGCAGAAGTGAAAACTGACTGTATGCCAGCCATAGAAGAACAAGCTAATGATGGCTGGATATTTCCTTACACTGATTGATAATGCCAGTATCTAAACTTGATATAAACATTCAAGAAGCCTAGCACAACAGTTTTAATACACCCAGTGCATATATTTATGTGGACAGGTTCTGGCTATGGTGTTTGGGTCCCGTGTCTCTGAAGCCAAGTCATGACTTTGGCCACACTACCGAACCACAGCAAAGACGCCTCTACCAGTTTTCCTTAACATGAAAATCAACATAGGTAAAATGCAATTACTACCTCACAGAATTTCCCAACCAAAGTGTTATCTGTACTTTCTAATGGAGCATACGATCTACTGAACAAGATTTGCAACACTTTTTACAGAGCTCAAGCCTGTGGGTTACTTCAAAACAAGTGACCTGCTCACTTGCAAGGAGACAGCACAGGCAAGCTACTGCAAACTGTCGCTGACCTCCTCCTCCCTCATTCCTCTGTCTTGCTTCCCCCCCTTCCTTTCAGCTCCTGCATGGCCTGCTTACATTTAATCTTAGTTTAACAACAATAAATCACCAGTAGCAAAGAATGTGTGTAAACACTTATTAACTCTGCAGACTACAATGGGCTCTTTCAAGGCTATTACAGTCCACTATATGAATAAAAGTAGTTTTTTAAATTTTCTAATATCAGCAGAATACAGAAAAGGCTCTTTGGTACGCACAGAGCAGGTAAAGAGCTGTTTTAAAGATTTCTGTTTACACTATAGCCATTGTGCAGGCTGCATTTCAAGGCTGCCTTGAGAAAGCTGATTAAGGCAGGAATTAAATCTCTTCTGATGAAAAACATGTCTAACCAACACATTTATCCTTAAATCTTAATTAAAATTGCTCTTCTCCCAACTTTATCTGCTTAGGAGACACAGTATGCTTGAAATGAATCACCCTTCACACTTAGGAATTTCTGAAGGGCTTTGAACTTGAGAGATTTTGTTATTTCCAAACAATGAAAAACCATGCATGGCAGAAAAAATTTCAATCAATATTTTTTAAACAAAACAAAGTTACAGGTATCATTAATTATAATGTGTCATGCACTTATGCTTGACCAACGAGGCACAATTCTTACTCAACTCACTAACTCAGCTTACTCAGTTCTTAATTACAGGCAGCTGCTACTGAAAAATTTCAGTGCATTTCTTCTCCAAATCTGACACTGAAAAGTAAAGCACACCAGCCATTGACCCTAATTCTCCCCAAATCAGAGGAAAAAAAAAAAAGAGAGAGATTCAAGCTGGAATTGATGTCAAGGTGGAAGCACCAGCTGATGGGGAAAGAGTAGGAACTCAGCAACCTCAGGTTGAACTGATAACTATCCTCAGCAGCAACTATTGTTTCCACTTCTGAGCTCACCCTGTGATCACGACTCCACCACTTGGGTTCCTCCTATCGTTACACAGATTTTTCTCACATGCCTACATTTTTTATATTTTATATGTGTGTGTGTGTGTGTGTGTGTGTGTGTGTGTGTGTGTGTGTGTGTGTGTGTGTATAATACAATGAGATAAAGAGTGGAGAAAACTCACTTGTACAAGATTACTACTTCATTTCAGAGTTTCTAACTATTCTCATCTATTGACTTTTTAACTAAATATTTCTGTAAGCCACAAATCACCTCCACAGCCAGAGACTGCTACTCAAAACACCAACAGAAATGGTTTAGCCATTGACTCTAATAGTTCGTGAGCTAAATAATAGGCACAGTAGTTCACACACTTGAGCAATGTTCCACACCTAACGAGAAATCTTCCTACAGCACGTGCAGCAGAGCCACTTATGCTCTGCAACATAGCCCTTACCACGAGACTGGGTGGGCACAGTAGGTGAAATCAATAAGGCACTTATCTCCGTATTAGTCCTACAGACACCTTCCAAAGTCTTGGCTACAGAGGAACTACACAAACAACAGCAGAAATACAACCTGAAGGGGGGGAAAAAACAGAGGAGCAGAAAGGCAGATCAGAAGTATTTACAGAGGAGGGGACAAAGGAGAAGAGAATCAAAGAACAGAATAACTGATGAGTCAAACTGTGACTGTGAAATTTGACTGATTTTGAGTTGTGACTGAGAAGAACATCTGCATGCTCACGCAATCATCCAGCAAAATTACCAACACAGCTAAAGACGTTAGGTGGGGGCTCTGCAAGTTACACGAGTTTGAGATTGAGAGCGAAGATACAGATCACTGAGGGGAAAGAAGAGAAAAAAAATCACGTAGCATTTGCATGAAGGTTACAAAGAACAAAAAAGACGACGAGGTGTTCTCTCGACCTTAAAAATCAGCTTAGCAAATATTAGAAGGAAATAAAATCTCTACCTTCTTTAATAGTACAGTCCTCCTGTTTCTTACAAATAGAAACAGAAAGGAATTCCACAGCAGACAAAAAGTGAACTTATTCATGACTATCAACAAACAAACAGTTTAAAAGTTATACAATTGTGCAATTAATAAAGTCTAAAATAATTTAGTTGCAAAAAAAGCCTTAGATTCTTGGGGGTAAATGCTCAAGAACTTCTATGACAGAATTCAGTACTTTATCCTCTTCAACGTAAAATGTAAGCCATATTGAGTAGTAACAAAATTATGTTTAATTATTGTGATAATTAAAACAGTGTACAGCTACTTAATACATCCGAATGATAAAGTCAGTATTTCTAGTGAGATAATTTAAGTATTATCACATAGAATCAAATCTAGATCTAAGTCCACGATCACTGCAGTATAGTGAATACAACAAAATCAAACACATTCTCACTTCATCCACTTTTCAATTCATTCACTAATTAAGTGCAGGTGAGGCAGAGGAAAATATGTGATGATGGACTTAGCACTGGGATTTGACAGAGCTTTAACTACATTATTTTCATAGTTTAAAGAACATTGATTTACTATTTAAATGAGTTTTGTTTATCTATTTAATAAGAAGGACACTGTTGCCTGAAACTCCGCTGCATGCAAGAATGCCCAGAAGCAAACTATGGAACAAAGTCTTGTTTTTTTTTTATTCCAGATACCTCGATTACTAGCATCAGTGGAAATTCCACTTCTGCTCTAGTCTTTCCTAGCTCTTACAAGGATCAGAAAGTGCTCTCAGTGGTTTATATACTGATAGATCTCACAATACAGTTTGAGAAGCTATATTCCCTAAAGTACAGTGAGCTCAACCTGTGAAATAGAAACTTGGCTTTTCTCTTCAATGAAAGCTTTCTGTACAGAACTTGCCACTCAAGTTGCCTGTAAAATACTTGGGGGCACTCACTATGTGGTCTGTGGTGGTTCTCCCTACAAGAAAATAAATGTTCAGATGACAAGTGAGAAGCATGTTTATGGTTAGAAAAAAAACTAGGTGTTTGTCACACCTACAGCATTCTTTTAAAAATAAAACAAACATGAGAAGGAGTTACAGCAACATATTTATCAATACTTGTCTGAATTGGTCCCACACTTTTCAAAACAAAAATATCCAATTCTGGGAAAGTAAAAGACAACTATACAGTTTTTGTGTTATTTATTTTCAAATGGTAACATGCCTTTACTGTAGCAACTGTCTGAACTGAGTAGCATAAACACCACACAGCCCTAAGTTATTCCCCCAAACAGTTAAGTAAAGAGCAGCAGACACTCTTGCATGGGCATCCAGTACTTCTGTCTCTTTGCATAGGGCAGCTCAGCCCACCTCCCCTGCCCATGAACCTTCACTCCCCAGAACCCCACACTGCCTGTGCTCCCTCACAGGTCTCAACAGCCCAGCTCCCAACCCCAGCCAAGCAGGAGCTGCCTGCACAGGAACTGGTTTTAGTTGCATGCAGGCTGAGCAGTCAGCAGTCAATGGAACATGCACCTCAGCTTCCACAAATCACCCAAGCTTCTGTCCAACCGCCAAGCTCTATGGATGTTATAGAAGTTTCCTGTCTGTGAGAGCACTGCTCTTTGGTCAAACATGGAGGTGTAAAAGTACTTGGAAGCAGAGGGACAAAGGGCACACAAACAACAAACATTGCATAACTTCTATCATTTCCCCCCCCATCATTTGGATAACTCAGTTAAAGTCATATATTCCCACAGAAGTCTGATCACGTTTATCAGCCTCATATAAGCAACTAAATGTCTTCTGAATCAATAAACAGAAACAGTTAACACAACTAGTTAATTGAAAATAATTATTTGCTGCCACTGATAGCATTCTTGCCACTGGATGGCAGCAGCAGAACCTCACCTTTTTCTGTTATCCTCAATTTTTATTTCAATTATTCATCTTCATTATCAGTTTTACATGGAATTCTGCATACATCTCGAGCACATTAAGGACTTCAGTGCTTTACAGCCAACACAAACAGCACTAGTTAGGTCATCACAACAGTTTGAAGGGCAGCAAGCTTAGCCAGTTCAAAATGCAAACAACTAAACTCATCTATAAACAACTAGATGAGCATAGTTTTCTTCAGAGAAGTTGTGCTTATGACAGTCTGTGCCATGTCTCCCTGCAAAGCCTCCCTCTCTGCCTCGCACCACACTACTGTCACTGCTGAGGGCTCTCAAACAGCGCTGCCAACGCTGCCCTGCAGCCGGCTCAGCCTGCCCTACCGCCCGCAGCTTTCTTCCTTATGCTAATCACGCTTTTAACTCAATCTTTGCCGATTCGGACAATGTGAGTTTTAGAAACGAGTGTGATAGATTAAATTAATTACCATTAATCAGTTTGACAAGTTCAAATAAGCGTTTTAATTAATGAAAATGTTTTACACAAACCATTTAAATTATTGCATCATTACATGGATGCCACACCGTAATGGATACCAGAAAGGTAAAAGCTAATTAATAATACATAATATTCTTAAGTCTACCCTGAGAAAAATCAACTGCACGCTCAGCTACTTCCACGCAACTGAAGTCTTTATTTCTCTGAACTCAAACTACACATTTTCAGTACTGGTATTTATATCCTAGAGACCTGTGACTTTTTTTTTTAAATGATGCTTGCTGCTTAAACAAAATATGCTGATATTAACACAGACGTTGTTTACAATTATACAGGACAAAAATCAAGAGGCAGAACATTGCTCTATCCTGAAAGACATACCCTTACAACTCTGGAAAAGTTGTGTTTTGCTGTCATCTTCATCCATGGGTGCATGTTTCTGTACTATGTTTTTACTTGTTCTTTAAAAATTTCCCTGCTATCACACTAAATACCTTTTCATATGAAGTGTTTAAATAAATGTTAACTGCAACATACCTTTCGACGTCAAAAGGAAAGCAGAACTTTGGAACACTGTTCAGCACATCCTATAAATGCAAGGGAAACAGTGTTAGGATTTTGAAACGGCTTTTATCCCTGTTTGCTAGCAGGTCCCCTAAAGATTGGTTTAAAAAAAAAAACATACAGAAATATTCATAGAAAATAATAATAAACTTGAGGAACATAAGATCGCAAAAAAAATACAGTACACGTTCCTGGACTGAAATAATTGATTATTAAAAAGGAATTAAGTTTGTGCTTCGGCAGATTGCAAAGACAATGCCATAGAAGCCCCAGGAGGGAAAGGCCTGGCCTGAAGGGTATTAACACCCTTCACATCCCCGCTGGGATTCCCCTCAACAAGGCCATATGGATTTTACAAGAAGCACCACACCATATGGGTAAGCCACGTCTGCTGCTACTTGTACCACAGACTAGCCACAGGGACTTCTGACAGATCCTGGCTCAAAAATACAAATGTTGTTTCAATTAAAATGCAGGCAGAGAAAAGGGAATGAAGTTGGCAGCAGAATGAATTACAGAGAGGTATAACGACTCTATACATGTCTCATGGTCAAACGCTGAAAATCGTGGAAATCTTCTGCTGGTCTAAGGGAGATATTTATATGATTAACCCTTTGGTTTTCACAAGCAAACCACTCTGTTCATAAAGGGAAAGGGAGGGAGTCTGATAGAGCTACATTTGTACCATAATATAATAGGACAGCGTTGCTCTCTCACAGCATTTACTAAGTTGTTTAGTAACAAATAAAGGTATGAATTATGATATAAAAATGCTCCCAAGCTAGTAAAAACTTTTCATTAGATGAAAAAGTGATTTGCCAGATTTGTTAGCAGAAATTAAAGCGATCTTACAGGAATTCAGAAATAGCAGTTATTCCCAACAGTCACACTCAGCTTGGAAAAAAACCTTCTGTGGCACACGTGAGGTAAGAAAGGACAAGAGATGGCATTTGTATTGGCCAGCACAGCTACAGGGTTCTCTCTTTGTACGAGAACAACAACAGGACTATATTGGCTATGCTGGAACTTATGAAGGTATCCTGCAAGGTGTGCACACTCAGGAAAAGGCAAACAGACTGCAGAGATGCAGATGAGGTTAAGAACTGGATCAAGGATGTTAGTACCCTCCTGCTTGAACACTGTGTGCTGAGCAGCCAGCTCCCATTAGGGGAAGCTATGGATCGAAATTCCCACACACCACAATGACTATTTGCTCCAAAATTCTGCCTGGATCAGTTGTAAGTGTAAAACACAAAGAACCCATGGAAGTTAATCAGCGAGAGCTGAAAAGTCCAGGAAAAGAAATAGACAGAAATGAATCCTTCTAATACAACACACATTGTGCTCCACTACGTCAGCTAATAGTACAGAATGAAAAAGTCAATTTTCAAGAGTTTCTAAGTCACATAAGAGCGCTCAAGAAATCTTACAGAATCCAGCTTTCCCAGCACAGAAGGAGAGGGGTCTGAGCACACCGTGCCGTGCTTTGGGAAGGGGCCTCAGTATCTCACACTCGAATTCTCCTTCCAAATCTGCACCTATATTCACACTATAGTAAGTTCTTTTCTCCGTACTACTGAGAGTTGGGCTTGCTGCCTGTTGATCTCAGAAATGATTTAGAACAGGGCAGAGGAACATATTCACTCCAGCCCCCCAGTGCATCCTCTCAGAATAAACGATCCCACAGGAAGAGCCAGCCCCAAGCCCAGGGGCAGCTCAGCAGCCTAGCCGGTGACCCGAGGACGACGCGTGCCTCCGGCCGCAGGACAGCAAGGCCTCACGCCGCCCCCGGCACACGCTCAGCTCCTGCGGGGCAGCTCCGCTCGCTTCCCAACTGGCGGCAGCATCCCTCAGGGAGCGGTCTTTAAACCTCGCCGCTCTTTAAAATTCAAGCAGCCAGCAGGTCTATAGACTGGTGTATAAACAGCATAGACAAAAAAAAAATCCTCTCCCAGCTTATGTCAGTGACAAAGCAGCTCAGCAGTTGACTGCTTTTCCCCTGACAGCGTAAGCTGGGTTTACACAGATCAATGGCTGCAAGTCCTACCTCGCTTCCAGGGCTCTGCTTTCCCCCTTAATTACAGGTGTTAGTCAGATTTTTAAGATGGAGGAAAAATAAGATGCCCCCAAGATGCTTCTAGACAGATTTAAAATGCAAATGGCTGTTATTCACATATCCACATAAGCAGCCACTATCAGTGTACAGTTCAAGTCAATAACCTTACTACTGAGCAAAATTGAGCTCTGCTTCCTAACAAGTAATTGTCTTCACCGATCCACAACTCAGACAGGACTTGCACTTGAGTCAAAACACACATCCTCTGAAAAAGCATAATGCATTTATCATCTTTTATTTTAAAAGCTTCATAAGTGTGCATTTATCTCTGAAAACAAAAGGTTGTCAAATGTTCAGAAAGCAAGCTATCCTCCATTCACACTGCCTCGTGATTAGCACCACTCTGGGCTCTCACAGTGTTAGTTTCAGAAAACAGTCGCTGTTTCGGAAAGGAAAGTGTGTGCACGGAGGAAACTAAAAAGATGTGGTAAAAAAAAAAAACAAGTTAAAGAGCACATATTTGCTTTGAAACGCTGAATAAACTCATACAGTCACATACACAATTGATTTTAATTACTAAGTCAAAGGATTGCTATCTCACTCCTTACACAAACTCTAATGCAAAGAATAAAACCACAAAATCTATATCATACCAACTACAGCACACTGTTCCCCTCACAAAAAGTTCAAAAAATGGAAATAGTATTTAAGAAAATACTTATATCTATAGCATATCAGCAGCAAGTTGCCCTCTCACGCATTCATGGTCCAGTGGGTTTATTAATTACTGCACCAATTGCTCTACACAGTCCAAGCCTGTTCCTACTCACTGATTATACACAGAGATAATACAGACACTTAAAGAGTAAGAATTATTCAGCATTCCTTGGTTTGTTTTATACCCACACAGCAAGGTCTGCGTATCATCATTTTACAAGCAATGGAAAAGGTAGTAGAGGTAGTAGATGATGTTTCTGAAATCACACACCATTTTCCTAGAAAAAAAGTTCTAGCAACTCAACCTTATCCTTACGCAAAATTAATGGGTAGATGTGCTGTTTACATTCCAGATTGCAGCTTACTCCTCACTGAGGAAATTCTCTTTTTTATTTTTAATATCATATTCAATTGAAAGGAAATCTTCAGAAGTTCATAATCAGAACTGCAAACAATTATTTGATTCATGCTCTACAGTCTTCAGCTAAGAACAAATTCACCTTTCCCTGGCTGCAATTTCAAAGCACTGGAATTTCAAAACTTGGTACCCTTAACACTCCAGGCAACAGAAGGAATTCTGACCCCCCACCAACAAGCCTTGCTTAGCTCAGTGAAGCTACGATTTCCATGTGTTTCCCTTTTTATGTTTTCATCCCACAAAGCAGCGATGACATCACACACAGGTTAGGGAAGCAAGAACATACGTGGCTCTGACTGTTAATTTGCTAAGTGGAAATGGAAACAGATACCTCAGACAAGTCCATTTGCAAACATGTAGCTGTGTACATTTAAATGTACAGTACAGTGAGTTTTAGAGGGTATCTCACAGCAACTGAAAGTGGAAGAACTGTCTCCATAGAAAGATTTCACTGGTTTCGATGTGTATTACAGAACCAGCACATTTAGTGCATCCCTACAAAAGTAGGAGCGAGTTCATGAGTTTTTCCCCCCCACTTCAACTTACACCCTTCAACAGGTTCTTTTTCTCTTTAAATGCAGACAAAGCTTGATGAATCACCAGAAATTAAGCTGACTACATGATACTACACTACTGAAATATTTAATTATTGACATCAAATATAATTAATTTCTAAAATTAGAAGGACTACTGGGAACTACTCTCCCCAGCAATTTTTTTGTTCTTGTAATATTCTGCAGTTCACATTTAAGAGGAAAGAAAACCCAAATTTTTTCATGCAAATCTCTCTTAAGGGATTGAAAATGTTCTCCACAGTAGGAACATTTTAAGACATTCAGAACACTGAATCACTTCAAAAATGGCAATTTAGACACTTTTTTTTAGCAAAAGTCCTGCCTCCTTTCCAATATTTCTGCATTTATCTGCAGTATAAGCCCACCCCCAAGCAGTTAGATCCCCACCTAGATCTGTTCTACTTATAGAATCAGCATCTCTCAAAAAGGGGACAGTCTAAGATGTCACAATGTGTTCACTCCATAGGTCTGTCAGCATACCCAGGAAGAAAAGGCCTAAATAAGATTGGTAGTATGCAATAGAATTCAAACTATGGAATGACACAATCCAGATAAGATTGACAAAAACGTTCACATTAATCAGTGCTCAAAAAACTACTGATCTCTATTATCTTGAATTCCAAGATGTCAAATCGTCATCAACCTAGATAAAACATTTTTGTGCCTTTTTCCCCGCTATCCTTTTTCTTCAAATGTTTTCTTCCTCCATAACTTCCTAGTTCTTGTCTTCTTATTTATCTATCCTCCTTCTGTAAAGACCCTCCTCCGCCCTCACCAAAAGGGGAACTTTTTTTGTCTTTGTTGCATACATTATTAAACATTGTTTCTCTTTTTTCCTTACTGACAAGAACTACTTGCTATTCTGCTTTAGCGTTTCACCTAATTGTCCTTCAAAACTCTTCCAAGAACCTCCTATCCTTATTCACCTCTCTCTCAATCTTCCATCCAAGGAAGAAAATCCCTCTTACCAGTTTCCATACTGAAATCTCCGTGTTCATCTCCTAGCCTCCTCAACTTCAGTTTTAACCCAACTTACTCTCTGGGACTTTCTCCCCACCGTTTGGTACCACAGTTTTTTGTCATCGTATGTCAGTTCAAACATACAAACAAGTGATCCTGAGATTTAAGACTGTCACGACATATTTCTGACTCAAAGCAGCAACTTCAATGGGAATATTTAAATGTTTCAGGTTAAGCACAGATTTAGATTTATTCTTAAATCAAAGCCAGGCTGCTTAGCATCTTGCAGCGTTGAGCCCTTCATCATTATGGCTCTACTAAGGTGAAATTCTAATGCTTCTACATAAAATAGTCCATGAAAAGGCAGGCTGCTCTGTCCTCACGGCTGACTTTTCCTTTTCCTTTTTGTGAAGCTGCACACACCCACAGCAGGGACCCTTGTGAAGCTAGCAGCAGTAGTTATATTTCAAAGACTTAGCTGTTACCTCTGCTAAAAATCTCATCAAAAAGTAGTAGCTACAATAAAGTAATGCCCAAATGGTTTGAATAACAAAAAAAAATTTTTTTATCTTAAATCACGTTCACGGAAATCCAAGTTTAAAGTATGGAAATTATTAGCAGGCCTCCATAACTATTTTTAACCTTCATGTGCAATACGCATCATTCTGTTGATCATCTACTAATTTCATAGGGTAAAAAAAAAGTTACCAGCTGCTTTCAGAATATTCCTCTTACACACATAAAGGAAAGAATATAAAAAACAAATGCAAATGGTTTAGGGTGGAGATGCAAAACCTTTTTGAGAAATAACTGAGAAAATGTACCTTAAGGTACAGCATTTCATTGTTGCATTAAACTACATGGATTTTGTCATTTCTTTTCTGAAAACATTGCACTATGAAACTCAGTAGTCTCCAGTTTGAAGTAATTCAGCTACCACTTCTACATTTGTTAAATAAAGTGTAAATATGACTCAGAATTTACAGGACTTCAAAGTTTCTTGTAAAAAAGAGAATGGAAAGCACTGTATGATTCGTACAAGGTCTCTGAAGCACAAGCAGTATCGTTCTCCAGCTTTTACACATCCTTTGAAACAAAGTTTTCCAGGCTAAGAAACGAGTCCCCACTCTATACATTGGGAAGATCAAAGTAGTTAACCTTATTGGTTTTCGCCTTTGGAGTTTTCAAATTTTCTTCTAGGTCTAAAGGCAAATTATGAAGAACTCTCTGAAATAACATAAGAGATATTAATAATTAATAGCTATTACTAATTGGCTTGCTAGTTGTAATTATAGGGTAGGTCCATGGAAGTCACATGCATACAATACCATTTCATTCACAGCGTAACACCAAGGATGAATAAAACTATTCTAAAACGGTGGGGTAACTCAACTGCATGACACAAGAGCTTCTGTGCTACATTTATAAAAAAAAAAATAATAAAAAAAAAACAGAATAGGCAAACCCAGCTCCCTCAGAACAAACCTGCTTTTTAAATTGTGATATTTAGATTAAGTTGCAGATAGCATACATTTCTGGTCACCTAATTCAATCCTGACACAGTTGATCTGAATGAGATTCTAGGGGGGGGTAGAGCATCCCTCAAAGGCACTTTATAGAAGGAGAAAAGAACAAATACATAATTAACTCTGGTACTTCAAAAGACACTGAAAGACTGAAGAATAAGGCTTCCTAAGGTTTCAGAACTGAGATTTTTCACTGCACTACAAACCTTGGATTCTCCACTTATCTACATGATAAGGTTCAGGAACAATTAAACAGTTATAACTAAGTCATATCTGTATGCTACAGTGGACAGTAAGATATCGAGAGCGCAGTCACAAATAATAGAATAGCCAAGACAATAAGAACTTCAGTGCAGATTAATTTACCCACAAAAAGAACCCTTGATTTTTCTGGAACTCTAATTAGAAACCTAAAAATCAATAACGTTCTTCTTCTCAAAGGTAGTTCTCGTTAGTGTAAGTATAGATTAAAATATTACCATCTATTCAATAACTGGTGATGAAAGTGAGCAAGAGAAATAATATTTCTGCATACAGACCTAGCATCATAACAAAATAGTTGTATGGCATGCACCAATCAAACGCATGGACTGAGAGAATGTGGAAAGAAATGCACTCTTCCATCTCCACTCTTGAGATGAAACACTATGGAGGACGTATTTAACTTTTAAGATAGTATTCATTACCTTGAAGTTCACTGCATTTTGTACAAAAACAACATTAGTATGACAGAAAATTTTCTATCAACACATAGTAGGGAATAAGATAAGTGATGTTTTATTAATATACAGCTCAATGGACAAGCTGTCTTAGACACACAGCAAAAAGGTGATGCTCTTCCAGGATCAGAACTTCCCATCTTTTTTTTTCCTCAAAAAAATTACTGCACAGCACAAGTTACGGTGAAATTATATTTTTCTTTGTAATACAGAACCTTAGAAGTAATTAATACAAAGTACCACATAAATGAATGAATGATCTTGGCATAGCATCCAAATAGAATATCTGTAGTAGTGACTTACACTGATAAATGATGTGAGATGTTCCAAGAACCAACCACTTGAGCAGGCTCTAAATTTACAGTGCAAGGTAGTGCACGCTGCTGTGTATCAGTAGTAGCGGAAGTAGATGAACCACGTGGTAGCATAAAAGGTAGTGAAACCCGTTTGGCACATGGGCTGAACTTCTTAAGCTAGAAGGATCTTTGGCCAAAAGAAAAGGAACTGGGAAAGGAAGTCAGTTTCTAAGGAACCACTGGGAGAATTGTTTCATAATTACTATTATTTGAGATATTTTTATTCTCATTTTCCAAGTCAAATTCTAAGCCTTACTATAAAACTTACTATAAAACAGCTCAACAAAAAAATCACTAGTAGCAGTAAAAGACAATTGCAAAAGAAAGTGTTACTCAGTACAAATCCGAATGCTATTGACAGCATCAAAAAGCAAAAGAGAAGAAGCAACAAAACCACAAGGAGGAAGAGAAAAAGCAACCACACTACAGCATCTCTCTTTTAGCACCAGATACAGATAGATGGCCATCACATAGAAATAAAAGCAACCAACACACAGGTACATGTGATTTTCCTCAAGGAAACGAGCAGTGTACATTCATTTCATTTCACCTGTGGCTGGAAGGGCCTGGATCATTTCGCTCTGGGTCTCTGCATCTTTGCTAGAGTTCATTCTGCAGCACCATCAGGTCACTGCTTCTTCAAGTGCACACAAAGTTGGTCAGCTCAGCCAAGGCCAGCAGCACAGCAGAATATCAGTAGCATCTCTGAGGAGAAGGCAGCCACACCCAGCAGTAGGCCAGGAAACACAGGCTCTCCCATGCGCGAAGGTCACTGCCTGCTTCCCTTACATGCAGGACAGAACCATCAGTACGCAGGCCTATCCCAAACATTCGCCACACCACACTTACTTTTTCTTACTATGAACAGAAGTAGTTCTCCCCAGTTCCTGACCTTAACTGGCCTAATGCTCTAGAGCTGCATTGCACTTCCCATCGTTTCCTCTAACAGTGGCCATACCACTGAAGGACACGAGACAGACATCAGGATGCACTATGACTTCAGAGATGATTATTCCTCAGATGTGATCTTATGTTACCAACTGTATTTCTGCTAATAACTGTACACAGACTGACTCAGATGAAACAAATTCAGCTAAGAAAAAGCAAATAAATTCACTCGTTCAAGTGCACTATTTCACAAAGCCTTGCAAATACTTACAGAAGAGAAGAGTACGAGAAATAATTCTTACATAAAATTAAAAAAACATTGTTGACTTCCGTCCTGATCACTGACCTAAAGCCTTCACCTTCCCTCATTCCTTGCCCATGGCCCCAGCCCAGACCCCTTCAGTAGCTGCCCACCAACAACCCTCCCCTTGGTCTTGCTTCAGACAAAGCCAGTGACCAGCCTCCTTCTTTGGGACCAGAGTGCCCTGGTTCCTGGATTTCATCACACTTATGTCACAATATTTGACTCAGACACCTTCCTAATATAAACACAAAGTAAATAGAAGTTATTTCACAAAATGTAAACTGATTAGTTTAAGCAACACTTCAAGACTTAAACGCTAAACACTGGATTCAAGAACATAACATCCAGTACCTACTATAAAAAGAGACTGAGATAATTAGGATGGTCCTCAAAGAACAGCAGTAAGCTTGAGACAAAAACAATGCTGAAAGTATAACAGAAGCACCATAAGGAAGATAAAAATGCATCGAGGGAACTAAGTAAATGAGAGTATAAGTAAGCATATAATACAAAATACAGTGACACAAGATTGGAATATTCTGAGGGCAACCGAGGTCAGTCAATGACATCATACATGACAGTTTGGCAGTCTTTTTGGAGGCTGTTCCAAATGATTGTCATCACTGTTTCAGCCATCAATTAATCTTTTCTTCTTTGGTTTGGCACATCACTGAAGAAGGCAAGAATAAGCCAAATCACTAACAGTTATTTTTGGTGGGCTGATAAGCTATATCTGAACGACAGCCAAATATTAATACTATACTTATTTAAGCAAACAGAAAGGAACATCTTTAATAAAATGTAGTCCCCCAGTATCACAGCTGTATGATCAAAAATGGCTAACGTATGCATACAGTCTATTAAAATGCACATAATTTGTCTCAAAATGAAAACATATCTAACAAGTAATTCCATTCATCTGGCCCTTTTTCACCCAGCCTTAAGATATACAAATGCATGCCTTTTCACCAGAACACAGCAGCTGGGAATGAAAAGGAAAGCATTCAAATGATCATTTTCACATCATATTCCATCGTCTTTTCACCAGCTTCTCCCCAGTCTTTCTTTGAGTCCCATTCTATTACAAGAGAGCTGCTTTTTAGATCAATTCATATTTCCATAATCCACACACTGCTGTTTCTCCCTCTCCTCCCCAGGGTGGACTAACCCCTGCATCCAGAACTATGGCTTACAACTGTCATTAAGACCTGTAACAATAACAAGATAACAAAAGAGCTGGTAGAGATGCAGCTAGCCAGTACCATATGCTGATCAGCATCTTGAACTCAAAAGCTCTATGAAACAAAACTGCTACAATCCTGACAACAAGTATACTTGACGTTGCCACCTGTTCTCAGAATTTCAAGAAAGTTCAAGTTTTCTGTGTTGGGCTGCTATGTTTTAAAAATAAAAGTCTCACAGTAAAGACACATTCTGTCTGTTGGGATGATTTTATTTTATTTTTTAATCAAGTCACTGAGAAAGTATCTTGGAATATTTACAGTTCAAGAGATGCTGAAGTATCAGCAATTCTGGGTGTTCCCAGCATGTCTAGATGAGTGGTCATTCCAAAGAATATTTATCAGAACAAGATAGACATCTTTCATTCAAACATTTTAGCTGTTCACTTGTATTTCTAAATACACCTCAGACTAGCAGCAGAAAAACATTCTATCTGCTGATTCACATATATGGAGATCATTGCTGCCATACAGACACAACACCCTGGAGAAGAATATTTTTCAAACAAGAAAAACGAACTTAAGGATATCAGAGGAAGTTCTTTTAACTTGACAGAGCTCACTTGTAACATGCAAAGTTGCCATCAGTTGGGTTAATCATTTCCCCGATGTTTACAGGATTCAAGTCCATAGATATTTTAAAATAAGCAAGAACTTGTAATGTTTAGACAACAAAGTACTTGCGAAAACTAATAACCTATGTAATTGATTCCTCCTTTCTCATACCAGTGTACCCAAATACTAACTGCTTATTAATAAGCAAACAACAAAGATCCCCAAACTATTTCCATGATTTACTAATAAATAATAAAAAAAAAAGCACCAAACTAATTAACATAAAGATTTGAAACATATTTAGTGCCTCAGCAGAACAACAGAACAAAGCCATCAAATTCAAGGAGACTGTGATATGCGTCCCCTAACAGCATGCCTGCAGCCTTGACAAGAATGTCAGCTGCCTCACAGCTCCTGGGCTGGTGCTGCTCTCTCAGGACAGCACACAGGAACACAGAATCATTACAGTTGACTTCCATGAGTTATTCTGGCCCAGACAACAGGACTTGCTGAGATTTAGTTTTTTAGTAAAACTTACGCTCTACTTTAAACCCTTGAAAGAATAATAAAATATTTTCCACGATGACCTCACTCATAGAATTTCTACCATGCTTCATGCAATGGAATTTTCAGTCCTGCAATAATCTGAACACTTGGGCTCTGACCAGATATTCATATAAACTTGCCTTAACTTTCAGTAGTTCACACACACACGCAAAGTAAAGTGTGAGATTTCCTTGGTTGAAGGTTGAAGACTAAAATATAACTTTAAAAGAGTTAGCCCTTAAACAACTAGCATTTACAGACACATCTATAAGTAAAGATATTTATACACTAATTTGCATGGATGATCTGATTTACACCGGATAGATTTACATGTATGTAATTCCAAATAAAAGGGTTCACCATAGGTTAAGGAATAAGGCTTTTTACTCACTTTTCAGCAATGAGTTGTACATAATCAGCAATAACAAAAATAAAAACTAGAAATTACGATATAAGATGAAAGAAAAATGTGAGGACAATTACAGCAACTTTGTAGAAAACAGTACAGACACCTCAGATGAGATGCAATATTCCTAACCCAGATGGATTACTCATCTGCAGGTTATGGGAAAGGCCTGACAAAAAAAAGCAGTTTCGGTTTTCTTGCCTGAGAAGCAAAGAGTGGGAGCAGATAGGATAAAGTCTATGCAGCAATCTAATGCAGAGACTCAATTCTTTATTAATCAATCATCCCTATACTTAGATACTATTATGGAAGTGGGTTCTGGTTTCCTGCTATATTAGCTATTAGCATTGCCTTCTTAGGTGTGACTTTTTTCCACCAGCAGAGAAGTCGCAGACTGAACAAACTACTGTGCTACTATGAAGATTGAATGAGAAAAAATAAACTACTCAGTGAAACAGTTTTTCTATAAACCATCTACACATTCTGGCACTTACTGCAGATGGACATCATTTTGAGAGAATAACCAGCAAGGGGAAAAGTGAAAAGCTACTGAATTCTTACACAGCTAAAACAGTTATAAGAACTACTGCTGTTAAGAAACATTAAACTTCAAATGCCTCACAGGTTAAGACAAGATAAAAAGAAAAGGATGAAGCCTAATGTAACAGGCAGAAAACTTTGGCATACAGATTAAGGAAAATCTTGTCCATCTTTCAAAAAAAAAACAACAATTTTTCTTTTTTGAATTACACACAGAAGCTTTAACTATCTCCCACATGACAATAGTGAACTGAATTCCTCATTGTAACAGCCTGTCAGCATGCTGTTCCCGGTACTACTGAACGCATCGTGCACGTGTTTAAACTGCCCTTGGCTGCCTTATGGTTAAGGATTGGTCCCCCATGCTGGGGTCTACCTTCACAGCTGCACACACCATTTACTTACCAGAAACATACCCTGCAACTGAAAGAGCTCCTAGCACCTCCCCAGCACTTTTGGCACTCTTGACCTTTTTTCGTGCCAGTGCTATGCTTTCCCCAGAAACATTTTAACCCAAAGAAGTTTCCAGGAGCTTGAATGTTTTTATTTCCAGAAGAGCTACAAACAGAGGCATACTGGCAGTGTCTAGGCACATCAGACATCAGTAAGGCACTGGCTACCACTTCTACTGCCAGGTGAATGCAGCAGCATTTCTAGATCTCAGTTGTGTTGGGTGACATTTTCTGTGCAATAACACATTTGATTTTTAAATAGTTGTGAACTGTCTCATTCAGGAAGCAAAGGGTTTTTTTCTGTTTTGCTTTTCTTTTAATTTGGTCCGTTTCCCTAAAGCACGTTAAGAAATACCTCATTTCTAAGAATCCATTTTTTTCTTCCAGAAATTGTAGTGTTATAATTTTCTCTGCGTAGGCCTCTTTATGAAAGCGAGCCTGCAAAGTTGAAATCAAACACTGGTCTAACCTGTCTGAATAAACACAAGAATTACAAGACTAAAACAAATTCATCTTACCATGAAAATGTCACTCCAAGAGGAGTTTTGGAAATGCAAGATGCCTGTAGGCATACACATGGGAAGTATATTTTAAGTACAAAATATTCCATTAAGAAGCTACAATCCAACCTCTCAAGCTCACATTGGGTGAGGACTAAGTGTTCAAACTGAAGACCTGTACGCACTCAAATCAAGAGTCCTCCATTTTCCCCACAACAATAAGATGATTCAGTATTTCTTCAATGTTGTCCAACTTGTGTCTAACGCCAGCGCAATAGTAACCTGCAACTCCATCATTCATTGAGCTTCTGGTGTGTGATAGTATATCAAGATCCACCGTTCACCAGCCTCAAGAATAAAGCAGACATAGGAACAAGTAAGCACTGGGAAGTTCTGAGAGGCATACTGAGAGGAAGAATGTGGGAAAGAGGAGGAACAAATCAAAGTGGCATAGACAAGTTTTCTTTGCATTATGAAAGCAACAAAAAGGTGACATGATAAACTGTAGAAAAACACAGGAAGAGAGGAAAATATTTTGCCCACTGTTATCACATCACTGTGCAAACAGACAGCCCTTGGATTTAGGAAAGACGATTCTTTGGGATACATCCAAAAACTAACTCGTGCGTCTTACATTTAAAATAGAAATGACAGAAAAATAGAGTTGAGAACATTCTTTTTTTCTTTTAAATATCCTGCCATCAAACTTCCATTCATATTATCCTTGATAGTTTTACTGACAGCTCATTATAGAAAATGATATCTGTAGATGCACAGATCTGCAGTACAAACCTACAGAGTTCAATATGCACATGCACACATGCGCACAGAAGAGCCTGCTGACTGCACTCCATCTTTCAGCCCGGGGGTTTGCTACATAAGCTGCAATGTATTCTGCTCAAACCCAGTGTTTCCAGCAGGAAGATTTCCTTTGTAAGAAAGAGGACAAAAACCACACTGTTTTCCAGGAAGAGAAGCAATCTACCTGAAATACTGGATTCCCGATACCACTCAGCATGCAAGCACAGGCTTTTCTGAACTCAAAGGCAGATCACTGCCCGGGGACTCTTTTTTTTTTTCTCTCCAGATTAGGTATGTCTCTATTGCATCTCCATATGATTCCCTTCCAGTTTTTAGGGGGCTTCATCTTCTAATCATATTTCTACACCAGCTGTTCTTTGAATAACCTTCTACTCACTGAATAAGCTCCATTTTTCTTCATACATAATTTCTTTTTTTTTTTTTTAAATCAAGTCTATCTTAAGCAACACAAAAAGAACAAAAACCAGAAAAGAATTTAAATCAGAATGAAGACAATCCTCCTGCAGCTCGGAAAATTATCAAAACTCACTGAATGTCAAGCTAAGAACATACAAGAACACACCTTTCCTCATATACCATTTATCACTATCTTACAAGCTACACCTTTCTGACTGATGCTATTCCCTAACCAGACATTCTACCTTCTACACTTGTATATTTATTCCTTTCATCATGAATCAACTTATGGCTGGCTATATAGAATCTTGTACTATTGATTCAAAAAAAAAAAAAAAAAAAACAATTAATGAAGATCTAGTGTAAAAAATTACTTCCAGATCATCTGTTGTAGGGACACTAGCAATGAAGAATATGTTGGATTTGGTACCAGTCTAAAAGAAAGGCAAATACAGACAAATTTATTCTAATTCTTTTCATATGCTTTTCTTTAGAAAAAGAGAAATATTTCCATTGAAAAAAACTCATTTCCAAGTTTTTGAAATAATAAACAACTTAGAATCATATAATCATAACAGAAATTTAGGCCACAGAACACAAACTTAAGAGTTTTTTTTTTTTAATACAAATATTTTGGGCAAAATAATCCTAGTTAACAGCATTGTTGTTACTAGAACAGTGAAAAAACACATCAGCCCTGCGTGTATACACTTTCCTATAAAGATTAATTCATAGCCAGAAGCTGGGGCACTCGTGCTATCCAGTTCAGTAAGCGTAGAGCATTGACTTTTATAAGGGGCTGGCAATTTTTTTTTTAAACTAAGTAATTATGGCATCTCTACAATAATATTAAATATACACCATTCTGCATTGCAAAGGATTAAAGGGAGAAAAGGTTCTGACATTAAAATGACAAAGCAAATCTTACGGAGGACTTCAGCTTTTTTGCTTGCTTGATTTGATAAGGTTCTTTTGGCACAAGTTCATAACAATATTTGGCTTCTTGATATTAAGAAATTTTGGCCGATATATTTTCTCCATTTTTAATATTAGAACAAGTTAAACAAGACCACACTCTCAACAGAAACAGCTTATAAAGTGAGCTATCTAAAAACCAGGGTGATAGAAGTAGTACGGTATACAGAGCTGGGAAACTGCTATTGAGTATTCCTGTCACAAAGGCATCCTAATCACCGAGCCACCAGTTGGGTGAAGACTTCCTTACTGCTATCATTAGCATCTGCCTTCCTGTAGCTGAATAGAAGAGCATTTTTATCATTATTCTAACATTAAAAAAAGAGTTCAATCTGATGTTTCCAACCTGGTCTCCAAAGTCCTCCGGGAACTTCCACAGTACCACTGGATCTGTAAATAATTGACAGACAGCATTAATCAGAGGCAAAGGAACAGAGTATTACAGTCAGAGTACATTAATATTAAAGAGAGGGTCAGCTTAGCTTCAAGCTCTGAGGCAAGTACAAAAACGTAGGTGAAAACTACGGAAGATGCTGGATTATTAAAGAGGCATTTCATATTTATGAAACTATGTTTATTGTTTCACACGGGTGAGCAGATTGCATAATGTACCAACCTGCTTCTGTATTTAACTCTTCTTTTTAACCTGACCACTTCAGTTTTTAAGCCTATACTTAATTTTCACATTTTAATTTAATTAAGACATGAAATTATAAAAAATCTCATCCAAGCTACTGTGAAGAGGAAAACAAGCATCTCCACGATGTACAGAAAAGGGATCTTTGCGATTCTAAAGACAGTGCCAGCACACCCAAGACTCAAGGAATAGGTTGGAGAGAGGACACATTTGAATATTTTTCCACTCTGAGCCATTTAAAAAACAGCATTTAGACTATACCTTAAAGCTTCCGTTCATCTATTATGGTTGTTACATATTTACCGTTAATTGCCAAAACTATCATGTGCTGTTTAGGCTATGCATTGACAATAATATTAATTACAGGTTAACGCACCTAACGCAGCAATCTGAACCACAACTTCTCAACCACTGAATCGTACACTTGATCC
This sequence comes from Meleagris gallopavo, assembly GCF_905368555.1. Taxonomy (NCBI): domain Eukaryota; kingdom Metazoa; phylum Chordata; class Aves; order Galliformes; family Phasianidae; genus Meleagris; species Meleagris gallopavo. Next base: position 8,250,909 of record NC_139413.1, read on the forward strand.
TCCAGACTGTTCATCTCCTACAATACCATATCTTCCTTGTGCCCTCCCACTACAGCGCATCACAAACGCACACAAAGCATCCATTAACAGAACTAGCTGCTCCCATGCTCAAGTGAAATTCCCTGCTTCCCAACCGTGTGGCACAAACCACAACACTACCTGGAAAGTGGGTGATTTCTGCAGCTCCCACCAGTGCACATGCACAAGCCAGGTGAGAACTCCAGACCCTCTCTGTGCTGTGGGCAGCAGCCCCAGGTTCCCAGGGGCAAGAAACCAGGGCAAGCCCTGAGCAAGAACTAGGGGAGACTGCCTGGTAGCCTTAGGCTACAGCAGGGGGGGGCTGGGATTCCTGTCTTTGGAAGAGCTGAGGTCTGTGAGACACCCAGATTTCCATTTCTCACATCAGTCTCTACAGCCTAGCACTGCCTGAACAATCAGAAGCCTTCCGAGTGCTGCACTTCACATCAAATCTGGAGACTTCTCCACTCCTGGCAAAGTACAGAGGTTTCTACTCACCTTCACCTACACACATAGGGTTGCTGCTGCAAATTGAGGCTTTAAAGGACAAATATCCTTCATGATATTTTCACATCCCACTGCCCTGCACACAGCTGCAGGGCCCACACTTGCCAGCTGCAGAAGACAGCAGGCCACAAGCATCCCCTCCTTGCTCCAGGTCAGGTGCCAAATTAACAGCGTAAAATGCACCTGAAGATGACACAAAGCTCACCTCAATCAACTCAACCTTACTTGGACTGAATTTACATTTAATTTAGATTTTGGGCAAAAACCTGTTTCTGCAATAAGCAGTCAAATAGCCACATTTTTAATCCTAAGAACAACAGCAAAGTTCTATAGCCATTCTTTATGAAAATCCATATATATTTTGGACAATTAGCTTTCTTACATCTACAAGGGGGGAACAAAAACTTTTGGAGGAAGAGAAAATGAGCAAACTGAAGAGCCCTCTGTCTAAAAGTATACTAAAAGAACTAATAAATACAGTTCTCACTTAAAACAGAAAAGCTTTTCCCCTTACTCTTTTTGTATGTAAGTCACATTTTGTATGTGTATTTTGTATTACATATGTAAGTTACATAATAACCAGGTGAGGGCCTCAGTATTAGTGAGCTCATTTTTGTTCTGATTTAGCATCATGAAAAAGAAAGTTACTAGACGTAGATCTCCTTGCTCCAAACCTCATGCCATCACCTTTCTTCTGCAACAGATCAGGCCAGGAAGCCCCCCAAGCTCATGTCAACCATTGAAACCTTTTCAGGCCTGCACCAAATAAACCAGTATCCCCCAAACCTCCGTTTGGGACCAGAACCAAGGAGGAAAAGTAGAGAGAGGTAGAGCATTATGTGGGACAGAAAGCTACAGCCACAGCAATCCGGACTGATCTGTGGTTAGTCCTGTTGCTTTTTACCCATTTCTTCTGCCCAGATCTTCTCTACCACCTATAGCAGTTTCTATAGAGATACACAGCTACTCTCAGCCAATAGGTGTGCTGAGCAGCTCACAGGGAGAAAGGCTGCCAAAACGTTGCCAGCTGAAAGCTGTGTTTCTAAGAAATGGAGCAGATTGTTTTGGCAGGTGTTAACAACATTTCCATAATAAACAGTTATTGAATATTTTAGCAACATCGTAATGAAACCAAAGTCGAGTTGTGGGGGATTTTTGATGCTTTCAGTTTGCAAAACAGTTATTGTATAAACTTCAAGAGAAATTTGGCCATTTCTTTCCCTGCTCGTTGGAAGTTAACATCAATCTTCAGAAAAGGAAGTAATCACAACACTAAAACCTCTCTGCTTAATTTTAGAACGTCACAAAGCAGAGAGGAACAAAGAGTAACCTCAGAAATCTGCAAAGCTTGGATCTAACTATTTTTAGTCAGAAAATGAATCATGTCTCCATATCACAACGACATGCCTGTGGAGTAAGCAGCATCTCACCGGAGCACGCTGTGCACACTGGCAGCAAGGCCAGAACCTCCGCTTACCTCTTTGGGAGCCCTAATTGCTAACAGACACGAAACCCGTGGCTACAGCTCACTGTCCTCTCCTTTTGCAATCTTCATTTCACACGAGGGCTCCTCAACGCTACTTGAAGTAGTAAAAACAAGAACCTGAAAGTATATTCCACTTCACTGAACTGAAGTACAGTGCTCATTTTCATTGTGTTTTTCTTTTGCTTTAAGGCAAAAAGGCATTATGCCTCATGTCAGGACAATTAAAATTGGGTAAGCAAAAAATAATAATAATAATAAAGAGAACAACATTCTGCATACTTCCTGAAAGCACAAAAGAGGTGACATTCAAGAAAACAGTCCTACCTAAACTCAAGAAACTCATTCAGTGCTGCATATCCAGCAAAAGCTACACTCCAAGATTTGCCACCTGCCCCAAGCAGAGCTTTGCGGCTGTTATTACTGGCTTTCAGCTGATGATTTTATTGAGTACACACAATACTTCTTTTTAGAACATCTGGTGGGACCGGTGCCTCAAAACTCAAGTGACTGCATTCTATCTGTTCCTTGATCCTCAGTAGCACCTCTATCATAAAATCCTGAGGCTTTTTAATTTCCCAAGTCAGAGACTGGGCTTGTTTTAGAAGCTGGTGTTAGTTTCTGCTTCCGGAATGAGACTCGGGCAGCATCTGACATCTGTGTCAACTTTGCACAAGCACCACAGAGGAATAAACAAAAGGGTATCGATTTAGAAATAAAAATAGAAAGCATAACCCAATTCTCCAACTTTATGCAGATTTACAAAGACTGAATTCTCGTTTCCCTGAGGATTACTGTCCAGATACCTCATCTGATCTGGCAACGCTGGTCACAATTTTATGTTCATTTTATGGGTGAGAGGAAGAGAATCACTCAGAAATAGCTGTTGCTGCAGCCAGCTGAGGAACAACCTGATTTCTCCTTGTTCCCCACTTCTGTCAGACTTCTTTGGAGAAGCACTTGGCACCATTTTTGTGCAAGTGCGCTGGTAAGAAGAAATGGTTGGCTGCACACAGGATGTATGCGTGCTGCATGTGTGAGCATAAAGTAGTAAGTATACAAGGAGTTATTCTTAGACCTGCTGCGCCCAGACTGACTATTCTTACACCAGACCACGCTCAGCACAAGCTAGGAAAACCTGAGCATCCTTTGTTTGCATCAGCCGCTCCCTGGTGGGGCCTCGTAAGAGCATCGCTTGGTGCATTGAGTGGCCATGTAGTGCATGGTATGGTAACAGGGGCCATACAGCTGCACATTGCATTCACTCATTCCATGCCACTACATAAATCGTGAGCATCTATTGGAACCTTTATGTATATGCTGAGAGGAGAGCTCCAGCCCTCAGCCCTCCTCCAAGGTGGAACGCCACTGCAGGAAGGCTGCAGAAAGTGACACAACACAGCCTCTAATTTCTGAACTGAAGTTTTAATTAAAAGGTCACGAATTGTAATTAACATTTTGCTATCATAACATCTCTAGTTCAGCAATGCTTGATTAACGTTGCATATAATCTCATCTAAGTTTGGGAGAAGAATAAGAAGAAATGCTGGCAAGTTTTTTTGGCTCCTGAAAAAGCATTTAATTTCAAAAACCTTGACTCACGTGTGTGCCTTACCTCCAGGTTTAGTTTAAAAATGTGAGAAAAGGATCCATTTAGAATAGGTAACTTAATGTCCTTAAGAAGATGACTAAAAACCCTCTGAGCTACAATATCCATAGCAAGCTTCAGGAAAAACTGTCCTCATACAATAAGGAGACTACTACAGTAGGTCACAGTGAATTCCCTTTAAGCATCAAATGAGGATTCAGTCAGTCCAAGTACATACACTGAATAATAACCACAGAACAACTTCCCCCCACAAATGCCTACGCAAATAAATAGTTTTAGTGAGTAAATTTCGGTTATGCACATATAAATAAATCAGAAGTCGATTAATTCCATCTTAGAAGCTTAATAGAAAGCATTTTAACCAAGAAATATAACAATAGAATAGATAATGAGTATCATATCTACTGTGAGTCCAGTACATACAGTGAATTTGGTGAGCGAATCACACCTTGTATCTCCTTACTATCCACTGCTTTCACCAGACAAGTCTCCCCTCTCCACCCTGCCAAGGCAGAGCTGGTAAGCACGGTTGGTGCTCAGGTATCTCCAGGTGGGCCCCAAATGCCAGAATTCAAAGAGCATTTGGACACCACTCTGAGGCATGGAGTACCACACACTGCTTGGAGCCAGGAGTTGGACTCAATGAACCCCGTGGGCCTGCTCCACTTGGATATATGGTCAGTAGATGTCTAAAGTCATGCAGTCCTGCATTTAAAAATTCAGCATTAGAAAGGATGTTCTGTATTTATTTTATACCTCTCTGCTTTCCCAGGCAATCTATTCCAAAGCTTCCTCTTGAGTATTCAAAAATTCTCAGTAGAATCTAACCGGAATCTTTCTAGATGCAATTTAAGGCCATTATTCCTCACGAAGAACGCTATGCTCTTTCTCCTTCCAGAGATCTTTCACGCTCTCTCTCTTCCATAGTCTTCTTTTCCCATTACTAAGCAACCATAGATTCCTTTATGCTTTCTTCATAAAACACTTGTTCCCCTGACAAGCTACCACTCTCGCCCTTGTATGTACTGCTTCCAAATGCCCCCACATCTCATAACTTTCCAGAATCTTCTCAACCAAGGTTTGGATCAGAAATGAACAGAACAGCAGAATTACTTCACAGCTACTCTAGGATACACTTCCTTTCTTCTCCTGTTTCATCTGAAGAAACTGCAGCAATGCGTTTTGTTTTTAAGCATGATAGCACTCTTTTGTGGTCAGCTATAATTTGTTACATTTCCTTACTGAGAACTGTTGCACCATGATTTGTTCTGCTCCTCGTACTCATTATTTCTGTTGAAGTACAGTACATTATACTTGTCCCAACAGAACAGCATTACATCCTAAATGCAGTCCAATTTCTCTGTCATTTTGAATTATCAGTACACTCTCCAACATCCCTGTAATCTCCAGTAAGCCTTGATGTTACAGGAGGAAATGCAATACGGGTTAAATCACCGGTCTGTTTCTCTGCAATAGTTCTCCTGAAGTGCAGGAAGACTTTCCTGAATCCTGGCAAGCAGAGGAACAGAACATGCTCAGCAGTAACGAAGGGAAAAGCAAGATCACCAAGCACTCAGCACAGTCCTAGTTACAGTACCTCATGCTCAGCCCCGAAAACAAATATGTTTTAGATAGGCCGTGTATGACACAGAGCTCCCAACTTTCAAAAAGGAATTCAGCCCAAATTACCAAAACAGTTTGGTACGCTGCACCTTCACTGTGTCCTTACAAAGCCAATAAGTCACAGAAATGGGTAAGTTACAAACAATGCAGTGCAGGTGCAGCAAGGTCCTCCGTATTACAGCACTGCTAGACCAGAGCAGATGCTTGCAGCTGAGCCTGAGGGATCCTGCATGATTACACAGAAATCCATGAGAAGACGCATGTAGCCATCTAAACTATCCATATCAGTAAGTATGCAAAGGCCATCACAGACAGAAGGAAAAAAATGGTTTTGTTCCCCAACCTCGTAATGCATAGCAGTGCAGAAGGCTTTCTGTTTTGGTCACATTAAGTCCTGTGTCTTTCCCAAGAGATCTAAGTTTAAATCAAAATACAAATATAGTGAGTTCTCAAATTTAGCAGTCATGAATCAGTGTGTTGTGCCCATGATAAACACAAGCCTCTAAGGACAGCTCACCACAGTCCTGCTCCTCTCCGAAGCCTGTAAGGGTGGCATGGAGAGGAGATTGGGCTGGGCAGCATGCTTCTCAGCCTGGAACAGCAACCAAAAGAAAAGCAATGGTTCTGCAAACACTGAGGCATTTTTTTCCAATCCAAATCTTCCACTGTGTTCACATGAGCACTGCTGTAAATTCTCAGTCATGAAAATTAAATGTAATCCAGTTGTGATGATAACACCTTTGCCAGTTTCAAGAGAGATCTGAGTAAGCAGATGTGCAGCTTGAGTGAAGCAAGAAACAGCTAATCCTCCCCCCGCTTTTTAGAAGGAAAAACATTTTTTTTAGATGATCCTTTTAACTAGGAAAGCCATTTTTAATATATTTTAATTTCTGCAACAAATCTTAGAAAATATCTAAGTAATGATTCTATGGCTGAGTAAATCAGAAACGTAGTGTATTCAGAACCACAATAAATAAAAAGAGGCAAAGCTTACCGAGTGGTAATTTTCCCCAAGATTTCAGCAGTTAATATAATGTAAAGAATGCTCTTCAACATCATTAAGATCATAGATTATAAGCACACTCCAAAAATACAACCGAGTAAGCTAATTAGCACACATTCTTTTTGGTAATGGAACATAAACAACAAACACATGCTGAGAAACATCATCTCAGGTAATTCTCTTGATAACTACCCAGAATAATTTGAGACAGAAAAACAGAGTTGAAGTGAAAATGAAACAGATTAATTAAGCAGTTCAATATTCTGCCTGAAGAGGCACAACCTTCATCCCTGTGGGTTTTGCAGAGCATGATAGGCAAAAATAGTCATGGGACAAAGGATGGGCTAGATGACTGCTCAGCATCCCTCCAGCTGTATTTTCTCTGATGCTGTAATGATAATCACTGGGGAAAAAAAGCCATCAGGTGAGAGGGGAAAGAAGAGATGGGGTCAAGAGATGCAGGGCTGGGAAAATACTCAGGGAGGAAAAGGCAGGCAGCAAAGTAAAGCTTATAGGAGACATCTCTTTCCAGTCTAAAAAAAAAATTCGAGTTGAGGCTCTCACATGAACACGGGAATGCAATTAACAAAGCTGAATATGATTTATCATGATCTCAGGGAACTGCTTTATAAACATACCTGAGCTATGAGCAGAACTGATTTTGTCCGAAAATGTCGTTGTCAGTAATAAAGAGTTTTCTGTAATGCCATGATTTTTCCAAGTTAAAAGGCTGCTACGTGCTTAGAACAGCTTGACAGCAAGTGGCAACAGTAATTCCAACAATGTTTTTGTATCAATACATTATCTCACAACTACAAGTTACTCAGAAACAAAATAACAGATGAACATGAGGTGCAATGCAAGTCTTCCCACAGATAAAATCTGATGGAGAAAAAGAGCATTCATGTGGAGAGATCTCCAGAAAAACTCTCATACAGCTTCCAGTCCACTCACCAAGAGCTCTGCAAGCACAGGGCTGAAGAGCAGCAGAAACGTGGGGTGCAGCTCAAGGATGGTATGGGGCAGCAGTGCTCAGCCCCCACTACCAGGGGCCAGCTGGAGCCAGCAGCTGCAGCCAGAGTGCAGGGAGACACTGCACACATGGTGAGGGAGCTGCAGCGTTTTCTGAGCCTCAGCCATCAAAAGAAAGAACAAGGACAACACGCATTGAGGAAACTTCATAGGGGAGTAGAACTAAGGAACACTCGCTAGCTTCCTCAGCACTTGAAACTTGACAGATTAAAGACAGCATGCAAATGAAGGTGCCACTAGAAAATACTTGAAAGTATGCTTCTATTCAAACCTCATAGTCCGGGTATTTTTTGCTTATCAAAGAAATATTCTGGCGGGGGGGGGAGGGGGAACTTGCATAGGAATGCTGTTTCTTCTCACTCTGTTTCACAGAAGACTTCTTACAGAAGCAACCATACCCATAGCACCTTCTCAAAAAACCGAAAGAAAACCCACTTGTGAAGTTGTATCAAGTTTTACCCCTCCCCCCCTTCAGCCACTGATCTTTATCCCCCAAACAATCATTGCGGTGCCCCCACAGCAACGCCCAGCACTGCAGCAGGCAGCTGTGAGCCAGGTGGCTACACGACACACCCAGGTCACACTTCCACACACCACACCTGCTGCCTTGTGCACCTACGTGTTCATACATGGAGATTTTTCCAGGTGTTTAAGCACCCAGGCAGCGTTCTCAGCAGCACATTCCACAGGGTGCCGAGTTCTGCCCTGCCACCTGAGGCCCAGCACCTCAGCTCTGCCCAGCCAGCAGCTCCTGCCTCGCCTCCCACTGACCACAGAGCCACCCAGGCAGCACAGGCACCTCACTCCAACTGGAGACAAAGAAAACTTGTTCAAAGCTGACTTCTGGCAGTTCCTTTTAACTTCTCTCATGGAAACTGAAGCGTTTTCTAAATGAAAATAGCATCAACTAACCGACACTAAGCACTGTCCGAGGGGAATATGGAAGAAGAAGCCAGCAGCCTCCTGCAGTTGCCTCCCAACAGTTGTGCCTGTAAGCCTTTGCCAGCATGGTTTGGTACCAGTGACTCTCAGACATGTAATTACCAAGTGGATAAGATGGAAATCCCTTTGTCCCAGTGGGGAGCTTTTCCTAAAGAAGCTGCTTTTAACTGTAGCCAAGCGTGGGTTAGGTAGGCTTGCAAGCAAGCTGAAAACTTTATCATGATTCACAATAGTTTCTCTAGCACTTACACTTGCAACATACCCCATACTACAAGTGCACCAAATTACTCAGCGATTTCACAAATGGTTCAGGATTTAACAGGGTCTTTTGTCAGACAATTATCTTACTAGATAGCTTCAGGACACCAGGGTCACATTTGTGGGAATTCAGAATCTTGTTTCTAATGGTATGGGAAAACAAAGAAACAATGCACACCCGCTCCACTCTGCAAAGCACCTGCCATGTCAGCTCCTTGGCATTTCCTCAGCACTTCCCATCAGCACTCAAAACACGAAATAAGAATCTTTATTCCCCTCCCCCCATCCCCAAATTTATGAGCAGATAGATGGCCAATATGTCTGGCCACCACTCCCACATCCTTCAAAGCTGCAGGTCAATCCCTTTTTGCTCGAGAATTTGTTACCCCTGAAGGACAGAGCAGAAAGTCATTTCAGCTACCAGGAATAGAAAGAAAGGGTCCTTCAGGCTGCAATGCTATTAGCCATGCTTCAGGATAAGACCTTAATCAGGGTGAGAGTTCACTGCGCAGACAGTGCACGGATCAAGTGAATGTGTCCAGCCTCGACCTGGCCTTTTTGCAAACTAAGCAGAGCATTCTTTTACCTGCTAAGTCCTTAGAATTGTGGGAACAACTGGATCCCATTTGGACCTACAGCATTATTTTTCATTTTCCCATTTTTCCCTTGTACTCTGAGTGAATTGCAGCTCATGACATTGAGGATCTAAGAACTTAATGACGTGGTAGCAGAAGAACAAGAAACCACGAACCATGTTTGCCTTAAGTCACTGCTAACATTCAAGGCACGTTTACAAAAGGTGTTTCTCTTCTTCTGCCATATAATCTGTAGTTCAAAGTTGGACAGTGAGAGAGGTGGTGCAGTGAGCTCATGCGATGAGCAATAACTGGAAACAGTAAGGTTCAGGGCATTCACGTTTGCAAACAAATCCAAGTTTTACATCCAGCTCAGATTTGAAACTAACTCTGCACCCCCTTGAAAACAGACACTTTACGCAGCATCTTGCCTACTTTAAAATGAAGGCAAAGAACTTGAAAATACTGTGGGCTACGTAGTATTTTCCGATATTACTGCTGCAAGCTTGATTTTGAGAAAGATCTAGCGAAGACCCTCTCCCTTCTCACCAAGCGACAGGCCTACTCAGTGAGCTAGGCAGCAGCAAAACCCAGCACACAGCCACACTGCTCAGCTGTGCCACTGCTGGCTGCCCAGGCACACACAGTTTGCCTCACATTAGACTTACTGTGTGCAACCTCCACAAACTGCATGCAGAGGAAAACAAGATGACTCCCAGTATATAAGTGAACCACATCTCCAGTAGCTTACGGATGCCTGGGTTACTGCTTCCTAACTCCCTTCAAGCAAAGAATTAAACCAAAATCTCAATTGTTCTTCTCCTCTCTCCCCCCCCCGCCCCCCCCCTCAAAAAAAAAAAACAAAACAAGAGGGCAACCTCTGCTTAAAGAAAAAATAAGTGCGGCTGGAAATTCCCTCACAACAGGAGAAGGTGTCATCAGCACCTCTGTTTGTTACTATTTGTGCTACTTCCTGCTTGAGCAGCACAGCAAGGTTCCTTCCATGTGCTCCTGGTGAGGAGCAGGCAGGGCAGAGCAGGGCAGCACCCACAGCTCAGGGCTGCCAGTGCCCCACTCCTCACACATCTGCGTTCATGACCCCAAACACGTCCGAGGATGGCAGCTTCCATTACTTCAGCTATCTCAGTTTTACAAGGCAGTCATGCTAGAAGTTTAATTCAAACAATCATAAACATTCTCATCTACACAAAGCTCTAGAAGTCCTAAGAATCGTGTCATTTAACTACAGCCTATATCTTGTATACAAGCAGCTCACAAAGTAGTCAAATAGATGTTTGTTAGACCCTTCCGGGGTCTTTATTTTCATCTTTATTGCCATTAATGCATTAGACCAGAAAATAATAAAAAAAAAAAAAGAGCACTGGTAAGTATCCACCTTTCTACTTTTTCCCTTCACCCAATCTTATACCAAGCCCATTTTAATACCATTGTGAGAAGAAAAAAAAATAAACTCAGTCACCTGATGGAGTAATTCAAAACTTAACCAAACACAGCTAATGGGTGAGAATTGAATTGAAAACACCTTGCCTAAGAAAGCAATTTCTTCTCTTCACACTCCTCAGAAGCTGTGGGTGAGCGCTGTAATCGAACTATCAACAGCAAGGGGCCGTCTGTCCCACAGGCCCCATGCAAGCAAGAAGCAACAACAACAAAAACGCAAGGCCCGGCCCGAGTGCACTCAGCCCTGCTCCATGACAGGCAGCACGCCGCTGAAAAATCAATGTTTTGACGTTTTCCACATACCGATCTTTAAAAGTCAACACTGAACTTTGGAGAAGAACACAACGCAAAAAGCGGGTTAAGGGGTTGTTACACAGAGATCAGCAATACTCCTGCAGCTAACAGGCCTGCAATCAGCTGAGATCTCACACTGTCGTGAAGCACTCACAGCTCAGCAGCCAGCAGCCATGGCCAGGAAAAACAAACTAAAAATGAAAACCCCTTCCCACCCGCAATGAAGCTACATGTCTCCTCCAGGATCAGTGTGCACAACTACTGAAGATCCTCCAGCCATTTCCAAGCCACTTACAGATAATCACCAACTGTGTTTATTTTTTTCCCCTACGAATAACAAAGAAAATGTTAAGAAAGGCTCTTCATGGAAGTCACCCAGCCAGCAGCTGTGCACATCTGGCTCCATGTGAGCAGCAGCACTGGTACACCAGCACTGGCCAGTCCAGGGAACAGAAAGAACTCTAATACACATTTGTCCCACATGGGGTTAAAGCCCAGCACCTCCTCTGTAAATTGGGTTTTTCCAGAAGGCAGCACCAGAATTGTCTGCTTTGAGCAGTTTGCATTATAACTAGCTGCCCTAGAAGTACAAGAACATGCGTCAGGAGAAACTTCTCCAGCCCGGGCAGCCTGCCAAGCAAACAGCTGGCCCTCACTGAGCAGCAATTCAGGGCTGGCCAGCTTGGCACAAAGCAAAGCACAGTGCCCAAAGCCCCTCAGAACTGAGAGCAAAGACAGAGCCAATCTGTGCACATGGAGAAGCACTGACTACAGGAAGATGGACATCGACCTGTTGGGGCTGTTTCTGCATCTTAAGTAATGGAGGCCTTTATTTTAATTTCCAAAGAGTATGTCAGTAAAAAAAAAAAAAATGACAGGAGGAAGGGGAAAACATACATTATGCATAAATATGCACCAGATATCTACTAGTCGAAACTCCAGCACAAAAAAAAAAATAATGATATTAGTATTATTATTGATGTGAAAGAATAAGGAATGATTCCTTCATAAATCAATAACAGCATATATTAAGGTTGTGTCTCAAACAAAACCATCAATTCACCCAATAAATCTGATGCTAATATTTCAGAACTATCTTATATATCTGCATAGAAATAACAGCCATCAATGCAGAGAATGCACAAGGAGCTGAAATGCATTACCCTGCATAGGGCATCACACCATCCACTTCTCATAAAGTACAGAAGAGGCTTAGATTGCTTTTAATTATTCCAGGAAAAATAATTACAGGAAAGCAGCCTGCACCTCATTTTCCAAATTCATACAAAACACTGGAATGTCACCTGCTCTCAAATGCATGGACCTTTTAACTTCTGCTGCTTTTGTAAAGGCAAAAATGTCAGTCATGTCAGCAGAGAACATCATTTCAGTCCATCAGATATCAAAAGCCCAGGTCACAGTAAATCATATCATAGGCTTGTTGTCGAAAAAGCCACAGAACTAACCATAGCAAGACAAAGTGCATAGTACAATGGGTTGTTTTACTTCCGCTTGCCAGGTACAGAAACAGCAAAGGTATGCCCAGCAACAGCTACAGCCTGAAGTACTTCCTTTAAAATAGTTATTAAACTGTTCTGCATATTTGACAAACACTGTAGTTAGATGTTGGTGAACCCAAAGGATTTCTAAAGAATTTAAAAAGAATTAAATATATCTTCTCCAAAGACGTGTCAAGTCACTGAACGAAATAACTTTCAGAGGCATTTACCCCTAGTATAATTAAAAAGAAGAAAGATGCCTGTGACATTGCAAAACAAAGGGCTGAGCCTTACTAAGGGTCAGAGGAAGCTGTGCCCAGGCACAAGTGACACCCACCACCCACCACCACCACTCCACAGCTCAGGATGCTGGGAAGGCAGCTGCTGGCCAGGAATGCCAGGCCTCGCTGGCCTCTTCCTTCAGTGCAGGAGCCCAAAGCCCTCCAGGTCATAAGCAAATGTTTGAAGATGTGACACATGAAGAGGGTCAACAACAAAGCTGAGTTTAATCCCTTTGTGTGAAACAGGAATTGGAATTTAACTCATATATAAAACACGTCCCTGGCCAGCGAAGTATAAAACTTCCATCAGCAAGGCATTATGCCCTCCATGCTTTTTGGCATGCTGGGAGAGAAAGGAGGGAGGGAAGCCATGCTTCCCACAGGCTGGGCGTAGTGAAGCACAAGGAATGGCTGTGCAGCAGGCAGGGAGCATTAAGGCACCAATCACTGCTGGTATCTCTGCCAGACCATCTAAAGCGCAGCGGAACCAATTGGTCCCAACCAGCAGAGCTGGGAACACACGGGGCTTAACTATTAGTTAACACGACTCCCATCATTTCTAATTGGATTGCAACTACAGTCCCAGCACTGATAATACCAACGTGAGATCAGAGGACAAAGCCTGCACGCTTCCTTTGCGTGGAGATGGGAAGCAGCTCCCCTGCTGCCCACCAGGCCCTGTGGTCATGACCCGACCTGCAGGCATTGCACCTCGAGCATGAAGGGCTAGAAGCACTGTGCTGTTCCATCAATTGCAGGACAGTCCGTAGGCAGAGAAAATGGTCACAAGGCCAAATGCTGGAGAGCAGAGCAGTAGTGCTTTTATGGCTTGCTGGTGGACTAGATTTTCACATGGAGATGTCTCGACCAGGCACCCGAGAACAGATGCTAGCAACAAACTGCAGCAAGGCACAGCTAAGCTGGCGCACATCTCCACAATCACCTGTGTCCCATTAGAACTCATGTAACCATTCCTGACACTCATTTGCTTGACCCATTTTTGATAAACAAAGAATAGAGTACTTGAAGTACTTTTCCCCCTTGTTCATCCCATTCTTCCCCAGTCTCTTATTCTATGGTCAGAGGTTAAACTGCTGACCTCTCACCTCCAAGGCAAGTTTCCCCCCTTTCTATAAAAGGTTTTTCACAGTGTGCAGCACCCGGATTAGCCCCTATCCCCCAGAACAAAAGCTGTGCCTTTGTATGGCCGGTTTGGGCACCGAGTCCGTACATCAGAGGAAGCTGCTCCTGCTTCCCATTCACAATAACTATATTGTGAGGCCTCCAACGCCCCGGCTCACAGCGTCTAGACTTTCACCCAACCAGCCGGCAAAAAGAAAATCCTGTAAAGCACTCAACTGAAAATTAACTATGGTATCCTGCAGGGAACCTGATGAAGACGTTATTTGAACATACGGTAAAACTTTCCATTGTTTAACAGAAAGATAAGAGAAAAACTTTGAGCCTTAAGCTTTAAACAGTTGTAGGGATCAATTCACTCATGGGTCAGTAACTGCATTTTATTAGCAAGCAGCCATTGCTTATGCATGTCTTTAAAATAATACATAGATTATTAAATTATATCCAGCACCTAGCATATGGATATCTACAGAGCCTAGCTTAATATTCACTAGTAGCACTCTAATGCAAAGCTTAAGACATAGGAAAACAAGTGTGTTTTCTAGACTGGACCAAAAGCATTGCATCGGTATTGCCCACAGTCTCAGTTCTCTTCAGCAACTACTTGCACTTTGCTGTATAGAACAGCGCTCAGCACTACTTGCCATCATTTAAAAAAAAAAAAAAAGGAACTCTGAGCAAGAAAGAAAATCTGTGGAGTACAAATAAACCATGGCATTTTCTGGGAATTAACTGCGGTGTTTTTTCATATTTCGTTTCTTTATAACACTTCCATTTCTATTGCATAAATAACAGACACAAGAAAGTCTACTGAAATGGACTAAAATAAATAGAAACACACTCTTAAAAAAAAAAAACACACAAGCAGGACAGGAAAACAACCAAACAACTATTTCTGAATAGCATTTCAGTGTTTGAATGTACATATGATTCTTTGAATACTGAAAAGAATTTATTACTGCAGATAAATTGGGGTTTTTTTGCATCTTTGTGGATCTCTTTTAGTCTCTCTTGAATGTGTATTCCAGGAAGAATTTACTGCACTTTGATAGGAGAACAGGCAACAGGATACACATCCACACGACTAGTTTTAGTAACCTACTTGGGAAAGAGCTGGAGTGCCCCAAAGTAAGAAGCATATGGACTCCTGTCTGGTGCAGGTTGTTTGACGGGGGAGTATGAAGATGTTTGCTTGTCTTACATACATTTGCTTTTTAATGTGTTTTTGATGTAACAAGAAACTGGGAAATCATAACAAAAAGTCACTTCTGCCCCTTACCACCTGCCCCGTAAGGCCCAGCCACAGTATCAGTGTGTGGAAAGCAGCAGGACTGGAGAGACCTGGGAATAAAACCACAGCACTGCCATGGGAAGGGAACTGCAAGAGCCTCCACTACTTCTGGAGGCAGAAGAGTTGGGATGAAGACAGAAAAGGGGAGATAACGTTCTCCATTTCCATGGAGCACCACATACCACACAAAGAATAGCTGCTATCAGACCTACAGGCTGCAAGGTAGGACAACTGCCAACACCTCTAGCAATAAATACACACAGCCTTTGGTGTGCTTCGCAGTCCAGAGCCTCAGCCCAGTCCCATCCCCACACAACTTCCCAAGGCCACACCACACAACAGCCAGCAGCAGTGCCCCTATGCCAACACAGGGGCACAAACATCCTTGTGCTCATACTGAACTGCTTCCACCTGCAGTGATCATACATAAACTCATCACATTATCACTCACCTCCAGAGCTGATAAACACAAATAGCAACAAAAGGGAATTTGCTGTGATTAAAATTGCAAAGGCAAATGATTGCCTTCCACACAACATATGGGAAATGTCTTCTGCCCTGCATCTGCACAGAGAGGAACTTCTCAGGGCACAACAGCACTGAGTGTTCAACTCAACACATCAACACTGATTTTTAAATAGGTTGGCCAAGTCAGTTTCTAGAAGGGACATTAGAGGGTAAAAATGAAAACACTGAAATCCTCTCTGCAGCTAGATCTAACGATCAGAAGTTACTCACCATACCTCACCTCACATTTAGCACCGTAGCCTGACTCCAAACAGGCAAAACATGTGCTGGAAACATGCACTATAGCCAATGAGATGAACGACTGAAGCTTTAGAAACAGACACAGAACTAAAAAGCTGTGGTTTGTGGTTGGTGGCACCAGTTTCACAGCTCTGTGCATTGATCATCTTGCTATGAGAAAGGGGGGTACCACTCAACAGCAGCTCCCATTTCTCCTTTGGGTAACCGTGATGGAACACTCACTTTCAAGCACAGGGCAAGACATCGTACAGCATCACACTGCTGCCATAGGAACTGGGAGCACAAAGGTGCTCAGGTACCACAAACATGGCAGGGAAGAACAGGGCAGGAGTGGGCTGGTACCCTCAACTGTGGACATGGCACCTTGTTGCAGGCGGGTAATCCTGCTTTCAAAAAAGGCTCACAGGTTGGAGCAGCCATGTCCAGCCTGGTGTAGCTGTCATTTCTGGAGGGCAGAGATAACCATGCCCTGGGAGAAGTTTTCCAGACATTTCTGTCAAACTGAGGCCATGTTCCACATCATTCAACTGCAACTGCTTTGCTTCAGCTGCTTTTATTGACTGGCACTGTAACAATAGCAAGAAAGTAGACATAGACATTCATAGAGAGACTGCGTACACACTAAGGAAAAAAAGGCCCACAGAACTCATATGCAATGAAAAACACAACTTTTACTTGTTCAAGTGGAGCAACACCTTTCAATATCTAAACAGGGGCTTGAAGAAAGAAGGGGACAGACTCTTGAGAAAGATCTGTTGTGATAGGAAGAGGGGAAATGATTACTAAGTAAAACAAGGGAGACTGAGTTTGGATATAAGGAAAATTCACCATTAAGATTCATCTTTAAGCAAAGCCAAAACAAAAGCCGAGTTTAAGAATAGATTTGTTTTCCTTGAAATTACACAGCATCTTTAACAAAAAGCCCCAGTCACAACTTCCTCCCACGCACTCTTGCACCCAAAATTAAAACCAAAAATGTGAAGACAGCAAAATGAGGAACCAGCTGCACTAAGATACGGGGGCACTCCACCAAGCTGCTGAGCAAAACGCTGAAACCTCATTTCTGATGTGGTAAGGAATATTTCTTCAACAAAAAGTTACAAGTCAAAAAGACTCTTACTGAAGAGCCACCCTGTACATACGATTTGGTTGGCCTACTTTATCTCCTTCTTTGTCTATATGTTGTTAAGCATCAGCTTTGCTCATCTTCAGAGATAGAATTACTTCAGTTGCTTTTTCACACTTCATGTTCAAGCATATGATCTATTTAGATGCAATTAATTATATACGTACCATGCTAGAAACATCACAGGTGTTTAGGGGTATTTAATTGTCTTACCTCTAAAATCCTTGTCAAGATTGACAGATGCTCAAAGTATTACTTAACTACCATCTCTTTTGGGGCTCTTTAATCATTTTTATTTCAACTAGTCAGTTATACTTTCTAAAACTGCTTACAAAAGCAGAAGTTAGAATTCTAAATTTACAAAGACACAATACTGCAAGCTCTGGTACAACACGAGTCATTCCAAGCAGTGCAAGACCCCATAGCTAAACGTAAGAAGAAAAAGGTTACTGAACACAGTAAGCCCTGAACACCTAGAGTTTTCCTGTCACACACTTGCATCTCAGTTTCCAGCAAGGAGAACCAGCCCAAGCCACTACTCCAGACCACTTTCAGGAACTGTTGCCCGCAGTGTAACTCCGTTGCCCCAGCACAGCGTGTGGGCAGCAACCACACCAGCAGCTGCTTTCTGCTTACTCAGAGAGCAGAGCACAGGAACATGTGCTGCCAGCCCCAGAGAGCTACTATCAAGAAATACACTGCTATTAGCCACTCAGTGCAAACTCAAAGCACCTATTTCCTGGAAAATGCTATCCAAAGATGCGGCGCTGCTTTTTACCCTTTTCTTCTGAAATTTCCCCCTGGATGCATGTTACTAGGGAAGCTCGCTGGGTTTTGACTCTCAACAATGGGATGGTGGCTTTCTTCACATTATCATTTGAGTTGGAAGGGATCCTTAAAGGCCTTTTAGTCCAACCCCTCTGCACTGCACAGGGACACCTACAACTCCATCAGGTGCTCAGAGCCCATCCACCCTGACCTTGGGTGTCTGCAAAGACAGGACATTCACCACATCCCTGGGCAACGTGTCCCAGTGCCTCACCACCCCTACTGTAAAGAAGGGTTCTTCTACCTAATCTTTGCTCCTCTCCCAGGGTCACTGACACTTGCACCACCACCACTCCGTAACACACATTTTATTTTTCTGCAATTTTTTTTTTTCACCCCCACTTTGGCTGAGGATCAACATCAGCAAATTTCAAGACACCTAAGATTATGCCTGTGTTTTCTTCCTTTTCCATGGGTGTTGCTAAGCCAAACAAAGACGTCAATCTTCCACATGCAAGGAGGAAGCACAGACAATAATAGGACACTCAAAAGAAATAAAAAAAAAGAAAAGAATCAGAGCCAGCTCTGTAAGCATATTCTAGAGCTGGAAGATTTTGTATCCTATTAACATTTACTCAGCCACCTAACCCTACAAGTTTGGAAGCTATTTCATCTATTGCTTATAAAATACTTCTCCATTTACTTAATATCCTCCCAAAAGCAACAGTGGCTAATGCCCTGGATTGCATGGTGTTCTGTACCACCGTGCCTCGGGGATACATCATCAGCTTCCTGGGCACAGGAATCATTTGCTATTGCCCACAGCAAGGACTGCAGTTTATGATACGTAACGTAGATGTTACCCAAACACCTGCGTGTTAAATCAACACCTGTAACTTCTAACAGGGCTATACATGCAAACACATCATTGTTTCACTGCCCATGTATTGCATTTGAATATAATAATTATGACATCTGAGAATTTCAGATTCTGTTGGTGAACAAACCACTTTCCATCGGTGTTATATAGTAAACGTTCCCTTTAGGAGAGCCTAATGAAATTGAAAATATCTATTTCAAATCTATCTCCTGGCTATCGGTGTTGAGAAGAAATCTGAGAACAGTCTGCCTCTCAGCCTGAGCACACACACATTTGCAATGCTTACATTATCCCACCATGTCTAGTTGATACACTGTAGAGTTAAAAAAACTTCCAGAAATCTTGGCGAATAAAAGTGAGCATTATGGGGTAATTAAACTTTAGAACTATTGATTTATATTTCAAACGTGCTTTCTTCGCCTTCTATGATGTATTATGTTGTTGTAATGGATCACTAGCATTCTGCCACAGGATTATTAGTTGAGGATAACACAGAGCAAATGCTATAATTTCTATTTGATTTTCATACGTGACACGACTTCTAATATCCCCGTGAAATAGATTAATCAAATTCATACCGCTGGGACTTCAAAAAAATATATATATATTGGGGTTCTGGAACATCCATCAAGAAAGGTACTTCCTCACTTCCCCTAACACTTAGCTGCTTCCTCATCTATCTCGGGCCAGGCTGTCTGTATCTGCTCCATGACTCACGTTGTGTTCTGACCCACCAGCATAGAGTGCCTGCAGTAACTGCTGTGCTAAGGAACCTATGCTCCTCCTCATCTCCAAAGGAACATTTACCAAACATAGGTCTAAATATATATATATTTATATTTATATAACTTAATTAAAAAAAAAAGAAAATATCCCAAACATACTGGTCTTACTGCATGCAGAGCATTTCAAAACATCACTCCATTTGCAGACACTGTTTGTGCTCTTCTGGCACATTTTGTCCTAGCAGGACTTTATGTCTCGCTGAACAACGAATGCTTGAAGGCGTGCTGACAACTAAAGCACACTGCTTGTGCTCAGCTGGGTAACTCCTGGGGCTGATGGGCCCGGGAGCAGAAGTAACATCCATCAGCACCACGTTGCCCTGTTATATTAACATACAAGAAGAATGTACAGGATACACTTGAGTTGGCTTTTAAGGCATAACATGAGCCACTCCGATCTGACTCCTACACTGCCCCACTAAGCTCCCGCCGGAAACCAGAACACCCATGCTAAGACCATGCAGCTCCTGTACACAGACACATTTACTCAGCACAGACCCCACATCCAGATAGCCAGACAGCCACAAGAACTCTCCAGGCCACACTTTTCTGAAGTGACCGCAGACACGGACAAACTGTGATCCTGAACACTGACTCCCTGCAGCTGAACAACAGGAGATATTAAACATGAGACAGTACATGAAGTGCATCCACTGTTAAACCGGAAAGCCAACAGGGCTGCTGGGTAACACTACTGAAGAGAGCACTCATCACAAAACATCTCCATCAGGCTGCAGGATAGCACACAGAGCATTTTGCAGCACACAGGAAAGCAGTGCCAGCCCAAGCTGGGCACAGCAGCCTGCGGGCAGCTCTGTGTGAGCACAGCTGTCACCAGAGGGGAGCTGCAGAGAGCAGTGTCCCATAGCTGGCATCAGCTCACCTCCTGCAGCCCGTTGCAGGGGCTCTGAAACTCCCAGTAGCTTACCTTTATTATTGTATTATCTGGTTGAGCCCTTCATTCTCTCCAATAATAGGAAAGCATTTCTGTTTTGTTCATCGTTGAATAAATAATGCAAGTTTCCTCCAAGGACTGCAAGGCCTGACAAATATCATAAGACAAAGCTTTTTTTTTTTTGCTGGATCTGCCAGCAACTAGCAATGTCACACAGAATTGTTTATTGCAGAGGAAGATAGTCACCATCACTGGTTGCCAGAGAACTCAAGGCACGCTGAATTCTTTTTTGTTTTTTTTTTTGTTTGTTTTATTTGACAATAGAAAATGCTTTCAGCCAGCAATGTATGTTTTTCAACCAAGCACTTAGAGGCAGTTAACCCAAGTTCCTTTTTGATGTTTGTGGTTTTTGTTTGTTTTTTTAATTTGCATTGTGTTTCCATAGCACTGATTTCTATCACAATAACCCAAATGCAAGCAAATACATTATAAATAACTTCCTATAAAATACAGCACATTGTATCATGATGTGAAATTCTTTTCCAGTAGCTTCTTTACTAGCTACACATTTTACTTGAGCTGACTTGTCTCCCCATCTGACACATCAGCATCATTAAGGTAGCCCTTGCAAGGCATTGCAGGGCTCTGACCCCACACAGAAACAGATGTGAGCATGTACCTCCAAAGCATAAGGCAGGCCCATCGCCAGACTAAAATGGATTTACTCACCAGCAACTGAATACTCAGCAACTTAACAATTTAATTTTATCTCTCCTGGCACACAAGCACCCTCTCATCACAGCTACCTGGGACATAACAGCTAAAGTAGCAAATAACTCACCAGCTCTGAGGAACAGAAGTCCCTTTTGCCAGGCAGTGTCCGCAGCAGGAAGAAGCTACCTAGAAGATGAACTCTTCCCTGGACAAAGTTTTTTTTTTTTTTTTCCCCAGAATGTCCCATATTATATGATGATATCATTAACTGTTTTCAGATCTACAAGTTACTGCATGATATTAATCTAGTATTGTTACACAGGATCTTGTACATGCAACATGAAAATACAATTTATGTCCAAATGCACCATGCCTTATAATCAGCACAAATGACAGGAGTCTAACTTCCTGTTCTGTTTTCCCCCAAGGAGACAAGCCTTACTGCATGAACAGAAAACTGGAAGGCTCCAGCTATGCTGTTGAATCCATCTCCTCAAATAATAGACTGAAGTTCAGCAAAGCACAGAGACAGCTCCAGCACTCTGAAGCACAGGTCCAAAAGCCATCACAGAAACATGCTATGGGAAGCTGGCAGGAGACAGCAGCAGCAACTCAAGCATTTTATTTTGTTTGTAGATCTGGTAACACGCTTATTTTTAATGAACAATCTCAACCACTTCTAGTGAATGCTAGGAGATGAAATAACAGCCACTGGATAGCCCAGCACCTCCTGCTTCCCCAACACATGTGAGCAGCTTCCTGCTCGTGCAGTACCAGCTGCTGGGTGCATGTTGCACACAGATTCCATTGGCACAATAAGTCCTCAATGTGACCAGCATCTGAAGACAGGTAAATAAGAATTTCTCGCTCCCTATTAGAATGCAAGCAAAATAAATCACTCTGTCACTCTTTCCCATTCTAGCTTAAGGGAAAACACAACAGCGAATGGTTACATCTACAGCAAAATACTTTAGCTGTGATGATTATCCCTCCATAATGATTAAAACTTGAAATTAACCTTGCAAGTTAGTGAAACACACCTGAAGTAAACACAGAAACCTATCTGATCTTTTCAGACACAATTTTGCATTTTGAGCCAGATTATAATCTGCATCTGAATACCCACCCAAACTTGAAAAGAAATTAGACACATGTTCAAACTGCAACAAATGTCATTCAAGGGCGTTCATCAAGTCCCCTTTCTAATTAAGAGTTTCATACTTGGACAGTACCATTCATATGAGGATTGCAAACTCTGCAGATGACGACAGCGTGACTGAGGCGCTGCTTCGGCTTCCCTAACCCAGGAAGTCCAACACCACGCCCCAAATCTTGTTCAGACCCTTCCCCCCCCTTACCGCTTCTGCTTTTGCTCTTACTTCCATACGAAGTTCATCATCAAGTTTTTATCTCTCTTTCTAAACTAGAACCATAAGACATAGGAAGCCCTCACCTACACAATTTATTTAGTTCCAAATGTAAAACCACAGCTCAAAAATACACAGAAAACATCAAAAGCAGATAGAAGTTACTGCTTAGAGCATTTTAATATTTCCTGCCACTTAGACTCTCCCATTTCTAGTACGTGCCAGTAAATATCATGCTTTTATCTGGATCCTGGAGTTACCACAAGGCCAACTACTATAAAAAAAAATAGAGTTTATTTATGCACTGATTGCAAAAAAAAAAAAAAGTGCTATGCACAGATTACCTTACTACACAGAGTTATTTTAAAGAATAAAACTAGCACTCCCCTGGGACAACTTATTTTGGCTTCAGGGAATTTCCTTTGTTTGGGGGTCGCTTGTTTTCAAGCTTTCTATTAGCAGTCCATGTAGCAGTTTTCTACGTTGTCCTGATCACATTTTGCTGTATTTACAGACAGAATATCTTTTCCAAGCTATAAGATGAGCATGGATGTACTGCATCCCCCACTAGAGTTACAAGTGGGAAAGAAAAAAGAACTAAAAAGAACGTAGCTGTGAATCAGAACACAAACCCCTCACTTCAGCTTTGTCAAGTCACTGCTAGAAAGAGGTGGCGTATGGCCTTGCAAGAAGCATTACAAACCTTGAAAGCTTAACCAGTTCACAAAGTTTTTTAGAGAGATGAGGGATTTGAAATCCCCCATAGACAGAAGACAAGCCATTTAACTCTGTACAAGGACAGTTATCAGTAGAGCCTATCTGCTCAAACAAACGACAAACTCTGGTGCAAGTGGGACTGCACGCGCGTGGGAGGGCAGAAGCACGCTGACATGAGCCCAGAAAAATTTGTGAACTCTTAACACTTGTGAATGCAGGCAATTTGAAAGCCTGCAAACTGTCCCCCAGGCAGCCGTCTCAAGCAGTTAAGTACCAAAATGAAACGAAAATCAAAATTGAAAAACGCAGAGGAGTTTCAGCTTTTATACTGATGGACTACATCACATAATATGATTTGTCATTTGGGGCTCATGTTTACTTTCAATACTATGTCAAATCTACTGCATTTTATACTAAGTTCTTACAGCACATAAGTATTTGTGCCACCACAGCTGGGGGCTGCCAACTCCCCTCACGCTGCCTGCAGCCCCAGCCCACCCACCCCGAGGGCCCTACTCCTCAGCAAGGCACACAGGCAGGAGGAGCACATCCTTGACCTGCTGCCGCGCTCACCATTCCTCCACCCACATGTCCACATCTGCACCCACCTCCACATTATGCACACATCCAAGAATCTCTTTAAGTTGGCAAAAAAGAAAATCTATAGGAAATAAAGCACAGAAAAGCATTGAGTTTCCTCCACGTTTTTGCTACTGTGAGGAGAAGCACAGAGTAACTAACCCTCCTTTTCTCAGCACCTGAGGAATGAGAGAAAAGGAGAAAAGACATGAAAACACCCATTTTTATCATAGATGCAATGCCAAAGTTGACTTAATTGCTTTTGCTCACAATTCTACAACACCCACTCTTCGCTAGTGACGGTCCAAGCATACACAAAAACATTGTTCATACTCTGAAGAACCTTCACAGTAAAAGGAAGAAATTTGAGTCTAACAAATAAACTTATTTAGACACAAGCTGAGGGCTTTAAATTATACACGAGATTGCCAGTTATTAAACTTCTACAGACACATTCCGTGCACGTACATGAGGGAGCTTGAGCCACACTCAGGCTCACACCCTCTGGTGTATTAGAGAGACCTAACTTTGGGTACACCAAAGCAGCGAAGAGGGTTGGCAATGCAGAAAGATTATATTAAAAGTTCTGGTCGCTCTTAAAAAAAAAAAAAAAGAAATACTGCAGACTTCTTGATGCATTAAACTAATAGAATTATCTTTCTAATCAGGTTCAAGTGATGCTCTTAAAAAAAAAAAAAAAGAAATACTGAAGAGGAAAAGAGTTATCTGATCAGAATGTTACACCCACAGGCTTATAGTGTTTGTGGTTAATAAACACCTCTCTACAGTGAGGAAAACAGCTACTGAAAAAAAAAAATTACAAGAGTGCTTGCTCTACCACAGTCCTGCAATCAGTTTTGGAAGGCACTTAATGAAAACCCTACCGAAGTAAGACAAGTTACCTATGAACAGCATTGCCAACCGCATTCAACTTGTTCTCCAGAGTCGGGACCTTCCTGTCATATTAGTGCCTTGTAGATAACAACCAAACTCCACACGAAGAAATCTGCATCTCTGTTGTACTTACTGGATTTCATTCAGATAGTTCTTAACTCTACCAGTATAGAATTAAACCCATTTCCATGGCTTTTCCTTGAAAATTCAGCAGTAAGAATAACTTCTAAAGAAAGAAGAACGTAAAATTCTTGCATCACTAACACTTATTGTCATTCTGGTACAGGCAAAGAGTTATTCATGCAATTCACCACTATCAAGGCACCTTCTCCAGAAATCATGCATCTAGCCCTAGAAATATAGGAGGCACCACAGCATTTAAAGAGGAAGTACAAGTAAAGCAATCAAATTTCAAACCTTGTTCAAACAAGGTTTAACAGAAAACAAACCACTATTTCTAAAGGGTTTTCAAGTAATACTTGAACAGCTTCAATCAGGTCTAAAGAGTCCTGGATTCAGACTGAGACTGTCAGTGCTTTAATTCCCTGAATCTTAACAGCACATTCCCAACAGAGCCTTTTAAAGCCTAGAATTCTCTTTGTTGCTTTGTGTACGTGCTATAATTTAAGAAAATGGTGCAGCAAACTCTGCTCTTAACCACACAAACCAAAACCAGTTTGAGTCACTCCTTCTTGGGAAGCTGTGAACAAATATGCAGAAGATTTTCTGTTCAGAGCTGCTGTTGCTTAGAGCCACCTTTCTACTTCTAGGTGCTACTTGCATTGTCTCTGTGTTGGGCTTCTACAAGCCAGCTTCAACTAAATCAACAGAGAGTAAAATTGATAATACAATTAGTTTTATAAACTATATATATATATATACTTAACCAAAGTAAAAGCTCAGTTGCACACATGCATATACATTCATATGCTTATATATGCATAAATATACAACATTCAAAACCTAACACTGGAATTATTACTCTGGCCAAAGAGCAAAGACTGTAAATTCTTTCCCTGGCCTAGAGAGAGCAACGCTAATCTTAAAACACTCTAGCTTCTATATCTGCTTTCAAGCAGTGCTTCGGCTCTGTCAGAGACAGTTTAACACAGAAGGCCAACTGCTGATGTTACAACACAGAAATATTTTCCCCCATTATTTTGCTTGTTGTTCCCCCAAAGAAAAGCATAGAAAAGCATTAATGAAAACTTGCAGATGCCTGGGAGACCGTGTCCAACCTTCTGCTGCACGGCACTACCCCTACTGCAGGCCAGAGCCACAGCTGAAGCAGTGGGCTGTTAGAGCAGCTCACCTCCCTGCCACACAGCAAAGCACAGCCAGCAGAGCTCAGCTCGTTCCTCACTTCTTCCTGAGCTGCCATACACGCTCCCCAAAGAAGCCAGGCTGCTCAGTAACTATGTTTCAACACGCCATGAATTGAGGATTACAATTTTGGCCAGGCTGCAGAGGACTAGCAGCTTTGACACGTGCTACAATGTGACTTTCTCAAAGTCTTATTTCCCCCCTTTGGAATACAGGCTTCACCATTAAGCTGAAATGCAACCTTTCAAGATACTTAGAAGCAGAGTAATATCAAAAGTGAAAACAGAGTAAGCACCACCTCCTGAGCTGGTAAGGGAACCATGTTCTGCTTCGTGCTAGCAGAAAGCATTAAGATCTCCTAATAAACTTATCTTTTTACTGTAACACAAGCAAAGAACAAAGGTTATAACAGCAAAACCCACACTACTAGTTTAGTGGAGCCCTCAGTCACAGGCACACACATTTAAGAAACCCTCTCTTATCCACAGCTCCACAAATGAGAAAAGCTTAGAAGTAGTAAAAAAGCAAGTCTAGCAATGTTATTGTGTTCCTCCACAGCTTAATAGGCAGAGCAAGAGAGAGCAGCCCCAAAGCATCTTCTGCTCAGTCAACAACACGGTACTGAGAAATATATACTCAACTAAGTACCTCCTACGTGGCAGACACAGACACCGACACCAAAATACCAACAATAGGTCCAGCTGTAACTAATGCCACAATAGCACTATTAAGCCTATAGCCAACGAGGAGCTACCTGCCATATGTGAAGTGATACATTTATATTAACCTACGTGCAAGCTCTAAACAGTCTACACCAAGTAGGAAGTGCTGTAAATCATTAGTGGAGTGATTTAAGATCACATTTCATAGTAAAAATAAACACTGCTACACTTCATGTATGCATGATCCTTTAGAGCAGGAAGAGCCCTGGGACATTGTCAGATCTGGAAAAATTAGCATTCTTTGAGAGCTCTGCTTTAATTAAGAAGTTACCTAAGATTACTCTTCCAAAGAGCACACTAATTTTAACCGGAAAATTTTTCCTCGTGTCAATTAACACTGGCACACTGCATGCTAATAAAAACATCATCTTATTAACAGCTTCACAGTCAGGAGAGCTACCACCATTTTTATTTGTTAGAATAGTTACAGGCTGGCAAAGGGAAATTAAAATTCAGGAGAACGCATATTACAGCAAAGCTTGAACAGAAAAGGCTCAAAGATACATAGGTCATGTTAAGGTCGTCCCCTCCGCTAAGTCGGCTTCTCCTGCTGCTCGCTCATGTGGAGAGATCATCATTTTATGGCTGTGATATTTCCACGGCAACACTGATGACAGTGATGTCGCAAATTCAGCCCTGACATAGCTCCAGGATCGAGTACAAGAGCAGATGGGATGCGAGGGAGAAAGCCCCTATTTAAACACAAATCTCTTTCATAAGAAATAAAGGCTCGAGCAAAGAAACAGGTGACTGGATCACGTCTTCAAGTATGATATATTCAAAAGATTATCCTAGCATGAAAATCTATTTAAAGGCAAGACCTACAATGCAGGGTAACTGTCAAATTTGTAAGGCCGTCTAATAAACCAGCGCTGAAAGCTCCCTGTTTAGCATGAGCAAGCCTCGTGCTTTGCTTCCGAAGGGGCAGTGCAGACAAAACATTTGTATCCCTTATGCTACCCCCTTCAACAGTTATAACATTAGGATATACTGCTCTCATACATTACTGTGCTTGCACTACCTCGTGTAAATATAATGTCAGGCCTTCTCTGGGAAGTTCATTAACTGAATTAGATATGAAGTGAAAGAAATTAAGAAGAATCCCACGTGGCTCACCAAGTACCGGAGAATGGTAACCTGAACATTCCACCAGAACAATCTGGTTGGCAAAAAGAAACCACACATAAGTTCTCATCAGAGGACTCTTACAAGAACCCATACAACCTCCAGGCTGCTGAAACTCCTACAAACCCCTCTCTGGTCACACAACACAGACTCAAATGTTGCTGGCATCCCTTCTCGTGGTCCCCCTGTCACAGGTGACCAGTGGGGCTGAGAGAATGGTGATCAGAGGTGGAGTAGAAGACGAAGCATCCACAGCACAACCACAACCCAGCACAATCACATCAGCTCACAGCCATGGCTGCATGCAGGCCCAAGCTGTTCTATGAAGGGCAGCCCACAACCAACACACCGTGCCTGCCTGGGCAGGCAGGAGAAACAATCCAATCCAGAGCTCACAAGTAACAGAAGTCAGTTCCACACAGCAGTTGAGGCAGAGGGTTATTGGTTCTCAGGAGAGAAAGGACAAAAGACAAGTCAAAAAAACCTTCAGGATGAGGCTGAGCTTGAGTGAGACTCCACGAAAGGATGTCAGCTAAAGGCGCTCTGCAAGAAGCAATGTTACTACGGGTGCTAGATGGGGACTGTGAGAGCAACCTATGAACTCAGCAAGGTAAAAATTACAAAAGGAAGCAAGCAGAAGATGACATGCACCATGATACAAAACACAAAGGAATGACCCAAGCTAAGGAGGCCAGCTTAACTCCCCCAAAACAAGAACGTGGTAACAGCAAATCAGTAAGGCGGGCAATAAGCAGAAGGATGTCACTGGTCATAAAAATGTGGAAATAACAGAGGGTTGCAGCAGGACAGATGTTATTCCACAACTGAATGAGAACAGCGTTATGAGGAAGAGAAAATGAAAGAAAGTGAAAGAAAGAGCAGAGAAACTTGAGACATCAATAATAGATAGTACACAATCCAGCAGGTAAAGAAACGCCTGTTGGGACTGCCAGGAAAAGAACTAAATAGACCCAACTGTTTTGCTTCAACAGAAACATTCTTCATAGACATATTAGGCAGGTATCCTTTACACCACTAAAGAAAATGCTGGCTTGAAGGAAGAAGAAAAAAAAAAAAGGAGTAGCTTGGGGTTATGCAAGTGTAGTGTGCATGGGCTTCTGTTGGCTTCTAACTCAGTGCAGTAAATTCAGGAAAAAGCATCCATTAGCACAGCAGGATAAGAAATACACGGAATTTGAAAGTGTAATTGATTGTACTTACAACCATGATTAAGACACAACTGTCACAAGCCAACAGGACTACAGCATGACCCCAAAAAGACTTCTCTCCCTGTGTTTCTAAAAGGCCAACAACCTTGGATGATAACATGAACGAAGCTCCCCCAAAGCAAGTTACAGAGGTCACTCCCATTTCAGCACAAACAAGCTCTTTACAGGAGATGCAAAACGCCTCCCTCAGATAAATCCCACAGAACAAGAGCTCTTCACTGCACACCTGCAGAGATGCAAAACCAGTGGCTAACATGAGCACATGTCAGAGCTCACTGTTGCTTGCATGACGTATCGTGCCAAAGCATCTAACAGATACAAGCTACAAAAAGGTCTATTCCTGTTATCCCAGAGAGAACTTACTTCCTAGCGCAGCACTGACTAAATAAACAGTCCACTGACAGGCAGGGGTCAATTTTTCTGATAAAATAAAGTCACACATAAAATCTACATTTCCTTAATAACTGTACCATCTCCACCTTTGAGGCCAAGTTTTGCAAATTAATCCCTCAGGACAAAAATACTTTACTAGCAGACAACCAAAAGTGATCGCGCAACAATAAAAAAATAACAACAATAAATTAACACATTAGTAGATTAAAAAAATAATAAAGCAACCACAGTCTTTTTCTAACACAATCCAAATGCAAAAGCGTTTCATAGCATTAAATATAGCTGGGAAAAAAAACACAAAACAAATCAGCCTTTTCCATCTCTCATTTCTATGATATTGGCAAACACAGTACATTATTACCTTCATTTTCAGATGCTTGGCATTTCACCTTCAGTACCAAATCAAAGGTACGTTCTGGATTTTCCCTAGAAAAAGCAAACAATTACTCATATAGGTGTTTCAGGCAACATAAATAATCTGCTACAGCAGAGCAATCAGAAAGATGAACAAGGTGGAAAGGTGATACAAGAGGCACAATGCCAAAGGACTAATACAATAAGAAGCTGTTACAAGGAAAGGAAAAAGGACCGCTCACCCATCTTTAAAGATTGAGCATCACAAAGGAAAACTCCACAAGGGAAGGACCTCCAACCAGAGATCCGTCCCCACTGGCAGTCAGCCCTTAAATGAGGTCTAAGAGAGGTACAGCCAGGCTCCACCCCCTCCATCACATAGGTGAATTACCTTCACCTGTGCTCCCAGGGCTGACTGGGTCCTTTCCCCAGGTGCTCAGTCAGTGGTTCAGGTAAATAACTCAACAGTTACCATACATACAGCGTTACCTCTTTTCTATTCTATTTGTCCAGAAAACATTAAAATAAATTAAAAATCAATAAAATTAGAAACCGCATTGGTTCCTCCTTAGAAATAACAAGCCATGCTGCCATGTACAGCCTTAAAAAAAAAAAAAAAAAAAAAAAAGCATAAGGAAGATAAATACACTGGTTAGCTTGTCTAATGATAATGCCACTGCCTTATACATCAAGATGGTTTTTCGGAGTTTCCATCATACCACACGTAATCCCCCAGCCGGCCCTGCAGCAGCCACCCATCCGCACACCAACGCCTTACAGCAGCACACACCTGACAGTAACAACTGCAGTGCTGATTGCAAGGAACGCCCTGCCTAATCCCAAACCAAGCAGTTATTGGAATAGCTCAAACTGCCATTACCATCCCATTGAGCTCTCTCTCTACCGAGTGCACTGCTATTTATATTAAAAACAAGTGGTATAACCGCACCCATATCAATTAGCTATTTAACCACATTAAAGGCTCACACTTGAGTTCCCTCCATGAGCAATGCCCCGCTGAAGTCAGCTAGGGTTGTAGGTGGGTGAAAAATACAGGATTTGGGCCCAGGTTTCTAGAACTCAAACTGAAGGGTGCAGTGAATTAATACCCTGTTGTTTCTTTAAAGGGAGTTCTGACTGAAATCCAGGAGTAGGGTAGAGAGAAAACCTCAGCTGTCACAAATTAATGGATTCAGGCCACACTTTTACTGACCTCAGTACCATCATCAACTAGGACACACAGTCAGAGTCTAACTGAGGTTAGAGAAACATAACCTGCCCATAAATGACTTTCGTCATTTTTTAAAGCATTTAGTTGGGAAAATCCTGCGGGCAGGAGAACAGATCCTGCACTGAGTTACAGAAACCCAAGCCCAGAATCTCAGCGCTGTACTCCAGTACTACAGCCAGCTCTTGTCCCTGCAGGTTTGCGGTGGAACTGATGAGGCCTGACTGTCTGGAAAAGCAGCCACAAGACTCTTGCTTAAGGAGAAGTGATGTTTCCCCACGACGTTACCCAAGCTGAGGTCATTTACCCCTGCCCTGTTTCCAGGTTTCCCTCCCACCACAGTGTGCCAGGTGCAGGAGGCAGGCAGCAGCATCAAGCAAAGCGCAGCCCGAGGGATGCAGCAGCATCTCACTCGCACCAGCTCAGCCTCTCCAGAAAGCTGCTGCTAAGTTTACTCTTCACATCCCACTGTGTTCAGAAGTGTCAAAAACGTGTTAGAGTAATCTGAGAATTGTCAGACTGCCGTTTCCTTTCCCGCTACTACTCTGTGCCCACTCATTCATCATCCCCCCGCATCCAGATTGTTGTCAGCTCATAAATGCGCGTGTAACATCTCTCAGCTCCCGCTCTGTGAAGGGACGGCTCCAGCGCAGGGAGCGGAGAGGCAGCACGGCGGCCCGTGCCCGTTTCTCGCCCGCCCCACACACCTGCGGCAGCGCAGCGCCGGCACAAAGGCCGGAGCCGCAGAGCGCATCGATCTCGGGCAGCGCGCGGGGCCTTTGTGTGCCCATACAGCGGCACGCCGCCCCGCCACCATTTCACGGCCGCTCGCGGCAGGCGGCTCCCGAGGGCGCGACCCGCCCCCGGCAGGCTCCCGCCCGTCCCGGAGCCGCTTTCCTTCGGCGGCCGCGGTGGGGCGAGGCGGGGGTAGGAGCGGGACCGCCGCCGCCGCCTCCCCCCCGCGCCGCCGTGAGCCGGGGGCTCTGCGCTGCCCCGCTCCCCTCGCCCCCCGCTCCCGGCGCCTCCCGCCCGGCTGTCACTCAGCGGCCGCGCCGCGCCCGGCCCCTCGCGCGCTGCCGGGTGGGCTGCCCCTGCCCCGCGCCTCCTCCCCCGCTCGGAGGCTCGCGAGGCCTACCCGCCGCGCGGAGACCCCCGTCGCCGCCCCCACTCACTTGAACCTGCTGTCCATGGTCACATCGCGGGCCCGGGCGGCCGCTCCGGCGCCCCCCGAGGGAGAAGCCCCACGCTCGGCGGGGAGAAGACGGCCCTCTCCCTGCGGCCGGGGCCGGCTCAGCGCTGCCGCGGCGGCGAGCGGCGGCGCTGCTGCGGCGGGCGGCGGCCCATGGCTGCTCCGCTCCCCCGGCTCGGGCCGCGACTGCACGGAGCGGCGGCACCGCCTCCTCCCCCCGTCTCTCAGTTCCTGTTGCCGCGGCTCCGGCACCCTCTGGGAACCAGGAAGCTCCGCGGCCGCCCGGGGAACCGCCGTCGGCCGGACGTGTGGCCGCCTCGGCGCGCGCCCGAGCCCCGTGCCGCCCGGCCCCGGCCCCGCGCCGAGCCGCCGCGCTCCGGAACGCGGCCCCGTGTTCCCTCGCCGCCGGGGCCTTTGCTCCCCGTGGGCAACAGCCGCCCGTGGCCCGGCGGACGGCAGCGCCCCGAAAGGAGCCCGGGGTTGCGCTCCGCTCCTGCCCGGCTGCCTTCCCTTCCTTTCCCGTCCCTTTGAATTCGCTCCACTCACAGGAAAAATTAATTTCGTCGCGCTAAAGGTCATAAATTTTAATTTAACTCGCGGTAATTTGCTTGGCCTTGCTTTTTACCGAGTTCTAAACGCTCTCCAAAACTGCTGAAGAAGTAATGCAGTGGAAAGAAGTATTGGAGAGAACGCACAGTCCTGTAAACACACATGAAAAGCTTTATACCCCCGGGCGCTCCCAGTAAGTTTGGAAAGGGAGAAAAAAATAACATTCTCCTTGAATGCATTCCAAGCCGCTTTGCCTGCGATGCTCTGAGAGCCAAAATCCCACCGCCGCCACTCCCACAGCAGCCAGCAGCACACCGCCCGCAGCCCGGCCACCGGCACAGTGCTGCTCACTGCACTGCTCCCCAAAAAGCAATCTCTGCATCAGCAGTTGAAAAAAAATAGGGAAAATTCAGGCCAACTCTATATTAAACGTATAAAACAGCATTGATGTATTACTGTGGCTGGAAAAAAAAAAAAAAAAAAAAAGAAAGCCAGGAAATTACACGTACTGGATTTTCCAAAGCAATATTGTCTTGGCTTCGTTACACTTCCTACACACCTCACAGGATATAGATTAAATAATAAGAAAACAGAGAATGTGCAGTGAAACCAACTGGAAGTTCCAGCAGAAATCTCAATTTGGGGATTCCCTTGATTTTCAAGCACTTACTTTCCCAGCCTCCATTTTACACTAATTCTTGGCTACCTTTAACAGACAGCATTTGCAACAACCGCTAAAGTATGTGAAGGAGTCTGGGGCTTTGCATCCTTAACAAATCACCACACATTTCATATAGCATCTTGTTTTCAGAAAAATCATCACCCCAGCACTGTACAGGAGAGGCCCTTGCAGCAAGCAGCTTTGGCACATAGCTGTAAAATTCAACTTCTCTGCTAGGATCAATCTGGCCTCTCAGGCAGGAGATGGGATGCGGGAGGCTGGGAGCCCCAGGCTGGGACTCACATGCAGAAGCACAGGATGGCCACATCCTGCCCAGAGGGAAGTGGGGATGGAAAGGCTCGAATCTTGCCTCACATGCCTCTTGCCTCCCTTCCACCCATCCTTCAAAGCTTGCAGAATTGAGAACTTACTGCTGCCCAAAATAGCCAACAATTTAGCTTGATTTAATTTGGTCTGGTGATTACTGAAACAGTGAGACATTTTATTCACAGAGTATTTCAGTTTTGAAGTGTTCCGACAACAGACTGTTTTCCAAGATTTCAGTATTTCAGATAACATTAAATATTTTTTAAGGCTGTTGTGAGTTTCCTTCTCTCTCCTCCTAAGCTGCTGCTGCTTCCAACAGGAGAGGCTGAAGGCCCGCTGGACATCTGTGGTGAGGCCCTGCAGCTATAGGATGGGTGTCTGTCTGTGCAGATATGATCGTCAGACCTCTCAGAATATATTTTACTTTAATTGACAAGAAAACAGGTAGGGTTTCTTTCCCAGAGTAAATAGGCTCCTTGACACTGAGAGGAAAATGACTGCACCTTCAGAAGGCACCAACGCTGCCTCACGCCCTGCCTGCCAGAGCAGAGAGAGCAGGCAAAGTTCACCTGCCAAAGAGAGGGCACAAGAGACAGACCACTGTGGAGACGAGTCACACGTCTCTCTGAGCCATTATTTCAGACTCCCTGAAAGCTGAAGGAGGCATCTATGCCCAGGTTAACACTTGGGTCATGTTTTCAAGACTGTCTTACAGGCACAGCAACTAGGGAGTTACTTTATTACAAGTATTTAATGAAAGACCATGTTTTAGGAGAAGTGCTGCTGTTCAAAACCACCTCTTCCTGCCTTGTTTGAACCCTGGAAAGGGTTGAGGCAGAAGAAGAAACTGAAAGAAGATTCTAATAGCTATGCA
Organism: Meleagris gallopavo; assembly: GCF_905368555.1. Taxonomy (NCBI): domain Eukaryota; kingdom Metazoa; phylum Chordata; class Aves; order Galliformes; family Phasianidae; genus Meleagris; species Meleagris gallopavo. Next base: position 8,285,392 of record NC_139413.1, read on the forward strand.
GAGAATGCATGACTGCAGTGTGCTCTGAAGTTCTGAACATCCCATTTACCTTTCTTTACAATTTTTTTTCCTTTCCAAATTAGAACACAAAACCAATGATATTTGGGCTTTTCAGAGTTAGCATTCGATCAGGTAATCCAGAAGATACTAAGCATTTTTCTTTATACTTAATATAACTCTAAAATGGCTGAGCTCTGCCTAAGTTCTCTTTAAAAGGTCAGCGTAGGGACTGCTGTAGGAGGATTTGCAGAGGGTGGGGGAGGATGAGTATTGATTTTATAAGTATGAGCAACTAAGCACTATGTGATTTAAAGATACAGATTCCTACTCAACCTTAACTGTAGTTACTTAGTAGTGAATACTTATTATAGTGCTGTAATGAAGAGGAGTAGCCATAAAGGTCATAGATATACAACCACATATAACCACAATTCAGTTCTTCTATGCCCTCAGTAAAAGAGGTGTTGATGTAAATCAATTTGGACCAACAAGACTCAATTTTCTCCCAAACTAATTAATGCATCTCAATAAGAAAGAGCTTGCCTGAGAAACAGACAAAAACCTGATTCATCTGCATCAGATAAGGAAGGAGAGGATGGAAATGAGTCAGGGCCGCTCCCGCTCAAGGATCAACATACCCAAACTTAAAGTATTTTAGTTTACGACCAAATTCAATATGGAAACAACAGGAGATATAGTTGAAAAGCACCAAACAAAATTCAAAAACAAGCATCCACATCCTCTCTAATATGGAGCACTCTGCCATTCTCTGCCAAATCAAAACCACATGCCTTTGTGTCTATAAAAGTTGTGCAGAGTGCAGTTTGGATCTCAAAAAGGGATATGAGAAACAGACAAGGAACGGCCACACATTGTGCCACTTGGGAATGGAGCAAGTGGGAAGACCTACGTGAGAACCCCACCACTTTTTTGAAAGCTGAAACCATTCCATACACACAGTTGGTGATTTTATCTTGGCAGGGTAAAGAGGACAGAGAGAAGGGAAGAGATCACAGCCTGAGGAAACAACAAGCTCTCTGTTAGACATTTAGCATAGGGTGAATTTGAATCCTCCCAATATGAACTGCAAGCAAGTGTGCTTCATGGTAGGAGCTTGTAGGGAATTCAGGGAACAGGATTTTCTCTACAAACTATGGCAGTCCTGTGAAATGGTAGGGAGGGGGATAAGGATCACTGCCTGATTCCAGCTCTGTCAGGTCAGATTCCCCACCCCAATGGCTTCATGATTTTTTTTTTTTTTTCCCCTCTATCCTGATCCGAGTTAAAAGAGAGTCCTCATCATCTCTTATCACCTCCCTAAGCCAGAATACGTATTTCATGACTCAAGGGATCTGAAGCATTACAGAAGTCTTCCTTGGTCAGGTACACTTCATTCAACAGAAAAACATATTACTAATGAGAAGAAAAAAAAAAGCCTTCCTCTGAAATGCTACTTGCTACTGAAACCAATAAAGGGATTTCCTGCACAACACTATTAGCAGAGCTTGTGAAAAAAAAAAAAAAAAAAAAGATGTCCCCCCTGAGAACATCAACAAGTTTGTCAAAAGTGACAAAACAGAAAAGATAACATTTCCCATTGTATGGTTATACCAAAACATTTCCTGGAACACATTTGTGTGATGAACAACATACATTTTGCACCAAGATTTGCTTCTTCATTTGCCACAGAGCCTGCCTATGCAGAGATCTCTTTTAGTCTTCACACCGTCACAAGGATTAACCTATTTTAATGCTATCTCATCTGCTACCAGTACATTTCCTAATGATGTCATCATCTGATCAGACCTCACAGACTTGGAAAGCATCTCTTAGAGCAGAGTACTAAAATCACAGAGAGAATACTTTTCATTTAACAGGATCAGATGTTATTTTCTCATCCCTTTGTCTGAATTTTGTTGCATACCCGTCCCAACTGTACATGCAGAGACAGTCATCTCCTTATGCAAAATCCTCTAAACCTGCAAATTCACAAAATGATTAAAATTCTTAGCCATAATACTAGCAGGAGACAATAGATAAGAGAAAATATTTCACTTAAAACAAAAATAATCTACATCAAGTCATTTCATAATACAGTTTCTGTAAAGGCAGGGATGCCAAAACCCAGTATCTGACAGCAACCCCCAGCAATGCTACGTGCAAAGCCTGTCTGCTCAAACATGCTGCCCAGGTAAACAGAGTCATTAATTAATCAGTGAACACCCAGGGAGAGATCACTACTTAGATAGGAATAATGACTCCCTGCTTTGTAATCAATATGCCCTAACACAGAGCCCAAAAAAGCAAGTCTTCTTAATCAGGCCAACTGATCTAGCTGTCAAACTCGCCATATTACATTAACAGGCCAGTTTAAAATGAGTGCTTTCACTATAACTAGTTACAGGCAAAATCATTGCTTAGAAGCAGTCTGACGTCTATGCATTTTCTGTGTGTCAATATCATTTCTTACGATTCTGAAATCAGAAGCACGTACTTAAATTGTAATTAACAAAACTTGACGTTGTAAGTTTAACAAAGAGGCTGAGGAAATTTCTATCAACGTACACTCAGACCTGAGTTTGAAGAGCTAAGATGCTCAAAAGGTTAAATGTTTACAATACAGCTATATTAACTCAATGTTTGTTTGCAGATAGTACTTTTAAATCCTCAGTCTGATCTTTATTACCTTTTGTTATTAGCCCCATTGTCTACAGATGATTCATGTGCATGTCTTGTAAAGCATGAATGTTTTAGTGGAGCAGTGGGGTCAGACAGTACTTTTCAACAAGCATATACGCTGTAGAAGGAAATCACTTATGCTGGTCATTTGCAAGTAAATGTTTCTTACCAGCATGAACATATTCTTGCTGAATTAATTCAATTCTTTAGACAAGAATATTTTCCTCATATTTCTTGTATGTTTACTTCAAATGCTGTGGATTGTTCACTACCTGATTAACCTGGCACTCATTAAAACTACCATGGAGAAAGGTATTTTTTGCCATATTTGAAAATTGTTTTTATAAAGTTATATTCAAGAAAGACACTCTTCTCCTTGGTTGAGGAAGATCTGGCTAGCAATCATCTAGGCAAACTCAATACACGCAAATCCATAGGCCCTGATGGGATACACTCACAACCGATGAGGGAGTTGGCAGAAGTGATTGCTGAACCACTCTATCTTCTTTGAAAGGTCACAGAGACTAGGAGAGGTACCTGAGGAAATCTAGACTTACTCCAGTCTTCAAAAAGGGCAAGAAGGAGGAGCCAGAAAACTACAGGCCAGTCAGTCTCGACTCCTTCCCTGGGAGGGCAATGAAACAGCTTTTTCTGGAGGTCATTTCTATGCAAGTGGAAAAGAAGATGGTTATCAGGAGTAGTGAACATGAATTTACCAAGAAGATGCCATGCTCGATCAATGTGGTAGCCTTCTATAAATTCACAACCAGGATAGATGGGTAGACGAGGTGAGAGTGACAACCGTTGCGTACCTTGACTTGGACAAGGCTTTTAACAGTGCCTCCCACACCTTCCTTGTAAATAAGCTTATGAAGTGTGGAATAGATTAGTAAACAGTGAGGTGGATTGAGAACTGTCTGACCAGCACAGCTCTGTGAGTTGTGATCAGTGAGGCAGAGTCTAGTTGGAGGACTGTAACTAGCGGTATCCCCCAGGGGCCAGTACAGGACCTGGTCTTGCTCAACATCTTTATCACTGACCTGGGTGAAAGGACAGAACACACCAGCAATTTTTACAATGATATGAACCTGAAAAGAGTAGCTGACACACTCGAAGGGTGTATTGCCATCCGACAAAATCTAGAAAGGCTGGAGAGAAAGGCACAGAGGAGTCTGGTGAGGTTCCACGAGAGCAAGAGTAGAGTCCTACACCAAGGGAGGAATAACCACACACATAATTACAGGCTGGGGGCAGTCAGCACGAACTGGAACATGGGAAGTTCCTCATGAACATGAGGAAAGCTTCTTTACAGTTAGGGTGATGGGGCACTGGAACAAGCTGCCCAGAGAGGCAGTGGAGTCTCCTTCTAAAGAGATATTGAAAACCCGCCTGGGCCCTCTCCTGTGCAACCTGCTGTAGGGTACCTGCTTTAGAAGGGGGTTGGACTCTATCTCCACAGGTCTCTTTCAACGCCTACAATTCTGTGATTTGGTGAAACTTATTTCTCTTAGCAGCCATAAAAAAAAAATTCCTTCTGCTTTAATTTGAATGTGGTTTCTTGCAGTAAGGCCAAATATACATGAGATTAGGAAATGAGCTTCATTAAAACGCATCTAAGAAGCGTGGAAGATATTTTAGATACTGTTGTATCTACAAGAGAACATGCAGTAAATCAGGTAATTCCAAATATTAAAAGAACAGTTTCCAGCTGCTTGTTTGCCATGGATTAAGGCCCTCTGTATGCAGTAGCATCATTATGAAAACCAATATATTGATGTCTGTTTTGTATGGAAATCTGTTACACCAAAAAAAAAAAAACCCTCTTTTCCAGATCTACAGGCAATATTTGACTTAAAAATAGCCAGCAGATGTGGCAAACTGTTACATTTATTTGCATACAAAAAAAAAATAATAAGCACTCTAACGCTTTCCCAATAGAATGTCCTGCAGTTTCTCCAGCCTACATGCTAGTGTTGTAGCAGACAGAACATAGAGGCCATGGTGCCTGTGTCTTAGGTGAGATATTTGTTTTGCTTTGTGTGTTTTACTCATAATTAATTGCATCACATAATTTAGCAACAAGGTTTCTTCTTAGGAAAAGCAACCTTTCCTCCAGTAAATTAAACATAGATAGTTTCCATGAAGACAAAATCATGACATTGTATAATCTGTGTATTGTAATGTAAATGTAGAGTGAACTTTCTGAGGAAGACTTCCTGCACTTCTGTTGCTGTAACTCTTAGTCATGCAATTGGATCACAAATAAATCACTGGAATATGACATATGCCTTTTGTGGCTTTCTTTATACACATTAGGACAATCAACCCCGTTATCTTTGTGCTAAGATAACTACAAACAGTTCAGACAGATAGTTTTAGATCCCTATATACTTATCCCTATATATTTATCTACCATCATTGAGATGGCAATGGATCAGATACCGAATTCTAAGCATAGCAGATGTGAGCGTAATCTCCAATAGTTAATTAATACAGTAAACTGCCACAATTATCTGGATACTTACTGATGATTGAGGTTAATAGCTGGCTATAATAAGATGGTCAGAAGGGCATGACAGTTCAAGAAAAGCAGAGCCAATGGACTTCCTTAGGCAGCTGATGATAGTACAGGAACAAGTCCAGCTGCTTATTCAAACCTCTGGAGCTGTGGGTCCAATTTAAGAGCAGAAGAGCGGTAAGATTCTACACTACTTGACATTAGAGAAGATGTGCTTGAGGGAATTCAGAAAGATGGCAACAGATATTTCAGTGCAGCCAGCCTGCTCACCATCTTGTAGGGCTTCAACTCACTGTTGGGAATATAGGCTGCTCAGCAGTTCACAAACGTCATCATAAGGCTCGCACAAAAATCAGGCCATTTTGTTCTCAGGGGCCCAGACAAGCATAGAAATTAAATCATACTGTTCTTACTTACTCTGCACAAAATTCTCCATCTGTTGCTTTTCTCGATCATTCAATTACAATATCATTTTCTTCATATTCTACTATATTACTAACAGATGCTGGAGCAGAATGCTTATGTGTTCCTGGGACAGTTAGAAGTATCACTGAGTGATAACCTCTAGTAATACTTAAGCTCTCATACCACATCAACACATCTCCCTGCCATGTTAGATGCCACAGGTGCAAAGGGACCTCCAGAGGTCACCTCATCCGAGAGTAGGTTTTGGTGGAGCAACTGCTCAGGGCCTCATCCTGTTGGAAGTATCCCAAGAGGCAAAGATTCTGCAGGCTACACACTGAATGCTTTATCACCTTCACATGAAAAAAGTTCTTGTGTCACATTGGAATTTCCCATGTTTCAACTTATGTTCATGACTGCTGTGCTCTGCTCAAGAAGGTCTGGCTCTGTAAGACTTGCACCCTCCCTTGGTAGCTGCAGATGGCAGTGAGGCTCCCCCCACAGCTTCCTCTCCTGTAGGAAGAACAAGAGCAGCTCCAGGAACACTGCACATGCATCACACTCTCAGCCCCACCCTGCTCTGCTGACCAGTTCAGAAGTGGATGCTGGTCACTTCCTCCACGCCTGATCCAGACCTCAACACAGACCTCAAGTGGCAGCAAGCAGCAGGGCATCATCTCCCTGTCTGGCCTTCCCCAGCCCAGCCCACTTTCCCATTCCCCATTCCTGAAGTCACAAAAGTGCAAGGCTTGGTGTTTGCATCCTAAGTGAAGCTGGGATACAGGCTGCATGTTCAGATCTCACATAGCCCCACAATCACTTCAGGAGAAAGAGAAGACAGAACTGATGCTACAGCATCACCCAGTAGTACGTAGCAGGAAATGCAGCTCAAACTGTTGTGCAGCTGCTGTCAACACATCAGTGGGGACTGACACAGTAAGACCAAGACTTCAAGGCAAGACGTTGAGATGTCAAGCAAGAAATCAGCACCCTTCTACGTCCTGCATGAGTTTCTAGCTCTGAAGAATTAGGGTCACAAGGTCCTTCTCATCCCTACCATCCTTGAAGCAGTTCATCTCTAAATGAACTATCCAAAACCAGCTTTAGCAGCGCATGACAACTCATGGGCTACATTAAAGGATCATCTTAAAATGCTTATTTACAAGAATCATTTTTTTGTTCTATTGCAATATCCTAAAAAGCCCAAGAAACACGCAAGAATCTTGTCCATATTAACACTGCATGTATCAAGTGGTCCAACAGCATGTTCATACTGCTCTACAAACTCCTGAGCTCCTTTGATGCTAGCTGTTAAACACAGTTTTTGTGTCCAGGCTTTACCTTACTTCCAAGGCAAAGAATTATTTATGTGATTTCAAAAAGCATTGTGAAAGCTGTCATCATTCAGAGCTTCACAGTTTGCTCATCTCATCTGGTATTGATTATTAACATTCAGTTTGTATAAGTTCATCAGGGCTGGGCCTGCTCCACGGAGTATGGATCAGTTGATCTGAAGTTTGCCAAGTGAAAATATTTTTGATAGCTTAATAAATATTCCCTGTACCATCATTTACACTTAACATAAGCATGTCCATTAATGACTCACAACACCACAATTTCAATCATTCGTTCCATTTTTCCTATTAAACTATTTGCACTCCATTTTTTCCTCAAGTAACATACACTGTGCTTGGCAAGTGGGAAGACAGGGAATAGTTTTAGAAAACAATGTGTCGTTTTTCTTTCTCAGAGAACACATCAGCCACTAGCAGACTCACGAGATCTAATCCATATGAGAGTTCCTCAAATGTGTTACAAAACACAGGCGGAATTTTGCAAAATAATTTTTTCTTCAAATTATAAACTTGGGATAGCAATTAGGTCTCATCTATCATTCAATATGGTTAACAAAAAAAAAATAAATCTGAAGGAAAAATTCCTTTATCTTTTGTTCCTAAGTAAAACTGAAGGATACTCCCAGGCACTAGTTCAGTGAGTAAAACATCTGGAACTGCAAGACCTCTTTCAAGAGCCTCTATCTTTGCCTGAAACATGATATTCTGCAATTCTGATGCAACACCTATTCAAACTATATGCAGTGCAAAATGCCCTGTTATCCATCTTCTCGTGTCACATAAGCTATTTCATAGTGGACATGGCAAGAAGTGCTTGAAATACTCAGTAGTGTCCAGAAACAGATCCAAGTGCCTACACATGTCTTCTGCTGCTTTTGAAAGACTGCCTCCATTACATGTTATCAGTGAGTAATTTACATGTCTTATCATGTGGTTACAGATTTATATCAGCAGTAACCCAGTTCTGCTATGGAAGCCAGTGGGTATTTGTGACGTATTTGGACATTTTCAGGAGAACCAGTGCAAGTTACCTTTATCCTACAAACAGATCCACGTCCCCCAGACTGCGTGCTGCCCCAGAAACTCAGCTAAAGGGGCACAATACTGCAGACTCTGCTACCACAGCTGCATTTCTGTGGAACTTCCCCAGAAGTTACCCAGTGATCCGCACTGACACCAGCCAACTGACTGGGGATGAGCAAGGGGCTTCAGATAATTCCCTCCCCCATTTCCTGGCAATTGTTTCTACAGTCAAGCATTCAAGAGTAAGTATTTGCAGAACCTGGCAATGGAATTATCTGCCAACAGAGTCTCTTTTCCTTTATGCTGTAAAACCAGATCTGCAATCTCCTCCCAGCTCTAGAAGAAGCTGTATTGAAAGCATATGTACTACAGCAGCACTGCAAGGCAAATAGGATACTGAGCAACTGGGACAGCACACCTGACCTGCAACCTGCTTATGAGTTCTCTCTCTGCTGCCTTGCTTCCTATGCTGGCATTTGCTGTCTCCTTCCTCTAACAGGGAACTTGCAGGAACATGAGAGAACATGTGCTTGGGAAAAAACAGAGTAACTAGTGGGGAAATTTGTCAAAGCTCTCTGACAAAAAAATAGAGTCAGTATGCTTATATATGGCAAGAAAAAACAGCAATATATGCAGAAGTAGAAAAATTCAACACATTATTATTATTATTAAATGAACTCTTCTGTCCTTAGCATGCCTTCAGATTTCACTATCATTTCTATTTAAGGAATACCCACGGTCTGCAAATGTTTTCTCTGTCTGTAGTGTTAATAAATTAACCAGAGAAAGCCAATCAGCATTTCATACTTCATGGAATGTTTTCTTGTTGTTCATAAACTGTGCGATCATTTTGGGTTAAGAGGTTGATACTACTACATTTCTTATGTGATCTTGACATTCGGAGAATGAATCTTGATCTGACTACATTCCATTCAGCCTTACCCAAGGTATCCCATTTTGGGACATTTTTCCCCAGATACTGACAGAATTATTTTCCTCGGTGCTTTTATTTCTTCCATATTCTTCTGTTGGCAGATCACTCCTGCAGGTAGTTCCCTGTCCTCAATCTGCCACGAGTGCTCCTGCCATCAGCTCTTTCTGGGCACAAGAGAGGAGAACACAAAGGTCTTTTTGTCAAGTTTCCAAGAGACAGTTGCCTTTACCCCTTCTCGATGCTCAGAATGCTACCCCTGGCCTCCTAGCTAAGGCTGCCAAATCCCCACCCCCTTCATATTCCATGCATCATTTCACTGCACAGACCCTTCTGTCCTCAGAGTTTGCCTTGAATCAGTTTTTGCACGCTGTATCCTTGCAGACTACTCCTGGGGAGTGAATCACTTCACCCATGAGACTGCTGTTACACAGCAGGGCTGCCTTCCCCAGTGAATCTGATTAATTTTAAGATGAGGCTGTGGGCTGTAAGCATTAATCTCTGATCTTCTTGTGGGCGAAGCTTTCTGATCAGATTATGTCAGCAGGGAATCACAACCCAAGTTCCTGTCAAAGATCATCGCTGGTTTGTTTTATAAGCACTAGCACCAAAAAGAAAAAAGAAAAAAGAAAAAAAGAAAAAACAACCCAAAACTAAGAGGTCAACTGTTACATTTGGCAACCCCTAAAATTAGCTGTTTGCAACTGAGAGAGCATTCCAAACTAGAAAGTTGTATATGGTAACACTCTTCCCATATGCTGCACCTTCAGACACTGAAGTGTTTGTGCAGTAACAGGAAACAGTTTGTGCTCAGATGCGCTTTGGTACCAAATGAGTCACTGTGGCCTTCCTCTCTCTCCTGACACAAGTTTGCCTGCTGTTTTCATAGTTTTCACTTTGCACACACAAGCATGTTTTAACATCCACTTGCAACACTGATAATATTAACAACTACTGTTATATTGACACTGTTTGTCTACTTCTCAGGACAGCCTCGTGGTTTTTATTTATATTACCTTAATTTCAAGGTAACAGGCTGCTTAGAGGCAGGCCAGAGAAAAGCTGAAGGAGACCTGTTTTGCCCCAAATCTACTAACCCCAGATCACTACTATCGGTCTATCTTCCCAGGAATCACGTGATACTTTGGCTCTGCATTTTAAGCTCCCAATAAGAAACTATAAAAACAATACTGACAGTAATCTAGAGTTATAAAAAGTACATTTTGAATTATTTTAAGGTTTCATATGTGCATTTTTGTACAAAACCCAAACGCTTACTTATCAGGTCAAGGCATGCGCCTATTCAGGAGCCACCACAGTATTGTTGAAGAACTTGGCAAAATTCTCAGCTCTACTCTAGTTTGTAGCTCTTTTCACCAGACTGCTGTCATTTTCCAAGAAGACTATATTTCTTGAACTCCTTGTCCCAACTGGCTGATTGAATTCTATGGCTCACCCTTCCAAATCACTGTTCCAGCTCATTGATGATTCTATCCAGAACTGGTTACACACGATGTTGCTGAAAAATCATCTTTCATTTGAAAAGCCATATGTTGACCAGTATTTTTAGTTGATGGATATAGTTATCCAAGCTGACAATTTCTACATTTTCTTCTTGTGTTTTCTCTGCAGAAGGCAACGAGCTGTTTTCCGCAATAAACTCTTCTGTTTTGCCCATACTTATGGCCACAATCCACACTCTAAATCACTGTCTACATTGTTTTAACATAAATTCCCTTTCAAATACCCTTCTAATTCAATGGCATGCTGTAAATCAAACGCACACTATTATAACTGCCTTGAGACTCGACTAGAGTTCTTCAAATATACTCTTTAAAAGCACTGAGTTTATGGCAGTCTTCAGGGTAAATTTACAGCACGATACACAAAGACAAAGTCACAGGATGAAATTCTGCATGCAGAAAAGCTAATGGTTTGCTCTTCCCAAAAACACAGGTGGTGGTTCACTTCAGAAATGCATACAGTCCCACTGCAGTTAATGGAATTACATGCAAGCTTACGATCAAGTACAAGCATAAGTATTTTCAGGAATATCTCCACTATCCCAATTATCTAACATAGCTACACATTTAGAATCTTAACTTTAGCATTTATCTTGGCTCAAGAGATTGGCTCCAATTAGTCATAGTAATTAAAACTTTTTCTAAGTGGACCAGGGCAATGCAACCATACACAAATCATCCTCAGGGGCAAGCTTAGGTGCATCTCAGCTTGCTCTCACTGTTTACAGCAAGCAAGTACACTACAGGTCGGCAGAGATGGGTAAAGACAGGCAATCCTGCCTGGCAATCTGGACATAATTTCCACTCACCAGCCCTGCCTTTGCTCCCACTCCCCAGTGACCACACAGAGAAGCCCATCACTGCCAGGCAGCCTCCAAGTCTGGATTTCTCTGCTTCATCTGCATGCCTGAGGCTATGAGCCCTTTCTACCCTGCTGATTTGAATGGATATCAAGCTGACAGCCATGATGAAGACCACAAGCAGCACGAAAAGCTGTACTCATTGTTTGATATAAACTAATATATTAGATATATTCCAAGAGATTTCTACCAGTGCATGGGAGCTCCACTATAAACCTGCAGCTACATCTCCACATATGCAATCACAACAGCAGATCAGTACTAACCCTGAGCAACAGCAATAGGGAACAAGCATTCTATGCTTCAGAGCCCAACTTTCTGATCATCTTGTCAGCAATAAGTCTCTGTAAGAGACAGGGCATATTAAAAACGCTAAAGAAGTTAGACTGGCTAATATTTATTCAGAAGTTTTGCTGTACCATAAGCCAAGAGAAAACATCTCAGTGTACATGCCTTCCAAAGAAGTCCCAAAGGAGGAGTCCAGATTGCAATTCATGTCTACATTGCCTGATTTATTAAGCTCCTCATCTGCTGAATTCAGTCGCCTGGAGAAACTAATCCCAACATGCTACCTTTATGAGATAGCAAATATTACATTTTATTCACCAAAAAGAGAACATAAAACACAGAGGTTAAACTAGTCATTGTACATAACAGGGCAAGATGCTGGCAACTGCAGACCAGACTGATGCCATTTCTGCCCCAGTGTTTCAGGTCAGCATCAGACTCCACCACAAAAAATTACTTTTTTTTTTGTCTGCAAAACAGCTTATTTTAATTCAACAAAACTTAATACTTAAGTAGCTCCTCTTGCTTTTCAGAGTTTAGTACGTCTTTCCACTAGGTCAATGGTCTAAAATAGTTTATTAACACCAATAGATTTTAAGTCATTCTAAGGCCACCTCAGATCATATGCAGAAATGACTGGTGATGGCTGGAGGCCTGACCCAATGACTTCACTTCCATAGATAACTTCTGGCAGTACATATTCACTTCGCAGTCAGCAAGGCTGCACGTCTGACAGATCTACTTGATTGCCGTGCATAGAAGCACAGCAATCAAGATAAACTTCTTAAGTGACACTAAACACCCAGATTGTAAATCAAGCTTCCAGTGGCTTAAATCAATGCCTGCCTTACGTTTCTTACATCATTTGTATGATGTAAGAAACGTAAAGAAAAACTTGCTATAATGTGACTAAACACATAAAATCATAGAAAAACCCAAGTTGGAAGGACCTACAAGGATTTTTGAATCCAGTCCCTGGCTCCACAAAGGGCCACCCAAAAACCAAACCCTGTGTCTGAGAGCACTGTCCAAATGCTCCTTGAACTCCAGCAGCTTTGGGCCCTGGTCAGCCTACTCCATGCTCACTGCCCCCTGGGGCAGAATCTATCCCTATCCCCCACCTGACTCTCCCCTTCACAGTTCCATGTTATTCCCTCAGATCCTGTCTCTGCCACCAGAGAGCAGAGATCTGTGCTGTCCCTCCTGATGATGTATGCGACATACAGTTATTGAAAACCTAGGGAACATGTCATCCTAACTCAGCCATGTACCTACAGATGGTGTTTGTGAAAGAATACTATTAAGAATTATCTATCAATGTTGAAATAAACTATAAAAAAATAAGGATAACAATTGATATTCAAAGTTTTGTTTAAACATGGAAGTACAAGAAGTTCTAGAGATATGACCACAATAACCTGCTATTGAAATCCACTCTCTCCTTATGAGAAAACTGATAGCAACACAACCCCATAATGCACCATCTTCGCTTATAAGAACCAGTATTTTCTTCTAGTGACCTGTCAAAGTTACTCCTAAACATGGCAGCTGACCAATTTCTTGATGAAATCATAATTGAACTGACAAACAACACTATATTTACCTTCACATTAGAAAAGATTTTATAGAAAAGTTGCACATGCAAAACCACTTTGAATTAAGTAATTGGAAGTCAAATGGAAATAAATTAAAAATGGTTAAATGGAAATAGAAACAAATGTAGACCTATGACTTGTATTTCAAAGGAGCAAACTATATGGAAGAAAAGCTAAGTAAGCTGTCTTGAAGAAAGCAAAAATACACAAAGGAGTCTTAGAATTTGCTTAAATGAAATGTGCTAAATCTGAGTGGAATTTGTAAGCAGGGAAAGTTCAGAAAGGGGCTTTGTAATTAGTCAAAATAAAACAACAACCAGCACCATTTACAGGTGGTCCCATACCAGGTGAGGCCCTTCCAGTAGAGACAGGTCAGTGGTCCAACCAGTTTAATAGAACAAAGGCTGTGAGGACAGTTGATCAAAGTTTCCCAACTATCCTGGAAAACAGTAGTAATGACAGCTATTACCTTAATTTCTGTAACTAGCAACAAAGCAGATAGGTTAAAAACCAACAGGCTTCATGTAGGTTTAGAGAAAAAATAAGTTTTCATGAACAGCTTTGAGTGCCCTCGCATTAGGGGCTGAGGGAGCAAACCTATAACTTGTTCTGTAATCAACTATGAAAGGGTAACAATTGTTGTTGCTTGAGACAGAGCACAAAACAGCAACAGAAAGGGTCATTCCAGACCTCCATCTCAGGCTCCTATCTTTAGCCTATTGCTCTGCCCTACTTTAAATACCCTAATAAGCAAATGCACTTTCCTACAAGTTTACCAAGTTGTACAATACATCTTCTGGGAAAAAAAAATAACCGAGTTCTTGAGTTTGTTTTTTTCCAGATCCAGGGATTGAAGCCATGGCATTTGGATGAAAATATCTTTATGCTTGCCCAGTTTTCTTCTGTGGAGCCAAAGTGTCTGATCCTGCTGGCATCCAGCTTCAGTTCTGATTTCAGTCCAGTAACCTGGTAAATCTGGACCATCATCTTTTACACTGCAGAATTTTTTTTTTTTTTTATGGTCTCCATAGCCAAGTTTATCATTGCCACCTCTCACAGCACACAAATGCTGCTGACTGGATTAGGCTGTTCACAACACTGCTTTCTGGCCTTTCCATCCCTCAGTTCACATAACTGACACATAACTCCTTTATTTCCCCGACTGCACAAAATTACTCTGAAGAATCACGTCATCTGTTTCAGTCATCTTTGCTTTTTGGCAAGTATGTTTCAATATCCATTTCCTGATCCTATTCCTAAATAATCATAAATAGAAAAATGTGAATATAAACATGCCAGTATGAAGTCAATGCCAAATGACTCTGATGTCTCCAGTGTCCTATATAATAACAACACAATCAACATTTCAAATCTTGCACAAGGTTTTCACATTTGCATTGTCATGGGCGGCTCTGTGACCTGACCGCCGTGCCTGCGGTTGTGCGGCATGCCAGCTCGCCCAGCTCAAAGATCAAGCTTGGGATTTCAGGCTCAGCAACTAGAAACAAGGCCACATTTTCTAGATTGCAATGTAGGCAAGTAAATATAGAACTGACACGGGTAAACACTTTTTACCCCAGGGTCTAAGAGGAGAACCCAGAGATAGATTCCTCCAACTTGGAGAGGAAGCAATCTGCACAAGCACTGGGCTTGTTATCACTCCAACAGATATGGAAATCTCCACATTGCTTGAGAATTACATGCTTTTAATCTTTCCCTAAGTCATCATTTACTTTTTGTTTTAGCATTTCACTGGCTGAGTGACCACTTCCTTTTGTCACTAGATTCAGACTTCAGATCCCCAAAATCTCTCATTGCTTAAAAGGAAAAAAAGGCACCTACACAGCATACGTGGCTTTGTATTTCTTATTGCCACTAGAAAACAGGAAAACAACTTTGCACCAGCAAATTGCTGATAATTCTTATGAACCCCAGGTGTCAAAAGCCTGACCATTTAATGCATGCTTCTGATTTTACAGTTAAAGGTCTGCATTGCATTCAGCAGTTTTTTCCTACAGATTTAGATTCCCAGATTTCATCTTTCATACTACCAAGGATTAGTAGCACACCTACACATACCTTGCAAGCCAGCATCACATCAAGTTGGTAAGGATTACCATATTGCTTTGGATTACAAGTGATTTTTAGGAGCCCTGGCATATTCTCCAATTAATAAGGTTTTCAGAAGCCTTAATGTTTAACAATTAGGATCCTTAGTAAGAAGAAAGCTCAAAGTATCATGACTTTGTTTAATCCCACCACGGGGAGGGAAGAGGAGCCTAGCAGCCTTGTGCTAGCACTGGTGTTCTGGTGAGAAGGAAGGTAAACTGCACCTTTCCTGGTAGTGAATGAGCACGTTCACATGGAAGCAGCTTATAAAAACAAGAGGGTTTTTGTTAGTTTAACAGAGCCAGCACCCACCCAGCGAAGCAGTTTCCAGCTCTGGCAGAGAAGCAGCAGGATCGCTTCCCACAGAGTGAGGAGAGTTTTCCACAGGAGTTGGAAGGGACTAAACATCACTGCTGAGAACTGTGGGCTTGAAAGGAAAGGATTAGTTCCACGGGTAGTTTCTTCATAAAACAGTTAAGTTACAGTGCCCAAGCAGTAGCTGAGCTGCTGTTTTAGGAGCACCTTATTTTGCATTTGACTAGAACAGTCCTCAGAGAGAGAAGCCCACCCAAGCACTTGCTGCAAAGAAAAGGCCCAGCAGTACTACCCAAAGCATCACCAAAGCCCCACTCTGGCATCACCTTCCAAACCAGTCTCCTGAGCTCCAGAGAAAGGCAGAGACATCCATGCTACCAGGCTAGGCCCAGCACAGACATGTAAATGCCAGGCTCATCCCACCCCTGCTTCAGAAGGAGCACACACTGGCCAAAAGGAGGCTAAGTTTCACATATAACACAGCGAAGCTGAAAAACCGCTGTATTTCACAGGCGGCTTTGAAGTTCCACCGCTTAATTCTGTTCCAGTGCAGAAATGTCACAGTCAGTTTCCTACATACCGGCTGACAGAGCAAGGAGCTGGGAGCTGTGTAACTGCCCTCAGGGCAGTGCCTGGATGTCACTGGGCACCAAAATCCCATCACGGCAGGCTGGGCATGGGCGCAGAACTAACCTGCTGCTGCCATGTCACCAAGGGGATGATAAAAGGTGCTCAGTACCACTAGCACTGTAAACATAACCAGTCCTATAAAGTGCTGGTTGTTTTAATAGTGATATCAGCAGCAATTTTTCCCCATAATGGAAAATACAGTTGAGATTTATCCCCAGATATCCCTTCTTAAACAATTTGGACATTTGATAAGCTCTAATTCAATTTTTGTATCGGAGCCCTAAGTGCACTACCAGGCTGGGCAGTTCCCCTCACACCAATAGGCAGCTGCCAGCTGCCACAGTGCAGTGTAATTGTTTTCCTCAGAGCACTGCATATAACCTTCTTCTCCTTGTCTCCTTCAGTTGGGAGCTGGACCCAGGAAAAAATATTCCCTGCTAAAAATCTGTCAGGAGAGTGTCTAACCACAAAAAAGTTGAGGTTCCAAAATTTGGAATACTTTGTAAAGTTACATTTATATGTGGAGGGTCCCTGCAACTACTATTTTTTAATAGTGCAACAGCTCCAAGGCTGTTGCTATAGAGCTCCTAGATCACCTGCAGCTATAAGAGTGAGCACCCTGTAATGTGTAATGGATGTTGAGGCTGTAATCAGTTTTGCCCAGGGCTGGGTGTGCCTTAAAATGTTGGATTCTGTTTTTGGCTTCCTCATTTTGGTAACATTTGTTTTAGTTTTAGAAGGCTTAGCAGTGGTTCAGGGAGGATTCTAGCACTGGTGTTACACTTTTTTTTTTTATTTTGCAACTAGACATTTTTGTCTAGCAGATCTTTAACTCAACTGTGAAGCAGAATAATCCCCATTACTCCTAACTCCATAGCTGGGCCACTGGCAGGCTGTGATTCATCTGCCCCTCCCATGCACACAGGAGAAAGGTTACCTGTCCACTCCGCATTCAGCTGAGACACTAACCAGAAGCCAGGGCCCTCTACATTCACCTTCTATTTTTATTAATAGAGTGGAGATCCAGTGATGCTGCCTAAGCACACATTTTATCTATCATTCTGCAGCATTCATTAATTCCAGATGGGATGGGAACACCACCTTTCAGATGAGTTCTGGCATCTAAACCTTAGTCTAACCTAGACAACCACAGCCCAATATCAACCATTCTCTAACTTCCAATATTAAGTTACCTTAAATGCTTCAAAAAGCTTCAAAGCTTGTCAGTTCTAGGGCTAAACAGATTTTGCCAGATCATTTTACAGATGAGGATAAAAGCACAGACATGCAGCATCCAGTTTCTCAAGGCACTCAGCTGCCTCCACACACAGGTAACAGCTCACCATTTCCAGGGAGTGCATCCAAACAGATCCTCTTGAAAACACTCATTTCCTTGATCATCATTGCTGTGGAAGATCACTCAAAACAGTTGGTTTTGATTTTCTAAACAGCATAAGTTCACTTCTATTTTAATCACTCCAAGCTTCTGATTTGACTCCAGCCTTGATTAAACAAGGCAAATCTGGAGGCATTCAATTTCTTAAATAGTTACTATAGCTCTCAAGCTCACTGCAGGCTCTCCCTTGCATTTCTTGAAGAAAGTAAACATTCATAAAGGCCCACAGAAATAAAAAAAAGGTAAAGAGAGAAGGAGGTCAGCTTCTTGATTCACTTTTTCCACCGGTGGCAAAGACAGCCTACGAGCACATTAGACAGGAGTCAGAAAACTTGACTATCATTACCTCAGCCTGTGAAGCCAGCCACAGCTAGCTAATTCAGAATGAGTAACTGCTCCACAAAAGCCCAGAGACCAATGACAGAACGGCTGGCGAGAGTCAAAGGGATGATGATTGGAACAGGCTGTCAATAAACATCAACTCCCAAAATACGTGCTCCTATCCACTACTGCTTCCTGTAAGCATACAGAAACTACCAGAAAAAGCACCTTCAATAGAAGTTTCAGATTCAGTAGACCGAAGAGGAAAGTTCATCCCACAAATGATCCCACAGGCATTTTCTCGACACAACATTAATGACAAAGGTAACATCAGAATTTTTAGAGTCATTACTCAGTTACAACACTAGATTTTGTGAGCTGCTTGCTGAATGCTAGGCATCTTTACAATGTTCTATGCTGAAGAATCTGAAAGCTGTTCACAAAAACTGACCAACCTTCATAAAGCTTCAACTCCTGGCACATGTATCATTTTACAAACATTTTAAAAGAGATGACCTACTGAAGTCCACAAGTGAAGTTCATTGCTCAACACTGTTAGAACAGCAGCATGGCTCACAAACCTGCTCAAGCCCCAAGACTAGAGGGCTGAAACAAAGAGAAAAAAGGCACAACAAAGCCACCTGAAATCCCCATTTCTTCCTCTAATTGGAAGAAACTATTAAGACTGTTGGATCAGAAAAACAAGGATTCTTACAGAGAACACAAAAATCTTACATTACAACTATTATCTAGCAATGTATTCTGGTAAGTACATTTTTTACACTACGTCTTAGACAAATTATTCCATTATGAGTGAAAAAGTGTACTTTTGACATGTCTTTAGCCATTTAAAATGTTTCTAATCTTATGGAATTCAAATAACAGTTCCTTAAAGCATGCCAGGGGCATGTAAGTGATAACACAGACAGAGGAAAGGTCTGAAAACGCTTATATTGAGAATTTCCTCAAAGTTTTCATTAACTTTTAAAAGCAGGAGTTTGTAACCGATAATGCGTATCTAACCTTCCGGTATTACACCATCTGATAATGAAGAAAAAGCATCAAAGTTATTTCTCACTTCAGAAAAACTATTTGAAGCGTCACTGCAACAATCAGAAAGATCAGTGCAATGGAACGATAATACAGAAAGAGCAATGATAAGGAAGGTACTACAAGGGAAAGACAAAAGCACAACTCGCCCATCTCCAAAGACCTAGACTCACAGAGGAAAACTCCACAAAGGAGATATCACCAGAAAGAGATCCTTCCCTACTACCAGTCAGCATTTAAATGAGCTCTAAGACAGGCGCAGCCAGGCTCCACCTCTTCCGGTCACACAGCTGAATTGCCTTCACCTATGCTCCCAGGGCTGACGGCCCTTTCCCCAGGTGTTCAATCAGTGCTTCAGGCTGTGACTCAACAGTTCCCATGCAGTCACTCATAAGTCACATTTATTTCCCTTACTGAGTGGCAGGAGTCATAGACAGGATCAAGCTGAACTTGCAGGCCCTATTCCAAGTCTCATCTTGCTTTCTGTGGAGAGCTCTTCTAGACCTGCAAGCCAAGTTACAGTCTTGTGTTACCGTTTTCCCTAAGATTTTCACCCACAAGTGACCAAGAAAAATCAAAACGGAGCAAAAGGGTCCCTAACAGTGTAAGAAGTAACGCTGCAGCAAACAAGGTATGAAAAGACATTTATAGGCAGAGTAATTGACCAATGGAAAACACATCTGTAAATAGTGCTTTCCAGCTGCCTTAGCCCAGCAACTCCTACAAAATTGTTGTACGTATAATCTTCAAAGAAGCATTGATAAGCTATTTCTTTTGCTCAGAATGAGTTTTAAACATTCTACAACTCATATCCTCTTTCCAGCCTCTTTTCTGCTCACTGTTTGCTACAAGAGATTCTCCCTTTCTCTGTGTTGGAGGAAGAGGCCAGAACTGCTGTGCAAGGGCAGATACGTTTCAGTTTGGGATATTTCTTTGATAGTAAAAGACAAGCTGAGAGCACAGACAATCCCCAGTATTCCAATGAATTAACATCAGATGACTTTACACAATGGCCGTGACAAGCAATAATTTGAATCCAACCCATGTAGAAGGCCTAATTCTGTTCAGGCATAAATTGGAGCAACTCCACTGAAGCACATCCAATTTGCTGTAGAGATCAGCAGTGTAGCCACACAGTGTGCCCCAGCAAGGGACCCCAGCAAGGGACCCCAGCAAGGTAAGGCAATGCGCACAGACACGCGGACTCTGCTTTCTGTAGGAAGCCTAAAGTGATGTGAGAAGATTCACCATCTCTATCACAGGGACGGCACCACCCATGGGTGACAAATACCAGCCCAGCTTCCTCCCGCAGCAGCAAGTCTCTCTGCAGAGGCAAAGCTAGGTTGTAATCAGAAGTTATCTTGACACCACTCAGAGCTCCAGAGCTGAGACTGCTTCTCCCATGCAGCTCAAATCTGCAGCACTTCCCCCCAGACACTGGGTGCTGCAGGTGTGCAGCCCTCGGACAGGATGTCCCTCTAGCAGCCTGGGTCACCACAGCCCTGCTGCTCCGTGCCACCTGCTGCCCAGCAGCGATGCATCCAAGGCTGAGAGTGGTTTGGCATGCTTTAAGGGACATTGGCTAGAACCCCACCAGAATAGGAACATCCTAAATGGCAGAAGACATGTCAAAAAATGCACTTTCATTTTTTGGTCTGCTCCTATGGCTGAGGTGCAGCCTGGGTGTATCTGCAGCTCCAGGAAGACTGGAGGGAGAAAAAAGGAACACAGAAACCAACAGTTCAACTTTGTTGTATACAGAGCTGAATTTCTCTGCCATCTTTGCTCGTTCCCTCTGGACACATTAACTTACCAAGTCAACAAGATACATTTACATTTTGGCAAAAACTCGAAGGCAGTTGTGCTGTCACCTACGTCTGCTGTGACTACAAAATATAAAAAAATTACATGTGCAATTTTCATATGTAAATCATTCCCCACATTTCACTAATCTGTTCCTAAAAATGCTGCCAAGGAAGTGGGAGGTCTGCTTAAGGATAGATTTAAGGGGATAAATTAATTGTTATTTGATAGAGAAATTCTCCCTTGTTTATCTAACAGTCCTCCCCTAGCCACTGTGCACCATTAGCAGATTTAATATCTTTTAATCAGGCTATCACGTTATTGTATTTTTGCACGAACTGAAAAATGCTTAATGGGCTTTTATTTTAGAAGCAAAAAAATTCCCATTACAGCAGATTAATGCTATGAAAAAAAATCTATACCAATATCTCTGCAATAAAGGATATGAATTAATGGATAGATGACCCAGTTACAAAAATGTGGAGGTTTTAGAAAATTCAATACGATGTATTTTTAAACCTCACACTGTAAAGTCTTTGAATGCACTTCAACAAAGAAGCCTTCTGTTATGCAAAAATGTTGTACATCCTGGCACAGAAACACAAATTTAATTTTAATTGAAAGAAATCCTGCCACCCTCTCACCCAGGAAGCAGGCTTGTACTTTGTAATGCAGGCAGCACGCGTCTGGATGGGCGGTATCCTCTGCTGCCTGCCTGAGCTTTAGCCCAGCAGCAAGCAGAGGCTCTGCAGCTGTAGCAAAAGGCAAATGGCTCATGGTCATCACAGCCAGCATTCTTCCAGGGCAGCCGAGCCACTGGCACTGCCACCAGAAGGAAAAGCAGAAGGGGAATCACGATCAGTGCTCAGCACTTCCCACCGCTCCCACAGCGAAAGGAAAATCGTGTGAAAAAGAGCATCGCCTTCCTCCCTCAGACTTCACCCACACTACAGCTTCAAGCACAGCAGTTGTAATTTCTGCACTGCATACCTATAAAAACTAAGATGAGCACAAGTTAATCCCCAATAAGAACTAAAAAAAAAAACTAAGAAAGACCAAGAAAAATACCCACATCACAAGAATTAGTGATTAAAAAACTTTTCCTACTGTACAAGTTCTGCTTGCTTATCCAATTATTCCTCCCTCCTCCTACCACCCGCCTTCAGCACAGCCAGGTAGCAGTTACCATTTTCTTCATCCCATTGCTACTCCAAGTACACTCATCGCTACGCCCAGGGAAGCGCTGAAATAACCATCTTCAGAGCAAGATGCTCGAGATGAGAGGTGCCCAGCTTACAGCTGAGCCTTGCCATGTCTTAGCAATACACCTCCTTACACGAAGCAGAGTCTCCATCCAGTGTGTAGGTTTCTCCAGAATTAAGGATTTCTGGGGAAGACTGGAAGTAGATAGGAAAAAGAAAGCCAAGTTTTTTGAATCATTCCCTGTCATTTTTGTCTTATCATGCCATCACAGTGAGTCAGTAGTGCTGAGTTTTGTAGATAATTATGTCCCATCGCATCTCTTTGGTCATTACTCAGCTGAGCTTTGCTAAAATATTTAAGTAATCATTCTCTATCTCTATTAAAACAACAGATGGAATCGTCAACCTTCAATTTTATGCTGGAATTCGGGAGCAATTTATTAACAGCTTGAACTCTGTTCTCTGGAGGGTTTAACGTGATGGTTGAACCCAATTACATTACAGTCCTTTGTTCATCAAGGGACATATGTAACATGATATTAAATGTGAAAACTGGTGCCTGAATAATAGTCTTTGTGATACAAATTGACAGAGTATAGAAGCCCAGATTTCAAGCACAAACTCTTCTTAATTCTGATCCTACATCATAAAAATTTAGGACCAATCCCACTACTGTCAGCAGATTCATGGAAAACTACAGCATATTAGTGTCGATTCATTGTTTTTCTTCATCCTATCTGATAGTCAAACTATTCCGAAATCCCAGCCATACAGTCCAGAGGCTAGACTTTGATTTCCAGAGACGAGTAAACTTTTAGGTCTATATACTCCTCCATCTTGCATCAGTCCCACACTACAGCCTGTGGGAGCCCCTGCACACACACACAGTACCCAGCCTATCATCTCAAGCAGTTCAAACATAGCATGGAAGACTCCCTTACATAGCAAGAAATCCTATACTTGGTGCAGCAGCTGTGTTTGTCACGGAATTTTAAAATCACTTCTAATAAGTTCACTTCAACTGGGTAACACTGCTTTTTCCATTATGAGTCTTCCCTTTCCTTCTTGCTGAATGCTTCTAGCCTATCACGCATGTTGCTGTGCCCCTTCCCAACTCCTCCAGTGACAGGGCACCAGTCCTGTGACAGCCCATCCACCTCCCCTTCGTTGTACATGTGCTCCAAGTGCACTGCCACTGCCATGCTACAAACAAACAAACAACAAAAGAAAGCGATTATACAGGTCAGTGAACATCAGAAAACCAAGCAACCTTATGTGCACAAAATGTCATCTGCTAAGGAAATGCTGCCTATTTTGAGGTAATTATATTTTCATTCTAAGGCTGAAGTGTCTGACTGAAACACAGCTGCAGAACAGCTCCCTAGAAGTGTGGGGAGCAAAGTGCATTCTTTTTAATGTTAAACTATAATTACAGAAGCAAAGTGGTATATTGTGAAACATTCCCATGCACATAAATGAGCAGGCTGTCAGTGTATTTTGTGCACAACAGGAGGGACAAGGAAGGTGGAACTGCACCTCCTGAACTGCAGATCCCAGAGCCACAGTTAAGTGGGCCAGAAGCGGCCACAGTCCATGCAGAAAATAATCACTTTAAGAGCATAAATAACTTCATTGCAAGACAGATGTTTCACAGAGATTAATTGTACTTGAAGACTACAAGAACTTGACTCTAAGCCAAGCTGGCAGCTCAGATGTGGGAACCTACAGTGCAGGTAGCCCAACATGGAGCAAGAGATCCTGCACAGCGTACTCAAGAGCAACAAGCCGGAACATAGCCAGTTGCCACAGCGCTTTGAAATGTCATTTGTCCTGACCACAGAGTCCTGCTTGGATTCATATTAGTTAGGACATTTTTTACCTCTCACATCTAGGGAGTAAAAACAGAGTGCACAGCTCAGTTTCTGGAAAAAAATCTAGGAAGTATCAACACTTTTTCATACTGAGAAGAGAGGGTTTGGCCTATTTTCCCCAATTATTTTTAACCTCTTAGGATAAGTTTGCTGTTTGTATCCTTCAGATTCCTGAAGACTGTCATATTTTTCAAGCACCTGTTCAGAAAGCCCAGCAACTGACCCCATCCAAACCCCTGGCACAAATGGGATTTGATTGCATTGTTCCAAGTGCCTCCATGCCCCAGAGGTTCCCTTTGCCCGGAAAATGCTTGCTTAGGAAGGTTATTCCTTTCCAGTTGTATCACTGGTATGTACAAAGCCCAGACAAAACAAGAAGAAGGATATACCATTTCTCCTATTCACCCACATGATATCCTCATCCTTTTTCCCTTGTTAAAACCCAAGCACAACAGTGCATTTTCCTAACTAAAGGCATTTCACCTCTGAAAATATCACTGGGATGTTTTTTTCTTACAATTCATTGTGCAATTTTAACTGAACTGAGACTAAGACTTCAGCCTTACTTATTCTACTGTGCTTTTGGTGTTTAAGTGATTTTGCACTGCCCTAACCAGTGCTGCAGTTCTAAGGCACGTGGGAAGACATTTCTGTAGGACACTTAATCTGCCATATATTAAGATAACAGTCAGTCATTCCTATTTAACTGATTCTGTTCTGTTTTTCTAATGACAGAGAAAAAAAGCAGGAAGGTCACAGATAATTACAAATGAAATATTGTTCCTTGGTATCCATTTAAATCAAATCTTACACCTTTCCCTAGGGTGTAAGATCTTTAAACAGTTACAGGCAGGCACGGGCACTTAGGAAGGCAGGAAAAAGCTAAGAGATGCACTCTGTGCTCCTTAGGAAAATAACAACATTCACCTTGCTATTACAGACTCTTCTTTCCTATGTTACACAATACTATGGCTATACAAAAATATTGTTGGCTGTTGGTTTTTTTTTCCATATACACAGCCAGCAAGAGAGCTCATGATGCATACTACCCTGGAGCACTACCCCAAGGAAAAAAATATTTCTGTATCAAGCTGGCAGTTTTCACATGAAATCCATACACCACTAGCACATATTGATCCCTCTGAGTGAGAACTAAGTGAATTTCACTGATCCAGGCAGGCAGGTGGCTTATCATCCCATCGGCAACAAGGAAGGGGAGAAAAGCTCTCTGGAGACCAGGTCCGGAGCAGGGGCTGGCTGCAGAGGTTAGGAAGACAAGGCACTGGATTAGCCAAGCTAACGGGGATTTTTGTTACTAAATGGCTCCGTAGTGCTCTTGCCAGGCACGGATAGAATTCAGGGAAGAGGGCAAATTTTAGATCCCAGATCTCCCAAGTCACACATGAGTACAAATGGGAAAATGTTATCAGAACTGCCACAGAAATAGGAAAAGGAATCTGTGGACATCAAAAAAACTCTTTCCATCAACAGTGATTCAAGATCCCCGAAGAGTGCAGTAAAAACAAACCTCCTTTTCTTTTTTTTTCCCTTCATTTTGAATAAGTGTAGGGAAAAAAATCAATCAGAGCTCTACTTTCCTTAATATACTATTGCCAGGTGTAAGCAATAAATATCTTAGTCTGTTAATGTTTACACTAACCATTTAAATCCTGTGAAGAGGATTGCTTCCAGCTCTTGCCAAGCCATAACAAATGAGGGCTGAAAGGAAGCTGCTCCATTGCAGACTATGAAAGCACTGGGCTGCTGCTCAGCACAGGCTGAGCAAAGAGAAATTTAGGAAAGGCTCCACAGCTACATTTCATAATTCCCTAGGCTTCAAGGGTGACATCCCCTTCAGAAGAATGCTAAGTAAAAATCAATTCAATCAACAGATTATCGGTGAATGCTTGAAAAAAACTTAAATGCAACCATTCTCAACCCCTCAAGATAAGAAAGCACAGATATTATTGGAAGGGTTATGTAGGAGCGGAGGCACCCTGGCAGGTCCAGGAGCAGCTGCCCCACACTGGGAAGGACGAGCAAGGGGTGCTGCTCGGTTGGGTACAGCACGGGCTTGTGCCATCTGCAGGCAGCAGCAGCAGCTCACATGGAAGAGCTGACTTGTTTCATGCTTCTTCCAACCTTTTTCCTTCCCAATTCCAGCAGAGATTGAGGGTTTCAACAAGGGTAACCAAGATGCATTAAGGGGAAGACAATCTTATCAAGTGGAAACCCATTAAAAGAGACCTAAATCCATGCAATCAATCGGAATACTCGTTTCTTAAAGCAGGAAGATCTCAGAAGTGCTGAAGTGTGCACAAACTGCTACCACACCTAAACCTACTGCTGGAGGCAGCAGCTGAGATGCAAGAGATTTTAGGTGTGATCTGTCTGCTTCTGCAGAGGTTAAAGGGCTCAGCAGACAAATGAACACTCTCATAGGCTCCAAGAGGGTGGCTTCAGCCAACAGATACCAGGTTACATGGATTATATCTCTGACGTATGTACCACTAAATGATATTTCCAGCCTGGCAGAAGTCAGTGCTGTCAGAATTACCCTATCTGATAAGCACAATTTTTCTGCGTATTAGAAGAAAACAGGTTTATGTTACTTCAGGCTGTGGTTTGGGAGAATAAGAAATTTGACACTAGTTTGAAGTAAACTGAATTAGGTTTTTACTAGGTTACTTTTTTTTTTTTTTTTTTTTTTTTGCTTATTTTAGTCCTAGAAATTGTCCTAGATACCTATGAAGTACTGCATCTCTTCCTTCCTTCCTTCCTTCCTTCCTTCCTTCCTTCCTTCCTTCCTTCCTTCCTTCCTTCTTTCTCTCTTAACTAAACTAAACTAAAATTATGTGGTATCTATAAGTCTTCTGCAAGTGCCCCCAAATTATTATTATTTTTTTCATTTACTATCTTTAAAGAAATAGTCTTAAAAGATTATGACTTTTTTTCAGTTAGGAAATAGAATCTTCATCCGACAAGAGTCCCTCCTCCGAAGTGGAGCCCTCTACATTCCTTTGTTCCTTATACGAACAAAACTGATGACTCCTTGCAAAGAAATGGGTTGCAATGGACTCTCTCCATATGTTCTAGGGCAAAAGCAATGAATCACAGAAGAAAGCAAAGGCTGAAGCAAGTCACACTGGATGCTACTGTATACAGCATTTCAATTAGTATTGATACTATGGTTTTGTCTGTTGGTGACTGCACACGTGTACATAACAAATTACTGCAATCAGTAACTGTTGAATAAGTGCTTCTTACTCATTAGCTACTCTTTGATCTAAAACTGTATTTTCCTATTAGCAACTAAGCACCATAAATGTGCATGAGTTCAAGTGACATGGGCAACAAGCTTACATAACACAAGGAAAAATAAGGAGAGCAAAAAAGAGCAGCAGCGAGTGAGCATGTACTGAGCGGCATCTCCCTTCGCGCTCTTTCCTTTTCTTGATTGCTGCCTGCAAAACTGGCAGTGGGAGAACTCGGCGCTGCACTGACAGCTTCTCAGCCCCCCACGATGCTCCCCGGTATTGTCTAGCACAGAGAGCTGATATGGTGAGAAGGTTCGCTAAAAAAACTTCACCAAACTTTCTTATTCTTTTCAAAGAAAGGTTAGTTCGTAAAAAAACTCAGAGTCTATTAAAAGATGCTCAATAAGCTCTATATGTTGTGTATTCTCCAAATGACTGTCACAGATGGCTTTCTGTCTGTAACTGTGATTTGAAAATACTGATCTGTCTTCCACAGAACACATTAAAAAAATATAGAAAGAAGTCAGTGCCAGCCACTAGAAGAGAACAGGCTCCACCAAGCAAATTGCAAAGCTGTGGAGAGCACTCCTATTACTCAGGGCTGAAATTCCCAGCAGCCCCAAGAAGGCTGAGAGATGTGAAAGATGTCACCAGGCTCCACTGAGGGACTGCAGGGCTGGAAGGGCTGCCAACTGAGGGAGAAACAATGAACAGGAGCTAAAAATGCTTAGTGCTGTGGCTATCACATGTAAGAGAAGCCCATAAATAAACACATACAAAGTCCAGGTTGTCTGTGCTGAGTCCAAAGGGGCCAAGTGGCAAACAAAGACACATTTCCATTGAAATGCCACAAAAGAAACCATGCAGAGGACATTATTCTTGACAGGTGATGCCCATTTTCAGTCTCCCCAAAACGTGCTGTCAAGACAGTGCATTCTGCAGTGCGTGTATATCTCTGTGTACACCAAAGCCTTGAGGATGTAACTCCCCATTGTCTCCTCAAAACTTCCCATTATCTCAAAGGAACTATTACACTGCAATGGAGAGTTTATAGCATGACAATCTCCAGATGCTCAATAGCAAATGTGACCACTGGTGTGGCCCTCATCTCACCGCACAATGCATCACTGTGCTCAGCCACACAAAGCCAGCAGGAGGTGCTGCCAGCTGAGAACGAACTTTGGCAACACCTTCCCACCAAAATGCACATTTCAGATTCTGGTTGTGATGCTTCACCTTGAATTCAGTCACCAAAGCTGACTTCAAGGCCCTCACTGCAGAAGCCCCAACACATGCAGGATTTCCCAGTCAGCCCCAGAGCTGCTGGTGGAACCTTCCTGCTGCACAGGCACAGGGCTGCGTGTTGGGAGCGAGCAGCCAGCACTGCCCATCTGAAGCTCTGTATCTCAGTAGCGCTCACTGGCAGTTCTGTGAGAGCAGAACAGTGTGCTGCCAGCTGCAGACATTTCAGGCCAAGTGGACAGCACAGGCCTTGCCCACCAGTCCCTTCTTACCCACTCAGAATGTAGTGCGGTCTTGAATAAATAAATAGCACTGATCGCTCATTTCAAATGTGTTGTCTTTGGTTTTTTTTCCTTGAAAAATGAGATATTGTCAGCTGCTGCTGAAGTTACACGAGAACTAGGATTAAAGAACTGGAACCAACATCTGCAAAACAAGCCTGGTTTCATTGCATTGGTTAACTGAAGTGTACAGCTCACCCAGCTGTGAAATGGGCTGCTCAGCTGGGAAACAACACATCTTCCATTCCTGACACTTTAGTAAATACAGATTTCCTTAAATTAGCATTGGTTTTTATGGTCAGAAGTGCTAACTGCATTGTCCACCAACTAAGTCTGTAAGAACATAGTAAGTGGCTGCCATCCTGCACTCTTTGTCCATGGTTCCTCCTCAGTCATCATTCAAACCCAACTGAAATATCTATCCTGAATACCACTATTATTTTCTGGGGGGTAATTCAAATAATAGAATATGAAGGGCTTAGATTTAGATTCCCAGTTAGTGGGAAGCTCCCATCTCCACAGCCACCAAGAAGCGGTTGTGCTGGATGCACAAAGGCTGCTGCAGAGCTGTGAGGCCAGTGAATGACATCTCTTCTTCTGACATGGTACGTGGGACTGAGCTTGGTGAGGCCATGGGCACATAAACACAAAGGTGGCACATTCAGTCATACATGAAGATTTAAACTTCCACTGCACTAAGATTACGGTGTTGTTTGGCTGCTGGCTTCCAGAATTGTTTTTCTTGAGTTGAGTGATAAGGGAGTTATTGTATGGAATGTAAGGCAGACCTAGGAAAGAAAACAAGCTCCCAGATTGGGCATTATGTTTGTGTACACTTCTGGATCCTGGAAAGCACCACAGAACATTATATGCACTTACAAATAAAATCAAATTTTGATTTAACGCAGTTACTCCATCCTAAAGATAATTACTTAGAATTATTTACTGCTGCTGAAAAATAGTTTTTTCATAAACACAAAGGTGGAGCTAGTTATGTACTGTCTTTAAAACTAGCCTACAATTCCCTTGCCCTGAGCTCCTGGGAATCACATTAACAGTTGCAGTGACTTCAGGCAGCACTCATGTCCCCTGCTCTGCAGCAGCAGCATGTTTGGCAAGGAGACAGCACACTGGAAGCAACATGCTTCAGGCGTAGGCCTTGTGCCACACAGGGGAAAACATTTCTGGAACTAGCCAAGTCATAAACGGTAACAAACCCTGTTTCCATGTATCCTTATATCCTGCTGTGCCAGCTGGGGAAGTGCAGCCAAACTCTTTGATGGCAGTATTTCAGTTGGACTGCTCAGATTCAGGGGAATACATGACTTTACATCCAGTTTTTCTTTTGAACAGTTTGTGTTGGGGTCCCACCAGAATTATCATGTCTGGAAAGGCCAAAAAAGGGAGCAAAGAGGCGAGTGTTGCCTGGAAAGGAAACAGGTAAGGAAGCGAGAGGGGAGCTGGGGCACCTCGAGGCTGGAGAGGTGGGACAAAGTACGCGGGACTGGAGAAGGCCGAGCAAAAGGCACAAGGGGAGCAGCACCGGGCTCCTGCACTGCAGGTTTGCACTCTGCTCCTCGGAGACAGCGGCTGGAGGGAAGGAGCTCGGTAAAACCAGGGCCGCGGGGCCAGAGCTAAGCAGCCTAGCACAGGAACACGAGAAATCGCAAGAGCTTGGTGGTGACTGGGCTGAAAGCACGAAGAGAGGTGTGAAAGGCGAGAGCGCGTCACAGATCTCAAACACCACGTGCAACCTGAGACCGTGCTGAAACACAGAACGGGAACGATGTGACCGTCCATCTGTAAATGTTACCCAAACACAGGGGCACAAGGACACGCTCTCGCCAGCCCTGCCCGTGCCGTGCCCGACGAGCTCCTCCGCGCGCCTCTCGCAGCCGCCACCCGCCGGGCACAGCCGGCACTCGGGCCCGGCCCCCTCTCGCCTACCGCCCGCCCTCCCCGGGCCCGGAAGCGCACGGCGGCCGTCCCAGAGCGCCCGGCCCGGCCCGGGAGCCGCCACGGGAGCCGCTCGCAGCGCCGCGGCCGCCGCCGCCCGCCCGCCGCCTCCAGGGCGTCCCCCGGCCCCGCAGCTGACGGCGCTGGAGAGGCGCATCGTGGAGCTGCACCGGGAGGCGGCTGCGGTGAGAGCGGGGCGTGCGCCGGGACCCTCCGCCGGGGGCTCCGGGCGGGCGGCGCTGGGGCCGAGGGAAGCCGCGCGGAACGCCGGGTCCGAGCGGAGCGCTGCCCCCGGCAACGAGCCGCCTCTCCCGCCAGCGCCGCGCAGACGCCGTGGGGGCTCCGCGTCCGCCGCGCGCCGTTCCGGGGCCTCCCGAGTGCGGCCCGGCCGCAGCAGCCGGCCCGGGGGGCTCTGCATGCGGGAGCGTGCGGCGCGGGGCCCGGAGGCTCGGAGCGGACGTGGCTGCAGATCGAGGAGATCTTAAGCGGTGAAAGATGTTAGACGCTGTCCGATAACTGCGCGAGATGGTTTACAAGTAAAATGCGAGAGGCTGGAATTCGGAAAGGGAAGAGGAAGTAGTGCAGAAAGGGAAAGCGGCCGAAGTGGAAGCGCTCCCTGTATCTGACCCGTGTGCGCTGTGGGACCTCGGGGATCCGGATGCCCTCGGGCTGAGCTGTGTGTCTGTCCCCAGGCGGGCCGGCAGACCTACGTGGACCCAGCCACGGGCTACCAGGTGCTCACCGAGGCCGCCCACTTGCGGAGAGGTAAATGCTGTGGCTCTGCGTGCAGACATGTGAGTATGAAGCCGTGCCTCCCAGCCCCGCCTGGGTGCCGTCCCTGTGACTTGTACGTTATCGGTGCTGGGGCAGCAGGAGTTGGTAGCACATCTTGTGTGTTCTGCCCTGCCTTGGAGAGGATCTCAGACACGTGAAGTCCAGGGAAGGTTATTGGCAGATAATAAAAATATTGGAGCATTTCCCATTGACATTATCCCTTAGAAATAGCATGAAGTGCCCTGCACAGGAGTTATTTGACAGACTCTTGGTTTATAGAAGTTCTGTACCCTTTCACAAGTCCCTCAGCCAAGTAAAAGAAGCAGTGTGTCACAAGCATTCCCATTTCGGGGACAGGAGATGGGATTTGTCTCAAAGATAGCTCAGTTTTCCAGAACAGTGTTTCAAACTTTAGAAGCTATGTTTTGTAGCAAGACGGAGAAGTGACATAAGGTGCAGGATTTGGTAGAACAGTGGGTGAATGTCATTAAGCAATAGGGTCCATCTGAGGAGAACTGTGGATTTGTGCTCCATGCACCCAGTTCTGTCTCTTCCAGTACAGACAAGGCCAAGGCCGCAGTCATCCCCCAGGCAGGCTCTGGTTACAGCTTTGCCTGAACTTCCGTGTGGGTACCACTCAGGGTGCAGTATACACGGGGCTGGCCATGGTGCATTTAACCTAAAGATCCCTCTGAAAGCAGTGGAGAAAGGGGGTGAGCACATGTGATACACAGTTCAAATATGCGCAGCTGATTGTGGCTCTGCTTTAGCTTTTCCTTTTTAAAGTTGCTGCCCTAGTGGCAAAGACTTGTTTCTTCAGTGAGATCTCTCTCTTCGTATAAGGGAGCTGCCAGGACGCAGGGCTTTGGGGACAAAGAGTTTCAATTGATCAGGACATGGTTACAGATGTACTGAGAGCGCAGGATCGTGCTTTCTCCCCTCTGCTCCTGGTGCCGTGCTGTGCTCTCAGCTGAGCTATTCTGGGAGTGCCAGTATGCACAGCATTTCTGCAGTTACATACAAAATAAAGAAGTTTAAGAACAAAAGATTGTTCTGGACAGTCAAACTGGAATGAGTTGGAAGGATACATTTAGGAAGTGGTTTCTTGGACGCTAATTAGGACCATTTGCTTGGGGTTGCCATTATTTTCCTTTTAGTCTGGAGGGCACAATAGATCAAATGATTTATATATCATTAACAATTCCTGTTAACCATAAGCCAAGCCGGGCTTTTCCATACTGATTACTAAGTAATGCAATAATGGCTTGTTTTATTTCTTCTGCAGTGTCCATATGAGCAAGTTAACGTAAGAGACCAGTCGAAAAAGAAGCGCTTCAACTCTTTTTTCTATGTGTGACCATGAACGCCTCTGTACTCAGCGAGAACGGCTGCAGGACCTGAGCACACCTTGTAGCTCCACGTGGCTGCCACCAGCAGCACACTGCCATGCCTGCAGCCGGCACACGGTGACTGCGCTTTCATTGCAATAAAGCACCAACTGAACGGTGTGTGCGTGTGTTTTGGCACAGCGTTATTGATCACCTCTCCTCTTTCTTTTGCACTACAAGTAACGGGTTTATCCATTTGTTGGATTGTATCTGGTCATACCATGAATTTCACTTGGAAAGAAGCCGGGAAAGCAGGTGTATGCAATAATTTACATCCCTCGGGTGTATTTATCGTCACTATTGCATGCAGCACAGTATGTAAGAAATACTGCTAATTTGGGTACACTCTGGAGTTTGGGTTGTTTTTTGGAGGGGTCAGGGGACAGCGATACTGTACTGTGTGCTGTGCTGCATGAGGGCAGTGCTTTCACGGACAGCTGCCGCCAGGGGCAATTTGCTACTAGGGCTGAGCTCAGCCCACAGCTCCCCGGGGATGCCACATCCCTACTGGGTACCGGAGAGTAGACCAGACCGGGCCGTGCTTCCAGCTGGGTCTGACCTGGGCAGCCCCGGGTTTCCCCGCACACCCGTGCTGAGCTGAGCACCTGCCCTGAGATGGGGTGGGAGGAGGACAGATTGGCCTGTGTTCTTGAATGATTTACATTCTTCGTATTTGATTGAACGTCAATCTGATCAGTGTCCAAATTTGTAAAAGGCTCTGAAAGACAAAAGTGTTTTGTTAGCAAGCATAATACGAAGTGTAAAGTATGCTACAGAAATCTATGAGCAGCCGGGAGGTGCCGAGCCCTGCTGCGCGTTGGACGGATCCTCGGCGGGCGCTCCTCCACCTTTGTTCCGTGCACACGGCAGCCCCTCTATTTCCTACTGCAGCCACTGCTATCTGCGCTGTTGCTCTTACTGCCTGGCACAGCATCTCCCCCAGATCAGCTCCCAGACCGAGCGGCACCGGGACGCGTCCCGCCGCGGTGCTGATGGGCGGCGGCGCTCCAACAGCCGCGGAGGAGCCCGGCCCGAGCGGCCCTGGCCCTCTGCCCCGACCTGCCGGCGGCGTCCCGGGGCCGCTGCGGAACGGGCCGGGGGGCACGACGGGCCGCGCTACGCGGAGAGGCGTGTTTCATCTGCGTATTTTCAGACGAATCGAGCAGTTTCGTTTGGGCTGGAAACTATTGTCAGTTGCTCGGTGTCCTATTTTGCTCCATCCTCGGCTCCGGCTGAACGAAATGTCTCGAAGCCTATTCCAAAAAGATTCTCGTATAGGCTTCCAGATGCTAAGATTTAGATCATTTGAACGTCAGCGCAGCCTTCTGGTAACAGAACAAATCCAAATGGATTTCGTTTGTATACTGACGTCCGTCAGACGGGAAAGAAGCGCGTTTTAGAGCTGAAGTCTGTCCCGGCCGTGTTAGCAACGGGACTGCAGGCCGGGCGGGGCGAGCCCGACTCCCGGGGGTACTGGGGGCTGTGCTCCTACGCGGGGCCGGCACCCCCGGCCCGCTTCCTGTCGCCTGCGGGACCCTCCGGTGGAGGGCACGGCGCTGGCAGCAGGTGGCTCTCCTGGAGCCCGGCCCGTTCCCCCGCAGCAGGGAGAGAGGCGACGCCTCGGGCTCTGTAGGGAGCCGGACACCGAGTCGCCGCGCAACAGCCACCCCGCCGCCAGCCCGGACTGCTCTACCCCTAGGGCCGCCCCGGCTTAAACTTCCCGCTGAGGAGCGATTTACTGCCACCCGAGGGATCAAACCGGCCCGGCCCCGCAGCCGGCACAGCGCACCCTAGGTCACCTGCGCACAGGGCACGCCCTGCGGAGCTTTCTCCGCTCTCCTTCTGTCAGCAGCGCTGCCCCCCTCCCCTCCCCTCCCGACACCTCCCCGAGCGCTTCTCCGGGCGCTGTCGCTCCGCGGGACCCCTCTGCTACCCGCGGGGCGGAGCGGGCTCCGGGCGCTGCTCCCAGAGGGGCCCCGCTCGCTGCTTCCCGGGAGCGGAGCGCTGCCTCCGCCCGCCGCCCGGTTCCTTTCCATGAGCAGATCGTTAGCATCCCTTGCCGGCTTTCCTTCTTCTTCTTCTTCCTTCTCTCTCTCTCTCTCTTCTTTTTTTTTTTTTTTTTTTTTTTTTTTTTTTTCCCCTTTTCTTTTTATATGAATAGATTACCAAGCTGGCCGCGTCGACCTGGCGGTCACACGGCTCAGGAGAGAGGAGCTGAGACTGTCACAGGAGCTCAGAGAAAGCCCCGGGGAAGGCCGGGCGGGCATCAGACCGCGAGGAGAGCGGCTCCGGGTGTCAAACGCGAGCCTCGAGCCCCTATTTTTCTGTTGTTTTGAGTCGGTGGATCAATTGTCATCGGTCCTGTCACCTAAGAAGCAATGATTCCGATTCAACTTGGCATCTGATTTTATTCTAATGGGTTAAATTGGGTTCACTTTTTCAATTATCCCAGGTTTGACTGCGTAGTATTGCATGACAACTCACAGTTTCATCGGGTTTGGCAAAGCGAGCTTGCTCCGCGAGTACGTATATCATATCACATCAGATCAGGCTGAAGTTTGCTGTTTAGCGATTCCATTCTCGAGTCGCTTTTTGTAGAAGTGGGAAGGGTTGCTGCAGTCCGCGGCTGGTTCGGCACGATTCGGGAAAAAAAAAAATGCGGCGAGATGGCAACAACACGGGGTTCGCCGTTCAGCTCTGAATTAAGCACAGAACGAAGCAAGCGACACGATGGGGAACCACTCCACTCGCCGCAATATTTTTAGCAGCCTCTCAGTCCTCGCCTTTTTTTAATTTCCTAATATGCTCTTTGCTTTATTAGTTTTATTTACAACCGGCTCCCATTAACACCTCACCTGATTACTGAGGAGCTGAGACAGCTAAGCAGGAAAACCCAGCAAAGCGGCCAAAGCTGAGAGGGAGCCGGTTTGGTTTTCACTCGTTCTTTTTATTAATATTTGTTTGTTTTGTTTCGAAGTAAATATTTTGAAGCGGGCAGCAAAGAAAAGGCAGGTAAACGCGTGTGCTGCAGGGGTCAGAGGTGAGAAATTCTCCTCAATTCCGTATCAAAAGCGATGTAGAGAGGGGGAGAGAAGCGAGAGGGGGAGAGGGAAACAATCCTTCCACGCAGCAGCTTGTTTATTTTAATTAACGTAGGGATCCTCCGCCAGGAACAAGGACCCACCTCCATCTCCCGGCTGAGCACCGCGCCTCTCCCCACCCAGACCCCAGCCCTCGCCGCTCATAAAGGAGGGCACAGTTTGGGCAGAAGCTCCTAAGGTCGCAAGGTAAGGTCCTGCGTGAACCCCTGTAAGCGGTGCGGCGATTCAGACCTCACGAAGCCGTTTGCGGGTGTTCCTTTGCCGTCGTGTTGTGTTTTTTTTTTTTTAAACCAACAGCCCAGAATGGTGGTTCCCCCAGGTGCTTTCGCAGTCAGCATTCGGTGCGGGTGTTTTAATCCGGACAAACAGCAGCCTGGGAAGTCCGAGCCATTCTTTTTAATAAATACGGAGCTGTGTTCTTTATTCCTTTTTCTTTCTCATCTTATTTTTTTCCTCCTACGAAGGGCTCCCCTCACCTGCCCGTGAGCCTTTAGGAGCATCCTGCCCAAAAGCAGCAAAACACGGTACTTTCCGACGGCTAAATCACACCCGGAATGCGCATTCGATGGGGGTTACCGTCAAACCGCCGAGGAGCTGCCGGCTGCGCTCCGCCGCGGTGAGCAGAACCGCTGCGCGCACACCGCGATCCGCAGCCCTGCTCGCTGCTGCCTGGCCGCGGGGACGCGTCCCTGGCAGTGCCACGCTAAGCGCATCGCGGTCGGTTATCTCAATATCACCTCCTTCGGCAAATGAATACGCGGCTCAGTGCACGTTTTCAGATTACGGGGCGCTCCGAGTTTTGCTTTTCTCGGCGCGATGCTCTGTGAAAGTAGAGCAGCCCCGCACGTGCCCGAGCAGCGCCGGCCCGGCCAGGAGCAGCGGTGCGGGGTGTCGGGGCGCTGAACCCGAGCGGCTCTGCTCCGGGGGCGCGGGGCTGGAAACAGGCGGTGACGGTAAAAGGTATTACGGGTGCCAGAGGGGAATTTGAAACAATACCGAGATATTATATATAAGTTTAGAAAGCAATCAATTTAAATGCAGAAAGCAACCTTGGCTACATTTGGTATCACCTACGAGAGAGTCGACTTTACTCCAATTCTCTGTTTGTGTGCCCGACTGCGCGGGGCGACGAGGCGGAACGGCAGTAGCCACGTGCCCCGCAAGGAGCTGGCAGAGCACAAAATAGTGATAGGTTGTGAACCCAGACACGGCTCCGAGCGCCCGGCGCGGGGTGCAGCACCGCCATTCGCCGTCGCCGTTTCTGCGCTCGGATCCTCCGGACGCGGTGTGCAGGCAGCGCCAGCGGGGCTCAGGTGCCCGAGCGGGACCGAGCCCGCTGCCCCCCCCGCGGCCGTGCTCCTGGCGCTGGCTCGCAACGGGGGGTCTGAATCAAACTCCTTCTATCCCCTACTCCCTCCCCGCCACAGTGCCCTCCCCTCTCTTCTAATTATTGCTGGTCAATTATTAATTTGCATGTAGACGTTGTCCTAAATCCCCCGAACTGAGCGCAGGATCGTTCACGCTGTAATAGGCTTTAGCTTGGAGCCCGTGGCAGAGAAGAATGAGAGCTCTATAGCGGAGCGGTGCCGGCATCGCGTGCCGCAGCCCGCCCGGAGCGCAGGGGGACTGCGGAGGGGGGAGGGAGGGAGGTTGATGGCAAAGCCAGGCCGGGGAGGGCGGGCCGAGCCTCTGCGGGCTGTCCCGGGCTGCAGAGTCCCATGGCCGAACCCCCCCCATCCCACTGTTCGAGACTTTTGCAAAGGCCGAGCACGTAGTTAAGGAAAGGAAAAATCCGGCACTGACTGAAACGCCTCGAACGTTGCCCATCTGATGTCTTCCAAAAGCGCTGCGGCACCCCGCAACGAGAAACTGCGTTCGGAGGCCAAGTGCTAATGCGAATGGCTTCATAGGGGATGAAGAGCTCGATTTGGGCTTTAGATGCCCCGTTGCAGGCTCTCCGCTCGAAGGGCAGCAGCTCCCACAGAGCCCGGCCCGGGGCGCCCTCACCACCCGCCCGCAGCGGAGCGGTGCCAGGACAGCGAGCCCGGTGTACCGGGAGCTGCCGTGGGCCTTCGGAAACGGAGAGCTCACGTCTGATGCTAGCAACAAACTTTTGACGTCCCCTTAGGTAAGCAACACATTCATCAGTAAGCGCTTTAGAAACCTCCGGCCTCCGTTAGCGGAGCGGCGGATCCCTAACGCTACCTGATGGAGCAGAAGGGAAGGGCCCTCTCGTTAATTAAGCGCGCCCGCCTGGAGGAGGTTCCGTCGTTCCTGACTTTGCTTACGAGCCTGCCCAATTATTCCTAACGGAGCCGCCGAGCACGAGCGGAGGTGGCAATGTGGCACCGACGGGCTCGGCGCTGGCAAGGAGCGGCTCTCGGCCCCGCACCTGCGGCACATCGCTGTCCAGAGCGCCCGGAGCGGCAGGGATACGCAGGGCCCGCGCAGGGAGGACGGGGTTCGGAGTGCCCCTGTCCGGCAACCGCGAGAACCGCCTGTGCTGTACGGCGTGGGGGGAAGCGCAGAGCCAACGCGAAACTGTTCTCTGTTCTGGGGCGGGCAGCGATCCCCACAAAATAGCTGGACGGCAATAAAGGAACATTTCGTTGGGAGGAAAAATAACAAACAAACAAACAAACAAACAAAAAACACTAGCAGCAAACCAACCCAAGCCCTGAACGTGCCACCACAGTGGAAATATTTCACGCAACGACTAAAACTAAACTCGCTCTAGAAGAGATGTTGCGCTCACCACAGGCGCCCGCCGGGCAGGCGCAGGGCTGCGCGCAGCCGGACGGCCGTGCGCGGGGCGAGAGCTCCTACCGAGGGCTCCCAGCCCTCTCCCCGGCGCCGGCCGCCCGCGCTCCTCGCTCCTCGCTCCCTCCTTCCTCCCGGGCCGCCCCGCTCCGCGAAGTGACTGTGCAGCCCGGCCCGGCCCGGCTGGGCTCGGCCGCAGGGCACAGGGGCACCGCGAGGGAGGGGGCCCGGAACGGCTCCCGGCCCCCGGATCGAATCACCTTCTTTATTTTTTCCTGATGGCTCATTGTGCTAATTGACTTGTTTTCTCCAAGGAAAGCCCATTTGTCCCTCCTCCTTCCCCCTCCACAGTTGGTTTTGTTTTTGTTGGTTTTTTGTTGTTGTTGCTTTTTCCCCCCCTTTCTTTTCCTTCTTCTTCTTCCTTTTTTTTTTTTTTTTTCTTTTTGTTTTTTGTTTTTTGTTTCCCTTTTCATCTTTAACCGGGACTGCTCTGCAGGACTCCACGGCTGGTCGGGGTTTCTGTCCGTTTTAAGGGAGATTCCCTCACCCCTTTGAGCTTCGTCGATTTTATAGCTATTACTCTTATTAAAACACACACGCACATACAACGCATTGATTTCCGTCCAAAAGGGCTAATTACATTACTTACAGTAAATAGCAGCCCTGCTGTCCGGGGTCTAGTGTGCCAACAGAGAAAAAAAATCCCGGCTTATTTCACTTGATTGACTTCATCTTTGTGTGAAATTGTGTTTTATGAGCTGTATTCTGGCACTCGGAGGAATGTAGCAACATTCAATCTGCAAATAACATTAATTTTAGCTACTTAGGGAGAAAGAGAAGGGAGGAAACCGGCCGCCTGGCTCTTGGGTTACATGGAAGAGGTGACTCGAGGAGCCCCCGAGGATGGCTCTGGGATGCTTTGCAGAGGAAGTGGGGGCTGGGGCACTCCTTGCAGCGGCCGCGCTGGGGCTCGCTGGAGCGTCCCCCAGGGAGCGGGGAGCGCGGAGCTGCCGCCAGGAAGATCCTTCGGTAGGGATCGAGGTGTCAGGAAACAGCCGGCAGCTGTTGCAGGGAAAGGCGAGGAAGACCAGTGTGAAAAGTAAGTAGGAAAAAGGGGAGTGGAGGGGAGGGAGAGCAGGAGAGAGATTAGCCAGGAAGGAATGCGCCGCCCGGACCCCTGCGCGCAATGACCGCTGGCAGCCGGAGTGGCGAGGGACGGGGGGAGGCGAGGTCCCGTTTCGGCTGAGGGCGGGGGGCCTGCCGGGGCGGCGGGGCGGGCTGTGCCCGAGGACCGTTCGGGACCCGAGCGGAGTCCCCGGCTGCCTCCGCCTCCGGAGCCCCGATCCAGGGCGCGGAGTCCCCGCTGTACGGAGCGGCCCCGGGGAGCCCGGCCCCGCCGCCGCCTCGCGGGACTCGGCGTTTGGGGGAGGTAATAAAGCCCACCCCACCCACAGGCCCGGCTGCGATGTTTGTCGCTGCTTGCCCATCACTAGGGGTTGAGAGGAGTATGACAGGTCTTTGTTGTCTGAATAAAAATCAGTGGCGGCTCAAGGGAGAGAACTCCTCCTACTAAATTATCAAAAATGGGCTGGCTTTAGTCTCTTAACAAATTGGACAGAGCTCCGGAAGGCAGCAGTCCCAAATCCAACCTACAGGCACTGGGAACTTTAAAGCAACCAGGGACTGCTTGAAAATAGCACTTCTTTTTGCTTTCTTTGTATTCAAAACTATATCCTCTCCCGACCGGTTCTGCCGCCCCAGGTCCGAGTCTCTCCGGTCAGGAGCCCCGGCTCTCCAGAACAGTAACAGATCCTTTAGCTCGCTTTTCTTCTTTGGTTTTTCAAACTAATTATTATTACGTTTTCTTCCCCTTGTTTGTTTTCCGCACACCTTCAGGAAGCCCTCGGTGCTTGAGCAAAGAGAAGCTCCTATTGCAACCTCCTTCCCTGTGCCGTGCGCCTCGGTGTAAACATTTTGGATGATCTAAAGACTCTGGGGTCTGTATATGGAAATAGTGGGGTGCAGAGCAGAAGAAAATACTTGTCCTTTCCGTCCCCCAGCCATGCTTTTCCACGGGATCTCTGGAGGCCACATCCAAGGAATCATGGAGGAGATGGAGAGGCGATCCAAGACCGAGTCCCGCCTGGCCAAAGGGGGACAGATGAACGGCCGAGAAACGGTAAGAAAGCAGCCGGCCCTCCTGGAGGGGGATCTCTGCGAGAGTGGGCCCGCACGGGGCAGTCCGGCCTCGGGGAAGGGAGAAGCCGCCTGCCCCCGTCCTGCCCTGCCCCTGTCCCGCTTGTACAGCCCCGCCGCTGTTGCTGTGGCGCAGGGCGCTGAGTGTGTCGGGCTCCGTTAGTCGTTTGTTTCATAACTGCTGCCGCGGGTGCTTTCTGGAATAAGGGGGCAATGCGTGAAATCGCAGCGGGGACGTTTGTAACGCCGCTGCAGCAGCAGCCCGGTCCGGCCGCCGTGCCCGTGGGAGAGGGGCTTCAGGTGGGCTGCGAGGCTGCTCGCACTCCGTGCCCCCAGGCACCTTCGGACGGACCCGCAACCCACGGCCGCTCGTTGCTCGTAACCATTTTTAGTCTCGAGTGCGGGACCGGTACGGAGGCGCCGCTCTTTCCGAACGCAGCGCCGTCCGGTTATTCCGAGTGGCATTTCCCCTTTCTAGTGCCGGGTCCGAGGTTTTCATTAATGTCACGGCCGATGGAGAACGGGATCCCTTTGCTTCCAACTCTGTGGGGCTTCCGCCCGCCGCGCACGAGGAACAGCGCACAGAGTAGCGGCCTGCAGCCCGCCTTGCCGCTTCAGCCGCGGGGTCTTCTCCTCTCTCTTAAATAGCTCCCGCTTTGTTCTGCGAGAATTTGCAATGTAAATCCCACTCGCTTTTTCAATTGCTGTGAAAGGGGGCGAGGAAAACGACTTCAGATTTAAAAAATGAACGCGGAGTCGCAACTTTAAAACGGTTGCGACTTTAGAACAAGAAGTTCGGGGCGGTTTTTTCCCGTCCGTTTCTCAGCAGGCGCCTCTCGGAGCCTCCCGGCCGAGCTTTTGTTGCCGCGGTTCCTCCACCCGCCTTTGTCCCGAGCGGCGCTCCCGGAGCTGCCCGGGAACCCGCACCGCTTCGGGCCGAGAGACGCGCGCTGGGGCTGACCCCGGGCCGAGTCCCTGCCCGGCAGGGCGCTGAGTGTCCTCTACCACTGCCCCTCGCATTGCCACCTGTCACCTTTCTTTGATTTCTGCTTTAAAGTGTCTGGTTTTGCCCAGCACGGGGTTAGGCTGTTCTAAGCATGGGGAAAATTTACCAGAAAATTGATGCAAGTGTGCACCCTCTGCCATAAACATCTAGTGTGGCAAAACGGTGTTTCCCTACTTGAAAACACCATTCTTCGGGAGCACTCTAATATCAGAATGTGAAAGTGATGGGGAAACTACTGACTTAAACTTCAGAAACCTTAAGAATCTGCTTTCCTCCTCTCGCTGCGGCCTAATCAGCAGCTTTCATGTACTGCAAAGACACGAGCTGGTTAGGAGTGGTGTGACGAGACAAACACGAAAGCTGAACCCCGGTGAGCTGAACTTGGCGGCCCGGGCCCGGGAGGGTCCCTTTGTGCAGCCCCAAGGCCGCCCCGCTCCGTGTCTGATCTCTGCGCTGTTGTTTTGCAGAACATGCCCCCCATGAGCCCCGAGAAGCCTGCTTTGTGCGCCGGGTGTGGAGGGAAGATCTCAGACAGATATTACCTGCTGGCTGTTGACAAACAATGGCACCTCAGGTGTCTTAAGTGCTGTGAATGTAAACTGGCTTTGGAGTCAGAACTCACCTGCTTTGCCAAGGACGGCAGTATTTACTGCAAGGAGGATTACTACAGGTACAGCAATCAGTTCTCACGGGTTCAAAATCACGTCCCCTCCCCGGGCATTACGAACCAAACCGCTCTTTTCTTCCGCACGGGAAGCTCGAGAAGTAGCTTTTTGCGGCCAGCTATCCCCTCACGCTTCCCCTCGGAAAAGTCTCCCACGTTTACCCACCGGGAGGGCGGCCGGGGGAGCCGAGCACGTGGCGGCACGGGAAGGGACGAAAGAGCCGAACCTCGGGCTCTCGCCGCTCCGGGTAAGCGCAGGAACGCAGCCTGCGGCCCGGCGGAAACTTTCCCTCCGACCGCCGCGCTCCGCTTCCCCGGCGGACAGCGGCCGAAGGACGGCGGACAGCGGCGAGGCCCGCACGGTGCGGAGCCGTGCCCCTCGCCCAGCCCCGAGGCGACGGCGGCTGGGCCCGAGCGGGGGCCGTTCGCTCGAACGTTTCGGCTCCCCCAGGGATCGGATCCCCTCCTCCTCTCCTCCGCGGCCTTTCTGGTCTCTAAACGACCGAAAGGAGGGGGCCGCCTCGTTTTCTCCTCGCCCGCGTTTCTCTCCGCGCGCTGGCGGCGGGGAGCTTTTGCCCGCCGCACGACCTAAGCGAATAGGTCAACTGGGCGGAAAACTCGAGGCGTTTGTCCGACGGCCGCGGTGCCGGGTGCCTGCGGGGACTGCGGGAGCCATCCCGGGGCGGGAAGGGACCTGCGTGGCCCCGGGCTCCTTGCCGACCTCCCGCGGCAGGAGCGAGGCGGACAGCGCCGGGGCGAGGTCTTCCTTGACCTTTCTAGTTGATGCCCACCGTTCGTTTCCCTCAGAAGGTTCTCCGTGCAGAGATGTGCCCGCTGCCACCTTGGGATCTCAGCCTCTGAAATGGTCATGAGAGCCAGGGAGTCGGTTTATCACTTGAGCTGCTTCACCTGCACCACCTGCAACAAGACTCTGACCACGGGCGATCACTTTGGCATGAAGGACAACCTGGTTTACTGCAGGGCCCACTTCGAGTCTCTTTTGCAAGGAGAATACCCCCCTCAGCTGAGCTACACCGAGTTGGCAGCCAAGAGCGGAGGGCTGGCCCTGCCCTACTTCAACGGCACAGGCACCGTGCAGAAGGGGAGACCCAGGAAACGAAAGAGCCCTGCCCTGGGAGTGGACATCGTCAACTACAACTCAGGTGGGCAGCGCACCCGGCCTTCCCCCCCCCACAACCCTCTCCTCGGCACGGAGCACTCCTGGGCTTCCCCTGGGCCGGGTGGTGTGTGGGGAGCTCAGCCGGGCCCCGGCTCGCGTAACATTGGCAAATCAAACCAACAGCTCTCTGAGGGTTGGAGCTTTTGCAGGAAAGCTAACAGCAGCCCTGCTCAAAGGCTGTCTGTGCCCATTAATGTCAAACACCCAAACTTAGTCACTTCCCAGGGTAAAGACAAAAACATCAGAAAAAGCAGAGAAACACCACACTGTTCTTTCTCTATAGAAACCTCGGAGATATCGTTGCCATTATTTGTGTTTGATTAACGAAAACACTTCATCATTTAGATTTCAAAGTATAAGAGTCCAAAAGGATCAGCAAAAAAATAAAAATAAAAATAAAAATAAAATTTAGAGCCAAAAAAGGATTGTACATGGCCAGCACCATGTGCAGGCAGTCAGAGCAGGTCTCCGATTCATAGCACTGAACTCTCCAGGCTAAACAATCCCGGTTTACTGGCACATAAACAATCAAACTGCTCAAGAGGCCAACGAATAAATGTTGTTCCCCATAACGAAGCCTTAACAAATGTAATTAACAGGAACAGTTTCTGCTCTCTTAACGGTAGGAAAGAAACGAGTGTCGGACTCTATTAAATTTCCCCCCTTTCCTCCACTTCAGTACCCACGCCGTGCCCGAGCACCCCGTGCTAGGGGCTGGAGGGAAGGGAGATTTACGCACTATCAGGCGCTTTAAGAGGAGTTTCGTTAGACGGAAGCCGACAGTAGCGAGGACAAATCCGAACAGAAAGCCCCCGCCTCCCAAAAAGCTTGGGGAGGAAGCGCAGCCCCCGGAAGGGGCAGCGGGCAGGGAGCGGGCAGCGGCTGCCCCAGGCGATGCGGCCAGGGAAGCTCCGCGCCGGCCTCAGCCCCCTCCCTCCGTCCCAGTTCGGGCCGCTGCTCGGAGATCTGTGAGCAGCCCCCGGCTCCCCCCCTCCGCAGCCTGCAGCCCTCCCCGGCACGTCCTCTGGGGCTGCTGTGAGACGGGCCGCGGCTGGGAACGGGGTGGCTGTGCGAGGCTATTTCATCTCC
Source organism: Meleagris gallopavo (assembly GCF_905368555.1). Lineage (NCBI taxonomy): Eukaryota > Metazoa > Chordata > Aves > Galliformes > Phasianidae > Meleagris > Meleagris gallopavo. Next base: position 8,330,160 of record NC_139413.1, read on the forward strand.
TCTGATGCGTAGACCTTGGAGCTGGGGTAATCACTGCGCTAATTGTTCCTTGTTAATTGAAGATGACATTGGAATCCCTGGCTGCGGAGCGGTTTCCAATCAGTCCTGAAAGCTGCTAAAGAAAAGCGAACCTGTGGCACAGCCCCGGTTCATTCAGTGCCGGCCCCTGGCGGGGGGGGGGAGGGTCCTCATCTTCCCCATCTGCCCGCTCTCTCGAATTCTCACTTGGCCACCCGAATTCCCCAGGTCCCCGAACAGAAATATTTCTAAGGACAAGTTATCATTAGAATCAGGATCAGAAATGTTGTGGGTATGACAAGACACCCCTTACGTACTCGACAGAGACGTTACTTGTGAATGCAGTCACAGTTTTTGGGTGCGAGTCCTGAAAGTCTCCTTCATTACAGCCGCGGGGGTTGGAAGATTCACTGACTGCAAAGCGAGATTAAAACCCACTACCCACTATGGAAATACAGCCCATTTCATCGAGGTCTCACCTAATTTAGAACAAACAAACAAAGAAGACCGCTCTAATTTGATGTCTTACACTTCATGTAGATGGCTGAGGAATTTGATCTGGTTGGGCTGTATTTTTTGCTTTAAGCATTATCTAGCCGTGTCCAGTGCTGACACACGGTCTCGAGAAAATACAGCCTGCAGCCAAAGCGGTTGCATCCGGTGCAAACGAATCCAGTCCATTGACCTGCTGTGCTGCAGATCTGAGGGGAGGAAAACAAGCCTCTGACAGTTATGAAATGAGTTGCAATGGATGGAACTATTTCTTGAAAGAGGAAAAAGATAAAGTTTCTCAATAATTGGCAGCCACTTCCTACACGCGTTTCCCATCCTTTGCCCTGCACTCTGGCAGCCACCCTTGCACAGCCCGTCTCCCAAGGGTACCAGCCTGCTGCATGCCCACACAGCCCTGGACAGCCTCACACCCTGCAGCCCCCAGCACGTGTCTGTCCTGGACCGTGTGCTCCATGCCGGCAGACTCTGCTCATGCCGAGTGTGCTCCGACAGCTCCCTGCTTCCTGGGAAAGCACTTCACTCCCCAGGTAAAGCGAGGCAGAATGGGCCTGACGAAGCTGGCTGCATTGGGATGGCAGGCTGTTACAGAAACAAATCAGACTTCTAAAGCCAACCAGTGCAGCTGACCCTGATTAGGCCAACAGCCCCACCGAGCTGTGTGCAAAAATCCACGTATTCAGAAACAGCCCCTAGTATCAGGCTCAGACCTGTGCATGCATTTTGTTTTGGAGGAGCCAAACATGGGGCCAGGGTGGGAAACGGGCTTCTGCTGCTGCATCTACAACAGCTTTTCTATTTTGCATGTTGTTTAGCAGTTTGATTTCTGCTTCTCAGCTGTAAAGTGGAAACAACAATAAATAACTCAAAATGTTGTGAGCTAAAGCCATTCATGCTTGTGAACTGTCTGCAATTAATGTGAAAAAATGGAAGAAACTATTCAAAACTACTTAAAACATGAAAAGCTTTCTCTGTATTACCTCTTATGTCATAGAATTGATATACATTTTGAGGCAACTGCGTTGACTTACAGCTCATAGGATATAGAAATGAGAGGGTGAAGAAGATTTACCTAGGAAAATATTTTACACAGCTGTTGCTCAAAGAGCTGCTTACTTTACTTCGTAACAAATATGTGTGTGTGAAAAACTAAGAAGAGTTCACTTGAAAAATTCTTGGCAGTAGAAAGCAAAGAGTTCTGGGTCTTTCCAAAACAAAATTAAATTAGCAAGTCCCTGATCCCATTGCAGTGAAATAAGCAACAGTATCCTGCCCAATTTTCTTCTTTCTCCTGGTTCTCCAGGCAATGGTATTAAGTTCTGCAGGATGATGTGGCAAAGTCACACAATGCTGTTTCACCTGTGTAAAACAGAGATGGATCTGATCACTGTATGAACAGGGGTTGTCTCCTAGCCCCTAGCCCCGTTCTTATTTTCTCTTGAAAAGAAAAGTCCAAACAAAGTAGATCACAGATGAAAAGAAAAGAAAAGAAAAAAAGCAGCAAGCAGGACAGAGGAGTGTGAGGAAGTTTGCTTTGCTGAATAATCAAGAAAAGGAAACACACAAACAGCTTAGAAATGCCTGATGGAAAACCTGAGGTCTGAATCTGGTGATCTGCTTTATGGCAGCTGATGAGTTACTGCCCACACAATTTGACTGAAGGCAGTGTGACTGCTTGTGAAAACAAGGAGTAAATATAATCCCAATCCAGCCTGAAATTGTTTTTAAGGTAAATTTCGACTCCTGGTGCTTTCTGAAGTGTCACTTTGCTTTGTTTGAAAGTGCAGATAGACTTCTCACCAAGACTAGAAGCAAATCTAACTATAATTAAATATTCACCTGATTTTCTGTCAAAGTGTTGTCTTAACACTGTCTGTTCATGTTGACTTGTCTTATAATTCAAAAGAGAAAACATCTTCAAGAAGCTTTCTATTTTCTCTTGGTTTCAAGTTGCTTTGCCTGTTTTTAGCTCTGTCAACATCAGTCTCTCTCTATTGTCTTCTCCCTCTTTCTCTCCTCTCTTTTTTTGAGAAATTGAGATCAGTTTGGCCTCGTAAATAATCCACTATCTGAGATCCAAGAGCTGTTCAAAAATTCAAATGATCAACTAATGAATCTTGGTCTAGTTTACACACATTCTGACTTCTTTTCAATTCAGTTCAGTCATTAGTACTCCTTGCTATGACGGTGTGCTCAATCTTCTGTTTAAGTGAGCTATCATTACAAAATGGTATCCTGAAAGTAATCCAATTGTTTTTAAGCCAAAGAGAAAAATACAGGTGTTTTTTTTTCTTCTTCTATTTTTTTCCAATATTGTCATGTCTTTCCCCACTGCTAAGTGCTGATGCTAAAGTCCATGAACAGCTGCCACTTGAGGGTACAAATCACATCCAGAGAAGTGTAATCTGGAACAAAATAATCTTTCACAGATGCTTTGGAAATTTGGAATGAGAGAAATCAGGGAAAGTCTTTTAAATTTTGGAACCACTATTTACTTGGTTGCTTGCAGAAATCTCATTAATCAGTACCAGCTAAGCGCTGCTGCTGGTTGGGACTGAGATGGAGGGCCTGAATCAAGCCTTGACCAACTACTTTCTAAAGATGTTTTACAGAGGAAAAGTTTCCAAGGAGTTCACTTAAAATCTCAGGCAGAGTCCAAAAGCATTTATTTTATCAGCAAAGAAGTCCAGATTTTCTGCTTTCCTGATCAACTGTCATAACAAACTTTCCTGCTGTACATCTTTTTTAAAGGTACTTGTGATTTGGAGGAAGTCTTAGGAACATTCAGAATGCTGGCTTGACCTTTATTCTTCTCTCAAGCTAAGAGTGTTTCAATGAGTGAGATTTCAAAATCTGAATGAGATTTCAAATGACTCTTTGGATGCCCAAAGCAAAACCATCACCACAGGGAAAAGACTTGTTTGAAAATAAATGCCCAAGAAGAGATAACTTTCTATGCCTGCCCTTAGTAGGTAGAGGCCTAGGGGACATAGCATGTTTTAAGTATAAGAAAAGGTCATCTTCTAGTTCTTTTTTGTCTCATCTAATTATCACATCTATACTTAGTTTTGCACCATGTTAGCGCTTCTTTCCTCTCTTGCTTTCTAGCTTGCTTCCTTCTCTCCAAATAGTGCATTAGCCATGATTGCTGCCTTGATTCCTTTATCATACATGAGGCACAGCCACTAACTCCTTGCTTGGTTTATCGAACAGGTTGTAATGAGAATGAGGCAGATCACATGGACAGAGACCAGCAGCCTTATCCCCCATCCCAGAAGACAAAGCGCATGCGCACCTCCTTCAAACACCACCAGCTTCGTACCATGAAGTCCTACTTTGCTATCAACCACAACCCAGATGCCAAGGACCTCAAGCAGCTTGCCCAGAAAACAGGCCTGACCAAGAGAGTTCTGCAGGTAAGAAGCCACCATCACAAGCTTGACAGAATTTTCCCCTACTGCTGCCAGTCGATAGCATTTCCCATATGTGTAACGAGAGCAATATATAAATACTTTTGCTAGCTGTGTCCCTAGTGGGTGTGCAGAGGGGTGTGGTATTACATGACGGGAGTGCCAAATGTATACCTGAAGGCAGCCAAATACTGAAATGCGATTTACAAGTAGTTGCATCCTCGAGATGAGGAAACTGTCTCCAGAGTCTATGACCTGGGGGATATCCTGGGATCTGTAGTCTCTATGTGCTGACCTTATTAAGGACAGAGGTAGCAAATCTACTCATTTTATGCGTACTGGGTGAAGCCCTTGGGCTCCTGCGAGGCAGTTAACGTGGCCCCTCAGTGAGCAGATCCTGAATATACAGGAGGCAAACTTTGACCAGTACAATCTTCCAGGACCAGCCTGTTCCCTTCTATTAGAGAGGACCTCCATAGCAAAATTACTTCCCTGCGAAAGAGCTCAGCAAATGACATTAACAAAATCCGCATAATGGTGTGTGCTAGCTCAGAGAAGTTAAAGTGAGGTATGTGTTGTAAGCTGTGTTCAGAGAAGGGCAGTGATCTAGGGACAAAGAGAATCTATTAGCAGTGATTGCTTGTCTGTATTACAAATCACCTAAAACACTTTCAGTGAACCCTGCAGAAAAGAAGGACTAGGTAACCGACATCAACAAGCTGCATGACAGGGACAGTGTAATTTCCCCTCCTTCCTTGTCAGTCTTTTAAAATGATTAAGATAAACTTTAAGCCTTAGCCGAAATCTGCTCATTCACCCTTTGCCTTCATCTTTGAGTCTCGACCCTGAAACTCCCCAGGCGAAGCGAACACCAGTGGCCATGCAAAACGTTGCCTCTGTTGGGCAAGTGAGCGAGCAGATTTCCCAAGGCTTGGCACTGGGCCCCAGGCCTTGTGCAGGGCCTGCCTGTGAGCCGGTACCACCAGTAGCAAGCCAGGCTGTAGAGTGATGTGGGCAACTTGCCACGCAAATCAAACATCAAAAAGATGACGTAAAAGCAAGAACAAAGACATACAAACAATCAAACAAACAAACAAGCATCGGTAAAGAAATCAATTGGGATTGGTTTGCAGGTTTGGTTTCAAAACGCAAGAGCCAAATTCAGAAGGAACCTTTTGCGGCAGGAGAATGGGGGTGTCGATAAAGCGGACGGCACCTCACTTCCGGCACCGCCCTCCGCAGACAGCGGCGCTCTCACTCCACCCGGCACTGCGACCACTTTAACAGACCTGACCAATCCCACTATCACTGTAGTGACATCAGTGACCTCTAACTTGGACAGCCACGAACCCGGGAGCCCCTCACAAACTACCTTAACGAACCTTTTCTAACATTGCCGTTTTTTTTTTTTTTATTATTATTATTCTTACTCTTCTTCTTTATTATTATTATTATTATTATTATTTTGATTATTTTCAAGCCTTTTTTTTTTTTTTTGAAACAAAATAACAAACCCACAAAATATTTGGGAAAATAAACAGCTTGATGTGTAGCATCTGCAGCCACTTGGCAAATGAGTTTGAAGTAATATGTTGCTATAATAAACGAACATTTATTGTTGATAAATTGTACTCAAATTTTTTTAATTCATCAGACAACAGAAGAGAAGTTCTGAATCATTCTAATAAGTGCCTCTTAAAATTGTATGTTACTTATTTCCACAATCTTGAAAAAAAACATGAATACCACTACTACTACAAAGCCCAAAAGTTTCTTTTCCCTCCCTGATAACCAGATAAAAGTCAGTATAATTATAGACAAAAGAATGCTGCTTTCACGATTGTATCTTCACTTCCAGAACCCGAGATCTCCTTTTATTTTTATAACGCATCTAGAAGTTTTGTACGATTTATTTTTTAAATGTAGACAAATAAATACAACGTGGATTAAATCGATGATGTAGTCAGACTGCAAGTCCCAGTGCTTCTTTGTAACGCATTAGTGCCAAGGCCGACCCCCCAGGCAAGCTGGGAGCCTCACGGGGCCGAACGCTGCCCTGCAGCCCTGCACCCGGCCCACGCCGAGGGCTGCACCTGGTGGGGGCCTGGAGTGGGGCCCATCCAGCACAGCCGAAGATGTGGGTCTCCAAGCTCACCTCTGCGAGTTACGGAGGGCAAGGGTGGGAAACGCCCTCCGGAATGAGCTCGCTGCTGTAAGGGTATTGTTAGAGCAGAGCAACAGCTCGAGGTAGGAGCCCCTCTGATCTGACATATTGCACAGGGAGGGGTTTTCATTCTGCTCTGCAGTCAAATGGCACAGATTCAGAATTAAATTTAAAAAAAGGGGACAGTTTGCTACTCGGCCTCCGTGCCGTACTACTAAAGCAAACAGGGGGCCGTCCAGCTACTTTAGAGAGCACCAAAATGATTGCCAGCGATGCACAAGCACGTGTACTGTTAAAGGAGCTTTTGATAAATCACAGTTTTTCAGGGAAATGGAAATAAGCAAAATATAATTTATTAAGATGTTTAAAGAACATGATTTTAGTACGATTTATTCATTACTATTTTGAATTTACTGTAGCTGTTTTCTGAGATTGTATCAGACTCTTTGTTTAACACACAAACTTAAAATCTTTAGTTCCTTGCTATCTTTAACATACGCTTTATCTTTTTTTAACTTGGTATAAAAGGAAAAAATGTCAGCAAAAATTCTTACGAAATTGGGAATTGGCAGCGGATAATTTTGAAGCAGATAAACTCAGAAGCCTTGTGGATGCTGATCTCAATACATTTCTTAGTTTACAATAGCGAACTTTCTTTTTTTTTTTTTTAATTTTATTTAAGCTAAAAGTCTGAATGGTCTGGGCAGTGGTGAATGTTCATTTGTATCCTTTTATTGTAGTTGAACACCAATTAGATTGTGGAGAGTCTCAGAAACAAAACCGAACAAAAACCAGTCAAGATCTATATCTTGCTTTTAGTGGATTGTTAAGAATAACTTTGCACATATACCCCACTTTTTAGACACCATCAAATCTCTTTTTTGGTGGTCAAAGTGGCTATTTAATATATTTTAAAGGTGTCCTTTTTGGCTGTATAAATGTGTGGTTACATATTGACAGTTCACTGCCCACATTAAAGTGCATTATTGTAATTTTTGCTCAGGGTTTTTAGAAAATTAGCACAGAAAAGTAGCTTATTTTTAAAAAAAAGATGATGGAAGAGATGTTAACACTGTAATAGAGGAAAGGTGTGTTTGCCATTATATATTTAGCAAGTATGGTTATCATCTTCTACGGATATTAAATCTTGACTTTTCCTATTTCTATTATCTTATGGGCATTTACCACTAACCAGACCAAACAACCTTGGTAAGGCTGAGATCTTTATTAATACACTTTTACAGGTAAAAATATTGATACTTATAAATTTTGTTCTTTGACAGAACAATATATGGTACTAGAGATCTACTTTATTAAGTAGACTAATTAAAACTCAGTTCTACTATGTGCCTTATGATATACCTTGGGAGTAAGTTTGTGAAAAATCAGGATATATGTGTTGTTTGTTAAATTAACTGTTTTAAGCCCTTTTGACACCTCACTAGTTTTGTACTGTTTTACCTCTTATTTCTGAAACTCTTTTTATGGTGTATCCTGTTAGAGGGGACAAACATGTCATAGAAAGCAGTTGTGCACTCTTTCAGATATAGTTGATAAATCCAATAATCTTATATATTGAGCTTCGTGTTTATAGTACAGTAAGTGGTCTAGCAAAATTGTCCATGTTTCTTTGTTTATTGATAAATGCATTGTATAGAAATATTTCCCCTAAATATTTATGGACCAAACAATTGTGATATATCCTATTAAATTTGTGTGAATAAACCATTTTGAATCTAAGGAGTATTATTTCCCATCAGTTTTTATTATTATTATTTTTTAATTTAAAGCCTACATGTTCCGGAGTGTCTCTTTGCTTTTACGGTACCTGCGAACAATTGGTATTAAACATGCAAACACGGCCTTTTAAGTATTCCAAAATACGGTTCCTTCTTAGGTTTTCGATTTCTTCTTATTCAATGTATGTGCTACTGCTGGTGCGATTTAGATGTTAGCCTCTTAACCCCCTTTTTTGAACATGCCAAGTAATGCCCCACTGATTTGATACAGAAACCCCATCATAGGCTTCTAAAAAAAGTCAGAAAGCTAGCAGCTAAAGTAATTGCATGACGAATATAGCCTAAATAATATGATGAAATGAAGCAAGATTTAATGCTAGGTGTATTGAACACAAACTAGAATTGCAGACCCCGAAAAGCCAGGTTGCTCTGTAGTTTAATAAATTGTCACTATGATTTCTTTCAGGGAGAACAAATCATGGGGCATTACAGCCAAACATCCCGACGTTTGAAAATTCCCTAAAGTATTAAAAGAAGGGGAAAAGTTTGATCGGAAATCCACTGCAGTGAAGACAAAGACAATATTAGGTTATGATAATCATACATTTAAAAATCTATCGAGCCAAAAAATAAAAATAAAAGACTTGATGTCATTTCCTGAATGTTAACAAAACATATGTTATTTTATGGTGTCTAATTAACAGAACTGGAGGCTTCAACAAATTGTGTGGTATTAAAAACAAATTTAGAGAAACTATGTATAAAACCAGAGCAACCTGGCAGCAATCTACCCAGCCCATATTCGAAGAAAACTTTTCTTTAAAAATATCACATTTGTCAAGCACAAGTACTTGTAAAATAAAATCTGAGTGCATTCATTCCACTTGCTTGCTAATGTGTACTAGTCATACCTGTTAAATGGATTTTTGTAAATTCAAAGAGAACTTTTCACTCATTCCAAATCATAGGAATCAAAACCCAGTAACTTTAGTACTATTGTTTCTGAATCCTTTTTTTTTTTTTTTAAATGAGACAAATCTGCATGCACTTTTCCATCTGTCACATATAGTGTACATTTCTGTATGATGAATTTCTCTTTGATGTTTCTTGTATAATAGCTTTCATTAATAAACATTTTATTTGATGCAAACATAGTTAACTTTATGTAAACACTTAGCTAATTGTTCCAGCTAATTTAAACTTTTCTTTTGAAAAAAAGCAGTACAGCGCAGTTCCAACATGCTATATATATAAAATCAAAAAGAATGAGGTAGCAATACTGTTACACAGCGAAAAGTATTTCCTTTGGTGTTTACCTTTTATTTTTTTAACCTGCTGTATAAAACTGACACTTTTTTTTTTTTTTAAATCCCATCGGCATCAGCAGTAAAACAACCCCGAATTCTTCTTCAATATATGAAAACATAAGCAGTACGTAAAACTCTCAATGGCTTTTAGAATACATGGATATAATTTGTGGATCCCTGAGCTGTTTACAAGGTCACTATGCAATGAGCAAGTACATTACAAATAGTTGCTCCTGAGATTCCCAGTCTAAAACGCAGATGATTTTTACGAGCCGACAAGCAAGTGTGACAATAACCAATTATTAGTAATGAGGTTTTGTAAGCGTTAAGCAACTATTTGCAGAAAGATTTTTTAAAAATATATTCCTATTTAGCTGTATAGCCAAAGCGTATGTTAAACAAATTAACATATAAAAACTTGCCAGAAAATCTTTCATTAAGATGACATTTTTATTATATACTAATGAACCCTATGTAAACAATGTAACTTTTATGAATGATGGACATTAAATATTTCACTTACGTGTATCCTCAGCATTTTGCATGTTTTCTTAAACTCTTCCAGTTTCTGAATTCTAAAAGGAAAACCATACAATTATTAACAACATCAGACAAAGTTACATACAGATTACTGCAGTGATCTCTGGAAACTGGTAACCAAGAGTGTTCTAACGGCAATAAAAAGGTATCATTTATTGGTGGCAATTATGGGAAGTATTGTTTAAACAACAGTTTTATAGTCTGTTGTAAAGTTCTGTTTAAAAAGGTTAGCACGGAGGACTTAATTCAAATCAGCTTGATCAGAAATTTAAGTATACTGTGAAATTCTTAAACCGAGCCTTATGCGCATTTATTACTGCAGAAAAGGAGTCAATGCAGAAAAGTGATTATTCAGATCACAGCCGTGATGTGGTTTCCCTGGGTTGTCCACAAGAAAATATTTTGAACATTAATGATTAAAATCAACAGAGATCTAGGGTGGCGTTTAGGGCACTGAGAAAACTCACTCTAGATATTTTTTCTTTTGTAAATCACTGCATTCTTTAGTCAGTTGGATTCCTTCTGTACAATTTTAATGCTTACAAACATATTTCTAGTCTTAATTATTGTCCACGTGCTGCTTTTCTCATCTGATTTAAATTAGAAAAATAAATGAATTAAATGCTCCCAATGAAAAACAATCTCCACTGAAGTAAATGGTAAAATTAAATTAACTGATTAAAGTGCAACCGGGGGAATTTTGTGTCTCCTTGATGATTAACGATATCAAGGTTTCATTTTTTAACAGCGCTATTGTTTGTCTGGGGATAGTCCTGCACTTAGTGCTCTGATTTGTATGAGTAGCTGCATTTGCCATTCCAAAGTTTTTTGCAAGATAACGATATCTGTCCCCTGCATTTAGAGAGTAAACATGTTGAAAGGGCAGCACTATACCTGAAAGAAAAGTAAGGAATAATTTCAGCCAAGATTTAAGAGAATGCAAGACAAACCCGAGTTTTCACTTGTCAGAAGTGAAATGTGCTAGGGTTCTTCCTAGTGGATGCATGTCCACAGCTAGATGCAGCATTTCTTTTCACTTCTGGTCAAGAAAAAGAAGTCAAATTGTGCACTCCTACAACATCTGACTCAGAATTATTCACTAGAGGAATGGTTTGCAGGACTGGGTCAAATGACAGAAGGCTGACACCAAAGCTCACTGGAATCGGTGAATTTTCTCTCCCTGATCCTGTGGGCTTTGAGCCAAGAGCTGAAAACATAGAGACTAAATTATTCTCTTGTCTCTTAAGAAAGCATAACCTTCAGAATGAGATAGAATATATAGGACAGCAATGCCGCTCCGTTCTTTAGATTTCATTCTTGAGAGTTGCTAATGCAAGCACCTGGCACATGCATTAAATTGACTTCAAAATATTTCTTCCTCCTTCACCCAAATACAGGACACAAATTATACTACTGGAAATTCCAGAAGCTATTACAGTGTTGGAGACTTTATTCAGTTATTCTGCAGTGCTGAACAATTCTTCTGCGCTTCTCAATTGACACAGACTTATCTTGACACATACCTATATACATATCCTTGTCTTGCCTTCAGATAACTAGTACTTTCATATCTATTTAAGTCACTCAAACCTATAGGAAGTAACTCTCGAGGCTTACATGTTCTAGCTAAAGCAGTTGTCATAATTTTTTTATTTTGTTGCTCCCCCAAAATAAAATATTTTATCCAAAGGACTTTCACATTACGAATTTGTACTTCTGTATGCTTTTTTTTTCTTTCCATAGCTTTGGTCCAAAATCTGTAGTGCATGGATTATTTTGCTATACAGCTTCTCCTGTATTACCCCAAAAAACAAAGTCACTGGAATCATTGAATTTGTGGCCTGTATGTTCCTCTATAAATGTTCTACTCTTCAAATAGTTTTAATCATAAAAAATGATATTAAATGCATTCCATTTTTTCTAGTGTGATAAATATTAGAAATGATACCTTCTTGGCTGCACTCAGCTTTGGAACAAGTGTGTTTCTGCTTTTGGAAATGGAATTGTGAGCAAGCGTCCTTTGAAATTTCTGGTACTTGCTGCTGCTAGGAACAGAGGGGCTAGACTGAAGTCCTAATTTAGCTTAACAAAAATCAGTGCTATTTTCTGTTTTGCCCTCTTTTCCAACTGGACTTTAACTGAGGCTAAGAAAAATGTCAGTAATTATTTTAGTGCTAGAAAATAAAAGTGAGATGTTTTCTTTTGTACTTCGGCTATGCACTTCAGTATAGATTTCCGAGTCTGAACAGATGCACGGTGTCTTGAGTATATGAGAGTGCTGCATACAGAAAATAAATAACACAGGAGTGAACAGCCTAAGAAATGGTTATTGGACTAGAAATGTAAGCAGTCACAGTGGGAAATGTGGTGATTTATCATCCTATGTATCCTTACTTGACCATTTTCCTTCAGGAATTTGTACTCAGCTGAGTATAAATGACCAACTAACTTTCTGTGGCCATATATAACTCAATGCTATGACCGAGATGCAGTAGAGAACAATCCATAACAAGAAATTTTCAGGAATAATTACCTCAGCAAAATAACAAAATATTATCCAATAACCTAGTGACAATAAAATAAACCATAACAGCAGGAAAACTGACAATGTCAGTATCATATCTTAATATGATGCTTTGACCAAACAAATACATATCCCATCACTCCAACAAAGTATGCAGTGTTAGCAGAAGGGGCAAGATAAGCTTAGAAACTAGCCAAGTAGGAAGCTCACAGGTGAATACTTTTCATCTTCAAAGATATTCCCATAATTACTGGTCATGCAGCTGTTGCAATTGAATAGACTTTATTTCTCATCTTCTTTTCTGGTTATCCAGTGCAGTATTATTTGACTTGATGAAAAAAGTGGGCTTTGGAGAAGGCAGTGAAATGGACACTCTGAAGTGCATGAATGCCACTGTGTGCCTGCAAGCATATATTGATATAAAATACTGCACAACTCATACTCTTAATATCAGTCTTAAAGAAGCTACTGCTTTTTGCTTCTTATTTTTATTTGAAAATCCCTTTCTTTTTGAGTGTGAGACTACATGAGCCTTAACTATATTAACTGAAATAATTTTTTACCTATTTGGTAACTTTTTTTCTTAATAATCAAACCCAAAAAAACTAAACCAAGGTTTTTTTTTCTTTTTTTTGAATCATGCAGAATGTGAATCATGTTGGAACAAATTAAGTTACTGCTACTGTTTATTATGAAATATTAGAAAGAGGTTATCATCTGCCCAGGAATGCTTTCTAAGTACAGCAATGATGTAATTGTTCCAAGTGAGTTATTTTCTTCTGCTATTCGATGTGTCACAGAGCACTAGTGTGACACTAAATAGGTAATTATCAGAAATCAGTGCTTCAAAGCACTAGCCTAAAACTACTGCAATTGTTGTGGATGGACCCAGATTGACAAGCTCTCAAAATCACAACTTACCACTAGAATGATGAGATAAGATACAATAGGGCTTGGAGTGCTTGTATCATTTACAAATGGCATTCAAATACTGTGATCCTTTTGTCTCATAGCATGATAAGTACAAATGTAAAAAACTTCAAAATTGGATTCAGCTACTTATTTCAAACTGTATTAAATTCAGCATGATTTCAAGAATTGACTTATAAAATCTGGTGAAATCAAAAGCATTTTGATTAATTTCCTTGGATTTCATCATAGTCTTTGAATGTGCTTTTTAGCCTCTAGCAAAACTGAAAAAAGAAATGGAAAAAAACAGCTGTGCAGAACTCAGATTCAGTTCAGAACAGTTCTGAAAATACCCAAAGGTTTTGTTTGTATATAACATTTTATTTGTTTGTGATTATTTTAAGAACAAAAAGTACCAGAGGAAACTAGGCTCCCCAGTAACCAGTTCGGACAGGCCTCTTCCTTCAGACTCCGAAGAATTTTGCTGTTAAATATTTTGTTACAAAATTTTTTACCTCAAGTTGGTTGAATCCTCCAATATATATATGTATATTTTTTCAGTGTACTTGAGTACTTGTGCATCTGTACCATTTTTACACAGGTAAACCTGTCTGTGCAGGATCCCACAGATAGTACCTCAGCACTACAGGTTTGCGACAGCTGTTACCAGCAACACGCCCTAGAATGGACTTTACCTTTCCCAGTTGCTTTCCTCAAACAGTCTTCATTCAGAAATGGTCTCTTCCATAGGATTAAAAAAGATGCTCCGCAATGATAGAAAGTAGAAATTGAAGCACTCCTGAGTTGTATTTCCTACTCTTATTCTGCATCTTCACGCAAACCAACGCCCACTGCATCCATCTCCCTTTCCCTACTATTTCCATGTCAATCAGAGTTGTTGGGAGGCATGACTATGAATTAAGCCAAATTTCACACACCAGCAAAGACCAAAACCACCACCCACAGCCCGGGCGCCACTTCAGCGCGGCCTGCCTCCTCACTGCTTGCAGTGTACTGCGCTGTACCTCAGCCTGCCTGTGGCTCTGTCTCCAGCACGATGGGGAGAGGCAGACTTTAGGTAAGAGAAGGAAGGCTTAAATGGTTTGGTCAGTTCTTTTTCTTTCATGGCTCCTTTCTGCAGCTAGAGTCCCCTTACCTTCCCTCTCAGGGCAGTGCTAATGAAGCTGATGAAAGCCGTTTCAAGAGGAAATGCTAAAAAAGATTCTTGCTCCCTGATGTCCCTTGGTGTGCTGCTGGCTGCCCCTGGCTCTTCTCGGTGTGGCACTGGGCCAGTCACTGCCGAGGCCAGCTAGTGTCATTTGGGGTCATTCTCCTGAAACTGCTCTTATGAGCCACTTTGTCTTCATGTAAAACACAAAACAAAACAAACAACTTCAAAGGTACGAAGTATTTTGAGTTTTATATTGTGAGGAAAAAATTATCCAGTTGAGATTAAAAAAGCAGCTACATGCTAGTAGAAGAAAAAGTCTTTTTTTTCCCCAAGCCTTTGTCAGTAACTTTCTGCTTAAAGCTTCATAGTTGCCCAGGAGATAAGGAAATACAAGGGAGATGCTAAATGAGGAATGCTGGAACACACAGAGGTGTCATTCAGTGGACATCATTAAACAGTTTCTGGGATTATGCCCACTGAGTAAAAATTTCGCAAACTGAACAATAGCAATTTAGAATTACTTGCAATACGTAACACACATTTTCTTCTCCCAGTGTTATGTGATTCCACTTTGGCTGGGAGAGAAGCACTTCCAGCGGACTCAGCGAAAACCCTCACATGGTGCTCACACATTAAGCATATTTGCCAAGGCCAAGTTTCCAGGTGTCACTCAGGTACAAGAAAATCTAAGCCTGATGTATAATCAATGGATATACAGATGGTATACGTATATCCAGGAACTTAGCTAATATAATTTATACCAAAGTAATGAGAGAAAGTCACTCACCCTATCCTGAGCGCACAAGATGAACTCCAGTGGAGCAAATCTCCAGAAAGATCCTTCCCCAGTCGCAGTCAGCTCTTAAATGGGTCTAGGAGAGGTGCAGCCAGGCTCCACTCCTTCCTATAGCACAGGTGATTTGCCTTCACCTGTGCTCCTGTGGCTGACTCATTGCTTGCCTCAGGTGATTAATCAGAGGTTCAAGCCGTGATTCAGCAGTCCTCTACACCTGAGATATACTAACTATATTTTTTAAAGTTCATATAGTACTAATATTAACTGACAAAAGCAATAAAATGCGGAGGTGAAGCTTTCTTTCTATTCTAAACCTTTGGATGGCTTGCTGTGGAAACAGGGTAAAGTTGTCGGCCTTGTGCAGCTCCACGAAACGTGCTATAATACTAACGTACAGCAGAAGTCTGGTATGGAAAAACTAGCTTCACTTCCTTCTTCTGCTTCCAACTTGCATCCACATGCTATGATCCTGGAAATATTTATGCATATCTTTAACTTATTCTGTATGATACTACTGAAATTTATTTAAATAGAATTATTTGCAGTACTATGGATGAACAGAGGCATAAAACTGTAAAATCAGTTTAATGTATAGTTTTTAGCAACCCTGTTTCTTTCTAAAAGAAAAACTCTCTGTCGTGTTGCTAGAGTACTAGGAAAAAATCTGTGTAGCTGCTGAATTTTGCTTTGTTATCAGTTGCTTAAATTCACATAGAAATTAGCACTAGAATAGTTGGAAGCTGCTGTATAAATGGTCAAGACTACAAATAGTCAGAAGAGGAAATTATAACCTCAATATTTCGCATATACATCTCTGTCATATATGTTAAGTATATTCTGTACGTATGTTCTTATTTTGCTGACTGACATGCACAGATAAGGCCTAATTCTGGTATTCCAGGATACAGTAGGCGTTATTTTATATATGCTTCTAAATTATGTTACTTAACATTCACCACAACTTTAAAGTAGCTGTATGAGACAGATAGCGATAAAAGAATGAAAAGATTTTGGGATTTATTGCTGATGTATGAATACAAAGCACAGTTTTTATTTATTTATTTATTCATTTATTCTTGCCTGAACATTATAAAGAAAGGGCAATAACCAGCCTTGGCAGCTTTTTGAATACCGTACAAAAAGGTTGTGGTTTCAAACTGAAGCCAATATTTCCGTGGTTTTTTTTTAATCCTCATTTCCTTGCTCACAAGCAAAAGGAGCTTCATGCTCCTTCCCTTTAGGTAAACACATTCGGGCAACTCAAGGCTTCTGAAGGGAAGCAGCATCCAACAATCTTTTAACAACTATGCTAACAGCATGTAAAGCACAGTTCCACCCTCCTTGTGCAGTTCCACATGGTCACCTCAGTAGGATAATGGTTTGCCCAGAGCGTGAATTCCCTTGGGTGGTGACTGTCAATTGACTCCGACTGTAAAATGCAGTGAGAGCAAACAGTGGTGGGAACACATGCTGATATCCGCATCACTGCTTCCCTGCACAACGCTGATGCTGACATGTGTCTGGATGCTGGCTACCATCTCCTCCCTGGCTAATAGGAGAGTATGTCCTAAGGTGCTTCTTCACCTGTAGTGCTAATGTCAGTCCTGTTCACAGAGGCTTCTTTTCAGATCTTCCAGAAAGTCTTTTTTTTTTCTTTTTTTTTTCCCTGTGTAAAAATATTTGGATAACTGACCAGTTATTCATGTAAGAAGCTGTGGCCATGGAGGGTATATTTTGTAACATTCTACTTACACTGTCACATACAGATGAAACTGAGAATATGTGCAGAATTATTCTGACCCTAAAACAAGGTAAACTTGAATCCTCTGTGATCTGATATGGTAACGACAGGAAACTCAAGCATGTAAATATCTGATTTCCCCAGGAGGAAGTGCTATATGCTTGAATTCAGGTGATGGTGAGTACTGAGCAAAAGTGTTCAGATGCTCAGCTCTGCATAAGATAGTCCTGTCCAGTGTGCAAGTTTCTTTGTGGTGAATGTAAACTAACTATGACCATACACATATCAGTGCCACTCCTGTCATTAATCAAGTTAGGTAGTGATTACACTTGAGCAACTTTCATGACAAGGAGGCTGATAGACTCCAATCAGCAGATCCTCATCCGTGTGCCCTGGTTTTGCACTACATATTGTTTGGAAGGGAAATGTATAGGATCATAGGTGAGTGTTTGCTGTTACACAGATAAAGAAAATGATCAGAATTATTCAACATTGCCTGCAGCAATCCTCAAGTTCAGTAGCTCACGAAAGGCAGTGGTGCAACAGGTACTAACCAGGTATCCATCTACTGCTCTGAAGAGCAGGGAGTTGTTTCAGTTCTCTCACTGATGCTGGGAGACATCTCCCATGCATGTGGGTGTTTCTATTCTGACATCTATTATCATTAATTTGACATTATTGAAAGTGAAATCCAGTATGTGGATATCTTTACATGCTTAGTACAATAGCAAATGTATCAAACATGCTTAAAATTAGTGCATAATATTGAATTCTTATATGGCTTGTTCCCTGTGCACTGGTACTGCACTGTTCTTCTCTTATGGACTTATTTGACTGGAATACTCACTGTGTAGACTGCAGAAAATAAAGGAGGGAGTCTGATACACAGGTACAACGCATGTGCTCTAAGCGCTTATCTTATAGCATCTTCTTTCCTCAGAGACCTCCAGCTGCAGCTGTGAATCTTGAAACACTTTTTCCTATTTTAAATTTGCCAGTAACTGTATCACTTCAGTAAAGCTTTGCCCAAATTCACACTGGAATTGCAAACAGGATCAAAGTCTGTGGCGTAATTAAACCCATCCCACTCACAAGAATTCAATCACTTTTCCAAAAGCTACTTCGTATCTACAAAATGAGTTTGCTTGTATGTGCTATTGTCATCTGGTTCCCATTATCTAAGCTTTGAGACTTATATATGAGGAAACATTAAGTAAAACATTTTTATTAGACACTTTTAAACTACACAGGAAAATTGAGAAAGTATTCAGCAAGTAGGGCAGTAGGTTAAGTGAACTAGTTTTACCTAAGGCAGAATTTGCACCCTAGATCACATGGTGTGACAATGTGGCTGCACAGTTTCAGACATAGCCAGAAATGACTGCATCCAGCTGAGTGGTAATAGGTTAGACTCTGTCTTCGAAGTCAGAGATGCAGTAAATGCCTAAACTTTGGGTTCTGTGACCTTCAGTTATGTTCTGAAGGCTTGCTTCCTCCAGAAGGTGTTTCTGAAGACCTGGATGATAGCTGTATACATACTACAGAATACTTGGAATTAAAATAGTAGTGTTGGCATCATGTGCTGCATGGGCTGTTAAATCCATATTGCCTCCTAAGTCTACAGTGTGGGTTCTCTACATTTAGTGAGTCTTCACATTGTTCCAATTCCTGCTTAGTTGCTCTGACGTGAGCATTTGGAGCAGCCATAAAAAGTGTCATGCTTCTTACGGATGCTTCACAGTCCTATAGCTGTAATAGATGCAAACTTTTATTTGCTCCACTAGAAAGAGTTCCCATTTGCCAGCAGAATTTCAGGATGTATAAAAAATGCTGTAGTTTTCTGTATTTTATCTTCAGAAATATTTATCATGTACGGGTGTGAAAAAAGAAGTCCAATTGGCCAAGGTCTTTCCGAGTTGCAAAGAACAAAGGAAATGGAGCATTGTAGTGGGGAATATGGACAATTATAACAATGCACAATTATCTATACTTAATTAAAAAAATATGAAAAAATGCATTCTCATGTGACGTAGTAGAACTGTATCTGAATATCAGCATCACCATGCAAGTAAGACTTAAGATTTTTAAGAGCTTTTTAATAATAGTAAAACAACAGCTTAAACAAATGTGCTAGTGCACTGGCAAGTAAGCTACTGCTTACTGCTGTTTTGTACTTTATACATCCTCCTCTAAAATATGGCCAAAGGCCTCTGGCTCATTTGGTTAGTAGTTGCTCAACCATCTTGGTCTACAGCCACGCTTGGTTGTGCTCAGCAATGTGGCTCTTCAGAATGCATAGCAAGGATTAGTTTGGCTACAGGCTAGTCCTGGTATAGTTTAGGTCAGCCAGAAGCACGATGACTAGGGCTCTGAATGTTGGAAGTTTTGACACAAGCAGCTCAAATGCCCTCGGTTAATTATTTTTTGTATTGATATTTCTAAAGCACCCATCTGTGTGGTATCGGTGCTCACCTCTCTTATGTTGGAGCAGGATTATACCAATGTTTGCACCAAAAAGCTGCCCACAGCTGGAAGCCACTCATTTGCAAGAATCTCACTGTAGGTCAGATTGGTAAGCAGAAGGGCAGTGCCAGGCACGTGTTGCTTATAGGACAGCTAAATTCACCTCAGTGACCACCAAGGATTCTCACAAGCTGAATGGCTCATCAGAGGCCTCCTGTCCCTGTGACGTCATGGCATCTACCCAGAGAGGAAGGGCAGAGAAGGAAGGGGATCAGGCATTTCAGACAGCTCCAGCTGCCCACTGGCATGTCCTGTGCTTGCATCATTCCTTGGACCACACTTGCTTCACACAGTGCCTGCTTAGCATTTAGCAGGTCTTCTAAAACCTAGAGGGCAGGGATAGCAATGGTTGTTTTAAAAGGATCAGAGAAATGAAAACTCCCTGAAGACATCCCCCCGTCCTTGGGCACAGGGAGAGTAACTGTCAGACTGAAATAACAGGACAGGACAACTGGAAAATATTCAGAAAATTTATTTTTGGAACTGCTAGATTCACTTGATACTTAGCATCTATACTTCCTGAAGTATAAATTGTGTTGATGTCCAATCCCATCACCTGCAGCTCCAGTATCCGGTCCAAGCCCTGGTGGAAAAGGACCGTTTGGTATAGAAGATGCAACGTGATATAGGGAAGCAGCAGGTGAAGCAGGAGCAGCATCCTGGATGCTACTGGGGAGCTCAGTGCCCACTGACACTGATGCAGCAGGGCCTGACTGTTTCTTCAGAGGGCTTCTGCTCAGGTGGCCCTCCTTCAAATCCAGGTCCAGCGAGAATGCACCTGGTGCTCTCTTTTTTATACCAGTACTTCGCTTGAATCTTCTTAGCAGGTGGGGATAATCTCTCCTGAAATAGGGGTTATAGTAGTAGAGAAACTACAAAATGCAAAGGAGAAAATTTACTCACCACCATTTCAAGATTGGAAAAGACAAAGACACAATAACTAGTAATTAGAATCTCAAAAACAAGCGGAGAGGACTCTCAGGGGCATTTTAGACATGAATACATGAGAATAAAATGTTATGGTACAGTTAAGTACAAGGTCTCTGAAAGTAATGCCTCCTATTTATTTCATTGGAAACCACAACAGATATAAAGCACAATAAAACTACTTGATAGAATAAATTCTCAGCTACAAAACACTCTTTCAACATAGCCACCACCATTATCTGTGCATCATTTTTTTCCTGAGATGAACAAGAGCCTGCGTGCCACACTTGCAGAAATCTGCACAGCTGTCCAGAACCAGGCCTTCATTCATGTCTCTTTTGCCACTGCTGAAACACACCATCCACCAACACGCTGTGCTCACGTCCAGCGTTTGGTCTCCATAAAAGTTGAGCAAGTGTCCATGAATGTCAAGGGGAACCATTTTTTCAGCCTGGAAGAATTTAATGACACACCATTGCTTCGTATGCATGTCCATGTCAGATGCCATTTTGTCAGACTGCCCATCTACTGTTATGTGTCACATAACAAGAAAGTTTAATGTAATATCAGGGGGGAGGTTCATCCTCTACTGCCATACCATGAAAACCCCTTCTGACACTATGGGGCAACATAATTAAATGGGAGACATTACTTTCAGAGCAGCCATTGTAGTAACTACCCTTACTTAAATTCTTGCCATTTGAGAGCAGCAGAGAAATGTAAGGTTTTCAAAAGCATAACAGTTGGTTTAGAAACCCAAATACCATCAACTTTCAGGCTCCTTATTTGGACTGAGTGACCACCAATCCCACTAGTCCCAAGAGTATTTCATGGGTAGGGGGATCATAGGGGGACTATATACCTTGCTAGAAGTGGAAACTGCTGCTTCATCTGCTTGGAATTTAGCACGTGAAGCAGATCTTGGCAAATCTCCTTCTATAATGAAGAATCTGTGAAGATGAAGCTGACGAATGAAAGTTTTCATGTTGCTAATGTTGAAAATTTGCAGACATCCTCTCCTTGCCAGCACTTCCCTTTTGAAGAATGTTTCCTCAATCACTATAGAGTTTCCATCATCAGCCCACCAAATGGACTGAAAGTGATTGCTTTCAACAATTTCCCAGAGTTTTTTCAGAAAGGAGAAGGATGAGAAGTCATTGGCTTTGCCAGAGCACTTTTCAGACAGATTAAGAGGTTGTCTTTTTGAGGAAGCTTCCTCAAGTGAACCTTGAGAAGTGTTTTCTGCTTTTCTAGATCCTAAGGCAGCATCCTGAGCATCTGCTTTACCATGTACTTGAAGGACAGAAGAAGCTGAGGCTGCCGAGTCGATGTCTGGAACAGAAACACTTGGTGTTTCTGATAATGATATCTCCATTTTAATGTTTAATTATTTAATGATTAATTTAATGATTAATTCTTCACTCAGGAATTTCTGTCTGTGTTCCTCCAGCCGATGAGGTTTGTCCTGCCATCAGCAGGATGAAGCGTGATGGCTCCCGTGGTGTGGAGAGCAAGGAGAGGACTGAAACATCAGAAACATCATCATGGTGACTGTGCTGCACCACAGTGACATCACAGACAGGTGACTCCTGGCAAAATGTGGCAGGGACATACTTGTTAATTAAGGAAATATGATTCCAGATGTTTATGCTACCTAAACCAGTAGGTGAAAAGATACCTATAATTTCCCCGAGGAAGACTTATTCATTAATAGCTTTGTTGGGCACATTTCTGTACGGACTTAGTTTCTGCCTGTGAATCTTTCTAGAGCTAGTTCTCCCTCTTTGATCTGCTTCTAGACAACTTTATGCAAACTTGAAAAGCTTTCAATTTTTACTGAAGATCTCTCATTTCTGTAGTTTAAGCCATTGATTAATCAGTACCTCTTTGAAACCAGTATGCTTGCCAATTTCTGGTTCAGATTTAACAGTATGTTACTATCTTCATCTTGGCTGTTTGATTTGAGAAGTATGCTCAGATTTCTTATCCTGACATCTAATGTTCCATTTTCAATCTGCACTGCAGTGAGCTGCTGAGTAGTCTTTGCAACTGGTGGAGCTCTTATGTTAGCCACACATTGCCCTCTTGCTGAGTTTTACTGAATGGAGAACTGGTGATGGGGCCCTCGGTTCTCTTGAGCTGGAGCAAAACAGACAGAAGACATTCTTGTTGAGGGCACTGAGATCTTTCAGTCTGGAGAAGAACAGGCTCAGGGAAGACCTTATCACTCCCTACAACTCCCTGAAAAGAGGTGGTAGCAAAGTGGGGATTGGCCTCTTTTCCCAGGTGACTGGAGATAGGATGAGAGGTAGTGGCCTCACGGGGTTCAGGTTGGATATTAGGAAAAATTTATTCTTGGAAGGAGTGGTTAGGCATTGGAACAGGCTGCACAGGGAGGTTGCAGAGTCACTGTCCCTGGAGGTATTCAAGGAGACTGTAAATATGGCACTGGGGGACACAGCTTAGTGGGCATGGTAGTGATTGGTGGTGATGAGCTGATGGTTGAACTTAGCAGGTTTTTTCTAACCTTAATAATTCTATGATTCTTAATAGAATAAATTATGCTTGGAACTAACTGTGAAATGATGAGTCATCTCCAGAGTTCCCATTTTGTCAGTGGCTGCTTGTAACTAAATACTGGCAATGCCTCGTATTTTCTTTGAAAAAAGCAAAGTCTTCTCAGTTCACTTTCAGTCTGACCGTACACATAAAATAAACATTAAAAATTATTTCCAACAGAAATCAGTCAGGATTTAATTCATTCTTCTAAAAGGGTCTAATCCTGTAAAGCTCCAGATCAATTACTCTGGGAGCTAAAGCTATCCAAAACTGTGGTGTTTCTTTTATTTTTTTTTCAAAAGCAGGATAGAATACATTAAATGTTCATCTAATATCTGGCCAGCATTCTATTTTCATAAAAAATGTGCCTTATTTTCTTGAGGATCCAAATAAAGTACTGTCTCTTGTTATTAAATGATAATTTGATAAGGAATTTGAGTTTTTAGAGGAAAGCAGAGCATCCCTTTCTATTAGATTATTTGGGCAGTGGCATAATATTACCACTAATGGTGGTTGCCTGGGAAGGTTTGAATAGCAGTCATTCTCATAACTGAAGAAATACATCTGAGCACACAGCTACCCTTCATTAACACCTTTTTAATCATCTCAGTGCCTGCAGGACAGCACATTTTGCATTGCTCTGTTAGAAGTGATGGACACATAATGAAGACAACGATCTGCAGCTCTATGAAAAAAAAAAAAAAACAATCTCTACGTTCTGTGCTGTAAATAGGCAATTGAGCACAGTGAGCTTGAAGGAAAAAAAATCTCCCATTTCTTACTCCGTGAGAACTAAGGCCTCTCTGCCACTAGAGGGTGAGACAACTACAAACCAAATACTGAAGCCTAAGTCCTTTCTGAGGAGGGTACAAATCTAAATTAACACGGGGACAGTACCTCAGGTGATATTTCAGTTATTCATTTGCAGAAAGAAAGGTGTGTGCTGTGGACATAGTAATTATTTTTCTGTTGTTTTCACATGCTTCAATGCAGAGCTGAAAAGAAATATGGGAACAATCTGTCATAATGAACAACAGTGGAACAAAACTTACTGTCTAAACTATAGATTTTGGGTCTTGAGAGGCAGAGTTACAAAAATAAATTTGATTCAAGTGTTGAATCAACTGTTCTGCTTCAAGAAAGAACTACTTTTGGCTTAGAATGCCTCCCTCCCTTGTAGTCAGAAATCTGAAAAACAGGTCTCTGCCTCGTTCCCTTTGATCAATACTGTCTATACTGAAGGCTTTCTTAGTTGTTTTCTTGCAGTTTAACTTCTGCAGTACTTTTTTCTCCTATCACTATGAGACGGTCTGATGCAGTTGCCCCATGTACCTTTCAAAATTTTTGTTTTGTGTAGTTTAGTATGACCACATGTTTTGTAGTCCTGGCAGCAAACCGTAACTAGTTCCTACTAACACGCCCCGTGTTTCTTGACAAACCATTTTACAAATAAGTTTTGATGTCTGCAGTCTCTCAGAAGATATATTTCTCTGAAGGCTTCCCTGACACCAAAAGCATACCATTCACTTTCAATTGATAAAAGAGTGATTGATAAATCAGAGATTATACAAATCAATATGTCGTTTCTTCAGGAACAATATTTTCTGTTTTAAAACAAAAATGAAGTCCCGCAGGGTACAGTAACATCAAGTTATTTTTCTGTTCTTGCTCTTACAAAGCTCTCTGAAGAATTCCAACTTTAAATGCTTTGACAGTGCCTGTGTCTTGCTACTACGTTGTTGTTTCTTTGGCAATGTGAAGGTCCAAATTCAGCCTCCTTCTTTTTTTCCTGAAGAAAGACTTTGATATTGAACTTGTAAAAAATACCACAAAAGCTTTGTGTGAGGTCAGGAGAAACAAAACTAAGAGTCTTTTTAAGCAGTAGTAAAAGAGACAAAATCAAAGAAGAGTACTGTAGGCAGTTCTAAACTATTGCCTGGGAGACTTTAGTAGTTCATCTGATGTTAAATGAAAGATGACTGTGACAAGAATTACAGTGACATTTTGAGATGCTAGTTCTAGTCAGAAAAAAAGCAGCATCCACCTTTGTTTAGACGATTACAGTTCAGTGCAACAGATGGATCAGAAATTTGTTGTAAATCACTTTTTGTGATTATCAACAGCACTTAATTTTTAGGGAAATTAACTGTGAGTTTGTGAAGTTACATGTTGGATTTTGCATTTTTCTAGCCTGAAATCTTATCATGCCCTGGTTTAGCTGCCTGCCCAGATGCTTGTTGGCTGCATACTTATGACACAAAACTAGCCCTTGCTGGATCTTCTTGAAGTAAATATCGTCAGTAAGCTAAAGTTAGATAAAAACTTGCTCTGCTGTTTATATGTTAGTTTACTTGTGATTCTTGCACAATATTTACATAATTTTAGAGAAATTACAGAATAATTTTCCTTTTTTTTTTAAGGTATATATAATTGAGATAATGTTGGCTATTCTTTATTTTTCAAAGATTTGAAGTGAAAAAAATGATGACATTCTCTTGTGCTGACATTAAAAAACCCTGGCCCTTTTCTATGGGCTCTTTTCTTTCAGTGTCCTAAATACCATAGAAGTAATAGAGCGTTTATAGTTGGAGGCAGTGACTGCTTTCTTCATTTCAGAAGGGATTTTGAACCCCAAACCCATCCAGAAGCTTTACCAGGAGGTAGAAATTAAATCATATGGAACAATCAGCTAGAACATTGTTTTGCTACTCTAGATATTACATGAAGTACAAACTGCTAAAAAGTACTTAGTAGCTATTTAAATATGCTGCAAGAATATATATCACACCAATTATTTTACTTTTTAATTTTATTTTATTTTGACAGTGGAACATAGCTGTTCTAGCTTGGAAAACTGCAAGTCTCTCCTGCTTTTATCTCAAATTGTAACAGCACCAACAGTAGATGTTAGCTGCCTACTGGTTTCTAAGGCTCACAGCCACGCCTGATGCCAAGTTAAATGACTTTAAAACTTACCATTAAATTCAATCACAAAACACTGTTAACAGAAAGGCCTTTTCAGTTGAGAGGCAAGAGTTGTGACTTGATCTTAAAGAAAAAAATGAGATTAAAAAGCCTGGTCTTGGTTGCAATTTCTAAGGCATTGCTTTTTTCTCTCTATCTCTTCTATAATGAAAATACTTCAGGCAGCAAAACATTCTTTTTTTGTATGATGCTTGAAATTGGTGTTAGGAGAGGGCTGGTGGTGTCTAACTTGATTAACAGAAAAATGGTAATAAAATTCCTAAAGGAAAAAAGATCCTTGAGAGAGAAGAGTGTCCTGGCATGGCTCATTCTTATGATCTAGTTTTGGTATTATTGGTCTACTTGTTCTGGTGCTGCAGTAGAGCTCTGCTCATATGGATAAGTGACAGAGGGGCTTTGGGGCTCCAGCAGAGGAAATGATCTCCCCAAGATTAGATCTGACTGAATGCATCTTTTCACCAGAGCATGTCTGGCAGAGCCACGATGTTCTACATATTTTCAGCCCTCTTCAAACTGGCAAACTAAAGCTGTTATATGGTTTTGGGTAGCACTGTTGCAGCCTGGAGGAAACAGCTGTTTGAATGCTGTTTTCCTTTCATCTGGTGTTCCCCTCCACGTGGACTCAAGCTGTCTTGGAACAGAAGGGCTGCTCCTTTGGTGCCACTTCCCTGCTCTGGGGCTTGGGGAATACTTCTTACCCTGTCTGGCTTGCTTCTTTCTTGCCTGTGTGGCTTGGCCACCAGAGTTTGCCGATCTGATATTCTTGTCCACAGAAACACAAATAGGAATGGCAGGTATCTGTTACTTGTTTCAAATGCAGCTGTCTGATAAAAAAAACTGAGGATGCTATTTTGCAAACTACCCACCCAGACAGGCTTCTACAGGACAGAGAAGCCAGAAAAACTGTACTGTCCATTTTAGAGACCTTGCAAATATGCATAATTTTATTACACTTGCATGCTTTAGAGTATGATAGCAATTTTAAGCTTGAAGAACTTGGTGGTAAACACTTTAATTAATCATTCTAACAGTTTTCAACTTTCAAAGTAAATTATTTGTTTTAAAGGTTGAACATGTCATACGGTAATAGCATCAATCCAGCAGCTATGAAATTTCCAAGAGCTCGGGGGAGGCAGAAAAGTCTCAGAAATAAGAAGATAACGACTGGGACAGCAAGAATCAGACAAGGTGGGGGAGGGAAGAGGGGAGAGCCTCAATCCTTCAATTTATCACATATTTTTGAGTCATATTATAACGTTACAAAGACATGCACATCATATAAATAGTCTGAAAATGTGTTTTAGTCACTGACTTACGCAATTACCAGAAGCAAATAGATGGTAAAACACATGGTAAAGTAGTGGGCCAAATTCTCACCAATAGTTATACATGATGAACTGGCAATAGGAACTTCAAAATCTATTTCTTCTTATTTGTTTGTTCTTTTGAGGCATGAGACTTGTATGGTAACTGTTGCTTCATGCCTGAAGCACTGATTGAGCACCTGGGGAAAGGACCAGATCAGCCCTGGGAGCACAGGTGAAGGCACAGGTGAAGAAAGGGTGGAGCCTGGCTGCACCTCTCTTAGACCTCATTTAAGGACTGACTGCTATGGGGAATGGTTTGGTTTGGGGAGGTTCTTCCTTGATGACGTGTTCTCCTGCATGCTTAGAATCTTCTGATGCAGGTGAACAATCTTATTCTTTTCCTTTGTAGCGTCTTTCTATCGTGCTGGTCCTTCTGTCATTGTACATCTGTTGTAATGACTTTCCAATAGTGTTGATTTGTTCAATTGCTCTGATGCTGAAGCCCAACAAACCAATTTTTCACTCTCTTTGTTTTATTCCTGCTAGATGCAGGCAGAAAATAAACAAATAAATAAATAGTTAAGAAGGTAAAACATTTCCGGAGGTAAATCTTCCCACTATAAATAAGACATGCTTCTGTGATTTTGATAAAACTTAGAAGTGTTGTATCCTTCTCAAATCAGTAAACTGTTGACTCTGGCCCTTTTAGATGAAGAGGGGAGCATGTTGTGAGCACTAAATTTTGTGCTTAAGACAAAGCATGATGGATTATTAAGTAAAGAAACTGACATATATGTAAGGGCCCTTTATTAAATGTTGTGTACTATGTAGTATTCTTGGAATTAGATGTGTGTTATCTAACTATTCTAGAGCTTTTTGCAGGAAGCAGACATTGTGACTGTAATGTTATGGTTTACTAATGGTAAAATGCTGGTGTACTTATAGAAGACTTTTACCCAGTTTGGATATGAGTGGAGATATAAGGAATTTAGGAGTGTGAATTAACAGGCAGTAAATACCTGATACGTAGGTATAAAAACACTAAGGATCCGTGGTCTGCCTTTCCCATGAGGGAGGCATCTACTCATCAATCCATTTCTACAGCATTTACACATAATTAGCAAGATTTAAGATTCTATTTTCTGCCAGGCAACATGTATGAAAGTCATGAGGCAGACAACTGAAACTGTGCTTCTTACCCAGTTCAGCCCAAGCACTCAAGTTTTGTGAATTGTTGCAAGTTTTTTGACAAGAAGCTGTGGTAACAACTTACGGAGGATGAAGTGCTAGTCTGTTACTATTAACATATGGAAGCACTTTGTGACTGCACCTTTTGTTGCTCTCAGCTGTGAGGACTGGATCCACTCGGGCACCAGAGTGCAGCACACAGTGCTGAAGCAGCCAGACAGGGATGATGGGCGGCTTTGATTCCTACTGCTTTACAGGAGATGGTACAAGACTTTTTTACAGTTCAGCCTTGGAGTTTCTAGAGAGCTAGGGCCATCTCTTTCCTTTGTACGATGACAGCTTTGGCCTGTTATTCACTGGAATTAATGACTTGTACCTCTCCTGTGCATGAGAGGTAGCAAGGCCTGCAACAGCTAGGGGCAGAGGGAGGGAAGGAAGGGCAGACTGTTGCATCTCCATCATAACAAACTGAGGGAAGTGGGTTAAAACCTCAGTGTGGTTAATTCTCCAGCCCTGGGGATGAAAGCTAAGTTGTTCAATCTCGTTAATGCCAGACAGCAAGTCTGGAGAGAACGTTGCTTGATACCCTAATGTGAAAGTAAATCGATCATTTAAACGAGAAGCCTTTGTCAGTGTGTTGAGAGAGAGTTTTTTAAAAAAACTTTGAAGTGTTCTGTGCAAGTCTTGGCATAAATTTATTCCGTGTAAAAGTATTCAGTAGTTTTTCTACTGTTTTTCTAAACTTCTAGTTAAATGTATTCAAGCTTCTTGAAAGAAGGCAGTCTGCATATACATTGCTTCAGTGAACAGAACTCCTTATGTGCAGATTAGCTATAAAGCATGCTGTTTCTTTATGCTGCACAGAATCTGAGAATTAAAAATAAAAGCCATTGGCAGATCATGAGATCTGGAATCAGTATGTTCTTTTCCATCACAATTGGAAAGACCCAAAGATAATGAAGTAGTAACTCAAATAGTTGACTTCATTTTTATCTATGATTTGTTCTGTTTGGTAATGCTTTTCTACCAAATATAGGCATTTTGTAGTTTTGACTTTAGGAAATGTGAACTGAGTCTATTTTCATTTAAGGGACATGAAACAGTTGAGATACGGCAACTAACAGTGATGAGAATTGGAAATGCTTTTTCAGAGAGCAGTTGTATAATGAAAGCAGAGATGAGATTTTTGGGAGTGACTTTCAGGCCTCTGGTTGGATAAGGGAAACCACTGCACAATTCTTAGTAGGCAGCCATTGCATGGAATTGTTAATGAATGAAGAAGCACAGATGATTTAATTTCTGCTGAGTAAAATGTCTCAGAAAGATTGAAGGTTAGTGGCAGGTTTCTGCCATGGCTTACCAAAGTGTTTTGAGTAATTGGGGTTTAGTATTTTTTTTTAAGAGATGAGTGGAAGGTGACACAAGAAATGGTTAATTGAAAGAGAAAATAAGTAGCAAACAGATAAAGCATATAAATGTACAGAAAAACAGTTGAAGAGGCAGCTTTAGATTATCTGCTATTTAATAGCTGGAAATAAGTTTGTTTAGGACCGCCTTCCTCTGTGAGGTGTCCTGGAATTGTTTTTGGGAGGTGTAGACAGAGGTCATGGAAGTCATAAGTGAATAGAACAGAATGGGAAGGAATAGTAGTAGAGCAATCACCACTTTCAACTGCTGCAAAGTGTGCCCTGAATCTGTCAGCAAGATTTCTGTTTTTGTTTTTGCAAAGGAAAAGTATAGCAAAACAGATCAAACCTAACACTTTTTGTCTGGGTCCCCATCATTCACTAGAGGAAATGACAAACTCATGTTAAGAGATTTTTATGGCTATGCCTTCCCCCTTTCCCCTCAATTCTGTTTTATTCATTAATTGCAATTCCCAGTTTTTGTTCCAAGCATATTAAAAAGGATTAGCACCTTTTCATTCCAATATTCTCTCCTATTTGCCTATAGTTATTGCCACCTTTTTATAATGGTTGATTTTATAACCTTTTGATATGCTTTGGTACTTCACTAACTGTACTTTATAACACCACCATATTTTTCCTTACAAAGGAACTCAGTTTTGTTTTCAGTTTCTGATTTTTTTTTTTGTAACTTAAATGATCTAAAGATTCATTGGACTTACGGCCCATTTCATGAACAGTCTTCAATTGCAGTTAAATCCAAGGAATTTTCAAGATTCATAATTAGATGTAGAAAGGTCTGTACAGAGGAGTGACTGGCACAAGATTATAAAAAGAAATTTTCAAGGGAGAATACATTTAAACACAGAATCCCAGGCAAGTAATCCTACATAGTAGTTTTCCCATCTAAAGTAAAACAAACAAACAAAAAAAAACCACAAAAAAACAATTAAAAGAATCTATGAAGATATGAAAATACAAGAAAAGTAAGTAAATGCTTTAAAAAAAACAAGTAGCATAATAGGTTTGTGTGGTTGACATGATCATGCTGTCAGCATGGCTCTGTTACTTGTTTCTTGGCCATATAGTGGCGTGGAAGGTCAGTGTTATTGAGAGAGAAGGTGACTTAAAGATACAATTCATCTGCAACTCTACCAGATCTTTTCCGTTTAAGGTAAAAATCCATTTACCTTACGTGTTCCAAATGCTGCAATTATCAAAACTTATCTATCAAGTTTTGGCTACAGTGATGCCTAGGGCTCAGTGTTTCTGTCAGTTTGGAGCGAATCCTATTACTGTTCATTTTGTTGTCTTTTCTCTGGCCCTTCTTTAATTTTTCCTGTGCTTGTGATTAGGCTATTTCAGCTATTAAAAAAAAAAAGTTTATGCTAATAGTGGAGCTACTTTGTATCTTTAATGAAACACACAGATGTGGTATTGTACCACCTTTATTTCTAACATATTCAAATGAGATTTACATGGGTTTACACTCTACTCCCCAAAGAGAATTTAATGAACATATATGTTTTTAATAGATTTAGCTGTCAAGTATAAATTTGGCAAAGCATCTTAGGGTAAAAGAAATTTGTTTTGGAAGATGGGTCATGTTTCAATATAATAATGTCATGATTAGATCGAACTGTAAACTTGAAGTTTGACATAGCACAACTAAATCCTCAAATCAGTGCTTGTCAGTCATACATCTTTTTTTTTTTTTTTAATCCAAGAGAAATACAGCTGTAATCCATAGAAGATAGAGAAACATTTATCTGAAGGGGAACTATGCCAGCAACTCCAGGATGTGGCTCATGAAATATAATTATACCCAAAGGGAATAGATGCATTCATTGGTACCTTATGCTTTATAAAGCCACAAGAGTTAGCCATCACGGTGTAATAGGTGCATTACCCATCATGTCTATTTTGGAAGAACTGGAATTATTCACAAAGAATATTTGAGCCCTGTATGCTTCTAAACTTGGGGGACGAAGTAGTCTTCAGAATATGAGAACCAGTTTAAAGACCTGCCTTTAGGGGCTGACAGGCACCCTTACAGCCATGCACAATCCCTCTTGCTTTGTTAGATTGGTATTATTTCATAACAAAGGTGATTAGATGGGCATTTGTTTGGTACAGATTTATATTCGCCTGCCTAGCATTGTGGTTGAGACAGTTTGAATTCCTGTTCAGCCTACTTTATTTTCTTGTCATTCAGCGTTGTGAAACCAAATGAGCTTCTCCAAGAGAAAGAACTGCATGCAGCATCTTCTCTGTGCTAATAGCCTGGTAAGGTTACCTGGGTGTTAGCTGGGGACTAAGTCACTGTGACATGTCTTTTAGTACTAGATATGCCTTAGATGTGACTTACCTTTGCACTTTCTTGTGCTGCTGGTTTTTGACCTTAATGTTCCTTTAGGGCACGTCTTTGTTCCTGATATATTTCCTAAAAAGGGCGGTTACAAAACTTCATTTACTGTTTTAAGTGTTTGCCTTAGTTCATGTAGTGAGTTGTAAATCAGGCTGTGACTTCAAATGAAGGCAACCTGTTTCATGGATCTGTTGCTCTGTACAGAATGAAATAAAGGCAAGTTATCTTAACAGAAACAACATCTGAATACTACTTCTTCAGAACGTAAGTACTAACTGTGGGAATAGAAAAGAGAACTTTGTGATATCTGTTTAAAAAGAGTTGTATGGAAGGTTTTGAAAGTGAAAATTAAGTTTGGCAGAAGATCCGTATGGCTCAGCTACCTGCTAAAGACGTCAGCTTTTAATTTTACATCTGTTGTTGATCACACCGCATGACTTGATAATCTGTTTATGATCGTGTCACTGCTGTGGAAGAGGCAATGTTAAATTGCCATGTATAGTCAAGCAGGGGACTTGCTCTTGCATGTATTTTTGATGACAAACAGTCCCAGGGAGGCATTGCTGGTGCACTACACCAGTACTCTTACAGGAAGGAATCGTGTTTAGTTTTGTTATTCTTTGCTGCCTCAGGCGTAAGCTTCTATGATCTCTCAAGGTATTTTAAACAAGGTAGAGTTATTATCATCTAGACCTTAAACAAAGGAATAGTTTCATCTGTAATCTCAGTTTTGTGTTAAGAATTGTCATTTTGCATTTGTTTAGCAACTGAATTAGAAGAGAAGCCAGCTCAAGGAGAGCTGCTGAGTGCTGGCACCCAGTGCCCCTGTTAAGTAAGGCTTTGGTGCTTTATAAAAATTGGCAGTTAAACTTCAAAATAGTGTATTATCTGGGCTGCTATCCTCAGGATCCTTCCTCGTGAAAGGAAACACTGACTGAACTCCATTCTGAGCACGCGTTTGTTTCTTTTCAAACCTCTCAGCCCCTGCGCTCTGTCCCACAAGGGGGTTTGTTCCCAGCAGCAGCATGTATTTTGAATCTTGGGAAGGCACGTTGAATGGTCATTACATTTTACTGTGAAAATGTTTGTGTAGTGGTTGTTTATGGAAGTGAGAGCTTCACAAAAAGTAAAGGTAGTTCCTTTTTTTTGCTCCAAGCAATGGCAATAAAGCTGGAGTTGCAGATTTGCTAAAACACTGGAAGGATGATTGTCCTAAATTTGCTGCCACAGGGACAGTATATGAGCACATACAAAAAGCCTTCCTTTGCTAACCACTCATCTCTGGGAAGGCAGCTGGGAAGTAAACCTGTAGAGCCTAAGTGCTACCTGCACATGGTTCAGGGTTGCCTGCAGTTCTGCTCAGAGGAGCTTCCAGGAAGGGGCAACCATGTCTGAGCTCACCTTTCTTTTGGGCTGCTTGCCCACCCACAACTCCCTGCTGTCCCCTGGGAGATGTTTAGGGCCTGCTGTCCATCACATCCTTTAAAAGCAGTTGTACCTGGATGTGTGGAACACATCTTTGAGTTCCTATGGCACTGCCCAGGGAACATCCCACTTGCCAGGGACTGCTGATGGGCAGAGCTACAACCACTGCTGCAGCTCCAGGTTCTGCTGCCTGGGCTGAGCCAGCTGCTGTAGTCTCCAGGCACATGTGTCCAAAGTGAGCAAATGTTTCACAGTAAAATATGACAAGTCTACTTTGTGGTCTTTTAAAAATATTTCTGGCATAGCAAAAGCAAGAAAGATGGGAGACAGGATTTCATATGGGATTACTTGGTGCTAGTACAGCATTTTCTCCTTGCCAAGTTTTTGGTTAAGTTGGAGCGTGCAGTATTATGATGAGGCGAGACACTCTTTAAATAGAAAATAAATGTTATTGCCATCTGCAGAGCAATTTGATGAATCAAATGAGTTAATGAAATCTTTTATTGGCCTTTTTTGAATAAACAGATTCATACGGGTTTTACAAATCCAATGTTGGATATTTTTTTAATATCTCTACCCTGAGAAATTGTCAGAAAATTAATTGTTACATGGTTACTACCTTTGGAAGACTTCCTTTCTGATGCTTTGCTCTAATTTAATATATATCTCAAATACTTGTAATGAGATTTTAAGAATACTGATGTGATCTTACAGAAATCATCAGATGGGAGAAATGCAGATGTGTTAGTCTGCTGCCCTGTCAACTACGGCAACTATGCTGTGATTGATCAGCGGATATTGGTCTGCTTCAAGCGTGCAACCTTTGAACATCGATATGAGTATGCATTAGGCAGCAAAGATACAAATCTAAAACCTAAAGTCTATTGACATAAATTGTGTTCTCAAGAACAATGGGAACACTGTTCCAAGTGTGGCAGAGTGTCAGAAAGATGAAATGGCCTGGAATATGCCCAGAGCTGTACTGTCTGCAATCAGCTGTGGCATGAGACAAGTAGACTGCCCAGGTTTCAGTTATTGCCTGTTAATGGAAGGAGGTTTTGGCTGTGCACTATTAGCCCATTGCTGGAGAAAATGCCTTTTTCTAACATGTATAGTACCTGGCACAAAGTCCTGATCTCTTTTTTGGACATATAACACGAACAAGATAATTATTCCGCTGTATTGCTATGAATGTTTTAATCTTACTTATGTGTGCCAGTCATTCATTTTGAATAGTTTGAGACATTTCAGGTGTTGGCATTTTTATACCAGCAATCAAATGTAGCAAATATCATAGTTTATCACCAGAAACCACATATCTTACTCAAATTTAACAAGTAACTTCATGAATTAAAACAAGAGCTTATGCTCCCCAGCAGCTATAAACATCTGTTTAAACATGTTAGGGATTATTAGTGCAGTACCTCAACCTTGTTAACTTGAAGTGTGAGCCAGGTCTGCAGTCCAAAGCAAGCATGGGAACTGTGAGGTAGCAAAAAAGGGGACTGGGGGAGGAGGAGACCATTTTCTAGCAGAGTGAGGATTAATTGGACATATACAATAACTACACACAAGCCTTTAAACTTTCATTCAGATCTAGTCCAGTCATAAAAACACAGCTGTTCAAGCTAACAAAGCATTATAGGTCTAGACCTGCAAATGAGCTCATGAAGAGTATTAGAAATTAAAACCTGTAGTAAAAGTCTTAGGGCACATTTAGTTGTCACATCTGTGCTTCCACTGAAAATAGGTCTATGTTAAGCGTTGGGCTTTGGTACTTGTTATGAATGCTCTCAAATTATAGGATTGAACAATAAGGAGTCTTGGGTCCTCAAACACCAATATAATGTCACGAGACTAAGGAAGCTGAGAGACAGCCAGTGAGGATGGTTATCTTATGTGGAAAGATACTAAGTGTTTGTTTTTTCTTTTATCTTATAAGAGAAGATGTGAACACAATACTTGTCTCATCCTGCTTCCTCTCCAGTACACTTCTGTAACTTATCCATAACTAAAATGCATTTGCTGAACTTTATTCAAGCAGAATCTCATGGTGGTTATTGCTTCCGAAAATGGTAGGTTTAAAACTTGTTCTACCTAGCCTCAATGGTGGTGTTCTTTCTCAGCTCTTTTTGTGACTGGGGACCTGTATTCTAAGGACAGCTGCTGTGCAGGTGCTGTGCGGATATGTCTTCCAACTTTGTAGCTTTTTCCCTTCAGCCAAACTAAAGCATTAGCCTTTTCTAACATCTTATGGTTGTTAGGATTTTAGTTTGTGTCAGGTGGCTAAAATAAAGCCCTTAGTATTTTCATCACACTGTTCTTCATTTCTCAATGACTGTGGAAAAATTAACCTTTGGCCTGTCACTAGCCATTACACAGCGATCACTGTCTCAGTATTCCTATGCTAGCACCTCTGTGATGGACGAGTCTTGCACATCTTTTCACAACTTCTCTTTGACAAAACTGAAACTTGCTGTTAAATCCCTTGATTATGTCAGTATTTGTTGAAATTCTGCCTTGCTTACATCTGTCCAAGGAGCTGCTAAAAATGTTTCTCTTTCTCATGATTCTGATTACGTTGCTCAATTCTTTGAAGTTGCCTAATTTCCTGTTTTACCCCTACTTTACTTACAAACTGCTTCCACCACTTTCAAGTTCCTGCACTAACAGCAAGCTTGGTTGGATAATTCTCAGCACTGTAGGATATCATGTAATCATTTCCTTTGACAGAAGCAGCCTGTTAATTACATGTAAATGGATAGATGTAGCTTTTTTGGTGCTTATTTTAGATTGTTATCCAGAGTTGCATTTTAGGAACTCTCATGTTCCGCAATATGATGGGCTTAAAACAGAGTGGGTGGAATAATGAGAGGGGATTGATTATTAGTGATGTACTCAAAACTGGTAGTTAGTTATGGGAAGAGATCATTAGTATCATTAGGGTACCAGGTAGTGAGAAAACATTAGAATTTAAGAACCTGAAGGAAACAAGTACTTTGCACTTCTTAGTGTGTGTACTGTGATGCTGAAGGAGCAATCAGACCCTGGAATACCAGCAATCCACCATTGGTATTTTGTAAAGTGCCAGGGGATAAGCAGACAAATCAGTGCCATAGAAGTATGCTTAAGCCTTTTGCCAAGAAGGAGATTTTGCTGCTGTTTTTGTTTTTGTTTTTTTTTAAATGATTCAGCGTATCCTCTGTTTTGTGGGAAATCTGTTTTATTTTATTCCTGTTATATATTCTTAACTGAAACCTTTTTTCTTATTTGACAAATAAATCACTGATGTCCTGGAACAATAAGCAACCTCTGAAATTGTGCATTTTATATATGATGATTGGGAGTACGAGTATTTGAAAGGACCAATGTTGAGGAGATTTTCGTGGTTTAATGTAAATGCCCTTTGTAAAATGAAATTGATAAATGTAGAACCTCCTCACCCAGAGGTTCTACCCTGCAGTTCTTCAGTTTAAGCTTTTATTGAAACCTTTCAACTGAATAGGATTTTGCAAGACTTTAAGACACTTCATGAAAAATGCATTTATCAACAGTGCTTTGGTGAAAGTTATGTAGAAGTTGTCTAAGAATGTAAATTAATCCTCTTGGTTTACTTTGCAACTTGGTCTGTGTATTCCTCACTGCATTCCTGAATTGAATATTTTTGAAGTAGAAGATATATTGCCTTTTCCCTTTTGAAATATTAATATTCATATTTGCTGAAAACAAAAACAGACTTGATAATATTGCTAATAGCATTGCTGCAAAACATCTGTGCTCCGCCTGCAAGAGTGGTTTCAACTTGATGTCTTCTAGCTGGAGTCAGTATGATAAACTCATGACAGCTGGGAGAAGGTGGTCAGCTTTCTTCAGAAAGACAATCTTCAGCCTTTGTGCTATCAATTCTCAAATGTGTGTATTTGCTAACAAAAAATCCCACTGAATTCTGGATGTAAACAATGAATTGATAAATAAGAATGGATCACCTGTTAGCAGAGGTTGATTATATTGCTGGTATTCAGAGAAAAAGGGAGACAGTAAGGTTGATCAGCCATAAGAACCTCTCAACAAGCCTGCTTGAAAATGGGTTTCTCTTTTTACCATTGCAACTGTCATATTTACTTCTGAGAAATCAGACATTTAAAACAACAGTACAGATTAGGAAGGCAGCTATTCTAAAACAAGTTTGAGAAAATTGAGAGTGTGGCTACTCTCTACGTAGTAATGGGATAGGGCCAAAAATTACCGAACAAGTACCTAAATTATATTGAAGCACAAGAAAAGTAATGAATTGTCACTTGCTGGATTCTGTGGAATGCTGAGAACCTCCTCTCTGTCTGTATCATGCTTGCACAAACAGATTTGTTTGATTTGTGCCCACAAATTCAAGATAAAAGATTAATTTGTCTCTCTCAGGAAAAAAAACAAAGCAAAGAGCAAAAATGTAGTTGAACATTATTCAAAGAAATTATTAAAGTCAAACAGGAAAATGGCAAAAACAGTGCCTTTTAGTGATGCATTTGACAATTCTGAATCTGACAGATATAGCTTTTTTTTTTTTTGAAGCACTTAATTTGCTTCCTGCTTGGTTTTGAAACTTAATAATCCAAGCACGTCTAAAAATTTAATGACAGATTTTTTGTAGTCTCAAATTTAAATTCAGAAAAGCAATGACAACCATTGAAGTACAGAAGTAATACACCCAAATTCAATACCTGAAATTAGGTAAATGTAATGCCAAACAGGCAAATCAGTGTATGGTAAAGTCTTTTTGATGTTTTGATTGTAGTGATGTGAAGTTATAAAATATTTCCTAAGGAAGTAACGTTGTTAAGGAATTGAAAAATACAACCAATGATGAATTTTGTCAGGGACAAATATTCAGCACTAGCCACAGATTTTAGCCAATTGTTCAATCCTACCAATCTTGCTAATGACTAAAAAAAATGGCAGTTCCTGCCTTCTGACACCCTACATGTATGTTCAGACATCAGCTAACATATTCAAACAGTCATTTTTGTGCCCTTAGGCTCCATCTTTCCTCAAATCTCTCCTTCATTGTGATATCTACAATCCATCTGTCAGTTATTAGTCTGATAGAGTGATATTGTGTACTATCCTGTGGATCAATAATCTGTCTTTTTTCTTCCAATTACTCATCTCCTTTTCAGTATTTTCTAAATTTACAGCAAGGACCATTTTTGTTGTGTGTAGTTCCTTGCACAGTGGTCCACAAGAAGTACTCCCAGTTGCCATAGCAACATAATAGCCATCAAAGAATACTGCAGTCTAAAAAGCATGACTTAAAAAACATGGTGTAACAACTTAATGGAGGTTTCCTTGCTTGGAGAGCACTCTTTTGTCTTCTGCTTCTGTTAGCCATCAACCCACTTGTGTGATAATCAAAAATCATTCTTGGCTTTCCAATGAGATTGCACAGGTTGGATCTGATTGGGTAAATTAAGCAGAATTTATAAAACATAAGGAAAGCAAGACATCCCTGCGTGCATCATGGCAGTGAGTCTGAAATAGACAATGTAGCTGTTCAGTGACATGTAGCAGGATGTTCAAAGGGATACCAAATTCCCTAGTTCTGGTGCTAAATAAAAGGGGAACAGAGAAACTCCTATGGAACAAGGTATAGCCACTGTGGAGCAGGAAGGAAATGAGAAAAGTAGGGAATTCCTCTTTGTATCAACAGAAATGTTTTTTTTTTTTTTTCTTTTATCATACACACCCCAAAAAACTGTTTATTTCTCACTTGGCTGTGGTCCACTCAGGAAGTCATCTAAGCTGCTTGTACATGAGCTTCATATCACTGCTTATCTTCACAGTTTCTACACATGTTAACTAATGTAACGAAGAACACTTTCAAATATTGTCAACTCAGAGCAGAGGCAGCCTAGTAATGAATTGCTATATGCTATGGTACTACAAGGAAAGTACACTATAAAGAAGACTCGAAAGAGAATATAATAAGGCAGATGAGAACAGGGTGTCTGTTTACACTGTAAGCCTAAAAACAAAGAAAATGTGGTTTCACAAATGTAAGATGTGGCAACTTCACTCCATGAAATCAATCTGCATCTATACAATTTTAACATTTAATTCTGAGTAGTGTATTTTTTGTTTTCATTATGGTGCTCATAATAGTGTATGGGTACATGATGGCCAGCGACGGTACGCTGCCCCAGCTGCTAGCTAGATGATGTACAGCTTATAATTTAAAACTATTTGATGTATGTGAAAATTATTGCAATATTTTGATCATGTTCAAAAATGACTTTAATTTCTATGTAACTGCAGATGTCCAAATAAAAACTTACATCAAGATCCCTTTCTATGCAGTGTAAATGCAGTATTTTAAACAATCAAAACCCTAAATAGTTTCCTAATGCAGTGTTCCTGTTCTTGAGATCTCTGCATGGTTCACACGCTATAGTAAGTCTGGAATAATATCCTGTAGAAAAGCCCTCAGCAATCAAAACCTGCAAGTATGCAAAGCTCCTGAAATTTAGTTTGAGCTTTTTGATGTTTGGGATGCAAAATTAGAAGAGGAATCAAAGATGAAATGAAGTGAAATTAAGTCCCCCTCAGATACCCTAAGAAGATAGGGCTGTATACTACCCATCTGCATAGATCCTCACAAAGGGATAATTTGAAATGTTAGATATAAGCACACTTTAAATAAACCTTAATGCAAGATTCAATTACCCTGTCTTGTGTATTGCTCTGTACTGTGGTGGAAATCTATAGGCTATTTCATCTGTTGGCTTGATAAAGAGAAATAACGTAAACAAGTGATTTAATATTTTTTACAAGCCTTGTTGATACTGTTATAATTTGCTTCACATTCCTTAACACTTCTATGTGCTTGAAAAAAAAATAAAAAATCCTCTTTGATTTAACAGTGACATATTAGAAACTGAAGCATGTGAAACATGCTGGTGTTTTGCAAAAATAATTCTCCTGAAGGTTATTCTGTGCTTATGCTGTCGTCAGTGCTATGAAATTATACTTTCTTCTTTGTCTATGCAAATTCTGTACTGAGGCTTTATTTTTTCTTCTGTGCAGTTTGCACTCATTTTCATATATCTGTCATCAGAGCATTAAAAAATCATAAAAAAGCTTGGTGCTACAGTGTATTTTCAGCTTGCTTTTATTTTTTTCCTTGTTTAATTCAGAATCGATGTTTGGAAACATCAAAGTTTCCAAGAACGAGGAGGTTCATTTTGGTATTTATATCTTTTTTTATTTAGCATACCAGCAACTATTTGATGGCAGCCTCCCTGCTTCCAAGCCCCAGAGCTGCGCACATCCCTTTGGGTTTGCCAAGAAGGCTTAGGCTCATTGTCCCATGTTGTAATGATCACCAAGTGATGGAGTTTTTATTTAAAAGTAATGTGGACGAGCCCTGCTCCTGTCTCTCCTGCCATCCATGTGGATGACCAGTACAGTAATGTGTTTTCTCTGTGCACGCTCAATATTCCTGTTGGGCAAAGGAACAGAAAGGATATGTCCCTGTAACTCCTCATGTGTGCAGCCTTTCACTGTTGGCAGTGGTGGAGCACAGAGAGGACCTCTCTGTCTGAGAAACATAAGCCACTGTGCTCCTGGGTATGTTATTAGCAGTCACTTGTAACACCTGGATGAGATGTTTTCAGGATGCTGTTCTCTAGCCTCATAAGTCTTTCTAATTTGATGTTATTTGATGTGAAATGTGTGTAAGTAATGTTAATTATGCAATAGGTTTTGAAGAATATGTTTTGATTGTACAGTGGAAATGTCAGTCCCATTAACAATCATTACCTGTCAGAAAGTAGAAGAAGCTTTGAATGAATGCTAATTCTTTTCTTGTATCTCTGCAGATGCATACCAATGTTCCACACACGTTCTGTTGATTTGTACCCCAACCACGAAAGCAACCTTTTCTCTCCAACTTTTCTTTACTTGAACTGAGTCCAGGAAAGAGAATGGAGCTCTGATTCCAGTCCTTCCGTGAGTCAGATTGGAGTGAATGTTCTTCAAACATAGGTTTCAATTTTTAGAAAGCGATTCATCTGCTGAAATGCTTCCAAGCCTTGCTCCCAATGGTTTCTGGGATTTATTAAGGCAGTGGCAAGGATTCAGGAGAGGGAATTTAGAGCCAGCAGTCTGCGAGGAAGAAACTCATTCTGATTTGCTTTGTTATATAGGCTAAGAAATATGATTTAATAACCACTTCTCATCATAAACTCTCTTATTATTTTCTTGTCTTGAGTATCATCCTATCAGGTGAATGGGTTTTTGTGAAGCACTATGAAGTTTGGCCTGTGTTACAGTAACAGCCTACTACTATTGACGGCCATTTTAATTACTGCTCAGATTAATTAATTGTAACTGTAAGGCTGACGTAGGATTATAGTAGTGGATTTCAATCTGGTTCTGTTAAGGATCTGCTAGACGGAGGGAGTTTGAGTACTAAAGTTCTTAAGAGCCACTGAATCTGGGATCAGTGACCGAATGCATCACAGCACACAGTTGTTTTAAAAGCCCTCACAACGCCTGTATTTTAAATTCTTACTTTATGATGCCATTATTATATGAGTAGAGTCCTACTCATTTTTTGATTTCTGGACTTAAGTCTTGCAACAAGAACCCATACAGATACTCAGGTGTTTCATGTATTTTTCACTTCTGCTGCTCCCTTTCATCCAAGCATTTACTCACCTAGTAACACATGGTCTCTGATTTAGGTCAATGAATCCTCCTTGAAAGTGGATGACAAGGAATAGCTTGCAGTATTCCACCTGAGGCTGCATTAACTTATTAAAAGATTATTGTTACCATCTCTGTGCTGTTCCCCATGCATTCAAGCTGCCTTATGTCTTCCTGTGCCGCATCACTGTGTTGGGTGACTGCCATTCTGTAGCCAAGGGACAAACTGAAGCCCTTATCCTCCTCAGGTAATAGCAGCCACCAAGGCTCCTCGAGATTTTATTGGTTTTCTTGGTGTTTATACCTCCCATGCCATATTACTGAGATGTATCCCCTTTTTATTGAGCGTTTGTTCAACAGAACTAAAAGTTCTCATATTTTCTTTTTAGGGAGAAAATAAGCAGTAAACTATAGTTTGTGTGGGGGAAATAACCAAAGGATATTTGAGAAAACAAAATTGTATTCTTTCACACTTGTATAAAACACATTATTAAAGGCTGTCCTTTTCACTGACAATCAGGACCAAGTCAGGAAAATCAGATTTTCAGTGCCAAGTTGTCCTCCTTTCAACTTATTGTTGCAGGAGAACATGCGAGCTGAAAACAAGGCCGATTTTTTCATACTTCAATTGTTTTGAACTACTTGCTTTCCTGAACTATTGCAAAACATAGTACTGGGAAAGGGGTGTCTTTTAGTTCTAGTCAAAAAATCTGACCTGTTTTCCCAGTTTCAGCAGGAATGAGGAATTAGGCAGATTTTTATGATGCAGTCTGGTTATAGTTAGTAAGGAATGATAGGGGAGGGAGCAGATATAGAAAATAATAAAGCAGCAGTGATGCTGATGCCAAGCCATGTTTTCATAAGAAAAAAATGAACAACAGATTTTTACTTTTTCTGAATTGGCAGCTATTTGTCCTCACTTGTGTGAAATACTGACAATAGAGAATATTTTTTTTTCTGGACAGATTAATGTACCTTGTTCGGTTTCTTTGGAGTTCTATTCTTTGATGTTTGTATAATTAAGGTTTGGTCCATGTATTTAAAGCCATATTTAGTAAGTGAATAGGCTACAACAATTATCTTTGGAGACCAAGGTTTTTTAGAGTACTTAATTGTCAGCCTTTAGGAAATCAGATGGAATAAGGTGTTAAAGAAGAACAACATGCTTTGTGAACATTATGTCATTAGTGAACAGCAGGGGATAGTCAGCCTACCTGTATGCATTTCATTCAGCTGCTTGGGTCTAATTGAAATGACTTTTACTAGGGGAAAAAAAGGCAAGTGAGTGGCAAGAGGAGTAGGAAAGTCACTGTTTAATGTGAATTGGATATTCTGGACTGAAGATTCCATTCATAAATATTTTATTAAGGAGAGTAGACCTCCAAAGGAAGCCTCCAAATCCATTTTCAACTGTAGTATCATGCCTGATAAAGCAGTCTGTGGAAATATCTGGAATAAAACTACGGATCCACTTTTTCCCTCATAAAGGAAAACCCTCTGGAGGTATCTACTTTCCTCTGATTAGAACAACAAATCCAAGCGATGGGAGACTTGTAAGGTAAAAAAACAAACAAACAAAAAAACCAAAACATAAGGCATTTAGAGTTGGGTCTTCAATATTTTTGTCCATCCATAGGGGTGAAGTTCATATAGACAAGGATGGTGCATTTTGAATGTTTAATTAGAATGTTTAGTAATGTGTGTCCTAAAAAATCAGCCTATGATTTGTAATAAGTTGGTGTGCCTGGGCTCATCTAATAGCAGTGCAACTGTAGCAGCATTGTGCTACTCTAATCCTGTCATTAGTAAATGACATGCAGATT
Organism: Meleagris gallopavo; assembly: GCF_905368555.1. Taxonomy (NCBI): domain Eukaryota; kingdom Metazoa; phylum Chordata; class Aves; order Galliformes; family Phasianidae; genus Meleagris; species Meleagris gallopavo. Next base: position 8,374,197 of record NC_139413.1, read on the forward strand.
ATACATGTACAGCTGTGTGTGACTCTTTTAAAGAGTATCCAGCTTCTATGTTACCATTAAATCCTGCTGAAAGAGATTGCCATAATAGCAATATATAATAATATGACCTGTGTTCCTGTCTGCTGTTTCCATCATGTGGTTGGTTACTTTGTCACTAATGCTGCAGGTACTTTGGTATTCTGTAAAACACACAAAACAACATTTAGTTTTAAAGTGGGACATAGGGTTATTTTCTTATGTGAAGCACTGAAGCTACCATAAGTCATAGCAGGATTGTCTGCTCCAAAAATGAAGTACAGAATATGAAGCAGTCTGTGACCTTAAATCAGCTATATATGGAAGAAATAATTAATGCAAATACATACTGTAAAATAGCATAGGGCAATAATCTTAAATACTTAAATTTTTGAGAATGAAATAGCTCATGGGAATCCTTGAGATAATAAAAAGTATTTTGGAATGCAGTGAGTATAAGACTTAAAGAGGAATGATTAATGCTTCTCAGGCAAAGCGTACAAAAAATGAAATGATTTCTGCACATTAGCCTTGAGGAGCTGTAAACTGTAGAGAAGATAAGGAGATGCTGTAAGCATTTCAGTGCTTATGATCTGGAGAACAAAGACTTAAGATCTAAAAGATTGGTTTACTAAACAATAAGGCACTGACTTGTGCAGGTGATGCTATGTTTCTGCAAGAGTCGAGAACTGCAATGGATTTGCATGAACTTAAGATCTGGGGAATGATCGAAGACCTCTGCTAAATGTCCTGTAAACACTGCTTGTGTCACTAGAACATTACTTCAAGTAATTGCAGAAGAATAAGTAATTAGGACAGGAAACGTGGTGCCAGGTGAGAATCAAGTCTTTGGGGGTAAGTCTGGTCTTACAGAAATGAATGAAAATTCCCATTAGCTTTAATGTTAGTTATTTAGTTTTGTTTTCAGTATTGATTGACCTAATAGTATATTTTTTTATATTTATTTAGGCTATGCTAATTACAATTACACATAGGATATTGTAAACAAGTATGTAAGCAGATACATACATGCATACATGATACATAAATACACACAATGGACACCTATAATGAACCATACTCAGGTACTCTTCTGGAAGGTATATAAATCCTGTGCCCAAATTAAACATGTGAATTGTGCACTGCTATGTACATCAGGTCCTGAGTGCTAGGGATGGGCATAGCCATCAAATGGAACTTCTTGGTAGGCAAATCAATGTGTTGGTCAATCTTGCTTTTGTTAAATTAAATCTAGATTTATAGTAAGTGATTTTGCAGCAGATTTTATGAATTCCATTGTAATTATAAGTGCAGTGCTTTGCACTGTATTTATTCAACAATGTGTGCATGTTCACAAGAAAGGTCAAAGAAAGGTTTATTGCTGAAGCTGTCAGTCACTGCTTTTCAGAAACGTTTATCAAAAAGTTATGCCCAGCAAAACCGTGCAGCTTGCCTTTTGATGTTTTGTCTGATGGAAAAACTCTTGTGAACATATCTTGAAAGAGACCATAAAATAATGCCTTTGCACTGGCCTTTTAATTAACTATTACTAAAATCCCACTGCTTTTACAGTTCAGTAACATATTTTTTTGGTGGATGGTGCACTGGGCTGGTTGCCACTATTAAAGCACGTTCTAACAAGCATCCTCCACCTAAAGGGTGCTGCAGGGAGCAAGAGAAATCCTTTAGTTATCATTTAACTAGCTGTACATGCACTGTTAAAGGTTTAAAAAAAAAAAATTATAGAAAGGAGATCTGCAAATTTTAAGGTTGGTTTTGTTATTAAACACAAAATATTACTAATTTTGGGAGGATGTGAATTTCCTGAGAAATCAGAACCTGCTGGATGCAGACACTGCTTTTTAATGCTACATCCCTGAAAATAATCCTGTGTTGCCTCAACCACAATGCCTGAGAAAAGGCAACACTTGTGCTGGAGCTACTACTGGACATCATACTGTGGGATTAACTTCCATTTCATAAAGAGGATTTATGATTACTGCAGAGATGAGCAGGACAGCTCCTTGTTGGTCTGGTGTTTCCATGGTTGTACAGCAGTCCTTCACATTTTGCTTTATAATGACAAGCAACCAAATAAAAACTGCTTCCAGTTTTTCCTCAGGAAAAAAAAAAAAAAATTAAGGAGTTTTCAAATGTGTTAAGAACAGGAAGACTTCAAACAAGAAGGGTGAAATTCCAGTCCCGAGACTGGTAGAAATGCATAACTTGGCAATAAGTACTTTGGTAGAGCCCTGCAAGACAGCAGTTAATATCAGATTAATTGCAAATCAATTGTTTGAAACATGTTGTCTCTTCTGGGGTGTTTGAATGCTCCCAGATAATGAGCTTGGGAAGGTATTCATCTCCCCAAGAGAAACAAAAGTTTCTGTAAACTTGACTTTAAGAAGTATTGCTGCAGGCAGTGAAATCTATACAAGCAAATAAAGCCCAGGAGATGGGTTGCCTTCTGGCAGACTATTAGAAAGCATTTTATTCCAAACATGCAATTCTTCAAAATAACAACTATTATTTTTAACTGGGAATATTTTCTGTTTGAACTAGCGTTTTCAAAAGCCTTGGAATCAGAGTAACTCCTATCTCTAGTCCTGCTTTATGTCAGTGCCATATGACTCACACCTATGGGAACATAATCTGTCATAGCTTGGGTTTGGTACTGGCTGAGCCTTGTGCAAAGTAGTGCTATCAACCTTGTCATGCTCCCTTGGCTCTTAGGGGAAAACAAAATTAAAGATGCAAAGAAAGATGAAAAGGTGGTCTCAGAGCTCCCCTCGTGGGGCAGAACTGCAGCAGGTGCAGGAGGGCCCTGGCAGTGTTTCAGTTGCAGAGATGTGCAGAAAAGGAGTCCTTTGAGGACCGGTCAGCTGTTCTACAATCACTTTGGACCCTGAAGAATCTTTAGGAATCTTTAAAAAAATGTAACCTAAGGAACCATCTTGGAAAAACTGCTTTTCAGAGCTTGAATGTCTTTTTGTTGTTGCTACTGTTTGGACAGTGGCTGGAGAACAGATTCCAAGAACTCCCAGCCTTGGGGCACCATAGAGCTCTCCTGCTGTCTGCTTGATAGCTTCCATGGTCCTGCAAGGGGACAGCAAGGCAGTTTTCCAAACACTGTAAGCTTTTTCCTATGTGATAGCTTGATAAAAAGATAACAGAAAAGTTGCATTCAGTTATGAGAAGCCAATAATAATGATATAATGCCTACCTCTTGAAAGAAGAGCTCCAATTATATTACAAGGAAACTCTTGTTCTGTGGGTGAAACTACTGACTTCCCCATACAGGTGAGAAAATCCAGACATTAGAAAAGGGCTAGCTGGGAGGAAGCAGGGGAGGTGACTCCATATTTGCTGTCCTTCCAGCTAGCAATCCACTGAGAACTTGCAGTGATCTACCTAAATCTGGCCTTTTCATGTTATGAGAAGGAACTTCTTATCTAGTTTCTACTGTTTAAAACAAGACAAAACAAAAACCAACAACCAAGCCCAAAACTAAGAAAAACCTGTTAATAATAGGTAATAATTTGAAATTCTGCATTCTGAGCACATCATCTGAGTGAAGAATTCATTCCTAACATCTAACCTGTTGATGTAGCCCAGGTTACAGTTGGCCTGCTGCCTGCAAGAGCACACTGCTGGCTCGTGTCCAGCTTTTCACTCACCGGGACCCTCTCTGGGGTCCCTCTGAACAGGGTTGCTCTCAAGGTCTTCTCTTCCCAGTTTGCACGCATACCTGGGATTGCCCCAACCCAAGTGCAACACCTTGCAGTTGGCCTCGTTGAACCACATTAGGTTTTCACGTGCCTCCTTTTTGAGTCTGTCCTGCTCCCTCTGGATGGCATCCCTTCCTTCTGTGGTGTCAGCTGCACCACACAGCTTGGTGTCACAGCAAATGTGCTGAGGGTGCACTTGATCTCGTCCCCTGTGTCATTGATAAAGATTTTAAAGAGTAATAGTACCCTGGCTTGACAGGATTTTCTCATTTATTCATTTCAGTGACAAGGTACATCTGTGAGAATATTATGGTAGAGGAGTAACTTACCAGGAAATATAGCAAGTGATAGTTTTACTTGTTTTCTTTAGATGAATCACTGCAAGTGTTTTGCTTTATCTTTTAAGTACAATAATTTTAGAAGTCTTACACTGTGATCCGGATTTCTTGGTAGAGGGAATAGAGCAACTTTGGGACTGGATTCTACACAGCTCCTTTTGTAAATTGAAAAAAGTTCTATGTGGAAACTTCAGCGGTTCCGTAACTTTTTGATGTAAAATCCTGAGATGATGTTTTGGGGGAAGCTTCTATTGCAGGGCTGCAACAATGATGGTGCTCACTACAGGGTTTAACATATTACACCTCACAGATTAGATATCCCTATAAAGCAATAGCACAAGAATGTGCTGCAATTATCTATAACATCTCAGATGTGACGTGAGTGCTATGTATTTATTTGAGACGCTTAGCAAAGATACAACTGATTTTCTGCTGACAGTTGGTATTCTTAAGTATTAAGTTCTCTATTTAGATGTAGTTATCCCATTATGTCTTGTTATTTCAACCCGCGTTTATGCCTTTTCCTTTTTTTAGGACACGTTCTATCAAAAATAAATAATTAAACCACAGATGAACTGTCAAAAGGGAACATTCATATTTTAACGCAACATTAACATTTTGGTAATTAACATGGCAGTTAATGCTTTTAGCAGATGTAACAACATTAGACTTGTAAATTTTAATTAAAGCTAATGGTTCACGATAGCTGTAGGGATCAGGCATCCTCTCTGGATACTGAAAACATGTCTAATGTGATTAGAAATACTAATTGAAGAAAAAAGGACTGCAATAGTGATGACTGTACTTCTTTATCCTACTGAATTATTACAAACCTGCAGCAACTTTTTAAATACATTTGTAAGAGGAAGATTGAAGAGTCAAATGCTCCCCTTGAAGAAATGAAAAGGGGGTCAAGAGAACATTAGATATTTTCTGTGTGTTAGAAGAGGGAAAAGTATTAATTGAAAGCCACTGCTCCTTCCGTATTCTCTTGAGACTGTATTCCCAAGAAATACCATAAAGTTATTTGGTTACGTTTCACACCCCTTTTGGATTTAATTAGGAACTAATATGTTAGTTTTAATTCCCTTGGAGGCTTTGAATTCCAACGGCAGGCACGGAAGCAGGACTGGCACTGGGAACTGTGACTCTGGTGGATGTTTCTCAGCTTCACTGAGCGTTAAAGAGATTGGTAGCGAGTCCTTTTCACGGCTTGTTGAAACATGAAACATTTTAATAAGCACAGGGAAAGGATTAGTTTTACTAAGGGTAATTACAAGCTGCTAGCCACCTATAAAATGCACTTACATTTTATTGTAAAATGCCAGCAATATTTATTTCACTTGTTATGTGGATTTTTTTTCTAAATCTGGCTCAGTCTACTGAAGTTGGTGGGAAAAATCTCTAGTCCCTATTCTAAAAAAAATTACCATAGAAAATCATGTCCTTTCCACTGGGAGTTCTGGCTAATAAAGATTAAACACTGGAACTTAAGTTTGCTTTTTTGACTGACAATAGTTATTTTTGCTATAAATGTGGTTATTCCCCACTAGTGCCTTTAGCTCTGCTTCTGTCAACACCCTTCCAACATCATCATAAATTATTATTCATTTACTTTGCAGCGCAGGCGTAGGCTCCATTCCACTAGGCAAAGTGCAAAGACATGGTGAGAGACAATTCCTGTTTGGTAGAATTACACTCTAACTAGTTGTGACAAAGGCTGAGAGAAAAGATGCTAGGAGAACGACAAAGGCTGAGAGGAAGGATGCTAGGAGAACTAATGCTGTTTTCTCTCCATTTTATTTTTAGCTGAAATAGGAAACTTGATCAAGCTTGTATGGAAAGACTGAATAAAGCTACTTGAAGAAAGCTTATCAAGTAATGCTGCAGTTCAGAACACTTGCAAAGATTTATATTAGTTTCTGGGGAAAGAGCCTGCACGAGAAATGGAAATCTTTTTATCTTGCATTGGTACTAAATATGAAAATTAAATGGTGTTTAAGTAATTACAAACCGTAGGCTGTCTTTCTCCAAAGGTGTAAATTTTGTTGAATTCCAGTAAGAAAGAAGATCTCAACGTGTATTTTGAATAGCTGTCCTGCTGTATCACCAGGCCTGATGCAGTGGCTAGCAGTAAATCTGAATATTGCCCTTTATAGCCCACTCTGCTTTTTAAATAGCAATATCCCTATCGCTTGCTGACTATATTATCTGATGAAATAAAAAAAGCCAAAAAAGAAAAGCCCTAAACTCAACTCACTGACATCAGTCTGATTTTGCCAGCTTTACATTTGGGATGACATTGCGACCTCCCTGAGGAGAACAGCAAAGCTTCCATGAGGTCAGTGGCTTCATGATTTACTTGTATGTTAACCAACCAGGAAATGGATTATCCTGTCAATCATTTTCCACTGGGAAATACCATATGTTTTACAGAGTTTGTTCTAAATTTTACCTGTATTATCATTGTCATAAATATCTTTCAGGAACTCCTCAGGGCTTCGACACTGAGGTGTGCAATGGTGAGGATGGCTGATGTACCTAAGAATTTAGTCAGGTGGGAGGAGAAACAAAAGTCAAGGTTGAGGTGTCAGCACATTCTCTGGACACAGAGTCTTAATGTTTAGGCACCAACGAAGCGAATGATTCAGCGCTCGGGTATTTATTTTATTTGGCATAAAATGTTGCAGATCTGGATTTTCATTAATAATTTACTATAACTTCATGGTAATAATGACTCAAGCAGAACATATTTTGTGAAATCTATGCCTTACTGAAGGAAAGGACAAACTTAGGTGATTTTTTTTTTTCTTTTCTGGTTAAAAGAACATTCCTGGATCCAACAGCCAAGGCCCAAGTCTTCCGCTGCGTAAATCAGTGTGACTTCACCAAAGTCAGAGCAGCTATACTGACTTATACTAAGAATCTGGGCCTTGGTGACACCAAGTATATTGTTTATAGTTTTTATTGGCAAGTGCATGTTTATAGACTTTAGGACAGTTTCTAATCCTGCGCCATATCGTAAACACTACTGCCTCATACAAACAGACACAACAATTATTTGAAAGTTGTAAGGCTTAACAACTTCTGTAAGAGTTCCTTTTATATGAATAACACAAGTTTCTGGTTTTCAGTGAAAGAGCTTCATGCGTGCAGGGCCACTGCCGGACAGGAGTTAGGTAATTTGTGCTGCTGCAAGCAGTACTAGCAGCCAGGCTCTGGCATTCAGAGCAGGGTAATAAATTAATTTCCAAGGTAAAAACTTAAACATACCTAAAGGGAATATGATGTTGCCATTGATGAGAAGTTTGTTGCCACAGAATTCCTCAGACCAACAATCTTGTGAGATTCAAAACACAAGGAAAAAAAACAATCAAAACAACAGTAGCTTGATGCATTAGAGTATACGATAATTATTTCTTAAAAGGAACAGATATTCCAAGTAAGAGTTATATAGGCTCCCTGTCAGGCCTTGCTATGCTCACCAGGACCTGTTTTAAAAAAGTCCTCTTTTGTGCTTGGTTGTTTGAATCTCATATATCAATGCTTTTTCTGATTTTTTTTTTTTTTTTTTAACTGAACGTATGTATTTTAGATGCTGTTTTGGGTAGTTCTCAATCTGAAAGTAGAATAAGGTTCAGTTCACTGCTACTTTTAGTGCACATACTCTCTGTATGGCAAAAGTTTTCTGCATGTGACAATTATGGAGAAATCAGAAACAGCACGTTGCATTAATAATGTTTTGGAATTCTAAATGAAAGAAGGACTAAAGTCTTTCAAATTACCGCATTTAAAATTTAGAACAATAATTTGGTGTGTGTGTGCAAAGCAGGAGCATTTTGGTATTTTGTTTGCTCACAACACTGTATTTCCATATGCACAGCGAAATTTCACCACAGCTTTAAGTTCCTTAAACTCAGTGTTTCTTACACTTGTTTATACAGCCCTGCACTGCAATACTGCTAAATGTTCAGAGCTCTCTGATGGCCCTTAAATCTGAGTTGTCAGCCTCCAGGTTTTAGATTTATAATTGCGTGTTCCATCTCCCTATTTTTTAAAAACTGTAATGGGTATATGAAAAGGAATAACTCCATTTGCATTAGAATGTAGTTCCATCTCTTCAAAATGATGAGCAGAATCATCTTTGGAAAAAAAAAGTTAAAAGCAATTCAATTCCTCAGCATTTATTGTGTCCATAGTTCTCTGAAGTACCTGCGTTTCTACATTACCTCCTGTACATTTTTTTATCATGGGCAAACTTGGTCATCTTGTTGCATTTTCTCACCCTTTCTGCATTCCTCACCTTTCCAACAGCTCTGGCATGTTTGTGTGGTGTGACAGGCTCCCCAGCAGGAATGTTTCATGAGACCTACTGAAGCCACCAAGTTTTTTTTCTGGCCTTATCTTGGTTAAAACTTTGTCTTTAAATCACAGTCAAACAAGGCCTCACAACATCTACCACAGCAGGTTTCCTGCTTCTGATGTTTTTGGAAGAGGTTTCACAATTACTTTTTATACCATTACCAACATTTTCCTTGAAATGCTTTTGGCCTGCCTTTTACAGTTTCATGTTTAGATTGCCAGAGCTTTTGCTACTTTCTGTTTCTCTCATCTGAACACAATATTTTAAGAGTGCTTTTTTGCTACTATCCATTACTCTCCTGCAGAGCTCCAACTGGTCTTCAGACGTTCCTTCCAGGAGCTTCGACAGGTGATAGACACTTGCTCAGCAATCCTAACACACGTCACTTTCCCCTTTGGCTCTTACTTTTAATTTGCTTCTGACAAGCTTCCTTGATGACTTGTAACCATCTTTTCAAAGTTCACTGTTCCTATGGTAAATTTATTTGTCCCTTTCACTTCTACAAAGGTGTTGAATTTGGATATATTGTGGTCAAAATTCTGGAATGGTTCTTTGATACAGAAGCTCTGAAGAAGGCCTGGTGCCCTACTTCATTCAAACCAAGAGGTCTCTGAGCTTCTCTAATGAATTGAGTTTAAACTTGGCATAGTATCCTATCGCAATATTTATCAAGCCCAGAGAGAACTTATATCTCTTCACTCTGGCCATCACACCTTTCTAATTTCCCTGCCACAAAAAAGGTAGATAGATGAGCTTTTTTACTGTTAGTAACAAAGAACCAGGACAGAGAGAAACCCTAAGCCTGAAAATTCAGGCTTCAAGGTTTTATAGTGAACAGTTGCTCCTTTTAATTAATTTCCTCTGGTTTACTGATTTGAAGAACCTGAAGAATTGTTAACCATTGAGCTGTTATGTTACCTCTTACATCTGTGACCCCAACCACATCTATTCCCAGCTTCTCTGCCCTAGTGAGCTCCTTTGCCTGAAATTGTTAAAGTTTTGAAGTCTGTATTTTTCTTGAGTTTAAAGTTTATGCTGTTAATGAACATCTCAGGAAGCTAGATGTATGGAGTCCTAGATAATAGGAGTAGTAGGAAGCAAGCACATTAGGAATCACCTGGGGAATAGGTCTAAACGTCTGAGTCCTTGCTTGACTTAAATGTCGTTGCCTAAAAGTCTCTAACTGCTTTTGAGTCTTTTTTTTTGAGTGCTTTTGAGTAACCAAATCCTGGCAAAGACCACCAGTATCTGGTTCAATGATAATAACACACAACACTGCCATTGCAAATAATACCTTTTATGATCATCTGGTATTTTAGATACCCTGAATGTTTATAGGTTTTATACATATCAATAGATTTCAGTGACCAGAAAAAGACTCATGGAACTTTCTTAAGTTGATTAACTAATTGACAATACTGAGGCTGATGAAGCGCAGCATCAGTGACAGTGACATCTGCCAGTAGAGCTTAGGAAGCATCTGTAAATGAGAATCTGCAGTTACCAACTGTTCAACGTTGTTACATATTTCTTTACCAAATTTAACAGTAAATTATGAATGTCTGTGCATTGCTACAAAATCATTACTTGCAGACTGTTAAGGAAGATCAAAATTAACTCCCAAATTAGAATTAGTGAGGGGCAGCTATAACTCTCCCATATATACTATAGAACTCACATCTAGTATGATACCTAGGGTAAATATGGTTATTTATGACCCTTCTGTAATTCGCAGGATCTTTCTCTGCCACCTCTACAATTCCCCCTTACCTAGTGATCTTTTTCTCAGTATGCAAAACCAGTGCACTTAACTTGCAATTTTAATCTAAGGGTAATTAAAAAATAGGTGGAACAAGATGGTACTAACAGTCCTATGAGAGCCCTTTATCTCCACAAATGTTACATAAGGCCAACTGCAGGGACCAAACTTGTCAACTAGCTCCAGTATGGGGAGTTGTACACTAAACTCCTTCCTTCTGCCTCTGCCTGTTTGATTCCAGGTGTGGAGCATTTGCCACACCTCCAGCAGCTGGTAAAGCTTAGCCTAAGAGCTGTGCTCTTCCTCTCAGATCCCTAACTCCAGCATGTCTTCATCTGTTTTCTCTAAGCCTTTGCTAGCTGGTTAGTCAGTGTCCCCTGCAGCCTCCAAGAGAATCACTTACCAGAGATAAGCCTGCTCCTTAACAACCCCTTAGGCTAGTCGATCTTCCAGAGCCTTTTCTGCCTTTCTGATTCTGTGTGATGTGAAGGCTCCATTACCATGAATGTTAGATGGGTTTATTAAAGTGAAAATGTGCACTGAAAAGCAAAGGCAAACATCCCTTTACAAGTAAACCTTCATACAGCACAGGCCTGAAGACCAACTTTGATAGCACATGGCAGGTTTGCACCCTGCAAATTTGAAATTTGTATTTTATTTAAAATTAGTATAGTATTTTATTAAAGCTTTCTTTTTTTTTTTTTTTTTTGTAAGGTTCTTCTTGATGGCCATGATGATGGTTGGTTAACTGAAGCAGCGTATTCAGCTTTAGGTCTTTGGGTTCTCACCAAAAACAAAATGGAAGCAGCCATTTTTTAACCAAGTGAGGCTGAAATACAGGAAAGAGAAGAAGCTGCAGCAGTTGGTAGTATCAGGCTAAAACAGTGGTTGGGTTCAGACAGCTGAACAGTGTAGAAATGCAGTAACTGTAGCTACAGTGACATAACAAATGGAGAAAATTGAGGAATAAAAATGTAACTAAGCGCAGTGGGTATAAAAATAACATTTTGCTAAAACAAAACAAAAAATCCAGGTGGCTAAAAACATCAGATGACAAACTGCTATGATAAAGAGGAAATGTGCAGAATTGCTAATAAATGTATTAGCATCAGAGAAATGAGACAGCAAAGAAAAATATATTTTTTAACTGTGAGAGTTTCTATCATCACACACCCCACAGACCTCTCAGGGCTGAGGTCCACCTCACAAGCAGGCTGTACTTTTGCAGAGAGGTGAATGGACTTTTTCTAGACACTAGTCTGTATCTTATTTATTCTGCAAGGGACTTTGATAAAGTACAACTTAAACTGTTACGGAAACAAAAATAGTTGTCCTTTACATATGGTTTCTTCACCTTAGAAGAAGCTATTTGATCACAGTGCCATGTAACCCTCCCTGAGAAATCGTGCGGTATAATTTGTGCTCTTTTCGTTGTGTGCCAATAAGCTTCAGGGCCGAAGCTTCAAGTGGGTGCTGCTGGCTGATCGCAGAACCAGCGCCCTGATTAGAGAGGCCTGCGCGCCTACTGCTGCTGTTCTGCTGCGCGGCTTTGCCGGGCGAGCGCCGTGCCAGGGCCGTGCCTTCAGCGCCGCTGCCCACCCAGGTCTGAGAGCTCCGTGCCTCGGAACCTTCGCGAGCCCGTTACCGCTGAGCCGGGCCGAGTCGCACCGCCCAAGTGCCGGCGGTGCAGAGCCGCCCGGCCGGTTGTGAGGCGCCTGACGGAAACCGCGGCCCGAGGAACGCAGCCCGCCCCGCCGAGGCGCCGCCGGGCACCCGAGGGCCATGGACGGCAGGGGGGCGGTGGGGCGAGGCGGAGCCCGGCGGCCGCCCCGCCTCCATCCTCGGGGATGTCGGGATGTTTACGGGCCCGGCAGGAGCGGTGGGGGGCGGAGAAGAGGTCGGGGCCGCAGCGGGTGTCCGAGCCGGCGGCCAGCAGCCCCGCTAGGCGCCTGCCGCGACCCGCGGCCCGGCTCCGGCTGCCGAGAAGCCGGCGGGCAGAAGAGGTGAGGCACGCCCCGGGCCCTGCGCTGGGAGCAGGCGAAGGCAGCGGCGGGTTCCCGGTGAGCGGGGCGCGGCGGGGCCGGGGCGGGAGGCGCGGGGCTGCGCCCGCCCGCCTGGAGGCGCTCCCCCCGCTGAGTCGCGCAGGCGGACCGCGGGGTCCCGCCTCCCGCCACCTCGCATTGGTCAGTGGGGCTCGTTCTCGCGGCGCCATTGGGCGGCGCGGCTGCCGCTTCCCCCGCCGTAAGGGGAGGCAGCGGTGCGGGCCGGGGAGAGAAACTTTTGCGGGCGGGGGCGGGATGGCGGCGGGGAGTAACCGGCCCGGGGCCGCCTTTGCTCGGCCGGCGTCCCGCGGGGCGGTGAGGGGCGGCTCCCCGGGGTCGTGGTGGGCGGCGAGGGGCGTCTCCCCGCGGTCGCGAGGGGCCGTGGTCCCGCAGTGGCTGGCGGGTCCCGCGGGAGCCGGGGAGAGGCGGGGGCGGCGCAGCCCCGGGCGGTGCGGTCTGGCCGCTCGCTGGGCGCCTGCCTCGGGCTGGGCTCCTCGGGTAGCGCCGCGGGAGGAGCAGCTGCTTGTGGTGCCGCTCGGTGTCTCTCTGCGGGAGCCCGGCGCCTCTCACCTGGCTGCCGGCCGTGCCCGGGCAGGTGTGGTGCTGCTCTTGGCCTGCCGGCTCTCCCTTGGGTTGGCCGCGCTGTGCTGAGGCTGCCGGGCGTGGGCGGCGTGGATGTGTGCGACCAGGAGAAACTGAGGCCTACTGAGAACTGCTGGGAGCGGGGCATCCTCTGTCAATGTATAAAACTAATAATAATAATAAAAAAATCGGTAAATATCTTTTTCCTATGGCTCCATGTTTACCTTGCATGGTGCCCAATTTCTGTTCTGTGTGCACCTGCTCTGAGTTTTGACTGTGTTTGTGCAAACTGTCCCTTCAGGATAGATGCTCTTCTTTGAAACTTGAACTTTTGCTTTGAGTTTCATGAGAGGCCTCAATTCTGCCTTGCACGACATAAGTGTTACAGCACTGTTCTCTCAGATTGGAATGGTAGCGTTATTTTTCAGGTCATGCATGCATAGTAACTTCATTGACATACTGAATGTCTTTCCTTTATGTAGTTATGTGACTAGCCTGAAGTTACAGTAGACTATTGCTCCATAAGGCAGGCACTTCAGTTAGTTAGATGTCACGTGAATATTTGCAACTCCACTAAATTGTAAGAGTGAAATTTTAAAACATGTTCCATTCATTGCTGCTTTGGAAATAGCTCAGAGTTGCAGTACTGTAGAGGTGTCTGCATTTGAAGTTTTTGACTCATGCTGCTGCGAGAGGGATGAAATGCAGCAGAATGCTCTGATTAGTTCATGGGCTCTGGAAAACAGGAGAAAAGAAGGGTAAATTGTTTTTTTGTTGTGGAAAGAGGGAAGCTTGCAAGTATCATCAAGCAGCTTTAAAGTAAGAACTTAAAGCCCTGCAGTGATATATGTTTGATACTGGAAGGAAGTAACACAAAAGCACACTTGCATGTTCTAAATAAAACATCCTGAATACTTTGAAATTAAAGAAGTATCTGATGTTTGGTTAGATGAATTTTCAAAGCATGCTCAGAGACTTTCAGTGAAAGGATAGAGATATGGCTTTTATGGTAGATACCCTTGTATTCAACAGAAAAACTAGTTGTTGAAGTGTAAAATAAAAAAAGGAATTTTAGTCCACTGAAAATCTGTTTTTGATTGACTTAATGTTGGTCACTTCCAGGGTCTACAAGAAATAGACAAATGGAGTTTCACCACTGTAGTGGAAATTCCTTCCAAAGAAGGAAGAATAAGTACCATTTTAGAGTTGTTTAGCTGAAGACATGTGAGTGTATGAGAAACTCATCTGAAAGATTTATCCTAAGACAGTCAAAAAAGAGTACATGAAGTCAGTCGGTGGCTTTGCTTTAACATGTGGTGTCTTCTGAATTGTAGGAGCTGTGAGGTACACACCTTTTATTTCCTTTTATTTTTCCTTTTATTGTGCCAAAGTTGAGCTGAATGCAGACAGCCTGCTATATTTGTTCATGGAGCGCTTTGGGGATATGCATGTGAAAAATGCATATTTAATAGGCTTAGTACAGGATTTTGCGTTCACATTAGTTCTGTGTTTGGTTCTATCACTGTAGTGGAAATGCTAAGTCATGCCTGAGCAGATGATTGTGCACCTGGTAGGAAGGCGGGGCCAACCCAGGGGAGCTCAGGTGCATGCAATGTACCTGGGTGACTGGAGGGGGTTGGAGCCAAGATCCACCCCTTCCCAGATGTCATTTAAGGCCTGGCGGTGGAAGCAAGGGCATCTCTTGCTACAGATCTATGCTTACCTGAGGCCTTCCAAAGGTAAGCAATTCTTTTCTTTATTTTTGCTGCATTTGGGCATGTCACCATCAGTCCCTTGTTGTCTTTGGAAGATTGACAGTCTTCCAGACATGTGTGCTGAATGGATGAATTCTCCTGATCTTGATAAGGTTTCTAGGAAAAGTTGACCTGCAGTAACTTCTAATGTTCATTATTTGGGGCTTGTCTGGAGGTCCCTTCTGATTCCCAGGAAGTAGTGCTTAGAACTAACAAGGAAGGGAGATACTCTTGCAAAGGTTAATGCTGTGAATAGTCATAGGAGTTTACTGGTGATTAAGTTCAAGAAAAATTGTTCAGCTATGTTGTATACAGTGTGCACTAGAGATGAAAATAATGCCGAGATTCCAAAGTGGTGATAAGAGCAGCCTTTAGAGCACTCTTTTCCTGTATTTATCATTTGAACCCTGCTGGCCATGTAGGAAGTACTTTAGCCTTGCGGTGCAGTACAGCAACACTCTCCATTGCCTTCTTAAGAAACTACTGGAAGGATTGTTTTAGTCAGCATTTCTATAAAGCAGAAGAGAAGCAATACTGCTAGAATAAGTACCTTTTCTGTTAAAGATAATCCCGTGTGTGTCTGAAATGTAAGTGCAATTCAGCTTCTGTTTCTGAAGTTAGAAAGCAGTGTATTTCAAATGCCATTATTGCCTATGGGGCAGGCAGAACACTTGTTCTTATGTGTGGGAGTTTGTTAGAAAAAAATAAACAAGATTCTGAAAAGAAGAATTTGTGGGAAAATAGTATGTATGTTTGAGTCTTACTGTGCATAGTTTAGTTCTCTGATAACAGTGACTTCTCACTGTTGATTATAGGTACCAATTCAAATAGACTATTTACTTCATGTGGCATTTGGGAACTTACATTCAGGGCTCTTTGCTTTAATCTGTTTGGGATGATTTATAACACAGTTACTACTGTTATATTTAGTAGCTGGACCAGATTAATTGCTTTACGTTGCCTTGGGAGTTCAGCATGTGGCTGAGATGTTTGTCTTTGGGAGAAGCGGAGCTAGCTGCTACACTGTTGATGGTCTGGTCCTTTTCACTTCATTTTAATCCTGTGTCACAAAGCTATTGATTCCTTGAAAACTGGAAGGCAAAAATATCACAGGTAAACTTCATGTTCAATCTATAATAAGGAAGTAGAAGCTTACAGTGTGAAAAGGCATAGCGTTCTGGCCTGTAGAGGCCTTTCTTCTGTACCCTTTTCTTCCTCATCTGAAAACAGATCCAAAAAAGGAGTTGTCTTCACAGCAGTGAATTTCCAATACTTGCCGTGAGTGGAATTCAGAACTGTGTGTTAGGTGTGTGGGCTGCTTGTGAGATTCGTGGACATAACCGGGGCTTGGGAGCAGGAGCTGTGAGCAGCCTGTGTACACTACACTGCACAAACAATTAGTCATTAAGGATACCCCAGAAACAGCAATGGATCTTGCAGATTTTTGCTGGCGGAGGTTAAACGTTAAGATACAGAAACAGCTGTGCATTGTCCTGCGGAGGTGAAGTGTCTCACTGCTGGTGCTCTGCTTCTGGGCCCAGGGATCTCCCACCATTCAGTGTAGCCGTGGGACTAGGAGGCGGTGTGAGGAAAGCTTCTCGAGTCTGGCTGGTATTCCTGCTCTGATTCTGTGTGCTGCTTCATTTCATCATCTTGGGGGTAGATGAGGTTTTAAATTATGTACTGAAGTTATGTTTTAAAGAGAAAGGGCATCTCATCACCCTATCCATGTGTTGGCCTGGGGAGGGTTAGGTTTTAATGGCTTCCAATCGCATCTTAACTTCCTTTCTCTGAAAATCTTGTGGTTTTTTTTTTTTTTGTCATTGGACTTGTTACCGTATGTTTTGTTTCCTGCTCCTGCATACCTGCATGGTATTTTGCAGACAAAACTCTTGGCTTTCTACTGAATAACTTGTGTTCTCCCTCTGTTGGCTGCGTTCCTGTTATTAGTTTTTTTTTTTTAATCATTTGATACTTCTTATCATCCGTACCTAAGACTGAACTAAAATGAGATGTGAGCTAATGCAGTAACTCACTGTTGCCAGAAGGAAGATGTTCATTTCCCCCTGATCTCTCCCTTGTCTCCCACCTCTGCCCTTGCTCAGCAGACCAAAGGCTCTGGCAGCCTCCCCTGTGCCTCACTCAGCATGTGTTGCTTGTGGAGTGTGCGCCTGGCTGCATTTGGGGCTGAACCAGCTCAGCAAATGTTCTGGAGTGGTCAGGATGGCTAAGCAGGATCACGTGGAAGGGAAAGGAAGACCTTAAGTGTTTGTGAGTTGTTAGATTGGCTTTGTGCTTGAGGTGTAATTTGACCAGAGATTTAACTGATGTAAGTTAGGGCTGCTCTGTCCCCCGCTGCATCTTCCTGTCTCTTTTCTGCTATCACAATTCCATCCTTGTGTCTGCAAGGGGAAAGATTTGAAGAACTGATCTGGAGGAAAAAATAGAGTTGCCTGACAGGGTCAGTTTGTGACTGGTCCAGTAAAGGAACACTGGTTCCTCCCCGGGCAGGAAGCAGGGCCTGGCGTGTGTGGCTGGGGGGAGGGAGGAAGGTGGCTGTGCCCCAGGGATGACTGCTGTCCTTGTGTGCACCGAGGGCCTGTTCTGCTGGTAGTGGTGTGGTCAAGTGCTGTGTGTGAATTGAGATTGCATCACAGGGAAGACGTTTGAAGGCAATGAAGTATTTCCTTTGTAACTGGCTACTCCGTATGAGGAAATGGCAGTTAGATTTTTTAGTGGGTGAACATAAACCAAAAAATGAGGCTCATCCTCAGTCAGTTGTCATGAGATAGTCAACAGTTGGAAAAAGGGCGAGTCAGTGCAAGTGCAGCCCTTTGGGAGCAGCTGGGAAGATAAGGAATCTACCTGCCTGACACAACTGGCAAGGAGAGGGAGGAGAAAAGAAAATCCTTGTTACATTGTGCCGGTGGTGGAAGAGGAAGAGGGATGGGCCTGTGAGGTGTGGCCTTTTTTCTGGGTATTGACAGGGAGCTTCTGGGAGCTGGGCAACAACAGTGGCTGGAACCTGTGCTTTCAGGGTCAGAATCAAGAGTGCCTGATGAATTCGGGTGGATGGATGGATGAGAGAACTGTATGTGATCTATATATATATATAAAATATAATAATAATATATAAATATAATATAATAATAATATACAAATATATTATTTTTAAGTAATTAAAAAGGTAATTTAATATGTGTATGCTGGCTTCTGCTCAAATTGCTCTTGCAAAAACCAGCACTTATCCCAGCTTAACAGTGCATGTTTGACTGCTTGGAGTGGACATGTTACTCCTTGTGAGTAGGGAACAAAACATTTAAGCTCAAATTCATTTTGTTGAATGCTTTAAGTAAAAACAAAGAGTAGTTCCTTCCACATAGGTAGATAATTAATAACTACTTTTATCTCAACAAATGCTGATAACTTGTTTTGTCCTCCACTTTCAAGATTGTCCTCACAGAGCTGCCATCCTACAGGGAGAGTTCAGTTGATAGTATATTCAAAATACAACTCTCAGAAGCACTTTATAAGGTAATCCTACTTGTGTATATGCATCTATATTCAATCATATTTACCACTTAAGATGTCACAAATAGTTTTTCTTCTGGTACTGATGCTTCTGTAGAGAATTTACCAATGAATGTGGTTTTGTCACACTGTAGACATTTTTTATATTGTGAAACAAATGTTTCATTTTAACCACCATCAGCTAGTAATAGTAACCATTCTGTATGTCTATATGCATAATTTATAAATGATTATGGATAGATGTATATGTGTGTATTTATGTTGTAATGCATATGTATAATGTGTGTCTCTATGTGTTCAGGTATATAATGCACGTTAGTTGGGGTAAATTAGAGACTCCCCTGTGCTGATGATTAACCTGCTCTTCCAGTGTGGAGTTGACTTTATTCCTTGCTGATTAAGGCCTTGATCTTCTTGGCAGAGTTTGAATGAGTGTCAACTTAAATGCATTTTGCTTTATTAATACTTATATCCAACTTTGCTGTTGAAGGAGCGCAAAAAAAGAAATTGGTGTGGTCAAATATTTATTCATCAAGTGAATGAGTAGTTCAAATAATCAGTAAGCCATTAAATAAATGATAAGCATCAAATAAGCATTTTGCAGACTGTATGTTTCTCATAATCTGTTAATAGCAGCAAAACCAGTGAAAAGTATAGTAAGTTTGAGCTGGGCAGAGCAAAGGACCTGGAAGAGAGGAGTGGATGATGGTAGAATTGTTTATTGCTAATTATTTAGTATTGTATTTGTTGTAAATGCTTCTTAGGGAAGTAGGAAGATATGAAAAAGGTTCTAGGAAGGATTAGTTAGCAATGGATGTGTGCAGTGTCACTGTTTGTATGTTGGACTGACAGCCTTGGAAAATTTGCGGTTTACTGAAGCTGCCTGGGCATGAATTTGTCCAGAAGCCTAATGGGTTTATTGCAAATATAAGTATATGAAAACCCATGTTACAGGCAATGTTTGTGTATTTTGATCTTTACAAGAGAAAGTGCAGAGTCCTCAATGCAGTTGAATGGTCCTTCTGGCACCTGCCCACCTTCCAGCCCCCAACTCTGGCTGTGGGAGTGCAGCCCCCTCACTGCTGTTCAATGCTATCACACCTGGTTCTTCTGGTGCCCGAGCTAATGCTGAAACTTCTTGCTCCAACATCAGCAGCCCTGAGCTTTCAGTTTGGCACGGGGTTGTTAAGTTCTGTGTAAGCCTGGCATCAGCTGCCTTGTGCAAGTCTTGCAAGCCTTGGCTGCTGTCCAGTAGCGCTTGAGCAGGAAACAGGAGGTAGTTTTTTGATTGTACTTTGTTCGTAAGCCTCAAGCATAACCAGTTGCAGTGGAGCAGCATTGATTGGCTTTTATTCCTTTTGTTTTTTAAAACATTTCAAGTGTTCCAGCATATTTAATGATTTCTAATGCTTTTTTAAAGCTGACTCTGCAACTCTGTGAGTGGATAGAGTAGTAGCATGTGCATGTATAACTGCATTCCATTTTCTTGACCTATGTTAAGAATAATTTAATGACAAGACACTAGAAAATTCATTAAGATCTCCTGCATTTCATGTTAAGTAGACCCATATTAATTATGATTCTTAGAATCCCAGTGGTATGGAGATGGGTGAATAATTTCTTGAAATGTATGTTAACGCATTGGGTTTCATCTTCCACTTCAATATTTGGAAGAGGAGGGGAGAAAAACAAACAAAACCTCAAGCAATCTGAAGTAAGAGAGCAGACCTCTCTTACTTGGGTGTTTTCTTTTTTATGCCTTTTGGAGGTGCTTGGATGGAACAAGGACTTGAGGGCTTGGGACACATTAGCATTCTAAGAGTAGCTTGTGAGAGTACTGCCTGTGTGCTGCTGTACTCTGTCTTCTGATGCTGTCAGCAGTAGATGGGTGCTGAGGAAGGTGTGCCAGTGTGACTGGCCCAGCAAGGTGCGGCTGTTTGGAAATGTATGGCCATTGTTTCCACCGTACTGTTCTTTGGTTTCAACCAGGCTGACTAGTTTAGGCCACTACGATTTGCCATTTGAAGTGCTTAGTAGACGCAGAAGAATCCAACTTCCGGACCTAAAAGTAGAGTGTATATGTGGTGTTAAATGGACCTCGGCCCTCTAGAAGCCATCATCCTTTAGAAAAACAAGCAAACAAAACCAAACAATGAGTAAAACTAAAGGAACTTATTAAAAAAAAAAAACCCTAAAAATACCTGCCTTGATTGACAGTGCAATCCAGAATTAAGCAAAGGACATGGCATCCTTTTTGAAAAGGAACTGAAGTAACTGTACCTGACCAGCACGTTGTGAGCAGTGTAAATTTGTGCTGCTGTGTTAGCAGTTATGTGGAGTACTTAAATCTATGACTAACATTTTCCACACTCGATAATCCTTTGATTGAAGTGTATTTATATTTTTGAAGTGTAGATGTTGTTTATTCTTCAACATCAGTTACTGAATGTCTCCATGTAAGGTCCAAAACTAAAAAATCATAGTCTGTAGCATGTAGTACTGGAAGCCACATATTGCTGTGGCCAATGGTGATGTTTTCTACAGGAATGTGCTGTATTTTTTTGTTGTAGTACTGCCATCTGTTAAGACAAGGACATTAGTGTCTGAATTCTGGCAAATATATTTCAATTTTTTATGGACTTTGAGCTATGAAAATAGCATTTGAAAAGGTACATTTAATGCAATTAGGCAGTGTGTAACACTTGGTTTCCTGAGATAACTTCTTCCTGTTTGTGAA
Organism: Meleagris gallopavo; assembly: GCF_905368555.1. NCBI lineage: Eukaryota > Metazoa > Chordata > Aves > Galliformes > Phasianidae > Meleagris > Meleagris gallopavo. Next base: position 8,395,046 of record NC_139413.1, read on the forward strand.
GACTTAGTTGTGGTGAAGAAAAAAGTTGCAAGGATTTCACATTTTTCCCAGGTACCTTTTTCTTCTTTACAAGTGTTATTTAAAAAAATCCTCCAGCGTGATGTAGCAGAGAACTGGTTGGTGCAGAGGGACAGGCTGTCTGCTTTGGTTTCTGTAAGAGTCATTGGTAGTCTCACCTGTTAGTTAGAGGCCAGTGCACACCAAGTGGAAGAGTAGCTGTGCTATACAGCGTAAGGCACGTACTGCTGAAGCAGAAGGTGAGGCTGTACGTGTGCCTTCCTGCTACTCCAGCTATTACTTGCCTGCAGTTTTGTTTAATTTCTCAGGAACTCTGGGTTATTTATTAAAACTGAAATTCTCAGTCTACCTATTGGTCTTGCCTATGCTGTGTTCCCATGTTTACATCATTTAAATCTGAATCAGCTTTCCTGATTGTGGGTATTTGTCTATTGCACTGCACACCATTCCCCTCTTCATTGCACTGCATGGCATTCAGCAGTGCTCTGTCACCCTCGGCCCCCCGCCCTGCTCTTCTGAGAGTAATGAAGACTTTAATTGAATACATCTTTATGAGTCATGTGGTGAAGACGGGGAGGCATTTATTCCTACATGATTAGCGTAAGCACATTTGGAAATATTAGTCAGATTTGGCATTTTGGGTGCTAGTGGTGTTGCTGCTTTGCCTCTCACTTCATCTGTTGGTGGTTTTCCGTGAGCCACTGTGTCTGGAGGTGGTAGATTTGCAGAGGGAGGTCCTCATAGGACTTGCTTCAAGAAGAAATTGTTATGTTTAAATGCTTGCATTTGCGTTTTAGTTTTGAGTGCTAACTACTTGGCAGCATTTTCAGCATCATTTCACTAGTAAATTATAACATAAAAACATCTCTAGAAAAATAGAAATTATCATCTGTAATTTAAATACAAATAAGTATTACTCTGCTATATTTTGACCTTTGGAGTTGATTGTCGAGGTGAAAGGCATGCCTCTCTGTGAAAACAGTCTTCAAGCAGCAAAATCTAATTCTTGCCTGTGTTGAGAAACGGTACAAGAGATGAGTTTTGCACCCTGACCATTTTGTGTGATCAAAATGCCAAATTACTCTAAAATACAAATCTGTCATGCAGTCTTCGAAGACAAAAAAAAAAAAAAAAGTAGAAGGAATAAAAGCACTTCAGTATATGGATGTAAATCATTGATCTCTACTTTTCCTCTACAAAAGCAACAAAAGAACCTCAGAAGTTAATATATCTTTCTTGCTTACTGTGGTAGAACGTGTTTGTTACCTCTTCAGTTCTTCATTTCATTGTAAAAGCAAGCAACGAGGTGCAGTCTTGTGCTAAGTAAGTTTTTCAGCGTGGTTGTGTCACCATGGCAGGGAGGCTGCCAGGGGATGTGGTGGAGCCTGGAGAAGGCAGTCAGTGCTGGCATCCTGCAGCTGGCTGGGAAGTTGCAAGTTGCAGAGTTATGCAGCATCTGTCCACCAGCTGTTTCCTTATTTGTCTCCTCTCTATTATTTTTAGAAATCTTGCTATTTCTACTTCGTTTACTTTGCCTGTTGCATCAGTTTGATCGCACGTTTTCTGCTGACCTGCCTGAAATTGCTTTTTTGGATTTCTTTTATCTTTGTATTAATCACGGCTAATAGGGAAATCTAAGTCCAAAACTGTATCCTTGATGAAGAAATACTATGAATACGAAGAGGAAGCTGCTGTGAGCCCTGATTGCTGTGGCGCTGGGAGTGGGTAGTGGTACTGAGATGGGTGGGATGCCTGCTTTGATGGGAGTGAGGACAAATAGTGATTGGCTGTGTGTGTCCTGCCTGCTGATCAGCTCACTGCTGCAGTGTGGCAAGAAACTTTGCAAAGCTGCTCAGCGATGACTTGATCCATTAGCTGTATGAGCAGGGTGATGCTGTAAGAGTGGTGTTACTGTGAACACAAGTAGTTTGTTAGGATTTCTTAAATGTTTTGCAATAAGCCCTAAAAAACTTTGTCTAAGGTTCCCTGTTTTCTCTTGGGAGCTATTTCAACTCTTATAACAGTGTCAAAAGGAATTACTGGGAAGATTTATTTTGTGTCTATGTTTTAAAGGAGATAGTAGCTTGCATGTTTTCATGCTGAACTTCAGTTTAATGCTAGGTGAAAATCTTGTGTGATAGTTGTAGAGTAAGGTGTGTGGGACATGAATAGCTCTGTGTGCAGGTGGGCATGCTTGCAGTGTTTGAAGTATACAGATTTATCTGAATAAAATTATCTTAGGAATTTTCCTGGTGGTAAAGATTTAAGAGTTACCAGAAGTGAACTTCCAGGATTGGAAACAGGAAGTAAATCAGTCGGACACCAAAAAGCTGGAATAGTTTTGCAGTCAGATGTAACTCTCATTAATCTGGAAGCCTTGCCAGGTTTGATCAAGTGGCAGATGGCAGTGCTTTGTGTTTGTGTGTGTTGAAACAGTTGCTGAGGGGTTTCCTCTTGTGTAAGACTTGGTTCTGTTGCTTGGGTTCAAGGCTACTGGTGAGGCTTCTGTTGTATTCTTCTGAGCAGAGAGAGCGCGATGCTCCTTGTAGGCACCAGTAAAACTGGATGCTGCACCAGTCTAGTTGGACGCTGCACCTGCTTCCCTGCCTCTGCTTGCCTACCATATAAAATCTGTGGATAAATTAGTAGAGCTTAAACAGCATGTGTACAGTTGTAACTCTTCTGCTGCTCTGCTATTTCCTGCTCTTCCTAGAGGTCTAAGCTGCTGGCCTCAGATGTTTGTAGTTTGACAAAGGCCTGGCGCCTCTGAAGAGTGGTGAGTTGCTGCAGCTTCCATCAGACAGGGCCTTTTGCTCTGGCCTTCCAAGTGTTTGAAGCCTGTCCAGTATTTTCACATATGTTTTATAGAACAGCTATAAAGAGGATTGAAGACAAGTCAACTTCCTTCTGCAAATTGCAGAACTGGAGTAGTTAGATGTTGGTAAACTTAAGAATGCTAATGAGAATATTAGTTCTTCAATTTCATTGCTGGCTTTGTTGTTTGTAAATTACAGCATAATTGGATTACAGTGTAATGACTTGTTTATGTTTCTCTTTTCAGGCCTCGAAGGACACAGGACGCCTGACAGAATGGATGAGCAGTCACAAGGCATGCAGGGGCCCACAGCTCCGCCATTTCAGCCACAGGTATCTTTTTTTTTTTTCTGAACAGTTACTCAAGAACAGAGGCTAATGTTTCTTAAATAGAGAAATTAGGAAACATTATTCCTTACGGAGAGAGAAGGAAGGTTTGAAGAGGTATAATGTAATTTTGGTGATCTTGAAATACAGTTGATAGTCTCATATTTGATAGAAAACGTTTGTTTTTTCTTTTACTGTATTACCACTCCACTACCATGGAGTGGGACAAAGAGGGAAAGGTAAAGGCAGTAGTTTTCCTGAGAGGTGATGAAGTGTCAAACACTCCATGCTTCAAAATGAGGACAGAATTGCTTTGCTTATTTTGGACGTATCTTCAACTTGCTTTTCGTACACCTCCCAGTGATGTGAATTAGAGCCTTTCCCTATTGAAACCAGCCAGGAGAAATTCTCAGCAGATGTAGTTCTACTAGAAGGAAGATGTGTAAGAAATGTAGTCTTGGAATATTTGTTGGTAGAAGGAAGGATAAAGCTGATCTGTTGACATACGTTACCGGGGTATTGCTGTTTGACAGTTTTAGGAGATAATGTTTGTACAAGACTACAAGAACCTGTGGTGGTGTTACTTATAGTATTTACTGTGGCAGCAATTCAAAAGTAAAAGCTGTATTGTTTTTTTTCTGAAGCTGAAGCCCGTGTTTATAGTTCTTGTTAACAGAATAGATTATAGCCAGTGAAGTACACAAGTTACCCTATGAGTACACACATTCCTGTGAAAGTGCATTTTTGAGGACCGATTCAATTTGGAAATACTACTCTCACCTAGAAATTCAATTTAGGAATTCATGCTAGTAAAATAGCCTTTCAGTTTTACTGTTACAAGGAGTATAAGTGGTCTATGTGAAGTAGTTTCCCTCTTGATCATTAGAATATTTGAATTGCTGTGATGAAATTCTTTTTGCATTTAAGCTGAATCTGCAAATAATAGGAGGTCTTATGGAAGTTATTTATTTACTGTTCAGTCCAGATCAATCTTTGTCTTGTTGTAGTGCTCTGCCACACACAGAAATGGAGCAGTGTTGAGGAGCTTGTAGTAGTCACAGGATCGTAGAATGATTAAGGTTGGAAAAGACCTCTAAGATCATCTGGTCCAATTGTCCACTAAACCATATGTCCCTCAGTACAACATCCAAACGTTTCTTCAGTACCTCCAGGAACAGTGACTCCACCACCTCCCTGGGCAGTCCATTCCAGTGTCCAATTGCTCTTTAAGCAAAGTTTTTCATAATATCCAGCCTGAACCTCCCCTGGCACAACTTAAGGCCATTTTCCCACCTTGCTGTTAGAGAAGAGGCCATTCCCTGCCTTGCCGCAGCCTCCTTACAAGGAGTTGTCAAGAACAGTAAGGTCCCCCCTGAGCTGCTGCTTCTCTGAAGGAGGTTGAGAACCTCCTGCAGAGGCTTGCACACAAGAGGAACTGGTGTGGGTTGTTCACTGGGAGCACTGTACGATGTGAGAGTTGATGAATAAAGACTTGACTGGTTTCTTCAGTGGTCTTGGGTTTCTGACATCTGCTATGTTATTGTCTGCCTCCCTTGCTCACTACTGGAGTTCAGTGCTACTTTATGGGATGTTAGATGCTTTTGAATCATTGAGATGATAATTGCACACAAATGGAAAAGTTTGAAATATAGCGCATCTCTTTGATGAGAGCGCCTGCTTAGCATAGTGCTAGAAGTTAAGCGAATCCTTGCGTTTCTGTGGCCTTTACCCAAGTATGCTTTGCCTTGTTGGCAAAAGCGTGTGCTGGTGCTTTTCTGAGGCTGAAACCGGTCTGAGTGCTATGGTGTCTGCTTAAGATTGTCTTCAATTATTTGTCTTACAAATGAGCTCTTGAGGCCTTGAGTAATTAGTGTATAACCCTGTTTCTCTTAATTCTTTCTAGTAGAAAATTTTAAACTGATATTCTCCCTACCTGCTACTTCTTCCGTGCTCAAGATTATAACTGAATATATAGCTGAGAAATTAAATGTACAGAAGAGTACTCAAAACAGAAAAAAATATTCTTGCAGTTTTAGTACACCGATTGGCTTGAAGTTTAGCAAATGAACTGGAGACGAGGAAGCAACTCATTGATTATTTTGATGTTGTAAGACAGATTATCTCTTGCATGGGAGTTGAAATATTCCAAGCGCCCCCTGATTTACTCAGTGAATAAAATGTAATGTGATCATTAGTGAAGTGTATATAATCTGCTCTGTTATGGTCTCGGACCGAAAGAAGTCTTCCTCCTGCACGGGCTCATTTCTCTACAAATTGCACTGCGGCCGGGCGAGACCCAGTGGTGGTTGGAGATGTGCAGCTATGTTGCTTCTCATGTCAGCTCTCCACATCTAAATTGTATGACAGGACAAGGGAGCAGATGAGACAAGCTGTCACTCAGCCACGCTGCCCTTTGAAGAAAGGCCATGGGGGGGAAAAGGTGCCGCAAATGGGCTGTGAAGTTTACATACACTGCCCACTGTTAAACAGATTACCTCTAATGAAGTGTCTAATGCTCAGGCCATATCAGCCTAATCCTTGGTGGCAGTTCATCCCTCAACTGCCAAAAAACACGGCCCTCTGGCCCTCTCTCGCCACTCCGGCCGCCAAGCACAGGGAGGTGCCCGGTCTTAATAAAGCAAGACAGTGTGCGATCTGACATGCAAATGTAGGTCATTGCATATGTAAATGTGTGATTACAAACCTGCATGCCAAAACACATTAGTGAGACTTTGCTCTCAGCATGCGGTTGTCACACTGCCTTAGTGGTTCACGCTAATATTTGTCAAGTTACTGTGCAGACAGAGGCTGCGACTCCCAATTCAAATGGGAGGTGCACAATACTTTTCAAATATAGCCTGTTTTAACACTAGCTTACAGCTCTGCGTAGAGAATTTTAAATCTTGGTGTGCAACTTTAGACGTTTTCCCTAAAAGCGCCATAAATATCTCATTAAGCTAGGTCTTTTGATGTAGACTGCATTCATGCAGTATTGCTACTTTTGCCAAAACGAGAGCCCTAATATTTTGACTTATGGAGCAACAGAAGTATCTATAAAAACACATTGTATAGTTACGTAAGTATCTGCATAAGTATCCTGTTATGCAAACCGATCCCTTATTGCTTCTATTACCCTTTTAAATATATTGCAACACTTTTTAATTCTCGTCAAAGAAAATAGTACAATGAATGCTTTCATTAGAACGTATTATTACTTTGGAACAGTTTAGGTTCTAATATAATAGAATAAAGCAAATTTAATTGTTTAAACTATATGTTTTCAGACAACTCTTTACACCCTTCTGTGATTACAGAATCACAGAATGGCCAGGGTTGGAAAGGACCTCAAGGATCATGAATCTCCAACTTCCCTGTCTTACTGAATTAAATACAACACTTAAAGCTGTGTGTTTTTGAGGATTGGGATCTCTGTGTAGTAAGTATCTGTTTCTGCAAGTGATGCTAACTTCTTTGTAATGTTTGTTCTAGAAAGCCTTGCGACCTGATATGGGCTATAATACACTTGCCAATTTCCGAATAGAGAAAAAGATTGGCCGTGGCCAGTTTAGTGAAGTTTACAGAGCAACCTGCCTGTTGGATGGGGTACCAGTAGCACTAAAGAAGGTTCAGGTAAGGATGGCTTTACTCTTAGTACACATCAAGTATAAGCCTAGCAGTGATTAGCAGTGATTTATAGGTACTCAAAAGTATAAAGTTAAATTTGAAAGACACGCTGTTTGGATGTGACGTTAATGAATTTCTAAATGCTTAACATCTAGATAGTAAGAAATCAAGAGTTTTCAAATTTTATGACGTGATTTAATACAGAATTGTACAAACTGGAAACGTGATTCAGTGTTGCTGGGAGCTGATGCTGTTTGAAAGTAATTTTCAGGTAGCAATCATGCTCCAAAAGTGCTTAAATCAAATAAGATGTATACATAGTCAACCTTGTCAAAATTGAAATGAATTCTTGTTTTAAAGGATTTGAGTATTACCTAGAACATAAATGAACCAGAAACTGTGCTTCAAGGCATAGCTCAGTGCTTCCTTCAGTCTGCAGGACACAGCTGATTTCAGATTAATCTTTTCATGAATAATACATCTATGTTCAGGACCCTACTTAATAAATAAATGCAACTGCACATTGGAATTAAGTGAATTACATTGGTCAAAATTTGTGTGTTCTCAAGGGCCCAAATGTTTCCATGATTTAATGCTTAAACAGTAGTGCAACAGCAGTTCTGTTGGAAAAGATGGAAGAGCAGTAAACTGATAAAGTTACTGATGCCAGGAAACATGATGAACATGTAAGTCTTAGCATAAGGCACTAGGAGGACTGATTGTTCTTGGTGAATAGATATTTTTTTACAAATAACAACTTTATGTTATGATTTTAGTGGAAAAAGTCTTGCTTTTTTTTATTGTCATGCAAACAAAAGACAGCTTGATCTGAGTGTTAAGTATTATTTCTAGTCTGTTTTGTTTGGAGTGACTTATTGATCTTTATTCTAAAACTGTTCCCCTTAAAAATACTCTATTGGATTTTCTTTAAAAATTCATTGGCAATTTGTGTACTTTTGAAATTGAAACTTAAATTGTCACTGCAGTACTGATCTCTTGAGAGATACCAAGCTTATTACTGGAGGGAGGGTTGCGATCAGTCCCAAAGGATGTTTAGTTACATTAATTTCTTGCAAAACAACGTGTGTCAAGTTTCAGAGACCATTTTCTAGTGCTTTTTGGAATTTAATAATTTTTATTTTGCTGTGCTAATGCGTGTGCTGTAAATTTCTCTGCCATATCGTGACTTCCTGTTCCATTTCCATGATTTCTTCTGCTTTGCAGAACTATGATGCAGGGTGAGAATGGGCAGTCGTTTAGAGGGGGGGAAAAAAAAAAGGCTTGGTTCCCCCTTCTGGGAAAACTGCCAGATATATACCACTTGAAAAGCTGAAATATATTCTAAGAACTTTGATCAACAGTCTTAAAACATTAGGCTAATTCTTCCTTCGTTTTCAGTGCATGAGAAACCGAAAAGGTCAAATGTGACTTGAAAAGCATGTCAATTAAGGAGGATGTGAATGCCTTGGTGCTTGAAGACAGTCATAAAATCTAGCCTTTCACTGTTAACTATGAAATTTTTATAACAATGTTTGCATTAAGAATACAGAGACATTATAGTGTGTACTATTAATGATATTTCAAGTCAGTGTATAAAGCTGAATTTTCATGTCAGAAAAAAAAAAAAATTGTCTATGAAGAAGACCTCATGCTGTCCTTACCTAGGTGATGACTGAACTATGTAGACTGCTCTGAAAGTAATGCCTGCTAGCAGTTTACATGGAAACGATGAGAGAGAGCACAACTATACTGCTTGATAGAGCTAATTCTCAGCTACAAAACATTCCTGTCAATACGGGCACCACCACGATCTGTGTGTTTTCACTGGTGATGACCAACAGCATGCATGCTATGCCCTGCTTCTGAAGCACAGCATCCACCCACCTCACTTTGCTGCATCCACTGTTTGGTGTCCATAAAATGGTCATCTAGCATCGATAAATATCAATGGGTGCAATTTTTCCCCTGTGGAGGAATTCAGTGACACACCTCTGTTTCATATGCACTTCCATGTCAGATGCCATCATGAAACAGTCTGTCTGCTGCCTTCTGTCACATGGCAATGAAAGGGAACAGTATTGGTGGGAAGGTTTGACTAGCTGCCTCTCATTGCATGGGCCACCACAATAAAATAGAAGACATTACTTTCAGCGCAGCCTTTGCAGCTTCTCTGCTATAGAAACCATCTAATAAATATCTAAAAATAGAATTGGTGGTTAGTAAGAAATGAGTCAAATGTTGCAGCTCTTTTCAAGGGCTTCATCCTAGAGTTATAAGCATCCAATGTAAACTGCTGTTTTTCCTGTAAATGTTCCTGGATAGTGCACATCAGGAGGGCTGATGCTGTGTGATCTGTAAAATCACTTTCCATATGAAGGCTGGGTCCATGTAGAAGACAGTTATTTGAATGGAAGGTGTGATTTGGGTATCCTGTAGGGGGAAGTAAAATAAATATTAACTGTATCATTAATTATTACCAGGAGTTCAAATGTTTTGTGATAGGTCAGATGTGTCATGATCATTAGGTATGGTTGCGTCAGCTTGTGTAGGTGGTATCTAAAGGGGTCCTTTTTGGACAGGAGACCAACTTGTTACTCTGTTTCTGTGGCTTTCCTTAAGATTTTCCTAGAAATGCTATTTTAGATAATCACCGTCAATTCATTATGAAATATGTTTTTAATGTTCTAGTGAGAAGTGATTGCTTTTTAGAGGATTTCCTCTCAGTCTACTCTGTGATGAGGCTTCTTTAAATTTCAGTCACTTTTTTTTTTTTTAAATTAAAACACCACTTTGTTTGGTGCTTCATTAATGGAAGCTTAGTATAGAGCAAGTGGGAGAAAAAAAACCCTTATTTTTGTCAGGAGAGACATACTCTATTCTCTGTATTTTAGACCTGTGCTTGGTTTTTCCACTTTCCCCCGTTGAGACAATCTCTCTTAAATCCTTTAACTTTGTGTTTAGAAAAGCAAACAAATAAAAAACAGATGGAGATCTGGGCTTTCTTCTGCTTTTCCCATTTTTTTTTTTTTCCCTTTTTCTTCTCACACCGTAAGTACTGCATGCCTGCATTTCTGACTTCTGCAAGTCTTACACCTCCAGCCCTGCTTCGTTTTCCTGGCAAGGCTGAGTCTGTAGTTAATCCCTTTCTGTGGTTCCCTGTTTGTCTTTGCCCACAAGCTCTGCTCTAACTTGCACTTCACCTTTCTTAGAGTTACTGGATCTCAGGATGCTATTTGTTCCAATAAGACTGCCAGTTTTGATTATTATTTATTTATTTTTAATGAAGCTTTCCAACAAGAATGTTTATTTTCTGCTATTAAAATTTTATTTGGCTGCAATATGCACAATATTGATAAATGTTATATTAATGTTATATAAATGTTAATCTACGAAATGGATATTTGTAGAACTTGGTGTGCGCAGAAGCATGCGGTGGTAACATGCTGTGGGAGAAAGGACAAGCAGATGGTGACAGAAACCACACTCACTGAATATTCGTTGTTGCTTCTGAGTCCAGATGCTACAGAGCAGTAGTATTCTTGGTTTGGTTTTCAGCTGATTATGTAGCAGTATGGAAACTATTGAACTTGCAATTGCTTTCTAGTAACTTCAAAAAGAAAACACAAAATGTTGTGTTTTCTTCTGGTTGTATTCTTCTGTGTTTCATTTCTTGGTGTGCTCTTCGCCTCTTCATAATTAGGGTGATGGCATATATAGTAATTTGGTTCTGTCTTTTTCAGTGGATCCCTGCTTTTGAGATGCTGTTGAAATATTATAAAAATAAAGCTAGAATTACAAGACAAATCTTTATTGCTTTACTTTCTTTAATGTTTAAGTAACACTTTGAACCAAAGAAAAATCAGTGAAGATCAACCACAGGTACGTTTTGAATCTAACAGTCTAAATTTGAAGAGCTTCTTGATAACTTTCTGGCTTGATGTTCGAAGCGGACTGAAAGGGCCATGCATGATGAGGAAGCAGCATGTGTTTACTACTACTGTAAATAATCCTGACACGAGAATCATCAGTGCTACATTGTGGGCAGTAACAACTCCAGCTGTCCCTTAATAGAGGAAGGACGCAACTGCTAGGTTCTGGAAGAAATCTTGTCCTTAAAGGATAAAACCTACTCAGCTATCAGTGATTTACAGATGATGTTCTACAGTTATACTTGCTTTATCTCTGATCTTTTTGTCTTGATTCTAGCCAGGAGCCTACAAATACTTGAGAACCAAGACTGGAAATGATATTTTAGAATGTTACAGAATGCCAAAAATGGGAGTCAGTGAGGAGATGATGGGTTCCATGGCACATTATAAACCCAGTCTTTGTCCCACAGAGTATGATCTTGATCAGTTAAATTAGTTAGTCACCTTTTCCACTTCGTTTTTCCCCTATTGCTTGACGTACCACCTTATCCTTCAAGAATGTTAGACTGGACTAACTTTTTTGACAATCGTTCTCAGTGGTATTGGTCTTTGTAAGACGCTCCAGCTATTTCAGCCCTACTGGAAGCATCTGTGTGTCTGTAAACCTTTGCTAGTCCCCTCCCTTCTTTGCTATTGGGCTAAGTCTCTGTCCTTAGAATGGCATATCAGTTACCTTTTGGTGATTTGGTCAGTACATTACCATACAGGCAAGTCTGTGAATGGACAGTTGGTCTTGCTGTACGGGGATATGAACTGCGAAACTAGCATGAACTTAAATACAAGCTGCTTAAAATAGTGTATTTTAAGAATGTAAATATCTGGGCAGTGACTGGAAGGCTATATTTGCTCTATGTGGTATTTCTAAAAATAAACTTTAGGTATTCAGAATATCTCCCGAATCTGCATATTTCAACAGAATTGCAGATTTGTCACGTTTCTGCCTCACGCTGTTCTGCCTTTTCTTCCCTTTCATTCAAAAATCAGAGACCTCTATGTTAGAGGTGTAAACAATGCATCCTTTCATCCAGCACCTAGCATTCATTATTCATTGTGCGTTGTCAGTGGATTGCTACTCCAGGCCTGAATTAGAGATAATTAATCTTAGGAAAGCACTTGTAATTTCACACTTTGCGGAGCACTATTGTCTCAGCACAGCAGTGGCAAAATACTATAATGCTCGTTGTTGCTGTTCAGTATTCTCTCTTAATATTTATGTGCATTCAAGTCTTTATATTGCTTGTTTGTCTGTAGGTTTATGTTGCAGCAAAGATGTTTGTGTTTTGCTTTAGGAATACTTCTAAGGTATCTCTATTTTAAACCAAATTTTAAACAAACGGGTGAAGTAGTCATTTAAATAGTGAGGTTAAAAAGCTCTTTCTTAGTACTGGAGAGGAATTCTTGCAGAAGTGATGGAGGAGCGAGCATTCCTCTTCTAGAGCAGGGGGAGTGAAGTAGGCTCCCATCTTATCATGTTTTGAAAGTGGTGCTATTCGAAATTGACACTGACGCATTCATTTCTACTTGAGAAGTTGAGTTAAATTGGTAGTTGGTGATAGAGCAAATACAATCTGCACTTAGAAGCTAAGGCTTGATGTTTTCCATCTGGTGGCTGTTGTGAAACCTTCTGCCTTGCACAGAGCTTTTGAGCAGCAGTAGGTGCGTGTGTCAGCCTGCATGCAGGAACTGGACTCAGGAAGCTGATTGCACGTATTGCAGCCGCCTTGTTTAGTTTACACATCTGCCTAGGGAACAGTTTGTGTTCTGTGCCTTAAAATAGATCACGAGTGGTTCTGTAAGCACTGGGATCTCCTGACAGCGCTTAATGCTGATGCTTCTAGAATGTGGAAGGAACAGTTTTGGTAAGGGCTTGAAGAGGTCCTCTCGCATTGCTCCAGCTCTGTTTGCTGAACTGCTTTCAGGAATTGCTGGATAGGGTACAGCCTTTGTCACAATGACATTTTGATGATGTTTTGTGAAAACTGATGCATTGGAAAAATATTAAATACAACTTCTGCATATTAATAGGTTTTCCACAGCAAACTGAGTTAGTTACTTTGTAGAAATGTTAGTCTTATCATAGTCCTTGAAAATGAAAATGAGGTTAAAATAATACAAATTTCGGGTACGATTGTGGTTACATTTAGTGCCGTTTGTACAGACTAGTGAGAAGCACCTACAGCCTTAGTTATGCTAATCCCAATGTTGTCAGTGAAGTCAAGAGTTAGTATTTATTGTTAGCCTAACAAATGCCCTGATAATCTAATCGGGATGCACAGGGTTTATTACTGACCAGCTAGACTGCATGTGTGAGCACTGCGTAATTACTACAGTAATTACTGCTGGCTCCCAGCAGTCGCTGTGCAAAAACCTCCTCACAGACCTCCACCACAAGTGCCCAGAGCTCCTTGCTGGGAGGAGGATGGCTGACAGCTCCTTCCTCCTCAGCACTTCTCCACTTTGCTTTGTGCTGGGTGCTTCCAGGCTGTCACTAATACTTTCTGATGGTCCCGAAGATTAATCACTTAGATTTTGTTAGATCTTTATTGTACAAATCTGTCACCTCGCTGTAGCAGTGCAGGTACAGGGAAGACCAGTCACTTGCCTGCTGGGTGTGTGCTGCTATAGCTAAAAGAGAGAGAGAAATTAAGTTTGAGCTGAGAGAAGTGATACTCCTGTGTGGTAATCTGTCTTCTGCAATTCCTGTAGAACAGGTACTCTGATTCCTACCAGCTGCCTCATGTTAGTTTTTGTTAGTTTTGATTTGTGCTTGAAAAGATGTTCTTAAGCTTTTAACTTCTTTCACTGGGGCTTCTGTTTTTTGCTGTGAGATGTTCTTCGGTGCTGAATTACCTTCTGATGTTCAAGTGCTGAGGGTTTTTGTTGTGCTCACACGAAGCAGTACTAAGGTCCACAAGTCCATGGGACCTGATGGGGTGCATCCACGTGTGCTGAGGGAGCTGGTGGAGGTCATTGCTGAACCGCTCTCCATCATTTTTGAGAGGTCTTGGATAATAGAGGAGGTCCCTGAAGACTAGAGGATAGCCAATGTCACTCCGGTCTTCAAAAAGGGCAAGAAGGAAGATCCGGGTAATTACAGGCCTGTCAGCCTCACCTCTGTCCCTGGAAAGGTGATGGAACAGCTTGTGCTGGATACCATCTCCAGACAACTGGGAGAAAAGGAGGTTATCATGAGTAATCAGCATGAGTTCACCGAGGGGAGGTCGTGCTCAACCAACCTTGTGGCCTTCTACGATGCTGTCACATGCTGGGTGGATGGGGGAAGAGCGGTAGATGTAGTCTACCTTGATTTTAGAAAGGCATTTGATACTGTCTCCCACGACATCCTTATAACAAAGGTGAGGAAGTGTGGGATAGACGAGTGGACAGTGAGGTGGGTTGAGAACTGGCTGACTGGCAGAGCGCAGAGGGTCGTCATTGGTGGTGCAGAGTCTGGCTGGAGACCTGTGACCAGTGGTGTCCCCCAGGGGTCTGTGCTGGGTCCGGTCTTGTTCAACATCTTCATCAGTGACGTTGATGAGGGGATAGCGGCCACCCTCAGCAAGTTTGCTGATGATACGAAGTTGGGAGGATTGGCTGGCACGCCTGAAGGCTGTGCTGCCATTCAGCGAGACCTGGACAGGCTGGAGAGCTGGGCAGTAAGAAACCGGATGAGGTTCAACAAAAACAATTGTAGGGTCTTACACCTAGGGAGGAATAATTGCATGCACCAGTACAGGCTGGGGAATGAACTGCTGGAGAGGAGCTCTGCAGAGAGGGACCTGGGCGTCCTGGTGGACGACAGGTTGGCCATGAGCCAGCAGTGTGCCCTCGTGGCCAAAAAGGCCAATGGCATTCTGGGGCGCATTAAGAAGAGCATGTCCAGCAGGTCGAGGGAGGTGATCCTCCCCCTCTACTCTGCCCTGGTAAGGCCTCATCTGGAGTACTGTGTCCAGTTCTGGGCTCCCCAGTACAAAAAAGACAGGGATCTCTTGGAAAGAGTCCAGCGGAGGGCCACAAAGATGGTGAAGGGCCTGGAGCATCTCCCCTGTGAAGAAAGGCTAAGTGAACTGGGTCTGTTTAGCCTAGAGAAAAGACGACTGAGAGGGGACCTGATCCAGGTTTATAAACATCTGAGGTGTGGCGGCCGTAGCGGTGAGGCCAGTCTCTTTTCAGTGGTACGTGGAGACAGGACGAGGGGAAACAGACATAAGCTGCAGCATAGGAAGTTTCGCACGAATGTGCGTAAGAACTTCTTTATGGTGAGGGTGGCGGAGCACTGGAACAGGCTGCCCAGGGAGGTTGTGGAGTCTCCTTCTCTGGAGATATTCAAGTCTCACCTGGATGCCTACCTGTGCGACCTGGTGTAGGGAGCCTGCTTTGGCAGGGGGGTTGGTCTCGATGATCTCTAGAGGTCCCTTCCAACCCCTACAATTCTGTGATTCTGTGAAGCTCCTCGTAAGCTAACCTGGCTCGTGATGGTGGTGTTTTTTTTTTTTTTTTTTTGTTTGCTTGGTTTTGTTCTCAGTCTTTTCATTGGAGAAAGTTAATATCTTCGAAATAGGAATTCTGCATTTCTAGAAGGTGATTCTTATAGTCCTTTGGGGTTATGTCTGAGCTTGTAATGTTGAGTAGCAACATGCAGAGTTTGACATAGAGCTGATTATCCTATGTTCATGAACAGTAAATTGAAGTGCATGTTTCCAAAGTAAACTTAGATGAGAATAATAATGCTTGATTACTTAAAGATACTCTGCACCCTGAGAAGAGTTTATGAAGCGTGCTCATGGTAAGAGGAGCAGAAATGTCAGATTAGGAATTGAGTTTGCTTGAGAGAGTCATTAGTGGATGCAGACTACCTTTTTTCTTTTTCTTCACACAAGGACAATCTTTGGGTTTTCAATCTTGAAATTGTGCTTTGAATAATTCCTCTGAGCGTTATGAGTAGATTTCACATACAGTTTTCAGTCCCAAATTCTGTTTGCAGCTTTGATTAAGCTCCTCAGTGTGTTAGAGTTCTCCATGCCTATGTCTGGATCTCTCTATCATTCATAAGACATGTTCTTAACTCAGTATCTAGAACTTAGCCAACGTGTGAAACTTCAAGACATGCACCTGTACTGATTCTCTTTTATGTCCCCTTTCATGGATTGTTTTGAGGAGAGAGGTGTACATTTTTCCTTTTGCTAGTCTCTTAGTTTGCTGGGAAAGCCATTTATGATCTCATGCCTTCCTAGTGACCCACCGTTAATGTACTGTCTCTAGTATTTACAAGTTTCCTAGGAAAGTTATTACAGTCCTTCACGACTGTAACGAATGGTAGGATTGTTAGTATATTTCAAGATGATGAAAGAGTGATGGTTTTTTATTCAGAGTTGAGATCTATAGCAGATGCAGACAATTTCATCTCTTTGGCTAGATGTGATTCCAACCTTAATAAGTAAACTCTGCTGTCTTTTCCATGTGTTGTTTATCTTCTAATACTTGTACCTATAACTTCCTATACAGTACTCTTTCCTGTTACATCTGAAGTTGCTTTATTTCTTAGTGTTAGCATTGTTTTCTTGTGACTTTCCCTGCTGTTTCTGTTATGCCTCCAGAACGTCCTCCTTGAGGAGGAGCTCTTGTTACATGCAGCTCAGCATGTTTATTACCCACTGTCCTGGTGTCAGTGTACAAGTAGTTGTGAGATGTTTTGTTCGCTTTCTTACTTGGTAGCTTTCTTTCCTTCTCTCCTGTTTCTTCTTTTCCATCTCTAGGTTTGGCATTTCAGTAGCGCTTTTGTGTTCTGCTTGTGTACTCAAAGGACTGTTACTCTGTGTCTTTGTATCTGGGGTTAGTTGTGAGATATTGCATGGAAGTTTTCAGGTGTGAAGATGGAAGGGACTTAGGTCAAATGTAAGCATGTAGAATGAACATAAGGATTCTTAATGGCCAGGAAAAAAATTACCTCTTGCACAGTTAACAGTTAATTTAAATTTTTGTTCACAGTAAAGATGAGCTTCATTGCAAAGTAATTTGGAGCAGATGGGAGGTGGGGAAAAAAATGAAGAACAGAGATGCTGAACTGTAAAAGGCTGTAAGAGTCAAGGTGACAGATGAGAGTTTAGAAAAAAGCGGTGTAGTAAACAAACTACAGAACTCAAATCACTTCTTCCTTTGCTGACGGGCAAGAAATGGAAGAGAAGGAATCAGAGGTGACAGTGAAGTTTTGATCCTGAGGGAATAGAAGTGTATGCTGTCTTTAAAATGGAGGCGGAAGGCTGTAGCGAGCGACTAGGGAAGAAGGGCAAGCTCAGCCTTAGAAAGAATCAGTTTCTGATAATAGTGTGGGAGGTATGGGAGAGGAAGCTGACGCTTGGATTAGAACTGACTTGAAGGATAGGTGCTGAATTATTTCCATGTATTTGAACAGATGAGTAGAAGTGGCAGCTAAGCTGGCAGGAAACTTGTACTTTCAATGTACCTGTTTCCTACAATGGGGCTAGAAGAATTGATAGAGCAGCAAATCAGTGTTTGGGGAGTGTAATGTTAACAACTGCACAAAGAGCATTAGGAGTATTTCTGATTACAGTATTACCTTTTGTCATGTATGTAGTGCGTAACTTGAGCTGCTGTGTAGATGCTGTGAGTTAAAACAAACAAAAAAACGGTGTCCTATTTAATCAGTTAATAAATGTATCTCATCTCTTGTGCACAGATATTTGATTTAATGGATGCCAAAGCCCGTGCTGACTGCATCAAAGAAATAGATCTTCTAAAGGTAAAAGATTTGGTTTAAAATAAAAAATTGCAGCTATCGTTGAAGTACGTTATTTATTTTTTTTTCCCCACAGATATATTTGAAAGTGGCCACAGCCTTTTTAAGCCTCACTTCAGGAATCTTTGATTGCTTTGAGAGTTAACATTGAGAAGTGAATCCTAGAAAATGATGTAACTTTTCAAGCAGGCATTACTTAAAAATACAATATTCTAGAAAAGTGTCTTGTGCATAGTAATTTTTAAAAAAAATGACTGTTTCAGATGAGTTTAGCATGCTATTAAATAGATGCAATTTAAAAAGTCGTCTTTCTTTCAGTGTGACTTCGACCTAAAATGGCCACAATGTTCTTGCAGTCTTGCAAAGTGCCTATCTGTCAGTGCTTCTTGTAAGCACAAATATTTCGTATCTTACTGTAGTAAATTTTAGGTGTGGTTTTTTTTTTTTGCCTAAATAAAAATGTTAGATTCATAAGAAGTAAGACATGGCACTAAGATGTGCATTATAAATCTGCTTTCTTAGCAACTGAATCATCCAAATGTAATTAAGTACTATGCATCATTCATTGAAGACAACGAACTGAACATAGTGTTGGAATTAGCTGATGCTGGGGATCTCTCAAGAATGATAAAGGTAGGAATAACTTTTTTTTAAACTACTAAAATTTATTAATACTGAACTTCTCTGGTTGTTCTTTGTCTTATCATCGCTAGGTTGAGTGTAGTTAAAGTAGCAGGAAATGTGGAGAAAAGTGGAGTGTTATACTGACCTTTGTTTTTTTTTTTTCGTGTATACCTAATGTTGATTTGCTTGGAAGTATGTTTTTTTTTTTAACACTGTTGCTCACAATGTAAGTGCAGGTAACTAGACTTCATTTATAGCTGGGGAGAGGAAAAACCTAAAGAAAAGCACTGTCACCACCTTTCTGAGCAGTACATTTTGATGCCTTTCCTGATTTTTTGGCACAGTTGCATTTTTTTATACTTCATAATAGCCCTGAAAGCAGAAAAGGCTGGTGTCAAAAGGAGTAAGTAGTTGCTTCTTTATCTTCAACTCTGACTACCAGTCACTTTAGCAAATAAAATAATGATTGAAATGGAAATGACCACATCATTTTCTAAGTCTTAAAATACTTACCTTGAGACTTAAAAATGTTTTGAAAACGTATTTCATGATTTGCTTGAAATCATGTCTAGTGGCTGTGGATTATGGGTTAAGTGCTTTATTCTGTTCTACTTAAACACCAGCTGATTGAGAATGTTTATCCAAGTTGTTTGAACTTCATGTGCTGAAACTTACATTAAGTTTTAACCAGCTTTTCTTATCCGATTGTCATCTGAATATTATTTCCCCTGCTTCTCTACCCTTTTTCCATTGAGTCTCGGTTTTATTGTGTCCCCTTGGTATACTTTCTTGTGTGTGTACCAATGTTATTGTTGTCGACACAGCACAACTCTGGGAATGAATAACAGTAGTTACTATTCTCTCTGCAACATCTAGGTACAGGGCAGTGTTCTGCTGTTTCATTGAAAACCTACATGAAGGGAGAATGTTAGTTTCTTTCTTAATGACTTACATACTGAGTTCTTTTTCTTTGAACTCTAGAAGAATGTTGCCTTCTAGATTGATAGCTGTACACCAGGACAGTCAAAATTTGGTTCTAAACAGGTTGACACTATTCTGTTAATATTTATATCCGAATCTGATATTTTTCTTTGTCTCATGAATTATTAATTTTGTGGGGTTACATTTCATAAAACGTAAAGGCAGGTTTGTCTTTTCTTTTGAACGTTCAGTTTTGACACAACGGTTATTAATATGAGTATTCTGTGAGAGATTGCCTTATGGCATGTTTGGTCTTATGACCCATTGAAGCTTTTTTTCTCCCTTCACTTTTTTTTTGTTGTTGTTTAAATCCAGTGTGTGAATAATGGCTCCTCCGGTGCAGTTGGCCTCATTACCCCTTGTCCAAGTCATTGGGTATTTCGTACCGGCTCGATCTTGGAGGCAGTTTGTGATTGTCCTCTTACCACAAGGATCATGTTTAATGTAGCAAACTTAGATTGCTGTTTGATGTTAATGACAACCTATCAGGCAATTATTAAATATGTATGAGGTGTCACAGTGCGCTCAGTCTTCATATTGCTTATGGAGAAAATGAATTGGTAGACTGTTTGGATGGTATCAGTGTAAGTGTGGGGGCATTAGTTACAATGTCTTTTGAACAAAATATTGTAAAAATTGCCTGAGAAATAAATAAAAGGTAATGATGTGGAAAACTTCCTAGCATAATGTCTGCCTGTCATGTTACTAAGGTAAATATGTTCTGTTATTAAGCAAGTGAGCCGTGCTTCGGTTTCCAGTATTGCTAGTCTGCTGCTCTAAGTTTGCAAGAGGATGTAGAGGCACCCCCAGAGGAAGGTTTGGGTATTTGGCTGCTGTGTGATTTGTAGAAACAGGGGTGGAACGTGTTTTTTATAATTGTAAATGACCGTGGCTTGAATGACTCTGAAACTAGTGTTAATGTCAAGGAAAACTACTTAACTGGTTTACTTGGGTATTTGTTGTGACATTATTGGCACATCAGAGAATGCTTGCAAAGCTGTGGTGGCTCACAGGCTACCTTAATGAATTCTTTAGTTCTTCCCTTAATGAACTCAGTCCTCCCAGTCCAGCTTTTGTACTGTCCCTCTTGTTACCTGTGAATAATACTCTCTTTGTCCCCATTGAGTAGACAACTGAGGAAAATCACTTGATGCATTCATACTGAGGACCAATAATAGAATTCATAGAATTGGATGTATGGAGGAGGGTAAAAAACCTCTGCATTGGCATTTACAAATCTCATAATGAAATAAGGAGCATCACGTACGCATTTGCTTCTGTCCCTCTACCTCCTCCCCCCACTCCAATTTAATCCAGGGATTCAGTAAGAGCTTCACTTTATCGCCTTGCTCTCATTTTCTGTCACACAGATGCATTTCTGTACAGCATCTCTTCTCAAAAGTAGAAGGTCCAAAAATGAAGTTTTTTTTTATCTTAGTTTTTAATGGCCACGTTCTTGAACATGTCATGTTAGTAACACGGGAAGAAAACCAAACCCTGTCAGTTTGGGAAACAGTTGTTTGACTTAGCATTGGTATTGCACTGAAACATACACAGCTCTAAGCTGAGTAAGCCTTGTGTAGACAGGATGAAAGGAGGAAAAAGTTCCAATCTTCTGTGTCTGTAAGATTGACTGCTAGATAGTACTGCACTGAAGATTTTAAAAGTAAGTAATTAGTAACTGCTGTGCCTGCTTCCACTTCCTTGCAATCTGACTGTCAGTGCCTGTGATCCCTACTGGGGAGTGTGGCAATCTTAAAATAATACTGTTCCCAGAGTTAAGGGTAGTCAGAGTCCTGGTATTACCATGGAACGCCACCTCCTGTTATGATATGAAATAAGTTGTAAGGCAGGTTTGGGGCTCGATCTCCTCTTCTGTTAGTGACTTCACAGCACAGTGACAGGGTGAAGTTGTTTTGTGGTGACTAAACTGTGGACATAGAAAAAATAAATTTGAAACCACTAAAAAAAACAGCTGGTATGTATTGGGTAAGGAAAATACCATTTAAAAAAAAAAAAAAAAAGAACCTGATGGCATTAGCCAAGAAAATATATCAGAAAGGTTCAGTAGAAAATAAAGAAAAACATAACCAAAACTGGTGAGCAAAGACTGTGCTATGCTAAAATGATAGCACTTGAACAATATTGAAGAATAACTAAAATATTTTATTTAGAATTTAAGTAAAGAACTTTCAGCTCTGCTTCCCTTTTGTAGATATTTTTAGCTTTTTTCTGGCACAAAATCTTAGTGCTCCAGAAAAAAAAAAAGCAAACTTGAAACTGAATGTCATGCTGATCTTCAGGAAGTTAATCATGTTTTGGGAACAAGCATGAAAGCTTTCATCTAAAAAGCTGAAATCATATTAGCAGATTTCTTAAGAGATAGAAAGAAATGGAATTTTACCAAATGTGCAGTTCACCTATTATTCAGTCGTATTTTTTTGCGTGTAACAAATTAAATAAGCATTGCTATCTAACTAAAATAAGCAAATATTTTTAAAACTTAACGAAATACTTTAAAACAGTATGAGCTCCATACTGATTTCTCAGGTTTCTGTAGTTGGAGACAGTGTGCTCTTTGTCCTTGACCAAAGGTATGTGTGCATTTATGTATTTAATAGGACAATCAAAACAATGACAGTCATAGGTAGCACGTCTGAATTGCTGGTTGTGGAGTTACAGTCTGTGTTTAGACTTTTTTTTTATTTGTCTTGCTGATTATCATTTTGACGTTTCAGCTATTCCGCTTATTTCGGTCTTTGCTATGTGAAATTGCATCAGGCAAGTTCTCTCCTGGGATGCACACCTTTCCACCTCTCCCCATGCCAAAATATATCTGGAATGAACTGGTTTGGAGCATATTTGCAGTGTTAAGGGCGTACCTCGGCCTTTTTGGTACAATTCGAAGCAGAGCTGGTCTGTTACTTTGCTTCTACAGCATTACGGGACAGCTTTCATTTCATGAGGGTGTAAGGGAGCAGAATTTCTGCTTCAGTCATGGACAGCTCTGTCAGCCCAGAGTGCTGATCTTGCTAACACGAAGCTGCTGCAAATCCGCTGCGGAGTCCCCGCGACTGCAACACCAGTGCTGTATGGTGTGCGCTGAGCAGGGTGAGGTGATGGCGAATGCTGATAGCACATGCTAGTGATAAGTTGATTTTTTTCTTAATTGCAAAAGTGATAAATCTCTTTTGCTGTGCTAATTGGAGGATTTGGGAGAGTATGAAGCTAGGGTAGCAGTTGTGGAAGGAAGTGATGCAGGGTCAGAACAAAGCAGATCAGCTGTTACCTCTGCCCAGGGCACGACCTAGTGTCTCAGGAGACTGTCAGCTACTAACTGACTAGATGGGTTGACTGTTGCTTGTTCATACAGAATATTGATTGACAGTGGCAGCAGTTGTAGGAGATGGTTGGCCTCTGTGTTTGGCAGGCTGGTTGGTCAACAGTGCTGTTGTGCCGTTTTCAGTGTAGTTTGGGTGGCAGTGCTGCAGCTGCAACATTGTGCTGCCCACCCAGCTGTGTGAGAACACGTTTTTGATTTGTTGGAATGAAACAAGTTCATACCAAAATGTTCCATGCCAGCTGACTGCTTCCCTGTGTTTCCAGAAGGTGTGATTTATTTGAGGACTAAGGAAAAATCCATGATTCTGCCAAGATGTGATGTTTATTTGTTTTAAAATCTAGTAAGCATTTTGTCTGAAATGCTGTAGCCCCTTGTGAATTGGATCAGATGTAAAACTTGAGAAGTGGATTTTTCTTACCGTAATGGCCATGAAAACTCACCTGAATTCAATTCCAACAAAAGAGTTTGTATGTGCTTTGCAGAAATGGCTGGGTCACAGCAGCCAAGGTGGTGACGTTCCTCCATGGAGAGCTGCACAGACCTCTTGCATCTCCTAGTGCTGACAGCATTGCGTACCAACTGAGTGAATGAATGCTTCGACCTATAGCCTGGGTGACTGAAATGAAATTGCTTTGCCAGAGACAGCTTTTTTCCAGATGTTCTGGACAGGCTAAAACTTCACTATTTCTCAGAGGGTACTTATTCTTTCTAACATAAAGTAATCTGAGCTGAACGTGGGAAAGGCAAAAGACCAGGTGGAGAGGAGAGTTGGTTGGGACAAGCAACCAAATTCTCCTGAAGTGGAGAGAGAAACTAGGACTGAGGCTGGGGAAGGCAAGTGAACTGGGAGCAGCTGGTGAGCAGTTCTTGGGAAAAGGCAGACTGGGCAGTTATGATGGCACAAGACATTAGGGAGATAATGGTGAGTATGTCAGTGGGAGTAAGAGTGATGTACTGAGAGAAATGGGGCTCTGGTGTTGAACCCAGCGAGCTGAATGAAGTGTGTTTCCAGAGAGTAGGACAGGCTGGGCAAGGACCTCAGGGATACAAACGAGCTGTCAGCAGGCAGAGAGCCTGGCCTGGGATATGTTGGCCTGGCTGGGAATGGGCAGTGATTGCATACAGCAGAGAAAATGGAACGAAGAGATGGAAATGAGGAGACAGGTCTGAGAGGGATGTAGAGAAGAGGCAGGTTGTGCAGGGGTTTACAGGTAGTCCAAATGTAATGGGGGCACGAGGAATCTGCTCTGCACTGCCACCTGGGGAGCAGAATGGGCCTTGAGGTGAGGAGTGTGGCTGTTTTGCTGCTGCTGGCAAATGTAAACGTCTGCTGGTGGTGCCCAGCTGTTCCCTGCTGAGGGGTGGTATTTGCTGTGCAAGTTGCTTGGTCAGCTCCTACACTAGCTGTGGCTGTAAAAGTGCCAACTCTGGTGAACTGCTGTGTGATGGAGAGCCTGCATTTTTTTGTTATTTTTATGTGTTTTTTTCTTTTTTTTTAAGTTGAGGGTATTGCATATAACCTAAATAAGCATCGTGGAATCTGTGAAGTCAAATAATCAAAGCTAGAAAACAATATGACCTATATTTTATGCTCCAGCAATTTACAGGTTTAGCTTTTCCTTGATGCACCACTGTTCAGTGTTACAGATGCAGCTACTGTTGGAGAGAACTGTGGTTGTGCAGTGTGTGCTGTAATGAGTTCTGTGTGCTGCCTCCTGTGCTATAGTGGTAGTTTTCAAGCCAGGGAATTCAAGGAAAACAGAAGTTTTGTGGTTAATGCAGTTGAATGCTTTCCAGAGGCAGTTTTTCCTCATGGTCTCTGGTGCTGCTGTCCATAAGGGATACTGTATAAACTGCTTGAGCTGCTTTTGTGATGGGAACTGTAATTGCTTGTTCTGTATTTCTGATAATCAAGGTAGAACTGGGGTTTGTTTTGTAGAAGTACTGAATGTTCACAGCTCCATCTGATCTGAGCAGAAACTGCTTTGAAGTTGAACTGTTCTGTAAAGCAAAGAATGTCAAAAAGAAGGTGCTTAAGATTGGTGTTAAAAGTAATTAACGCTTTTGATCTTGATTCTTTGCTCCCTATTCTAATCCATAAAATGGGGATGTTACCATCTTATCATCTTCAAGACCAGGCTGGACATGGCTCTGGGCAACCTGGTCTGGTGGTTGGCAACCCTGCACGTACCAGGGGGTTGAAACTCGATGATCATTAAGGTCCTTTTCAACCCAGGCCATTCTATGATTCTGTGATCATTTTTAAGGCCATATGTGAAGATAAGTTTCACAAAGTTTGTTGTATTAATTTGATACGCCAAGGTTGTATAGCAGGAAGCTTTCCTTCTCATCTTATACTAAACTACAGGCTGTGAATGGTGCACTAAATAAAGCCTGCAGACATGTTGAACCTGCGTGTGAACTGAGTGTCCTGAATGAACGAGAAAACGGTCTTCAGAAATAATAGTTAAAAACCAAACAGCACAAAAACTGGTAACTGCAAATGCTCTTGAGGAGGAGAAAGTATGCTGGCTTTAATTCTGGGAGCTTTGTGTATGTGTATTTACTTCCAAATGCCTGACATCATGAACTGGACACAGTATTTCTGTAAGTTGTTCTTTTTTGCGTGTTTCTGTACTTCCTTTTCAACATAGTGATTTATTAAGATTGGCAAACAGCAGTTTTAAGAAGAGACTGCAGGTTGTAGTATTTCTGTTTAGCACATGCTTTTGTTTTATGGTAGAGAACAGATTAGCAATCTCCTGGCATTATGTCATTGAGAAAAGCCTCAAATATCCACATATTATTTTCTCCGTGTTTAACGTTGTCTCCTTTGTTTTTTTTTTTTTTTTTTTTTGTACTTCTGTGCATTCATTTTTAAAAATACTATTAAAATATAGGGGAGGAAAAAAAAAACAGAGCCCTTCTGAGGTAGGAAGTCTGTTTCTGGTAAGCTCCTGCTCCCTATATGTGTGTTATGGGGTGGTCTGGCAGGTGCTCAATTAGCAGGAAGGGGAGCAGCAGCTTGCCACCTGCATGTAACCTGCAGTGTGTGCTGCACAGGAAGAGCTGCTGTCAGTGTCTTGGGACAGTAATTGGGCAGATTTTCTTCGAAACTGGTGAGACTACCAGCACTGTTCTGTCTTAGCGACAGTCCCCTTCACAGCACACATCTGAAGCTGTTGTGTATGCTGGTGGTCTGCTCAAGGAGTGTGATGGTGTCAGTCATCAATAAAAAGTTAACTTGGTGTCAAATGCCATGAAGCTATTCAGGTAGGTCTGACTGGAGCAGAAGTGCTAAGGGTGTTTCATCTCTGCTTTTGTCCACTTCTATCAGAATTGCCCTGACTTAAGAGAGAAGGGAGAATTGAAAGGTGATAACTAATAGATTTTAGTGTTCTTCTTGTTTGAGATGCCCTGCGAGCAATACTTGAAGACTTCTTTTTTTTTTTTTTTTTTTTTTTTTTTAGGCTTTCACACTGAGTTCATTTGCAAAATTTGCAGTGTCAGTGTTTGTGCTGTGCAGGTAACTTGCTGAGCATGGAAAGATTTCAGACTTGTCTGCTGTAATTGTAGTAAAATGAAGAAAAAAAGCTAAAATGGAAACCTTTGTATTTACTGTGTCACGCTACTGCTTTTTATTAGGAGGCAGAGATAATGATTCAAACACAAATTTCACTTCTTCGTGCAGTAACAGTTTTCCCAAGGGTTTTTATTGGAGAGAAATGTATGTAAACAAATACTGCTGGATTTAAACATGTAGCTACGTGTTTTAAGAAGCCCTGCTCAGCAGTAACTGCAGAGACAATGAAAGTGATTCAGTACTGGAAATTTATTTTAGTGGCTCTGCAAGTAGATCTGCTTATTGTAGATGATCTTTATCTCTGAATGCTGCAGCTTCTTGGTTTTTTTTGTTTGCATGAGCAATAATGTTAGGTAGAGCACAGTGATTATAGATAGATTGTAAGGACATATGAAATGAATCCTTGGAAAGGATTGGATGAGTACAAATATGGGTTTGTAGTGATTTTTGTCCAAACTCACGAGGGAATTTAATCAGGAATCTTGTTAGCAGTCCAATTAATAGGTGATTAGCATAAAAATATACCTGAATTTTGACAGTTTGTCAAACCTGAAGTTTGACAGAAAGTGTTTTTTTTTTTAATGCCAGAATTTGTTTCTTTAAGTTCTTGTCCTCATTTTAACCATGTTTGAAAGGAGAATGTGTTTGAGAAGATGCTTCTATCTCAGTTGAGTGGGTTTTTTTTATTATTGTTATTTCTTTGAGAGGAAGGACCTGTCTAGTCTGGCATTCTGGTGAACAGAGCTGAAAGTCGCTCTTGGAACGCTGCTTTCCTGCTAGAACCATATGACCTTTTAAATAGAAAATAACTGAGGTAGAAACTCCATTTCTAGAAACTCAAGTCTTTCAGAAGCATGTAGGTGTTCGAATCAATCTTCACCTTTCTATTGTGACCCAGCTAGCCCTAGCCAGTTCTGATTTGTCTATTGTATTTACACAGTGAGACTCCTGCCCGTACTTCTGGAATTGCCTATCTCAGCTGCCCAGCCTGTCACTTCTGCTGTTCTAGGGGAGCTGGCAGTGTGCCCAGGTGGCCAAAAAGGCGATGACATCCTGGCCTGCATCAGAACTAGTGGGGCCAGCAAACCTAGGGAAGTGATTGTCCCCTTGTGTGTGGCACAGGTGAGGACTGCACCTTGAATGTGATGTTCATGTTTGGGTCCCTCACTACAAGAAGGATATTGAGACGCTAAAACATAGAGTCATTAAGATTGGAAAAGACCACGAAGATCATTTAGTTAAACCATCAGCCTATCAGCACCATGCCCACTAAATCATATTACTCAGTGCCTTGGAGTGCTAGTGCACAAACGAGTCCAGAAACTGGCAAAGGGACTAGAAAACCAAGGTTAGGAGCAACTGAGAGAACTGGGGCTAGGGTAGGCCTAATCATTGCCTACAGCTACCTGGCAGCAGGTTGCAGCAAGAAGGGTGTTAGTCCCTTTTCTCAAATGACAAGTGACACGATACGAGAAAATAGTTGCAAGGTGCAGCAGGGGAGGCTTAGATTGGATGTGAGGAAGAAATTCTTCATGGAGAGGATGTTCAAGCATTGGCACCAATAAAGTGGTGGAGTTGCCGTTCCTGGAGGTATTTAAGAGATTTGTGGATGTGATACTAAAGCACTTGGTTTCGTGATGGCACTTGCTGAGTCAGGTTGGTGGTCAGATGAGATGATCTTGAAGGTCTTTTCCAACCTGGATGATTCTGCATTTTAAGAGAATCTTTAGGAATCGCGAGCAGAAGTTGCTAAGAACTCTAGCCTATAACATGCATAGCAGAAGAGCAGTGAATGATCTTGGAGACTAGTTTCACATAATTTAGGGGCAGAATGCTTTTCAACACTGACTTGATGAAAACTGTTCACACTATCGGTTTATTGTCTTCTTACAAAGACACAAGCCTCTTGATTTCTAGTTCAGTCTAATTGGGTTCTTGAGCCGTCCTGTTTAGTGAGGTCTGAAGCAACCTAAATCACACCTTTAAAATTCTGACACACTAACATCAGAACTTAATGCTTTTCCAAAGTATGGCTACTGATATGTAAGCATACCTGAAATCTGCACTTATGTTTGTCATCTGTTCTCACTTGTCTTTGTTCATCTGCAGGAAATCCTTAATTTTCTTAAAAACAAACAAACAAAAAACAAAACAAGCATAGTTGAGCATAATTCCTTAAGGATTATTCTCTGAACTGCCCTCAGTGAGCCTAGATAAGACCATTTGCTAGTTGCTGTTACTTTAGCTTTTGGAATATGACCTTTATAGCATCATCATTAGAAACTTAGTGTAATATACTTTCATGCTTTTGTGCTAACTTTAAACTTTTATTCCCCTTCTATGCTTTGCTTAATTTTTTTCTTTGTCTCCAAGAAACGGAATGGCATACGCTGTTTATGTGCAAGGTAGCTATATTTAGCTGGAAACATTTGGGAGTATTCTTTTTTTTCCTTTTAGCAGTTTGTTAGGGAAAACCTAGAGAGTTCCATTTTTCCCATGATGAAACTGCTCAGTAAGACTGTTTTAAAAAAAAATTAAAAAAAAAAATGGGAGAGAAACCTTGTAAGTAGTTCAGTGTGATTCTGTTGTCAAACATAGATATGGGCTATAGCTTTTGAAGTGAGAAATTCTTACTGGGAGGGAGTCTGCTGCCTGAGTGTGCCTATGTTCTCTCTTGACCAGGTAAAACAGATGCCTGCAATAGAGCCCAGGGTTTTGGTGCACATGCACCAGCGGTTCTCTTTTTACTGTCTCTGCTATATTGGGAATGGTCTTTCACCTCAAAGGTTTTAGGTTGTGTTTTTTTTTTTTTTACTTATTTTTGTGTCACAGCTTATGAGGTCAGTGGTTGGAGAGGCAGCAGGGCTGCCCTCTGAACCTTAGGTACGATAGAAAACAGCATAGTAAACTGTTGATGGTAAGAGTGCTTCTTGAAGGCTTTGTGTCAGGCAGGGTATGTTCCACTGAGGTGAAATTTGAGTGTGTAACAGCAGTGTGTGTGCTGTGAAGGGGAAAGTTGAAGTTTATTTGCATGTTTGGACCTTAGACTTAGGACATGACAGCACTGGGCAGTAAGCTAATTTCAAGTGAGCTGCTTGTGGTGCTGCTGTGCTCAGCTGCAGTGAAGGATGTTAATCTTCTGCTGATATATCTTCGGCATTTTTGACTTCCCTATACAGAATGGCTGAGCACATAACTATTAGAACTGTTTATCATTTCATACTGTTTCCTAAATAAAGGAGAGCAAAGGATTTTACTTAAATTACAGATAGCACATGCAATGAATTTCATTATGCTGTTTGGTGTAAATACATTTAAATTTGACCACATATTCCATTGATTTACGTTCCTTGTTAGAGGGTGAAGTTCCAAGCAACAGTGAGATTCTGTTTCCCAGCTATGTTTCTTTGAGATATACAATGTGTTTCAGTTGCTAGTTTTGCAAAATGTATGTTCTTCATAGTGGAGTCTTTTCACCAGTGTTCAGTCAGCTTATCTTAAAGGCACCGGTTTGTTTTTCAGTATGTGCAAGTGAAGATGCCTTTTTCTTCTTGTTCAACAGTGCTGGTATCTTATATTGATAAAGACTCAATCTACAGGGCTAATAAATTATTATTATTGATGCTTTCAGAAAGAGAAGATATTACAATTGTACAGGATTTTTAGTTCTTCTGTAGGATGAGACTGTATCTTAACAACTTACTGTGCATCAGCGCTGTGGGAATGGAAGCAGGTGATTTGGTGTACAGTCAGCTACAGCATTACAGTTGGTGGCTGAGTGCAGCTGCTTGTCCTGAAAACCATCATTGTATTTCTTTTTTTTTTTTTCTTTAAGTACATAGATGCAGAAATCCATAATGGAAGATCTTTCCGTTTCAGTCATGTTGTGAGTGGTGTTTCATCACTGCTTTTACTTAGATTTCAGTTAAAATAAATAAATAAAATGGGAATGTTTAAATGAAATACCTAGTTATAATTATGCTAATTTCTGAATGCATTTTAAATCAAGGAACTGTGCTTTCATGTGCATACACTTACATGTATTGTGTACGTGTTTTTAAATGAAAAGAAACCTGGTCTCCATCTTCCTGTTGACATCAAACAATCTTCTGATATGCAAATCCTGCAATGGGGAGAACAGATACACAGGGTTTGTTTGGATTCAGTCCAAGACTGCGAAAATTATATTTAAACAAGTGATTTATATTCTTTGCCTCATTTAAATGAAAATGCATTTTGAAATAATCCCTGTAACTAGCACCACTTTGGTGAAATGTTGTGATCCTTTGTACGACTGATGCATTTTACAACAGCTACTTTAGAAATGTTTTTCTTGTACTCGTGCCCGTCTCAGTACTGTGCAGATGCAGCTGTCAACTTCTCAGTGGCACATTTTAACATCATATATGAAAATATTTTTATTTTCCCAGGGTAATAAACGTTTGTCGTATCAACTTAGGGTGTGTGTGATTGTGACACGTGTGTATACAAACTATTAAAGTACGCGTGAGTGTTTTTATTTCTGTGTAAGTTAACTAATGCCGTTTGTGTATTTTCTTTGTCTGCTTACAATCTGTTAGAATAAGGATTCTGTTGAAAAAATGACAAAGCGAGCAACAGTTTAGCAATCTTCTCACCTTTAGCTGCAGAAATTACAGTGACTGAACTTGCTTGAGGTAGCACTGGCTGAATTCCAGGTTTTCAGTAGGCGTTTTTGGAGGTCTGTATTATTTCAGTTGCTGAGCGTTATATTTGAAGATGTGTATGGCAGAGCATAATTGCACTTCCCGTAAGTTCTAGTGGGCTGTTGAGCTGTTACCAATTTCTGGTGATGGTGGTTCATACGGGATGGGAAATATTTGAACAAGAGTTGGATTGCAGTGGAATTTTCAGAAATGATTGGTGCTCCTTTCTACTTCTGCAGTAGATAAACTCATTCACTCTAATGGGATCTTTCTGTGATTGTGTGCCACCATAATTTTTGTGCCGTTTAGGAGACACAGAAATGGAAGTTGGTGTGACGAAGCATTTCATTCAGGAGGTTCTGTGCACCTACCTTGATATCAGACCTTTGTTCTGTGGTCACTTACTCAGTGCTGGGCTGTTCTGATCACATTTCGTTCTGCATTGAGAATTGTTGCATGCTGCACAAATACTGTTATTAACAGGTTCTGAGTGCAGAGGGCTGGGGGAGTAGCAGTTTCATTCTGCTGATGGCAGTTACGGTTATATGTGTTTGCTGATTGTAAATGTGTAGATTGATGAAAGATGCTTAAATACTGAGGGAAAAATCTTTCGGTAAACCTTTTAAATTGCTTTTGTAGCCTCTTGTACTTGATTTTTAGATAAAGGATTTTATGCTTTTATTTGTTCAGCTGCTTTAGTCAAGTCTTAAATTCTGATATTCACTATCTTTTTTTCTTTAAGCATTTTAAGAAACAGAAGAGGTTGATTCCTGAAAGAACCGTTTGGAAGTACTTTGTTCAGCTTTGCAGTGCATTGGAACATATGCATTCTCGTCGTGTTATGCATAGAGGTAATAGAGGATCAAAGATTTGTCTTAACTAAGCCTTTTACAGTGTGGGGAATTAAGCTGGTTCTATGCAAGTTACACCGAATAAAATCACAACGGAATCATCGGCAGCTGACACAATGTATGTTTTTGTAATGTTTTGTAAGGAACAGCCAAGTGTGACAGAAGTCGTGCATTTCCTTGGCTGTGGTGGGCATTTGTTTGCAGCAGCAGCTTGTGATATTCAGCGTTCAAAATCGATGCTTATTCTGTAACTAATGGAAACCCTGCTGCTGCTGCCTCTTCCCTTGCTCAGTTCGTTTTCCTGGCTCATGTTGTCTGTCCTCCTCTGTTTGCCAGTTCTCTCCTAAGTATACCTACCTACATTCTCAAACAGCTATTCATCCTTTCTTTTCACCTCTTCCACCTTTTTTTTTTTTTTTTTTTTTTTCCCCCCTTGGAAAGCTATTTACCTCCTGCTGTGCATCCTTCAGTGATGCATGGGCCTTTCCGCCTTACCTGCTGGATTACGTGCAGGCATGAGCCTTTTTCCCTTCTTCTCTGCTCCTCTCTGCTCTTTCTGGTCTCTATGTCAAGTAGTGTGTCCCAGCAGCCCCTGTACTTGTCAGCTATCCCTGTCAGGTTCTTAATCACTTTTACCCATTGTAAGCCTCTGGATGGCTGTCTGTCTCCTCTGTATGTTGTCTTCATTTTGCTTTCTAACTCCAAGTCAAAGAAAACAAATTGTAGTATAGTGACTTCTCAGATCTACTTTTTTTTTTTTTTTTCTTTGCCTTGGAAGTCCTTCTGTCTGTGACATACAAGTTGTGTATGGACTTCAGCTGAAATTACAAGTCCTTACTTGGTGGCTTCCTTCTCCTGGGATGCAGATAGCTGCCTAAAAGCCCCATCC
The DNA here is from genome assembly GCF_905368555.1 of Meleagris gallopavo. Classification (NCBI taxonomy): domain Eukaryota; kingdom Metazoa; phylum Chordata; class Aves; order Galliformes; family Phasianidae; genus Meleagris; species Meleagris gallopavo. The sequence continues at coordinate 8,427,471 of NC_139413.1, forward strand.
CTCTATCACTGCTGAGCTGCGTCACTTTCAGCCAGAGTTGCTGTACCTGTTAGCAAGATGAACTTAGATGCGCAGGACCTTCGTACCCAAATGGCTTTCCCTTGGGGTTCTTCTGTTCTTCCCTGTGCATTTGTACGGGTATCTGCAAGTGCAGATTTTACAGAAGGGGGTGTAAAGCTGTAGATTCTTTCTGTAAGTTACAGCTATCTTTCTCTAATGCTTTTGTGATAAAAATAGTTCACTTGAGTTTATTTCAGCTCAAAATAAAAGAATTCCTTAAACTGAAATACTTCCTCTAGATTTTTTTTGCAAATCTATAGATAATTATACATCAAAACCAAGGACAGTCAAAAATGTTTTTAACTCGAGCTGATGTCTGTATTGACCTGTTTTGCCTAGCATGGTTTAAAGTCCTGAAAACCAGGTCAGGCAGTATAACAACATTTCTTGTGTCTTCCTTTCTAAATCTTAGAACTTTACCACCTTAGAAACTTGGAGTGCTGGCATCTGAAGGGTTATTAACAGTCACTTTAACCACACCTATATCTTATGCAAACTGCAATGTCCTCACACTTCCATGATTTTCTTTTAAGTTGTGAGCTGCAGTGTGTTGTGCCTGTGAGCTCGGTAAGAGCTAGGGACACTTGCCAAACAACCATGGGGCTGGCTTATTTAGAAGACTGGCAGGATGGTTTAGTTAAAAATCATAGAATAAAGATCTTTGCTCTCGTCTCTAGAGGATTAGATGAAAACTTAAAGAGAATATTGCTTGTAAAAAATAACTGTCTGGGGAATACATCATTATTTTTCTTTGTTTCTACTTGATTAGCCCAATTCCACTGAAGAATTCAAATAAACATTCTCCAGAGTATATCTTTTTATTTTTTTTATTTATTGTTAATGTTGGCTGTTAAAGAGTATCAGTGAGTTCCCTCATTCTGTTAAATAACATCTTGCTGCTGCAGATAATCTGATCGGCGAAAGTGACAAAAAAATATTCGTGGAAACATTTTCTTCTGTGATTTTGAGCAAAATGAGAGTTTGTATGGCTCTAATGGAGTTCGTTGTGTAAAGTTCACATAACTTACCTGTGTATGTTTCTGTGGTTATCAGGTGGGTTGTGTTATTGTTTGTTTTGGATTTTAATATTTTTCATTTTCTTAAATGTTTTGCTTGTGTGCTGTTTGGACAATTAAAATTCTTGTGAAATTTGGAATAAGAGATTGAATTTTTCTGAGCAGCACTGTCAAATAGTGTTGTCTATACTGAAAGATGTCATTCAGCTTATTACTGATAGAGCGATAGCTTTTTCTGCTACCTCATAGCATTAAAGTTCTATTTGTATTTATTTATTTCAGATATAAAGCCAGCCAATGTGTTCATTACAGCTACGGGAGTAGTAAAGCTTGGAGATCTCGGTCTTGGCCGATTTTTCAGTTCCAAAACCACAGCTGCTCATTCTTTAGGTAAGCTTTTCTGAGGGGCAGGTGGAGAAAAGGTGGATTTTGACATGGTGAAAATACTGTGGCCATTCATTTGAGGGGAGAAAACAAGGTGGTAGATGCAGCTAAAGCTATCTAAAAAACTAGAATGGGCAGAGATGTTAAATACGGGAAAGTTGTAACACTGAGGTGCTGTCATTTTCAGGCAAACAGTTATTTGTATTTGTTTTTCCTCTGAATCATGTAATGTACACTTCTGCCTTGAAACAAGTCTTCATTTCAGTAGCATTTTTTTTTAGAAATGATAGCAAAAAATAAAATCAATAATATGTGTTTTTTTTGAGTGAAATTTAATCTGATGAAAAGAATGTAGTAATTGCTTATGCTTGTATATTGTATGGATAGCACTGAAGGCATGTTGGTGATGTGATTGCATATATCAGAAAGAGGAGCACCTGCTTACTTAAAAGAAATAAAAGTATATAATAGATCAACTTCCAAATGACTGCAGAAATTGACTGAATATTTAGTGATCGGCTTGGAAAAAAGTCCAGTGCATAATGCCTTCTTATTTTCTTCCTTACGAACTTAAGAATGACACATGGAAAGACTACTATTCTAATTTTTACAGGTACTGTATGTTATTTTTGTTAGGGTTATTCTCAAAAAATATTTAAGATGGAGTTCCTCAATTTATGCTAAATAAGTTGAGAAGAGTGCTGAATTGTGCTTTATGAACTGTAATGATTTTTGAAAGGGAGAAATTAAATTTTTATAAATATCCAAAAGGTTTCTGAAATACCAAATTTATTCTTTGTGTTGTGTACGTATACACACACACACACACACACACCCCTCAAACAAACACTCTAGTATATTTTCCAAGCAAAAATTTAATTGAAGTTGTTGCATCTTTTGAGTAATGTATGAGAGCATTTGGGGTCTGGAATTACTTAAGAGAAAAAAAATGTTTGACAGATATTTTAAATACAGTGAATGAACAAGTGATAGAATCTAAGAGGTTTCCTTAATTTAAGATCCTGTTCTCTTCTGGAGTAGCAGCATCTTTCTAGGTTTAATGTTTACAGTCTATTTATGTAGTTTTGTAGCATCTTTAGCTTTTTGTCCCTGCGCTGCCTGCTTAGTGATTGCTGAATTCAGCCTTGGACACTGACTGCAGAGGGTGTGAAATGAACTTCCAGATGATGGAAGAACAGCACTATTGGTGGTAATGTCTAAAATTGTTTCCTGATCATTTTAAAGGACGTGGAGGCAGACAGGACCTTTCAGCAGTGGAATAGAGATAGGTAAAATCAAATCAGATGCAGCTCAATGAGATTTTTTTAACAAATGGAGATGATTATTCAGTGATTAGGCTTTTGGTTATTTTTGTTTCACAAAAGTGCATGATGAGGCCAGATATCTCTTTCTGGCTTTCTTAAACTTTAGTTAATAATTGCAGTCTCTGTTATAAGTCCATCAGAGGCCCCCCAAAAAGTTGTTTGTTCAGATGCTGATCATTGTAATTAGACTATAAAATACTATTTCTTTAGTTAAAATGTACCGTATTTATTTTCATCTCTTAATTGAATAATATTCAACTAGTCCAAATTACCAATACGATACGGAAAAAAGAGGATTGTTCACCATGTTTGTACCACATCTGAGGTGGGGGAGATGCTTATGGTAACAACCATAGTTGTTTTAGAAAGGAAATTTTTTAAAAGGGTATTTCCAACTTGCCCATCTCCCAGGAGGTCTTTGGGCATGCCTTTATGCCTGCCAGTTTTTCTCTGCGTGGTGTGTTCTGATACTGTTGTAGTCCAAACAAGGTCTGAATAGGTCTGAAGTGAAGCTTTAGCAAATGTGCCATCTTGCATGAACCTCTTTACCTGCCTAACCCTAACCCTTACTAAGAGGTAAAGAGGCAGAGAAGAAGCATTGAGCCTAGACAGGAAATGTGTTTGGGTTTCACATAAAAGTTCAGATCCAACACTAAAGATTTTAGATGAATCTGTGGCACAGTGCATGATGGAGAAAGTGCTGCTGCTGTTTGTTCTACTTCGACAGGTTGGTGGCTGTCTCTGGCTGCAGTTCTTATTTGTCATAGTTTGGTTCCTTCTACTGCCTGTTAATGAAATGAGGGCATTGAGAGCAGCATGAAGAGGGAACTACTCTTGTACTGCATTTGCAGGCACCTGAAAATCCTAACTGAGGCAGAATTCAGTGTGAGGATAGGAGTGCTGGACTTGTTGGGAGGCAGAAGTGAGGAAGTTAAGGAGAAACCATTTGCTTCAACCATGGCTTATTTTGGCCTGTAGCAGGGGAGCAGTTGCAAAGAAGAGAGGTTGATTTAAAAAAAAAAAAAAAAAAAAAAAAAAAAAAATCTGAAACCACCCAAATATGTTAAAACTCATCTCTTACAAGTACAAGATCCATTGAGACAGGGAGGGAGCTGGGAGAAACAAGCGAACAACAACAAAAGCCATTGTTTCCTAATGTTGTGTTCTGCCTCTTGGTAGAGGAACTGTTATGTTTACCTCTTTTCCCCATTCTTTTCCCATTTTCCCCCTAATTATGAGCCAGTATAAGAATTCAGCCTAGAAGAAAGGTTTTGTTGAGCTGTTAACTTGGGTTACAATGGATACGGTCACACGCTGATTTATAATGTCACTTAGAGAGACTGTTCTTTCAAATTATTTTCTCATGCCGTTTCTGATGCTGGTTTTCCTGAAATGTCTTCTGAAGCTGCATCTTTTTGTGGTTCCATAAACCTTTGGTGCACAGAAAATAGTGAATTACAAACATGTGTAGCACTTCATACTTGTTTACAGGCTTTATAAAAATTTAAGTAGCAAAGTAGACTCGGGCTTTCAGAAATAAAGAAATGTACTAAAATTTTCATTAGCTATGGCTTCTAACTGCTAATTATGAATAATACTGGTTAATTAAAATACTTGCTGATAATCTATTTGATTCAAATGAGGAAAAAATAAAACCTGAACTGGACAGTTGTTTGTCAGTGTTCTTAACTCTTTCTGTACAGCCTACCAAAACAGTCTCTTATGGCTTGTGCATACCTTATTAATAATAAAAATAATACAAATCTTTCCTATGAAAATGCCAAGGAAATGAAGACGTTTAATGATGTTGATTTGTTATGAACTTGACAAGTTCCTTAGCTTCAGAAATCATTACATGGGAAAGTAGTGTCAGGAAGAGAATCCAAGTAAGAAAGAAACTTACAGTAAGTCATGTCCTTATACCTTTCTCCATGATTGTGGGTTTTTGTTGTTTTCTTTTGTGGAGGAATGCCAGGCCTTATGGTCTTCGAAATGACAATCCTCAAGCCAGTTTATGGAATTACTTGAAAAATGTGGCTTTTAATTTTGTTAAGCATTCAGTGGATCTAAAAATAGTCCGTATTTCAGTGGTTCACCTTATGGGGGGGAAAAAAAAAGGAATCAGTTCTCTGGTGTGATTGTGTTAGGTGGCTGCACAGTATGCTGTCACTACTGCCATGATGTGAATACCTTCTTGCAGGGCAGAGAGACAGATATGTAATCCTCTTAACATTGTTGAAAACAAATCATCATTTGTATTGTATTCTGGTGATTCATCAGTGGCTTGGCAACTTGTCATTTCTATAGTACCTGTGTCAATAGCACAGAACTATGTAGGTTGCTCTGAAAGTAGTTCATATTTATGGCTGTCCCACTGCTCAAATTCACCACCCCCTGCCTCACTGCTCTCACATCCCGTTTGGTCTGCAGACATGTTCAGCAAAAGTCTGTGAATGCTGATGGGTTCCCTGTGTGGAATTCAGTGGCACACCTTTGCTTCATAAGCACTTCCATGTCAGGCACCATTTTGTCAGACTGCTTCTCTGTTGCCATCTGTCACACTGCAACAATATGTAATGGAATACTGGTAAGAAGATCTGACCTCTATTGCCAATGTAATAAAAGAGGAGGCATTACTTTTGGATCAGAAATTTAATTGTAAACTCATGCAAGATATTGGGAATAAAAAAACAACAACAAAGCAAACGCCTTGCAAAAATATTTAAAAAGGTCTGTGATTTCCAGAACACGAAGTTTTTCATAAACGTTATGTTTTGATTACTTAAATTAGTTTTTTTTCTGTCCATTCAACTGAAGTCTTGTTTTGCAGTTCTATCAAATCACTGCAGTAACTCTTGTGGTTTTCCTGAACTCAGATATGTTCTCCAATGGGTAAAATTTCATTATTAAGGATAATAGAGCTCATCTAATGAACATCTTCTGAATCAGCCATTACATTGCATTGTATAAATAATAGCATGTGCTAGACAGATTTTTCTCCTAGTTAAAAAAGTTTGATAGTATTTGAAGTCAGTTGCTGTATTTGCTTCACCTCTTCAACACATTTATTTTTCAAGTAAACGCAGTCTCCTTTAACTGAGATGTTAGAATCAAGCGTTTATACAGGTGATAAGGTGGACTATTTGTCATAACTCCCTTTTTCATACATGTTTATTTGTCTCTGCTCATATCCAGCTTCCCTGTCCCTCATAACCACTGTTTCCGTTACGTCCCCCATCTCAATAACAGTAGGCTTACATCAAGAAACATTTCTTTAGATCTGCAGCATCTTTAAAGGCAGGGAGCAGCAGGGTCTGAGGAAGCAGTTCATCTGGTCATTTTCAAGATGACGTTTAAAGCCTGTAGTTTATTCGAGATGCAGAAATGCAGTAAACAGAGTATTAAGATTACAAGTTTCTTTTTTAGAAGCATCGGCACCTAAATGTGTTACCTCTTCTTTTTCTGTCTGTGATCCCATTTGTTTCTTCAGATCACTAAAGAAAATTACATCTTTACTGTATTGTGATATTGTATTTTACTTAACAGAAAAAAGCACCAACCCGCAACAATGATTGAGGAAGGAAAAATAGCATGTAATGAAATGAAGCGGTCGCTTGCACTTCGTACTCAGATTGCTCTCTGTTCTGAGGCGTTGTAATGCCGTCAGTAATTCCTGACTGTCGGAGTAACGAATCTTTTGTGCCGTGTTCTCTTGAAAACAGTTCACAAGTAGTAATGATGTCTAGATCTTCAGGTTGTTTTTGTGGTTTCAGTGGCTACATAACTGTGATTTCTATTCCTTTCACTTGCTGGTCATTGGGGGCTTCAGGTTGTGTTGCAGTTAAGGTGTTACACTAGGCTAAACGCTGTAAAATGATAGCATTTGTTCAGCCTTTTCACTATCATCAATCTTTCACAGTCAGATCAGACCCCTAATGTATCAGCAGGCTTCCCAGAGCTACCGGTTAAAATTACCTTTGCTTTTGGTAAGCTCTGAACCTTCAAACCTCCGTGTTTTCAGCTGCCCCCTGTGGATTGTGTGAAGCCTCTTTCTGGCACATTACTCACTGCCAGTTCCTGGCTGATGGCTCAGCGTAAGGAAGGCACTACTTCTGTAACCAGTTAGGAACCAGTTTACTGTTCCATTTGTTCTTTATTAGAGGAATTCTGCCAGGAAAGCGTCTGAATACACTAAATTGTGCATTAATTAATAGGTGCAGAATGCAGCTAAAAATTTTCAGAGGTGCCCAAGCTTACAAGTCCCTGGAGGAGGAAAAGCAAGGTTTCCAGGGAGGAGTACAGTACAGATTGCAAAGCTGTGAAAGCTGTATCAAGCCAAATGTGATTTAATTAGTTTCCAGTTTAAAGGTAGCTGTCATTAAACATCTCTTAAACTCCCATTGCTGATACATTGGAATAGCTGAGTGCTTTGTTTTGTTTTCAGATGCTCTGGAGCTATATTAGTGTTGCAAACCATCCATCCCAATGGCTGTTCTTTCAGGGAGAGAATGCCATCTCTGTAGGCTGTTTGCCTGTGGATAAATGACTGTATCCCCTGAGAGTGGATGGTTTTGCAGCTCTCCATCAGTTTGAGTTGCCATTCCCCACTCTTCCTTGTTTTAAGCTCTTGATGTCCCTTGGTCTCAGCCAGCAGCTATGCAGCTCGGCCTCGCCAACCCAGAACTTGGGGCTGTGATACCCCTGCTCTCCTGGGACTTGCATCCTCTCCTTGTAAAGGTTTATGAAGCCAAGTCAGCACTAGGGTGCAGTGCATGAGCTCTGTCCCTGCTTCTGTGCTGCAAAATCAGTTTTCAGTGGCTTTCACCAGTGCTATGAGGGATGTCAGTTGAAGTTGCAGGTTTCCAGCAGCAGTGGCCGGGGCTGTGGGAAGATGGCTTTGCATTTCCCAGGCTGAGCTGGGAAAAGCTGTTTGTTTGCTTTTTAGTTTTCCTGCTCTGTTTCCCCTGAGGAAGTGTAGTATGCTTTGAGATGTCAGCCTTTATAAACAGTAGGATGTGTTGTCGAAACCATAATCTTTTGGAAATGATTAGAATACAGTTATTAATCTGATTAAAGCTCTAGTCGCATCATTCAGATTTCGAACTATTATAAATTCATTACATCTCATTCATGTAGAGTTAAATTCTGACTAGATGAGGCTAATTCAGAAGCTTGAAAAGATTGGAATCCTCATAATGTGTGTTAAATAGAACAGTGTGAGGTTATAGCATTTGTTTCTGTAGGTTGCAGTAAGAGTGTTGATGTTAATTGCTGGCTGCGTCACCAGGTGGTAAATTGGAAAATGAGGTCAATTTGTACTGAGTTCACTTGGATTTCATCATCAGGATTTGGTGCCTATGGAAATATTCCACAGTGTATTAAAACCTGTGTGGCTGGTTTTTGCTTTTGGAGATGGATATAGGGAGAATGTTTAGAGACGGTGCATGAAAGCTGCCACCCAGATAATTAGTCACAACTTCTTAAATTATTTCTGTATTGATCTGTCACGTAGGAAACCAAAGCTCATATTTTGAGTATTTTTTTTTGAGAACTGAAACATTTGTCAGCATTTCTGTTTTTCAGGTAGCTTGTGGCACAGCTGGATAGAGGCTGATGAAAATCAGGGGGAGAGCAGCATCTAACAGAGATGTGCTCTGAGACAGCGTGAGGAAATGCTGCTTTTCAAGAGCAGCCCGTGTGCCCCTGCGGCCCGCTGCTCTGAGGCAGGATTATGCCAGGGCAGCCATAGGCTGGGGAGATGGAAATGCCTTGCAGAGCCTGAATTGTGGCAGGTGGCCAAGTTGCTCCTCAGCCCCTCGGTTTCTGCTGGCCCCCAGGTTTTCCAGCCTTTCTCTTTGGGATGCTGGACGTCTGGATTACCGGGCTCGGTTTCAGATATTCAAGTTAAGTTGTGTTTATTGGTTTCAAAAGCAGCCTTTTCTGATTTATATATTCTCAAAAGGAAATAAAAAAAAATTGAAGTCCATGGAAGAGAATTTCTAGCTGCTCTCATTTCTAGCCACTGCCAATGGGTTCGAGGGGAGCGAGGCAGGGGTGTGTGTACTGTGCATCTTCCTGGGAGAAAATCCTCACTCTGGAAACTTTTCGTGCTTCTTTAAAAGTGTAACTTGTAAGTATTCTGCAACGGAACAATTCTGAGAGGTAGATATCTATAATGAAAGTAATGCTCCATTGGGTGAAAATCTAGTTTAATTTGTGGGTATTTCCAGCAAACTGAGGAATTGTAAGTATGAGCTGAAATTGCACGTGTACTAAAATGAAAACTATGGAAGATAATTAAAAAAAAAAAAAACCACTACTTTCTCAATCAGGAAAACTCTTTACTGTTAAATAACATTTTTATTCAAAAATACTTGTGGTTTTTGTTGCAGTTGGTACACCTTATTATATGTCTCCGGAGAGAATACATGAAAATGGTTACAACTTCAAATCTGACATCTGGTCTCTGGGCTGCCTGCTGTATGAGGTAATATTGATAATAGAGTGAACGTAATAACTCTTTCCCCCCTGCATTCTTCCCTGGTATACTGAATACTGTCATAAAATCTATTTTCTTGCTGCTGAGAAAAGTATATAGTATTCTAGAAAAGATGTTTGTCAGCTCTTATATATCTGCCTTAATACTAAGAATTCTTATGGTAACTTCTACATATGAAACACTAGGTTTGTGTATTATTAGAGACTGTCCTTTTACTGGGCTTGCTACGAAGATTTTTTTAGCCATTTCTTTGGGCATAACGGAAGGGTTAAGAAGTGAATAATGACAAGCAGATGTAAAAATTCTTTTAGATGCTTTCAGTGGCCTGTGTGGATTTTATGGTCTGGGTAATAATGCTTTGAATAATAGTAGGATTGACTTAACTATGCAACTAATGCTTTTGAAAACTAACATGTAATTTTTTTTAATGATTTGAAACCTAAGTAAAGAAATGAAAAATCTCTGCTAACTTGAATTAACTTTGGCGTTACTTCGCTGTGCAAAAATCAGTGTTTCTTCTACTACTTCTTCCCATACAGCTAAACCAGAAGTATGGGGTAATTCCTCCACTAATACAGTTGAGCTTGGTGGGTGACACTTCCATAATTATAAATGGTGTTATATTCGTTACCTTCTGGGGAAATGAATATATGGGGCAAATGCAAATAGAGGCAAAGAAAAGTGTGAAGAACAGGTGGGCTTCTAAGGCAACTACGTCTTCGGAGTTCTTGCATATCATTTGTTGATCAGAAGGGCGAATAGCCATACTGCAGTCTTGAAGGGTTTACAGATCCATGTGTAGCTGTTGCCTGTATATCTCTGGGACTATCTGCAAGAGTTAAGTGTCACACTTGCTCAAGTATTGGTGAGTTAAAATCAGATACATAACTCCATGTTCAGGTTCCCCAGCACTGGCTGTGGCAATTACCATTTTCATGTTCCCCTTTATGCACTTGCACAAGTAAGAAGACTAAAGGTAGCACAGAAGTGAGTGAGGATTTTTTAGTATTGCTACAGTTTTTCCCCTCAATGGATTCAATGCTTTTTTTTGTTTGTTTGTTTTATTCTGGAAAGAGGTGAAAATCTCAGGGAATAAATTACATACAATAAGCATGTTTTAAGTTTATTATTTTCTACGTTTCATGAAATTTTGTGGAAATGCTGGAGAGAAATCAGTTCTTGTTTTCTGAAGTTTCTTTTTATTTTTCCCAGATTGCTTATTCGAGGCTGAGTAGACCATGTGAAAAACCTGTGTAAAAAATGAATTTGTTCTTTGATTTAGAGACTAATTTCAAAATAACTAAATATCTTAATTTTATTTGCTAGCTCAACATCTCAAATACCGTTCTATTTTTATTTTTTGATGTTTGATCAGGGTGACGTTTAAGTTGGCATGGCACTTTTTTCTTTAAGAATGGAACAATTAAGATTCTTACAGTTGATATGTGTTGTGTAATTATAATATATGTGGTAATGTCTAATACTACAGATCTTTATTATGTTTTTTTAATTTTTGGGGATATTTTTATCCTGTTTAGCTCTACAATACCCCAGATTTTATTTATTTTGTTTTGATGTTTATCACTGAGGTGTAATTTTGAAATTCAGGTATACTAATCTCCATATATGCTTAATT